>NC_057765.1:30296194-30929842 GCF_010389155.1 Erigeron canadensis
TTCATAACAACTAGTCATCCATCCAACCTTTATTACACCACCACCATCTTCCAATTTTTGATGCTAACAGCTAATGGTGTATCCACCCAACGAAACCATCATGCGACTCGAAAGGTTGTTCGTAGCGAAGACCTCAAACGGAATTAAATCACAAAATCAATTCTATACAAATAAGGGATTCGGTTCCATTAATAAGGGCTGTTAGATATGGGAAGTTGTTGGAATCCGTAAAAAGGGGAAAAACCCTAGAATGAACGTGGACTGCTTCCTAGAGAGGACTCCTCTATAAAAGGGGGAGCAAAAAGACCTCCAAAGAATCATAGACTACTCCATATCACACATCACATACGATCACACATAGACCATCTTCATCTTGTTCGATTGGCGTGAAGAGGCTAGAACCCTACCTTCGGGGAATCGCCAACGAACAACCACAAAACACCCATCACCCCTCCTTTTTAGCATAGCCTCGGTTTGGTGTACAATAATTTGGCGCCATCCGTGGGACCTCGATATCATTCAGGTCTCTTAGATCTTCAAAAACATTTTTGTACATCTTTGCCGCACGCAATGGTTAAGAAAAACAAACCTCAAACCCTAAAAAATAAAAGGCCAGTCTTGGCGATCAATCAGGCGACAACTGGCACTTCAAAATCAATCAAAAAAGAACAGGAGGGTTATTACTTCCCACCCCTAGAAGGAAAAGCCTCCAATGATCCTTTAGTTATCCAGGCCATGATTTTCGATATTGAAGTGCGGCAAGTCTATTTAGACAGCGGGAGCGAATGCGACGTTATCTACGAGCACTGCTTCCTTAAACTACCAGACGCCATAAGAGCCCGAAGATCAGACCCTCGTGGTCCTTTGGTCGGGTTCTCGGGAGAACATTCGTGGCCTATAGGAGAAATCGACCTCGACATTTGCATCAGGGATGAGGACTACGATAGGACTGAAACATTGGACCTCGCCATCGTACGATCTCCATCACCCTATAACATCCTCCTGGGGAGGGTGGCAATGCAACAATTCGAGATGGTCCCCTCCGTGATCCACAGAATTGTCAAATTCAGATCCGAGGTGGGGATAGGCACGATCCGTTCGTCTTATGAGCGATGGAAGCAGATCCATGACGTGAAAAGACCAGAGGGCGAAGGAACCTCCGTCACGGTGGGATCCCACGAGCAGGCAGACAAAACGAAAGTGGTGGTCAAACTTTCCGTCCCGGATCAGTCGGTTTCCATAGGAACCCGGCTCTCAGAAACATGTAAATGCAAACTCCTGAAGCTATTGCAGTCAAATATGGATATCTTCGCATGGGAATACGGGGACATGACTGGAGTCCCAAGAACCCTAGTGATGGATGGCAAATTGTTCGTAACGGAATACCATCTAAACGAACGAAAGCACATGGAACTTGTCCACCAGAAAAAGCGTAGCCTTTCAGCCGATAAGGACGAGGCCGCCCGAAGGGAGGTGGACGAATTGCTAAGGGCAGGAATAATTAGAGAATCAACCTATCCCATATGGATCGCAAACCCCGTAATGGTGAAGAAGGGGGACGGAGGCTGGAGGATGTGCGTTGACTTCACGAACATTAATAAGGCATGTCTCAAGGATTGCTACCCCCGGCCAGAAATTGACTAGAAAGTTGAATCGCTTGCGGACCACAAGTTCAAATGTTTCCTAGATGCCTACAAGGGCTACCACCAGATACAAATGGCGGAGGAGGATGAGGATAAAACAGCGTTCTACACAAGCAAGGGGACATACTGCTACAGGAAGATGCCATTCGGCTTGAAGAACTCGGGAGCTACTTATCAAAGGCTAATTGATAGAGCCTTCGCCTCGCAAATAAGAAGAAATTTAGAAGCATATGTCGACGACATGGTTATCAAACGCAGGGAAGAAGAAGGGCTCTTAGAAGACATCCAGGAAACTTTCAGTAACCTCCGGATGGTAAATATGAAGCTCAATCCAAAGAAATGCTCCTTCGGGGTGGAGAAAGAGAAGTTCCTCGGGTATTACATCAGCAACAAAGGCATCCACGCGAATCCTTCTAAAGTAAACAAGTTAAAACAAGTCTCCCCACCCAAGACCATTAAGGAGGTACAGAGTTTAAATTTGAAGATCGTCGCGTTTAACCGATTCCTCTCACGGGGGGGGGGGGGCGATAGACAACTCCCTTTCTTCAAAAACTTAAAAGGATGCATCAGGCAAAAAGACTTCACGTGGACGGAAGAAGTGAATAAAGCTTTGGAACAGATGAAGGAATATATCGCAAACCTGCCAACCCTCACAGCACCAAAACCGAAGGAAACACTTTTTGTATAGTTGGCAGCATCCTCTAAATGCGTCAATGCCATATTGGTGGCTGAAAGAGTTCAAAAGCATATACCGATCTACTTCGTAAGCAGGGTGTTACAGGGCGCCGAACCAAATTATCCTGAACTAGAAAAACTTGTGCTAGCTTTGGTCCATGCGGCACGAAGGTTAAGGTGTTACTTTCAAGTACACCCCATCGTCGTGCTATCGGACAAACCAATAAAACAGATACTGGTAAAGCCAGAGAAATCAGGTAGAGTGGCAAAGTGGGCCATTGAATTAGGGGAGCAGGAAATGGAGTTCCGAGCTCGACATGTGGTATAAGGGCAGATATTGGCAGATTTCATTACTGAAGTACAAGAATCTAGGGACTCGGTAACGCACTCCGCATCCCTAGAAGTAATAGGAACCATCGAACGAGACACATGGAAGCTATACACTGATGGGGCAAGTAGCTCTGACGGTTGCGAAACTGGGCTCATGTTGGTCAATCCGGAAGAGAAGGAATATACTTATGCGCTGAAGTTCGAATTTGTAGTAACGAATAATGTGGCAGAATACAAAGCACTATTGGCATGGCTTCGGATGGCGAGAGATATGAAGATCCGAAGCATTCAAGTATAAATCGAATCCCAGCTGGTAGCATGACAAGAATACCTGCGGAAGGTACACGAACTGAGGGAATGTTTCAGTCACTTCGAGATAGAGCACATTAGGAGAAGTCAAAAGAAAAAAAATAGACGAACTAATCAAACTGGCCACCCTAATGTTCGATCACTTGGGAAAAAAGGTGCTTGTAGAAGTCTTGAAAGAAAGGTCAATTGAAGAAAAACAAGTGCTACATCTGGTCGAAGAGGAAGAAAAGAATTGGATGACTCCCATTTATGAGTACCTGCTAAGCGGAATACTCCCAATGGATGGAAACGAAGCACGAAAGGTCAGGATCAAGGCGCCACAGTACAAGATCATGGACAAAAAACTGTATAAAAAAGGATTTGTGACACCATGGTTGCGGTGCGCAGGGCCCAAACAGGCAGAAATGATCATTCAGGAGATACATGAGGGAATTTGCGGATCCCACTCAGGAGCCAAGTCCGTCGCCACGAAGGCCATGCGGCTATGATACTTTCGGCCTACAATGCACCAAGATTCCGCTACGCTACTAAAGAACTGCAAAGCATGTCAGCTACGGGCCAATGTGCCTAGACAGCCCAAAAATGACATGATCTCAGTAATTTCGGCATGGCCCTTCATGCAATGGGGGATCGATCTAGTAGGACCCCTACCCGAAGCCGCAAATAAAAAGAGATTCCTGGTAGTGGCCATCGACTACTTCACTAAATGGGTAGAAGCCAAGCCACTCGCTTCAACAAACGGGGACCAAATGAAAAAATTCGTGTGGGCACACATAATATGTAGATTCGGGATACCAGAAACAATAGTTTCCTAAAACGGGCCGCAATTTTCCAAAGGAATCTTTCCCGAGTTTTGCAAATAGCTGCAGATAAAGCAGTCTTTCATATCCGTGTACTACGCACAAGGGAATGGCCAGGTAGAAGTGACCAATAGGGAAATCATTAAAGGAATAGAAAAAAGGCTAGGACGCAGCCATAAGGGATGGGTCGATGAACTACCATTAGTTCTCTTGGCAAACAGAACAACTCCCAAACGAAGTAATAGTGAAACCCCCTTTAGCTTATCCTTCGGTACCGAGGCTGTGGCTCCCACATTGTTAGTTTCTATCCCGGCTATCACCATGGTAAGGAATAAACAAAAAAAAAAGAAAAAAAAGATTTTTAATACCTCATCTTGATCATACTTACCATGTTCATATTTTTACTTTTTTTTTACCTACAAAAATACCATATGGATCCAACCATGTGGTAAATTTTTTTGTCGCAAAATTTTTTCACTCGTATGTCTTAAAAGGTACATCTTTAGCATAGCCAGGAGCCCGAGTTGTAGCCTTTTCATCATAAATGGTACGGTTCTGTAGCCCGTATGCGCTCTTAAGCCAGTAAACGACATTATTTCCAAATTTTGCATCGAATAATTATCTAGGATGGTACCAGAGTTTTTTAGACAGATAGGACAAAACTCAACTTGTATGGTGTAACACTTCGTTTGAAATTTTTGTAAAGATAAGAAGACCGGTGTTATAAACAGCGGCCTTGTTCTAAATCATCATAGCCCGGTGTCTAAGACACCGTTCTTCTCATACATGGATCATTTTTCGATTCTTTTGTCTATTTCGTATTGTTGAATTAAAAGATAAAGAGACTAGAAAGCCTTTTGATGCAAAATTAATGTGGTGTTGACTTCAATTTGAGTACTTCGACAAAATAGACAAATAATATAAATAAGACCGGTGATATAGTCGCCGACAATATTACAACACCGATCTAAATTCTCTCAAAGACATGTATGAGAAGAACGGTGTCTTGAACACCGAACTTTAATGATATGGACAAGACCGGTGTTGACAACACCGGTCTTCTTACTTTTGCAATAAATTCGAACAAAATTCCCAGTTACACCATACGAATTGATTTTTGTCCTATCCATACAAAACATTCGATGATACCCTCATTATGTTGGAGTGTGATCATGTTAAATATAAACGTATGTCCGGAAATAATTTAAGCCTACGGGGTCACACGAAATGACACGGTAACTCTATATTATTAATTAATATATTAATTAAAAAGATCACGAAATAATTAATAAACAATTGTTTAAATATGTTTATTAATTAAAAGAGAGAATGACTTAATTGTAAATTAGGAATTAGAGTTGGGCTCTAATTAATCCTAATGGGGGCCTAATTTAACAAGGCTTTTAAGCCTTGACTAAACTTGTCCATCAAGTTTGGAAACCCTAACAAATAAGCTTATAAGTAGAGGCTAAAGGTTAAGGGTCTTGAAAGAAAATAAAAAAGGTAAAACCAGTCGATTCTCTCAGTCGAACAATACAAGACCTACGAATTCATTTATGGACTTTTGTTCTATCCTTAGAATTCATATCATTTAATAATATAATCATGCATTAATGGTGTTCTTGGTTTTGATCGATGGCAACAATGATTTTGTTTCTTCCAACTTGTTATTCAACGGAAGTTAAACAAAGCCTTTGTACACAAAGGGTTGTGAAGTTCGGGTGTCTAGTGTGCGATCGTAGAGGGGTTTTCCTTTAAACCCTAATTCATCATGATAATAATATTATCTTATATTGTTGGAGCTTTGCATAAGGTACACGTTTCGATTCTCTCTTTGTTAATTAATAGTATTGCATATACGTTTTATTCCGCTGCGTACTCGTGAATTTTTTATTAGTTACAAAGATCAAAACTTGAAGGGGAGGTTATGGGTTGGTTTATATTTAATTAATTGTTAAATAATTAAAAGAGTTTTCTTATTTTTTTTATAATTAAATCGATTTTAATTAAATAAAATCTAGGGTTTTGTTTAATGAATTTAACCTAATTCAATGTAATATTGAAACCCTCATGGCAAGTTTTGAGTTTATGAATTGACATGATTTATGTGTTATAATTTGCATGTTACGTGTTTCTTAATTATTTAAAGTTATTAAATAATAATAAAATCACAAGGAATTCATGAAAATTTAATTGTGATTTTACTAAATATATAGATATATATATATTGCAAAGCATGATGATCAAATAATTAGGGTTAATTATTAGATAATTATGTGACTATGTGAATTTTTCGTGTGATTTTCCTGATTTGCGATAGTTCACTAAAAATTCATATCTTTTAATCGGTAATGAGTTATAAGTTGTGCTTTGGACAGTAGATGCTCAACACATAGGGCTAAAACTTTGTAGTTCTGGCCGAAAGCCGAATCGGACCAGAAACAGGTCTAAACTGGTCGTCAAGGTGCTGGAAATTTCCAGTCAGCATGTTTATGTATTTATGTGTTATTACTTGTTAATTAAAATTGTTTAAAGGCTTACACAATCAAGGCAACTTGATGTATGTGGTCCTTTTCTTCGGAAGGGGGAGCCGGAATTTAAACATATGCATGAACCATAGTGACCATGTTTAGGTGGCCTACCTTAACTTGTTGCTTGATTAAAGTAGTTCGGTAATTAGTAAGTTTATTAATTTTTGCTTGTTTATAAGTTGTATAAAGGTAATGCAAAAATTGTTTTCTTGGAAAAATATAAACTTGACTAAGAACTATCGAAATATAGATTTCATTAATAAAATTGGAGTCTTACAACCTTGAAATACACCGGCTCACCCATTTGAACAAACTCTAAGAGAAGTATAAGCCGGAGTGCGTTAGCCTTCTAAAAGGGCGGGTTTTTAATTGCGTTTATCGCAAACCTTTGCCCTTGCGCTTCTTTGTGCGTTCAAATAGAGCTACCGAGCTCTTTTGTGTTGTTAAGACAATACAAATGATTTTATTAAATATTATGTTATGAAGATTATGCATGAGTCTTCATACATAAACTTTTGATTCACATCAAATGCATTACCCATTTAAAGTTAAGTCATTGCCACCCAATTTGATTAGAACACTTGCCAGTGCTTTTCGCTCTGCGTGAGACCGTAGGCGAATTGTATCTCTTCAAGGTAGATTACCACTCATTGTGAGACAACGGTGGACTATCTACATGTTCTTAATTGGGCGACTTAAAACGAGTTAAGAGGTGAGATCCTTGACCCGTGGCATAAGATGGGACAAAACATGTTTACAAAACACTTAATATCCCTTTACAGTGTTCTTATAAGTCCCATAATTCTAGGAGTTGCATGAATGCAATTATCGTTTTCACGATTACCTTTTGAATACCGTTATTTCTAGCTGATCAACAGATGAAATGATTGTATGTCAAGTTGGATCCTAGCCTTAGTTAAAAGTAATTTGTTAGATGAATTTAACAAAGGGTAAATTACATTTCTTAAGCATTAATTATCGAAAATATTAATAATTGAACTTTTGTCTGTTTTGAAGATGGCATTTGATCGATGGCAACAAAGTTCCAACTTGTTATTCAACGGAAGTTAAACAAAGCCTTTGTACACAAAGGGTTGTGAAGTTCGTGATCGGGGTACTAGCATACGGTATAGGGGTGTCTAGTGTGCAATCGTAGAGGGGTTTTCCTTTAAACCTTAATTAATCATAATAATAATATTATCTTATATTATTGGAGCTTTACATAAGTTACACGTGTCGATTCCCTCTCTGTTAATTAATAGTATTGCCTATACGTTTTCATTCGTGAATTGTTATATGTTTATGTGCTCATATTCTAACACATTACTCGTCTCCTTCTAATATATGGTGATGATCATACACTTGAAGGAAACTTTGTGTTATCACTACATATCCTGGCAACCCCATCGATGCAATATGCGGAAAACAATGTTAGTTCATGGCTTAGGAGCCTATACGGGCTAAAAAGGATAGAAGCTTACTCATTTATAATAACAAAACTGCAATTCCGGCTCGGCCTCCCATTTCGTTATGATGAATATGAACCTAAATATGCTATTCATTTCATTATCAGATACTTTATTAACCCATCTACGTCTAAAGATATACTAGAAAAATATTTGATGACAAAAGAATACCCCATTATTATATCGATGCAGATGGGTGCTTTTGCAGACAAAAAAGACAATGGCCTATAAAAAGTTTCCGGATGAAAAGATCGAGTTGTAGAAAAATCATGAAGAAAAGAATGAAAATGAAAATTGCATTGTGAAATGAATGGGTTTTGCCGAAGATAGCCCAATGTTTTGAGTATTTGGATATTTACTCATTGATTTCACTCACTGGTAACTTCTACGGAGTATTACTCTTACTACTTTTGTTGTTTTAAGTTTGGTAAAATATTGGATGTATATGCATTTTATTTGTTAAAAATTGTGGCAATTATGTTTACTCGAAAGATTTTTCTGTGTTTTTTTGTATGTGTGAATTACATTTTAGCGTTTTCTGTGTGTGACTTTTAAATCGGATATTTTGTGTATAAAAGATTCAATCAGTTTATTGATAGGGATAAGTACATGAGAATGTAATAAACTATGCACGGATGTTTTTGTTGTGTAATAAACTACCTGGATGTTTATTATATGTAATGAACTTTCAAATCCTGGTTATTAGATGTACCCGGGAATATGTGGCAACCATATAAGCTGCCACTTGTAAACATTTGTGCATAGTTCATTATATTATCATGTTATTATTGCTTATTGATATTTGTATGTATATAGTTATAGTATTTTCATTGAATTTTCTATAACAATATATTTTTTATTGACTTGACAACCACATAGGTTGCAAACTTGCAATGTCAAATAAATAATGTGCAAAAAAAGGAAATCTGCTTCATACATATGATAGATGGTTTGAAAGTCAAACAAATATAACACACTATAAAATAAAGGAGAATGTGACTGAACGAAACAGTCACTAAAAGTGTTAAGAAAGTTGATCAATTTTGACCTTATCTTTTTGAAAAAATAAATGTCACTTAAAGAACCATCATTAAAAGTCTATTATGACTCAAATTATCAGTCACTAATAGTCCCCATAAGAATTAGTGACTAAAGTTTTAGTCACTAAAAAACTCAAAATCTGTTAATGACTGACATCTTCGGTCACTAAAAGCCAAAAAATGTCAAAAGAAAAACTGAAAGTTGCAATTCCCTTTATTGAATATATATACCAAACCAATGTGTATAAAACCAAATAAAGTAATCTCATGATATCCTATTTTGCCAACTTTCTCATAAGCAAATGAGATATTGCAATATGTCATGCTTCTGCTATTTAAACTATTAAAGGACACCATATATTAAGTAACTATATGTAATTCCAACAAAATGCCAATAAAATACAAACACCATAATATATTTTAGAGTTAATTACCAAAATGGTATCTAACGTTTGTACCATATTACTGGTTTCATATCTTTCATTTCGAAATTACGCTGATCATATCCAACGTATGCGAATCTCCACTCGGACCATACTGGAGGCTAACGCTGTCACGTGGCCATTAAAAACCCTTCACGTGACTTGCACGTGAGGGATAAATATGTAATATCGTGTTTTTTAATTACTTAAATGGTACCTAACGTTTACACGATATTACTGGTTTCATACCTAATGTTTCTTAATTACTTAAATGGTACCTAATGTTTAGTTTTTAATTTTTTTTATTTATTTTGAAAGGTGAATTCCGCTTTTAGCCAATGTCTTAAAAACTGGTATTTTAGTCATACTGGTGTGGAAATATCCATATTACCAGAAATATCGGCCGATATTTACTGGTATTTAAAACATTATTTTAAGCTTCGTGTCGCAGTAAATACTGACCAGTATATCTGGTATTCCTGAAATATTCCAGTGTTAATATTGCGGTATTTCTGGTATTTTCAAAAAAGAAAATTTGAAATTTTTTTATAATTGTTTTTATGATACTTTATTGCTATTTTTGGTTATTTGTGAACTTTAAACTTATATTTTGTTATGAAAAACCTATTTGGTATTATTTTTGAGTGGATTATATGTAACATCCTAAATTTTTTGTCGATTATATTGACTTTGTCTTTATTTAACTTTAACTTGCTCTGTTAAGTTGTTAATTATATATGGTTTAATGTAGCTATTAAATATTTAGATAATTATATGTGTAACTACGTGTGCAGCGAATAAATAGATTGCTACTTGTTACCGTACTTGAACAAACCCAAAATTAATTCAATTCGTAGTTAAGTTTGATTAAAGGTTGTATTGTCTGGAAATGATAAACAAAGGCCTTTTACTATTAATTGGGTTTATATAATAAGTTATCCAGCATTATATTGGAGTGTCTTAACTTTGGGCTAGGTAGTCGCAGCAGGCGTGAAAACAATAAAATAAAATAAAATAATATTAATAATAAATAAGGAATGGAGGAAAAACGTTTGAAAGGAGGCCACATTATTATTGTTTTCAATTAAACGAGAGGACCCAAAGTAAAAGATAATAAAATAACTAAAAGAAACCCTTATAGGGGAGGTCGTATTTTGTCGAAGGGAGAGGAGCCGCCACAAAGATGAAAGAAACTTGAGGAGGTGGTATTGAGCCGCTAAATATATATAGATATATAAATATACAATAGATCTTATTCATCAACATACAGTTTTTCGTGTAGTCGTGATTCGGGAAAAGAAAGAAAATAAACCTTCTTCTTGTACCTTGATTTCTATTATAGCTTTAGCAATAGTAATAATAATAATAATACGACAACTAATTAGAAAAAGGGGGATCGATGACGCAATTTCACTTTTTATGGTTTCGCTATTGTGTGATGGGATGGATCAAATCGAGATGATAAGCAGCCAAGTTTTGATGGAGTTTCGATTGTGTGGTCGATAAACGATTTCGAGGTCAGTTTCATTATAAGTGTAACTCTTTCGTAGTTTTAATTGAAATAGAGATGTTATTAGTATTAACATTGGGGAAGAGGGACTAGGGTATGGTCGAGTGTCTGTGCGAGTATTGTGATTTAGAATTTCATATTGATGTTTGCGCATGTACATATATTTATCGGAGAAGATAAGGCGAATAGATTTTGTTTTAATCTAATGATGAGTTTAAAATTAAATGAGAGGTTTTGAAGTCTTCGAATGGAAATTTTTAGAATGAGGAACGAGGTAATGGTTGTTTAAATATGCGGTAAAAGAAACTTCAAGTGAGGTCACATAATGAGGAAGACATTGCATATTGGTGTTCTATAAAAATTGAAATTCATGACAGTATATATATATATATATATAATCATGGAGCCATGGAGGTAGTTCAACAAGTCATGTAATATGGGATACGATAAAGGAAATTAATTGGCTAATGATGTCATATTTTTAATTAACCATGAATAATGGTGACTAGAAGAATTCATGGTCATACGTGCTATATCATATTGTATAGTAGTCTTTTAGTTTAAATACTATATTGGTCCTATCATGTCTAGCATATAAACATAATATGTACTGTTTGTACGTAAACTTAAGGATTATGGTAGTAATTGGCGTAATCGTATGACATGGGGGATTCCTCTTATAATCTAGACCACACGTATATATGAAGTTGAGTTGTTGTCGTTATTAATATTAGTATCTTTATATATATGATTGTTTAGGTATTCAGGCATTCGAGAAGTAAGGAGTTAAGTTTTGTTATTACTACTATCCACGATGAGGTAAGATAACATATTTTTGTCACGTTGGGGGACACAATAAAATATGGTTTTGATAAAATCTCTTTTATGTTCTTATAATTATCTCATGCATATGTTGGGTATGGGATATATGTGGGAGATTTATTGGGTGTTATTAAAGCATGCTTGGGTAGAAATGATTTAATGTTGTATTGTTGATATATGTAGCTTGTTGTTTGTGTGGTAAACGATTTATGTGGACTTGTACACATAGTACACTAGACATGATTTAAGTTGTCATGTCACGTGCGCGTTTAAGGGCCCTAAAATATTATGTAGATATTGGTGTGATATTTAATATATCTTTTGGTGAAAGTCTCGAGCATTGGTGTAAGAGTTAAGCTTAACCCACATGATGTCTATTTAGGTGGAGTGTGCTATGGCGTCACTTGGGACACTGATCATGTTCTCTTGTGAATACAACCTGGTGTTTAGAGTATTTCGGGTGTCGTGGTTGACCACCTGGTGTTAACGGATTACTCATGGATTTGGTTATGCCTATCCATAACGACATAGATGGACCACCGTAAGGTCTACCCATCAAGTCGGGTGTGGGGATCCATATTTGGCTATTTAGCCGCCTTACACAACCTTTCTATGTAGTTTATTATGGCATAACCTTTTGGTGATTTATGTAGCTTAAGCAATTATGTGGATATTGGTGATTATGGAGGATTGCTAGGCACATTATAGGATTTGATAATCCTTATTATGCAGTTTATGTTTTTTTGTTATTTGTGCTTTTATATATGCATGAGTTGATTTATTAAAGTGTTTTAATTAGCAATCCTTTTATTTATACTAACCTGTTATCTTACTCAGCTTTAATAGCTGACACTTGTTTTGTGAAAATGTATTGTGCCCTCAGGTTAGGCATTGATCAGTGGCTAGTAGCTTGCTTGTGAGATGGGTAGCTATTATTGGAGCTTTTGGACGTTGGCTTTAGTTACCCATAGTTGCACTATTTAAGTAGACTTATTTATTTAGCCCCTTTGGCTTTTATTACGTTGACTGTCTTTGTTGAGGTTGATTGTGGATTTCATTTACATTATTGTGATTATACTGGTTGGTAACACCTTTTTAAGACATTTATTATGTTTTATTGGTTCCGTTAGGAATCAATTGGGATTTTTAAAAGTCGCTTCCGCATTTTATAAACGGTCATATTTAAAGTTGAAAATTTTTTGAAATCCATATTTTTATAAAGCAGGGTGTTACATTATAAGTGCATTTTGACTATTTTCGTTAAATTATAACAAGTTTTGGAAAATTTCTATGAAAGAAAAAAATAAATCAAATTAAAAAATGTCGTACCGGCCGGTATTTCCGGTAATACCGATAATACCAGAAATTTTTCCACACCAGTATGAATAAAATACCAGTTTTTAAGACATTGAATTAAATAGGAATTCACCTTTCAAAATAAAAAAAAATAAAATAAACATTAATAATAAACATTAGGTACCATTTAAGTAATTAAGAAACATTAGGTATGAAACCAACAATATCGTGCAAACGTTAGGTACCATTTTAGTAATTAAGAAACGCGATATTACATCTTTACCCCTCGCATGCAAGTCATGTGGATGGGTTTTTAACGGCCACGTGACGGCGTTAGCTTCCAGTATGGTCTGAGTGGAGATTTGCATACGTTGAGTATGATCAGTGTAATTTCGAAAGAAAAGGTATGAAACCAGTAATATAGCGCAAACGTTAGGTACCATTTTAGTAATTAACTTTATATTTTATGTGTAATTTTGCTTTCTCTCCAAGTACTAACAATGTTTCAAGCACCATACTATATCTTATGTGAAATTTTGCATTCCTTCCAAGTAGTAATAATGTTCGGAGGGAATGCAAAATTTCACATAAAATATACTGTGGTGCGTGGAACATTGTTAGTACTTGGAGGGAATGCAAATTATACATAAAATATATTTTGGTGTTTGTATTTTATTGGCATTTTATGGGAATTACATATAGTTGTATAATATATGATGTTCTTTAATATTTTAAATAGGAAAAGCATGTTATATTGCAATCTCTCGTTTGCTTATGGGAAAGATATCAAAATAGGAAATCAGGATCTTACTTTACTTGGTTTTATACACATTGGTTTGGTCATTACAAATTTTGAGTTTTTTAGTGACTGAAACTTCAGTCACTAATTCTTATGAGCCTTCCAGTGACCGATAATTTGAGTCATAATAGACTTATAGCGATGGTTCTTTTAGTGACACTTATTTTTTCAAAAAGAGAAGGTCAAAATTGATTTAGTGACCTTTTAAACACTTTTAGTGACTGTTTTCTTCAGACAAAAAAGTCATTTATTTTGTAGTGTCACAAGTATTCTCTTTGGTCTTAGAGTGTGAGCATATATCTATGTCATACTCAATCAAGTGTGCAAGCTTGTTCAAATTATGTCACATCAGGGAATCTAGATATTTGTCATATGCATGGACCATTAACCATCGTTCTATGCGATTCATTTCACCCATGCGATATACCTTTCACATGTTGGTTGTAGGATCAGTTCCTGCCTTTGTTTTTGCTCTTATACGCTCGGCTGTCTTATTTTAATAGTCCTATTTTGATTGATTAAATCTTTTTCTTCCGACTTTGACCGTAAATATCTTTATTTGTGTTATATATTAGTTGATAAAAGTTATATCAATGAAAAGTACTTCTAAAACTCCAATTCATATATATTAAATCAAATATTATATAATACAAAATAAAATATTTACGGTCAAAGTTGAAAGTATAAGACTTTAAAAGTAAAACTAGGACACTTAATATGGGACGGAGAGAGTATATACAGTATATGATTGGTTAACTAGACAATGACAATTAGTTGTAAGGATTGACACATATACTGTATGTGGTCATTTTCGTTATAGGGAATAGTAGGTTTTTTGCTTAGATGACAGTTTTTGGTAATTTTAATGTTTTTAGATATATTGACATTTAAATCTATATTTTATAGTGCTCATGTGGCACTTTAATTGCCACATCATCATTTGTTTACGTGGACATTTGCTTCTTTTTTTATCAATTTAAAATAGCGAATAAAAAAGCTAAATACAAGATTAGAACTTATGACCTCTAACTTTTTATATTATGCACAAACCACTTGATCTAATTTAATATTTGTTTATTTTTTGCAAAAATTATGTGTAGATATTCATGTATGAGACGAGTCAAAAACTCATGGAACAACACAAAAATTTTCAACTTGAAATTGACCAACTCATGTCAGAGAACAAAAAGCTTAAATCTGCTAATGATCTCATTTTGTCAAACTTGGAAAGTCTTCAAAAAGTAAATGATCATTTGTAATCAAAGATTTTTAAATCAACTAATGAGTTGGACAATTCTCCCAAAGAGTTCAATAAAATTGTTTTAGGCACTCAATCAAAAGAACTTGTTTTACAACAAAAGATTTCCAAGCTTAACCATGAGTTGCAAAAGAAGTCTGACATTTTTGTATGCAAAGAGCAAAGATTTTCAAAAATCATCAAATAGCAACAAGATTACATTTCATCTTTGGAATCCAAACATTTTGAGAAAGATACTCTTGTTTCGAAATTGAAATCTAATGTGTCAACAATCTCTTTCTCTGATTTAACTGCTTCGGTTACAAATTAGCTTGAAAAGATGGAGAACCAAATTGCATCTTTTAAATCAAAATCGTTGGACACAAAGCATGGAAAACCCATGAAACAATCGAGTAATTCTACGATTCCAAAGATTGAGATGTCAAAATGTTTTCCAAAATCTGATTCAACCAAACCAAAAGTTCTTGTTCCAAAGAGGGTTTACACGGGTAAATCTTCAAAACCTTTTGAGAGAAAAGTGTCTCATTTTACTAATTACTCCTTGCAAATGGGTAAGAAGTACTCTAAGAAACCTATTTTTGATGGAACAACTACTTTTGTGTCTTTTCTATCATTCGAGGATAACTCAATGCACATTTCTCAAGCCAAATCTCAATTGACTAAATCTAAATGGAAACCGATTTCAAAAGATAAGTCAGTTGAGTCAAAATATTTCAAATATTCATTTTCTGAACCTTTTGATCTTGTACCAAAACCTGTGAAAACTGTTGTGCAAAAAGTGAATGATTTTGTTTCGAAAAATCATTTTTCAACTCAATCTCAAAATATTGCTTCTCTTTCCAAGAAATCGAATGATTTTTCACGTTTGCTTCCATGAAAAATCTTTTCAACTAAAACAACGAGTTTTAGTTCTCCGTGGAATGCAACTTCTATTCATCAAATCGATGAGACTTATATTTGGTCTTTCAACAAGTCAAAAACCATTGGACCCAATCTCAAATGGGTTCCAAAGGTGATTTCCAAATGTTTTGATGAAAAGTGACTTATGCACACTTCAGTGTATAACCCGTCCCAAAACTGTTTTTATTATTGCATCTTTAGAAAAATACAAAAAGATTATTCTTTTTCTTATTTTTGAAAAAAAAACCCCAAAAAGATTTAATCTTTTCGTTTTTTTGTACTTTGTCTTTTAGTTTCTCACAAAGTATTATGATGAGATGCAAGGCATCGAACGCCATTGTGTACTACCTTTGTAGTCTCATTTTTAATATTTGTGAGCAACTTTCAACCCTTTTACTCACCCTTTGTATGCAAAAACTTTGTTCAAATTATGCATATATTTAGGGAGAGTTTGTTTATTAAACCAAAACTTCCAAGTGTTCAAACTCATCTGCATTTTTCAAACACTTTGGATGATTTTTAAACCATTTTCGATCATCTTTTCGATGTTAGATTTGCCATGAGAGTTTAGGTCACTCATAAATACTCCATGATCTTGTCATCGCCGATGAGATCTGACCCCGGAGTTGAAATCTCAATTTACATTGTGAGGGTATATGAGTGTGATGATGTTTGAGCAAATAGGGCATGAGGGAGTAGTCGAAAAGTAAGAGGTTATAGTAAAATGATGATGTGAGAAAGGGCTAAAAGAAATGAAGCCCTCCCCAAAATTCTCAAAAAGTCGGGTCAACACGTTTCTATCAGATTTCATTTGTTGATTTCTCGATATTGAAGAAGACTTCATGGACCCAGTGAAGCAATGCACATCTGTTCGTAACCACTCAATTGTTTCTTAACAAATACTTGTTTTATTCTCACGGAGATTTTCACATTTCTATTGACTCTTCATTTGGAAGATGTTGATATTGATAAAGGGAGACACTCTGCTTCGGTTCCTGACTTCATTTGATCACTTATTGAGTCTAGAGCGTACTTGAAATATATTTCTTTGACTAAACACATCGAGTCTTTATATGTCTTTGTGACATTGCATATCTTTGTGATATTGTTGGAACATTCGTAGTTATACTATTTTTATGATATTCCACGACGATCGAATGTAAATTCTACCAATGCTAACATCTTTTCCAACGTTGAATGTAGGTCTCACATTTTCATGTTATGAATTTGTTGAGTTAACGAGAAGTCTATGTGACCTCAGATTTATTTTCCCAAAAGTCTTTGAGGATAGTAAGACATAGTTATCGAACGCCTTTGTGATACTGACCATGTATTACATTCTTTAAAGCAAGCTATCGGTTGAAAAGCCATAGACCAAACCATTTAGAGATAAGCTTTGTGCATTTCTCGATGATAATGGGAAGTCCTAAAATTAGTAATCGTATTTTTAGGTCATACCATTAATCCTTTCGATTTTTGGTGTGTCGGCGGATCATTTTTATCTGGATTTCATTTCTCTTCACACAGACACAAAGAACACAAACACCATTTTAAAATCTTTTTCCAACAACGCAACTTCAAATTTTAGTTCACCAATAGGTTCATTGGGAATTGGGAAGGTTGATTTGCTTACATGTTGTTTGTTTTCATCTACCTATCAATCGTTATTGTATGATGAACATGTTTCACATATTTCACATATTCATCATAAGGGGGAGAAATGATTAGATGATTGATAGATGAATTTCAAGGTTTTAGGTAGAATTTGATTGATTGAGGATAATTGTTTTGTCTAGTTGTTCGAAAGCTCATTAGTTTAGGTGAAGGGAGTGAATAATTATCTTGAGATGTTGAGAAATGAAATATTGTTTTGAGAAAGTTGAATGATTGTTTTTAGAAAGTCATATGATTATTTGAAAGATGAATTTAGTTTGTGAAAGTACATGGTCGATAATGAAAAGATTTGTTAGAAAAATGACCATTGTTTGATGATGAGAAGAGTTTGAGATTGACAAGAGATTGTTCATTTAAGGGGGAGCAAAAGTGAACTCATGAATTGCTTAATTGATAAAAATGCTCTGAAATGATTATTTGTTTGAGGGGGAGCTAGAAATTGAAGATTTATTGTTCAAATGGTAAGTTGCTCCAAGATAGTTGCTTATTTGAGGGGGAGCAAGAACTAATTGATCAAAGGATCAAATGCTCAAAGATGTTTGTTGATTCAAAGACAAGTTAGTTCAAGAAATGGAGTTTCATAGTGTTAGGTCCAGTTTAGGCTATAAACTGGATCTCTCCAGCTGCATCTGGAAAGCATGAAGAATTGTCCGAAATATTAGAAGTCAAGTTGCATTGTACAGTTTAAGCAACTGATGACTTCCTCCAGTTGAGATCTGAAGACTTAAATCTGAAGACCTTCCAGTTGAAGTCGAAGACAACAAGTGGAAGAAAGGAAATGGCAATGGCAGCGAAGCCCAGTTGACATTTCACCAGATCAATCAACTGGAGATCCTTCAGTGTAAATGCCTTTACAAAGCTTTACACTGATCACGAGGAGGACCTTTTACACAACATCCTTTTAACCGGACAATAATCTTCTCTGTGGATAAAAGTGCAAAGATGTAGAGTGGTTGAATAAAGTAACCTTTTGTCTTACTTTATTTAGCACACACAAAGGATTATTTACTAATACTTTTGTGTGCTGTCAACCATATTTGTACTTCGAAGTTGAGATCCCAATGCTCATACTTTGACTATAAATAGAGGTCCTTGCCCAAGCATTTCAACAACTTTGCAAACACATACATTCTGCAATATTGGTGAACTTGTGCAATATTCTCTCAATCGCAAAAAGGAACATTTCACAACTTTAAGTGTTTCGATTGTTAGGAGAATTTCCAAGTATAGATCAATTGTATTTCATAGGTTGTTAGGATATTTACATCTTTATATTATCTTGGTTCCGCAACAACCTTGTATTTTATTTAACAATCAATAAATAAAATACATTTGAAAAATACATATTGTCTCATCGATATAAATACTTGTCAATTATATCTATTGCATTGTATTTACTTATTTACATTGTCACCTTAATAAGTAAACCTCCAGATTACCTGGTACACAATTACTCTAAACTGGTCACGTCCAGATTAAGTGATTGTGCTGCAAAGTACACTCACCATTGACATAGAGGTGTCTTCAGCACCCATCTAGAAATAGTTGGGACTTACACATAGTCGAACTAAATTTCCGCATTCCAAAACCAAGCTTCCACATTGCCCAAAGAAGTCAAAGATAACCAAGCTTCCGCATCTTAAAAGAATTCAAGAAGTTCAAAGTCAAAAACCAAGCTTCCGCACTCTACTCAAAGATTCAATACTTTTCCAAGCAACATCTAGTTGAAATCAACATTCAAAAGTTCAAGTTGTCAAAGCTCAATAGCTACAAAGATTTCAAAGATGCTTCTAAAATATTCAAAGTTGCAAGAGAAGATCAAGATTTAGAGACTCATCGCCAAATATATATAATTGTTGAGAAGATTCAAAGTCAAGGTTGATTAAAGATGTTGAAGACAATGATAAAGCTTCAAAGTCTACTCAATATTGAAGATTTTCAATAAATGGGCTCATCAGGTTTATTTAAAAACTGAAGACGATGCAACATTTATAATTCAACACCAAGGGGGGGGGGGATGTTAGAATTAAAATTGTGATGTTTAATTGAAAATTCTATCTATGGAAGGGGTATTAGTGTTAGTTAGGTGATTTGTATAAATACCCCTCCATAATAACCTTGTAATAAGTTTTCGTATTAATTTCATACATCCTTCTCTCTAGTTTATTTTCTCTCTCTAGATCATTTTCAGCCTCCCATTACCCACAAACACTTACACACACTAGTAACCTCCATTAACACACTAAAACATACACTTGAGCTTTAATAACATGAATTATATTGTTATCAAGGTGATCTCACATCTATTTGAAAGTTTTGTCCTCTGATTGAGAGAATACTAATTGGCAGTAGGGTTGAATCGGGCAATCCGACTATAGACGTCTTTCACAGTTCAAATAGCTAAAACGGAGATGTGTCAAAAAGTTTTGAAGTGACATTGTCTCAAAGTCTGAAACCTCCTAGATGGTTTTTCACACAATATCAGATATTGGAAGTCTTTGTAAACAAAGTAGCTTCTAACTGGTAATTATTGACACAATTGAATATATATATATATATATATATAGTGAAAATTATTTTGAGAACCTTTTTTTTTGCGAGAACCTTTGAGAACTTTTTCAAATCATGCCCAACTGATGATTATTCTTTACATGAAAATTGTTTTTTCATTATTTTCTGAATAATTTATGTGTAATTTTGAAGTTTATAATTGTGTGGAGGCATGGATTATCATCCGTTATACAATTATGTGGAGATTTGGATTCTTGATCACATGTGCACGAATATTGCTATGATTACATGTGAACGACTTGCATACATGTGATCATAGCAATATTCGTGCACATGTTATCAAGCATCCAAATCTTCACATAATTGAATAACGAATGATAATTCATGCCTCCACACAATTATAAACATCAAAATTACACATAAGTTATTCATAAAACAATAAAAAACAATTTTCATGTAAAGAACAATCATCGGTTGGGCTTGATTTGAAAAGTTCTCAAAGGTTCTCGTAAAAAAAAGTTCTCAAAATAACTTTACCCTATATTATATATATATATATATAGGGTGATTATCAAATGAGAACAAAATTAAAATGAGAACAAATGAGAACACTTAAAAACTACATTTTGATGCATTAAAAGTCCACAAAAGTGACATAGCGCATAACTAATTATCATTATTTAAATGTTTAACAACACATTGACCCGACAAAATCACGTTTTTTGTTGGATGCATCATTTTGATGAATATGCATCCAAAATGGATGCACATAAAAAAAAACATGATTTTTTCGATTTTGACGGATCAATGTGTTGTTAAACATTTAAATAATGATAATTAGTTAAGCACTATGTTAGTTTTATGAACTTTTAATTCATCAAACTGATGTTTTTAGGTGTTCTCACCGGAGTGTTACCCTATATATATATGGTAACATTCCAGTGAGAACAGTCTTAAAATAAGAACGGTGAGAACACTTAAAAAACATCATTTTGATGCATTAAAAGTTCATAAAACTAACATAGTGCTTAACTAATTATCATTATTTAAGTGTATAACAACACATTGGCCTGTCAAAATCAAGAAAATCATATTTTTTGTTTTGTGCATCCATTTTGGATGCATATTCTTCAAAATAATGCATCCACCAAAAAACGTGATTTTTTCGATTTTGACAGATCAATGTATTGTTAAACACTTAAATAATGATAATTAGTTAAGCACTATGTTAGTTTTATGGACTTTTAATGCATCAAAATGATATTTTTTAGGTGTTCTCACCGTTCTTATTTTAAAACTGTTCTTATTTGATTATCCCTATTTATATATATATATATATATATATGGGAAAAGGGAATATAAAGTTGTCCGGCACCTAAGCTTAGGTGTGAAACCCCTCACATACTAATATTTTACTATTTATTGTTTAATGAATAAATGCATGGGTCCCCATGATTTTTAAGGGTTAAAAAAACAATATGTGAGTGTTACACACCTAACCTTAGATACCCGACAGCCTTATATTATCATCCCCCTATATATATATATATATATAAATATATAGCCAAAAGATAAAATGAGAACCAATAAAATGTCAAGAACTGAGAGAACTAGTATTTAATTAAAAAATGGAGGGATAGTATGGTAATTTTGCAATTACAATTAGATCAATTACATTATATAATAAATAATAAAAAAAACCTGAATCATTATCATTTACAGCAAATATATCTCATTCTCTCACCTTATTTCCATGAATTCGTTGATACATCGTTAGAATTTACCAAAGGATTTAGATCTTTTTTTCTTACAAAAAGAGGTTAAAATGGATCAAAATAAAGATATCTTAATTCATACGGAGGAAAAGAATGGCTTGGATACAATCTATGAAGTATTCAAAATCATGAGATGGTTGAAGCCTTGAAGGCACCATCAATACATTCATTTCATTATTTGTTCTTTAAGTTGTATTCTGATTTGGAATCGTTAATCAATTTTTTGTTTCATTAGTACTGATGTAACATAATTTGTCATTTGGAGTTTTTGGGGCATACATGATTCATCAATACTACAAACACGTAGAGGTTCTAAAAATTTGTGATTTTGTTTTGATCACTATAGGTGAATCATGATTATGGGGCATATGAGTTTACAACATATTCGAGATGTAACATATTCGTCATTAATATTTTGGGGAATATGTGATTGCAGTAATATTAGACAACTATAACATACACAACTGTGAAGTGAAGAAAAAAGGATGAAAATAACGTCTTTGTAACCAAAAATAGAAAAAGCAAAACAAAGAACCGAAGCATAGATTCACATTCAACATGACACTTCTTCATTCACATTTACTTGTCTGTTGTATCATTATTATTTATAATTCAAGAGTTTGGTTTCATTCACATGTGTTCTCATGTTACACTCACTAAGTTATCAAGGTTTTTTTTGTTTCTTTAAGCATGTACAAAATTTTTTAGTTGAGTTGATGTTATTTTAGTCAGTAATGTCCGTTATCATCCATTTTGACATTATTTATTCATAGTTATAAAAAAAAACCTCCAACTCTTAAGGGGGCGTCTGGTAGGAGTGAATCATAAAAAATGGAATTAGAGGGAAGAATGAAAGAGAATGGAAAAGAAATTAATGGAATGATTCCTTTGTTTGGTATAACTAGAGAATCAATATTAGAAATAGAGAAGTTATTTATTTCTCTTATTTGGTTATACTATTGAATGGAATGATAACAACTTCTTTTCTGGAAATTCTGTCTATACAGTACAATAATATATCATGTCGGTGTTCTTGATATGTCAAATAAAGCATCTCATAATTTGTTGTAGAACTTCTTTATACATAACACCCAAATTATAAAAACCAAAGTGAAATTAAAACATACAAATTGACAAATCAAGAATACCTACCCAAAAATGAATTTTGAGATATGTAAATCGTAGTAAACAAGTATAAATTGAAATATGTATATCACAAATAGTGAATAACAGAATAAATTTACAAAAAAAAATAATATGATAATATATGAGAAATAATAATATGCTTGATAGATCGAGTTTCAATTTAACCAAAAGATTTATCTTTGATTTTGTTTAAAAAGAAAGATGCAAGATGACTAGAAATACCTTGTGAAGATGCAGATGCAAAAGATGAATAATATCATAATAAAGAAAAGAAAATGATGAAGGATAGGGTTAGAAAGATTTTTCCCAAATCTTGTAAAATTGTGCAAGGCACATGGTTTACATATTTATATCATCTTTCTAGATGGGTGCATATTCATTGATGGGCCCGCATAGTTTTGCTCCTCTCATTCCTTTCTCTGCTTTCTTCTACTTTTTTTAAAGAATGAAATTAGTGGAATGAGAATCATTTTCCAATTCGCTGTTTCCATTCCATTTGCCAATCAAACAAGCGAAGATGAATCAATTCTATTTTTATCCTTTCCATTCATCTCTACCAAACGCCCCTAAGTTCATTGTTTTATCATTTTCTTTTAGTTCCATTTCTATGATATTCATCCCCTGAGCCACTTTCTTTCTTTTTAAGATCATCATTGCCGGACTCTACATGTGTTAAAAATCATAGAATAAATTGTCAAAATGTGGACTATATGCATTTACTCTAAACCAAATGAAACAAAGTTAACCCATTTACATAAACGTGTTACAGTGTTGTACTCATTTGTTTACCGTAAATCACATCCGATGTATTTCGGACCTCATACGCATACATTCATTAAACATTTGTGAACGCAAGACACAAGTGAGATGAATGACATACAATGTGTACATCGAAAAACACATGTTTCCCTGACAAACACATGTGGACATGAACAGGAACATATGTTCTAACTATTGTAAAATAGAATATTGACTCAAACAAACACACAGGTACAGTTGATCATAATCTGCTTGAAAAACCACACATGTACAACCGATTAAATCTTAGATGAATCCTTGACATTTATAAAACAACATACTCCTATAGTTTGACTGATCCACTTTCTTTCCTTTTAATTCTCATGCCCCTATTTTTATCAACCGACGACGCATGTGTTTTCCTTGTATTCCCTTCGCCTCTATTTGGATCACCTAACCGTCCTTGTTCCCGTTTAAATCCTCCCCGCGCATCTTTGCCTAATGATGATTTCCTTATATCTGTTCACATTGTCACAACATCATTTTCACACGGGTACATGATTTAACAAAGCTAATCCAAAACACATATTAACATTAGTTCATACTTAATGGAAACGACGAAGAACACACATTCGACAAAGCTAAAACCTAAAACCTCTCGTACCCAAACATTCGTTACATGGTTGTAACCAACTGAACAATTGTGAACCGCCAAATACACAACTATTTGTAAACCAAACTCAACACAGGTGAACTACCAAACATACAAATGTGTACACCTAGCTAACAGCTAATCATAATATACTATCGGCTTAAAAAAACACCATGTACAACGGATCAAGCCATCCATTGAGGTTAACTACCTCAAACACATGTGTCCCAATCTCAAACAACGATTACAACAACCATAAAATATGACATTACTATTAAAAAAAACAATATACTTACAACTAAATACATAATGTTTCAGATGTACCTTCAGCGGATTTACTTGATGGACCAGTTAAATCAGTCATCGTTTCTTATATATTGGTAAAGTTGCTAAACGATTACAACATTCTTACCCTGTCACTCCTAATTGTTCCTACCAATTGAAAAACAAGAAAAATATGAAACTCATTAATCGTAATTACTTATATAAACACATGAATCGAAATTAGTTATAAAACCATATGAACCAACACATGAATCGAACAACAAAATTTTTTAGGTTAAAAAAAACCTCTTTTACTCCTCATCATATGACAATCCTGTATCTATACTTGAAAATTTTCCTCTTTAGTAGATCCCGGATTCTTAGTTGATAGCAGAAACACCATGGATTTTTTTCTTCAATTTCTGATTTTGTTTTGATTTTATGATTGGATTGAATCTTTCAATGAAGGTTTCTGGAGTTTTCCACGGAGTGTTTGAGGGGCATCGGTTTGGGGTTTTTGTTTTCTGCTTTGTTTTTAATAAATGATTTGTTTTATTAATACTCTTTTTGTATACCCATTCTACCCTTTATGCACGTTCCAGCCTTTTAATTGAAAGCTTATTTACACAAATGCCATAAAGTGTTATTAACCATTGATTTAGATAATCTAATGGATTAGATTAGTTCTCGCAGTTCTCGACCTTTTACTAGTTCTCACAATAATTGTCATATATATATATATATATATATAACACTCCAAAGATATAGAATAGAAGGCATTTGCTGGTTGGCCATACTCAACCCGTTTTGACAAGTTACCCAGCATGCCCTTTCGTAGATAGATTTTGTAGAATATATACCAGTAACTTGCTGATGCAGCTTGGAAGTGACCTCTTTACACACCTTAAGGCTTAAGGTGTATATGAGCATCCTCACCAGGCACAGAAGCCCATTGAGTTGCCAATAAGAACAAGAGGATACACACTAAGAGCTAGCTAGAACGCCGTTTTCTGAATTATCATTTCATGTTGTACTTTAAATTGTACAAGAATAGTATGAGCATATTCCTCTATTTAGCAATTCCAAGATTCTTGAGGGATGAAAAATTTTGTACAAAAAATCTAATTCCTAAGCAAGATGTTGTACAAAATCTGGTTCCATGTATCTGGAACCCCGGCAAGACACCAGTGGCTGCAGTCCATGCCTCCGTCACCATACTTGGACGGGTGAGCATCTTTCCTTAACTGGGTAAGAAGTGTTATATCCAACAGATAAGCGGGATGTTTCATTTGTGTTAATACATCCTTTACCACTTCTTGCCCTGGATATCTTTTTCCTGGATAATGTAGCCCTCGAGTAGGCAGAGTTTGCCCATTGCAGTTCCGGACATTAGGTTCATTCCAATCCTTGCCTCTGTAAACACATAAAGTCAATTTACATTTCACAGTTAGATACAATGGCACAAGGCTGGCCCGAATCATTTGAGTATGACAATGTAAGTTACCTCTCATGAACAGCCGAAATCCCTTGGAAAAAGACTCGGGTCTTCTGAGGATCTATGTAGGTGTCAACCCATTTAGCCCATGTTGTTAATGCAATCTTATAAGCGTCCATTCGCTCCATTTCTCTATATATATCTTCACCAACTTGAAAATAGTCCCATCTGCACACAAAACCAAACATATGTAGAGAGTCTCCAAAAGGCGCTATTACATTTTAAAACTTTTTAACGTCTGATATATATTAAACATACGTTTGTTTGATTCCATTGTGAGTCCACCAGTGATAGCTGTTGAAGATGAGAATGTCTGCTCCTTCCCATTTACCGAACCTGCTGATTGAATCCAGTTTCAGAACCCGGCCTCTTTTCTCCACCACCAGGTCAACAAGAAACCCGTTTTTCAGGTACACAACTGAAACTCCATATTCCTTCAATGGACACAAAAAAATGTTCAAAATTGAAAAATGAAACTATCCATGAGTGGACAATGAATGTTTGAGGAACATGAGTGGACAATGAATGTTGATTAAGGAAAGGAGAACTTACCGGGAATGAAAGCGTTGAGAGTGGTCCTCGTCGCTCAAAGGTGTGCTTGGATGGAGGAACGGTGCGATGAAGCATGCACGCTAGTGACTGCCATTGGTTTGAACTCAATGAATCTCCAACGAACATGATTTTCTTGCCCCTGTTTCGCCGCAGAAACTTGATTCCATTGAACCTATAAATTTCATAGCAACTGACTTCATAATCTTTCGTATTAAATGAACTTCATAATAATGTTTTGGAATTTGGCAAAAAGAAAAAAACTTTGGCAAGAATACTTAAGAGATCAACCCATCAACAAAAGTACTAAACCTTCAAACTCAATGATCAATGTAGCATTTCCTATTTATGATGGTTCCATGGAAATATGGCTCATAGATCTTCTCTATCATATTCATTGATTTTGTCATGAGTATTTGTTTCACATTTTTTGACACGTCTTTATGTCAATGTTTATATCTAAATATCAAAACTTTCTATTTTCATATCTATATGTGGTGAAATAAATTGTTTTGACTAATACATAACATATGTCAATAACAATTACAAAGACTTTAAATGGCTAACATGCCATTTAATAGATCGAAATGAAAACTTATATACGGATTAAAAACTAAGTCATCAACGGGTAGATATTGATGACCACATGTATAGTAACTTGCATTTTCTTAGATCTCTTTTTGGGAAGAGGGTGACTAATGTGTTTTGTGTAGATTCTATATACTATTATTTAAAACAGACCATTTTTCTTTTGAGATTAACCAAATCTAACAGGAAAGCAAGTAAGCAAAACATCATCATTTTCTAACCCATTTTTTAACTAAATGGATTAATTTTAATCTTGACCATCGGATTAAATCTCTAAAGTTGATAAACTTTAGCGATATAGTTGGATCAACTTTAAAGGATTCTAATCCATAAAGAAAGTGACGTGGCCGTGAGGATTTATGGGCCTGGGCCAAGTTGGACAAAAACCAAAATTAAATTATGTAAACTATTTATAAAGACGGTTATATGCGTTATATTAATTTAATCAGCGTATCAAAAGTTATTTTTCACAAATATATACATAAGAAAAAATCATTGCAAATGATATCATTAACAAATTTAAAACAATAACACATGCACAATTTAAAAATTCGGCCCACAAAAAATCGGGCCCAAGAAAGTTGTTCACTTTGCCCAGTACCTAAACCGCCCATGTGACACATCATTCATCTCTTCTTTGCAACATCGGTTACATCACTACCCGCTAGAAATTTTTTGAGTTTTTGCTAATAGGTTTAGACTACCTAAAACTATCAGCAGTTATCGTCACACATACAAATTGTCAAACAGTTATTTATTTGATCTTTGCATTATATAATTACATTACACTATAATTGTAAAAGACAAATTAAAAAGAAGAAATATTACACGTTTACAAACAGTAGTTTCTTACAAGCCCATGTGGTACAGTATGATGGACCAACTGCATTTACTTTTGTTTTTACAGTTTCTTTTTACAACTTTGAAAAAGCTAACTTCTTGTAAAGTTGCTTTTTTTTTTTTTTTCATTTTAAAAACTATAAACACTTTCAATAATAAATCCAAGACACCCCATATATTAATGTGTACATAAAACTTAAACAAAAATGAATACAAACACACTAATTAACTAACCTGGCAAGTGCACAACCATGAGGTTGCCATCTAAAGTGGAGATACATTTGATCAGTTCTGCCATTCTTTTGACAGTTTAATCCCGGGTCAACAAATGGGCATTCAGATCCATTATACACCGGGTTGGATCTATCCATGATCCAACTTCCTTTAAACAAATCACATTGGAGGTTTGATTGTGTTCTCCTTTTTCCATGAGCCACAACAACTAGAATGATGGAAAAACAGAAAATAAAACAGCATCTAGTAGTAAGTGGTGTGGGTTTGAACATATTGTAAAATATTGAGAGGAAAGACAACAAAGAAACTAGTTGTTGGGCAGTGTGTGTGTGTGTGTATGACAGTATTTATATATTTTGTCATGTCATCCCTTTTCAATAGAGGTAATATACCGTATATTTTACCAACATTATAATTTATAACTATGTAATATACGAGTAGTATATTGAGAGCAAATTCTTTAAAGATCCATGTGGAGAATGTTAGTCATTATTCGTTTGTTGTCTTTAAAAAAAGGTACATTGTATATTTAAGATAAATTACCCGAGTAGTATCATACCCAACTTTAAAAAAAAAGAAATTACTAGTTTCATACCCAACTTTTAAAAATTATATAAAACATGTTTAATGATATATGACTTAAACTAATCCCGGCGGTATAAGTATCATCAACCCTTTGGAATTAAGTTCTGTACACTTATATTATATCGAAGAATGTCACCATTTTTATGCAATTAATTTTCACAATATAATATTTCCAACATTACTACTTTTAGGTTTTGATACTACGGAGTATTATTTTAATATCGTCACTTGTGTCAGTCTCTTGAAAATAAAAAAATAATATAAAAAACTGGTGAATTTAACGGTCAATAAATTGTCATTCGAGATCTACAAGTATTTTGTTCATTTTCTCTAGAAATGATCACTTTAAAGTTTTTAAAGAGCTATATATACTGTAAAAATAACTTTTTTTTTTGACAAGCAGCAAATATATATAACTACAATACAATATATGTCTTCTCGGTAATTGACTTGTTGGAGCTACATAATCGTGTTATGCTTGGCAAATTCAAAAGGTAATTTCCAATCGATCGTTTTGCTTGCTTGTTGGAGAATATGAAAGTCAAGAAATGAAAGGTTTTTTAAGGAGACTTTGGCATCGGCCAAAAAGATCGTTGAGGGCATCCAATCTTTGGGTTACATATGGATTAGGAATCCAGCCCCAAAGTTGAATCTCACGTGGAAGAAATGGAATACTTTTTGCTTCATGTAGATGTAGATATATAGCTCATATATTTGTACTAGTATGCTCATGTAATATGCGTTGTTGTTAATGAAACTAAAATTTTAATCCAGGCGTTGCCCCGGATCGTCGTTGCGTCGTGCAAACATACATGTAACATTATCTAAAAGTTTGGACACTTAAAGTTTATTATAAGAGGTAGAAAGTAAAAAAAATAGGTGGCCAAAATCAAGAGTTCAATGTTAAAAGTTAAAAACCTCAAAATAAGATATTGAAAGTAAAAAACAAAATAAAATAAAATTTGATGATTAAAGTTAAAATTCAAAGTTAATTGATAAAAATTACAAACTTTAAAAGTAAATTATACTTAAGTTTGTATACAAAATGTTAGACTACAGTTAAAAACCCAAAAGTTAAGTGGTAAAAATCAAAATAAAAAAAATTTTAAAAATAAAAATAAAAAATCAAATCTAGAAAAAAACAAAATTGTTAACGTCAGCACAGTTACTGTAGATAAGCCCTCCTTAATTATATATATATATATAATTTGCCTTCAAAAACAAAAAACAAAAAACTACAATACAATACAAAAAGTTAATTGTTTTTATTATTATCATCTATACAAACCACTCTTAATAATATCAATAATAACAAAATCTAACTATCATTTTTTAAAATAATTACATTGTCATCTTTTACGGTTGTATTTACATTAATAACTTACACAATTAACTGTCGTCGCTGACACTGTCATCTTGATCACCAATCGTCATGCTACCACCCTTCTACGCGTTGCCACTGCCACCAACAACCATCACAGACTCACAGCCAGTCGTCGTCGCCACCATCACCACCAGTCGTCGCACCACCACCACACTACCATGATCACCGCTTTGGATATATTTCACCGTAGTAAGTACTTAATGGGGCCATAAATTGTTTGAAATACTACCATATGAAAACTATATCCTCATGTTGAAAAGTTAAGATTTTTGAAACAGGTGAAATTATCATTTTATCCTTAATGAATTAACTTACACAATCAAGTCATTATCTTCTAAAAGATATCCAATATTCTTTTAAATCAAATATCTTTATATCAAATACTTACACCACTTGACGCATCTGCCGCCGCTGTCACCATTCGTTAATGCCACCACATCACTGTGATATTGTCATCGTCGCCGCATTGTGCGGATACCATGCTCGTAATGATAAAGAAATGATTAATCTTTCTAACAAAAGAGCATAAAACTTTTCCAAAACATTAGATGATGATATATGTAAAAATAAAAGGATAACATTAAGAAAAGGATTAAGTTAAATTTGCATACTTTACATACTCTCATTTTAGGAATTGAGAAGAATTTTTGGGTTAATTTGTTACGAAGATATCTATAATATAACTAAAAGAGGGGGTTGGAGGTACACTTGGCACCCCTAATCCACCTCCTTGAGTCTAATCTTCTCTCCTTATTAATCCTCTAATTTTTTTAATATTAATCTAAATTAATTTATACTTTTTAGTTTTCCATCACCAATTTACACTTTAACCTCAATCTAAAACAATTAATTTACACTTTTTAGTTTCTCATCATCAATTTACACTTCAACCCAATTTAAAATAATTAACTTACACTTTTTGATTTTTCATCACCAATTTACACTTTAACCTAATTTATATTTAATTATACTTTTATATATATATAATTTACACTTTTAGAATATAAGAAACTGTAAATTTTTTATTTAACTAAAGTTGGAAAAAAAAAGGGTAAACTAAAATCAATATTTATATGGAGTTAATTTTCGTGTGTTTCTTCGTTGGGCGGATAATTTTTGGAGTATTTTGACCGATGGAGTGGCTATTCAGCTAACAAATTTTCAAGTTGATTTCGGTATATCTATTTAATATATTTGAATTCCAATTTTTTAGCTTTAATTAATATATTTTGAGAATACCATTCCATTGGACGGGTCTGGCCACTAGTATTATTTATAATAATCGGGTAAGTAGGATTGTGATGACCATTGACAAAGCACGAGAAGTTTAGGTGAACATATATTACTTATTTACTTTTTCAAATCCAGATATAATATGAAAACAATCATTAATTTACTTATGAAAAATGATAAATTCTTTTAAAAATTAGCTTAAAAATCCTCCTAATATTATAAGAAGGTGACATATGATATTTACTAATTTTCTTTTTTAATTTGTCCCTGATTTTTTCACATGTCATTATCCAATAATTAAGAGAATTATCAGGTTATTTTTTCACACCACTATCCTTAGAAGCAGGGTTGACCAGTCTACCATAAAAGTTAAGGTATATAAAGTTGTAACCAACGAGAAAGTAGGATTCTGAAAGTACTAAGGCCTCTCCCTAAGGGTTCATCGATCGTTCGTCGATGACCTCTTCGACCACGAAGCTATAAGGAGCGTTCTCGTTCGACGGCAATTCGTTCGAAGGTGTTCAATCCATCGATGGGCGAAGACGAGAGGAAGGGAGCGTGGGTGGGGTCGCTTGTAATGGAAACAAAAAAAAATTTTAAAATTTTTTTAAACTAAACGGCTAGTTAGTTTGTATATATTTTTTTAAAACTTTTCATCTATATATACTACCCTTTCACATCTCAGTCTTCATCACCTATTCCATTTTCTTCACACTATCAATAAAATCTTTCACTCTATACATTTTCACTAAATATGTCAAGTTCCGACGAAGATTCAGTCTCATACATTCGTAAGTATACAATAGATGCCGAAATCTTAAACACTTTCATTACTTTCGTTGACGAAGAAAAAGAAGAAGCAGAGAGCTCAAGAATGGCAAACAAACCAAAAATACCAAGAAGAACAATACCCAGAAACCATGTGGAATCCGCCACATGTTTATATAATCATTACTTTGCCCCGCAACCCGTTTACCCTGCCGATTATTTTAGAAGGCGTTTTCAAATGCCCAAAGAAATGTTTCTTCGTATAGTGAACGATATATATCACTTTAACGCCATACAACCATTACCAAAAAACTTTGCATTCTTCCAGAACGCTCCAACCGACGTTGTGGGTCGCCGGCGTTAAATATTTTTTAAAAATGTACTTCCGCTGTACGACAACTAGTTTATGCTTCTACTGCCGACCAGTTAGATGAATACCTCGAAATGAGTTCCCAAACGTCTGCCGATTCGTTGAACTACTTCTACAAATGTCTTGTTCAGTTATATCACTCAGAGTTTTTGAGAAAACCGACTCAAGAAGATGTTAACCGCGTGACCGCTAAACACGAGGCAGTGCATGGTTTTCCGGGTATGCTTGGAAGCGTTGATTGTATGCACTGGGCTTGGAGAAACTGCCCAACGGCATGGCAAGGCCAATATACTCGTGGTGACAAAGGACATCCAACGATTAGCTTGAAGCGGTTGCTTCATATGATTTGTGGATTTGGAATGCTTACTTTAGACCCGCTGGTTCGAACAACGACATCAACGTCCTTAATGAATCTGACTTGTTCGACCAACTTCTCCAAAATAAAGCTCCTGCGGTAAATTAATAGGTGTTGACTTGAGGTAACAAGACAATAAACGACAATAGATAATAGAATTCAAAGTGTTAACGGTTTGGTAAAATCGATAGACAAGATTGTTTACAATAACACAACAATTTAGTCAATTCGGTAGGTCTTGATAGTGAAGGTGGTAACCGGAACTTAGGGGTCGAAAGATTGGTTAATGGGTCGGATAGGGTAATAAGCTAGATGCGCAACTAGTGAGTTCTTTGTTCTACCTCGTTATAAAATCAACAAGTTGAATTGGTTTTAATATAAATGCAACCTAAATAATGTGTGTCATGGAGTCGAAGTGGATGATCTTTTAATTTTATTTGATATACGACAATTCTCTTTTCGATAAATTCTTCGGAATTTCTAACTCTTTCAATCAACTAACTTTTTAATATAAAAACCAAGATGACGTGATGTCTTTAAAAACCAAATTCTTTTTAGCTACTTAAAACTCGCTAGCACTTTGTAGTCTCTGTGGAACGAACCTAGACTTACTTTAGTTTATATTGCATACGGACGGGTCCACTGCTCGATTGTGTGTGGTATTTGATACGGAGTATTTCTAGTATTTTAATTTAACTCGATTTTCACACATTAAGTTTTTGGCGCCGCTGCCGGGGACTAATTTAAGAGCTTTAGTTTGAGATTTCGTAGTTGATCCTTTCTTGTACTCAAGTGCAAGAGAGTTACTTGTTTTCTTAGGTTAATTTTTGATTTATTAGTTTTAATTTTTCTGTTTTGTTTTGTTTGTGTAACCCGGTGCGTTTTATGGTTTTCTTTGTTTGTGTTTTCAGGTTTGTTTCTTAGTTGATGACCAGAAGGGCTGTTGGTGTACCACTAGTAAGTCCTCAATCTAATCCGGGAAAGACGAAGAGACGAGGGAAGAAACCTTCTAAAACCATTAAACTTTCACCTAGCAAAATAGATTCCTTAAACTTAAACGTTGAAGCTGAAAGTTCAATCCATTCCACACCACCGGAAAATAAACAACCAACTCCACCAAAAATTTCACCAAGAAATTCATCACACTCAACACCAAACTCTACTCCACCCTCTACACCTCCTACTACACCAAGAAACATGGTCGAAGACATGGTTCATCCGTTTGATAGGACTATTGGGGAGAGTACTCGAATCATTGCACCTAATAGGGGCTCGACTATTCGTCCTCCAACCACCGCTCCGAATTTCAATGTCAAGGGTAATCATTTGTCTCGGGTTGAGGAAAATCAGTTTAAGGGGGTTGTTAAGTGGGATCTGTATGATCATGTGGAGAAGTTTGAAAGGTTTGTCGATTGTTCAAGTATGGGGGGAGAGGTAAATAGGAAAAAGCTGGGTGATTTTTGAGACTTTTTGAACTTTTGATTGCTTGTCCTTATAGTTTAATTGCTTTGTCATATAGGATTTAATCATATTAGTAATTAAACTATACTTCCCTTTGGTAAATACTTTTAAATTGTGAAATGTGTTTTGAATGATTAGATAGGCAAATCCCTTCTGGATTGATTATATTACTAGCACACTCTATCCCAAAACACCAAATATGTGAGATTCTTGTTTCATTTATAGATATGCTAGGTGTTGCGGTTTTGGTTTGTTGGCCTTGTAAATTTGTCCCTCTCTTAGACTTTTGGATTTATCCGGAAGTAAGGGTCTCTTTTAGAGCTCTGAACTATGATGTGGAAGTTTGAGGTTGATTTTCCACTTCCGTTTATTTCTTTCTTTGATATGAGTGTGTCGGTGATTGCGTTGATTCTAGAACTTGTCTTAGTTGATCGTCCCGTAGTTTGCTAGATGATAAAGAGGTAAATTTAGGATTAAACCCGTTTTCTTTGTTTATTCACCCTTTGTTTATGATTATCATTGTTTAACCATGTTTGTTTGCATGTGTTTAAGTAGCTAATCACATTGGTTAGTGAATTTCCCTTGTTTAACCTTTGTTTGCACTCATTTTTAGTGCAAGATACACTTAGAAAACTTGTTGAGCCTCGCCTTTTCGTTTGTTTAAATCCAATTAAATATTTAACCTTTACTCGCCATACCGATAGTTGAAATCCTTGGTTGGTCATTAGTTGCCTATGCTAGTTGGAAGATTTGGGGTTGTCATGGTTATGTCAGGGTGGTATATTTCCGTTTATTGGGGGTAGATTAATTTTGTCATGATTCTGGAGTAAGTCTGGATTATTCTAATTAGTATGAGTTATGATTTGTCAACGTATTTCAAAGTTATAAAAGGGGGTACCAATTAGACAGGGTAAAAGTAGTTCTTTAAAAAAAAAAAAGAGAATATTTGAAAAACAGAAAAATATATAAAAAAAAAATAAGAAAAACGAACTTGGACTGTCAGTTGGTATTTCCCTTACTTTTGTCAAATCAAGTTAAGTTGGTTAGTTAGTTAGACCAATATTTGTTTTATTGTTAAATCTTTTGGTATATGAGTTGGTACATTAGTTTAAACCAACTAAAATGTTCTTAAGTTGTTATATTCTTAGAATGAAGTTGGCATGTTCGTTTAAGCCAATATGGGTAAGATTTGGTGGATAGAAGTTGTTTAAAGGTGATACACCACAATGGTGTCGGTTTGTATCGGTTTATTGGGGGAGTAGAGTCGGGAGAACGTCTTTTGGGTTATGGTTAGATGGCAATAGTGATATGGGTTGTGTTGGATTAGACTATATGTAAAACTTTGTTAATTATGTGTTATTTCCTTTTAACACCAATTATATCCTAAATTTCCATACACAATTGTTAATGACTCTTGTAAGCCTTCAGAATTGAACACCAATTACCTCTTTTGATAGACGTTTATGGTGCTTGCGCCATGGCGATGAAGGAACGATTCTATTACAAGCCTATGGTTAAAATATATGCATCACGACTAGGCTTCGAGTGATTGATACAATACTTCAACCCAATAGTTTGTTAGTTGGAGAAAGTTAGTTGAGATGTTCTTCTTTCATTTGATTAAAGTGCTTAGTCGTGTTTTCAAGGCTTGTAGATCATTCAAATAATGTCAAACATTTCGATTTTTCATTTAAGATTAAAACTGTTTAACTATTCTTATGGTTTTGTTTCTTTTTGGATTATTGTCATGTTTTGCAAATCAAGAACCAAGGGAATGATTGTTTTGAAATTTGAATTTGCTTGAGGACAAGCAAAGCTTAAGTATGGGGGAATTTGATATGTCCATTTATATATACATTCCCATATCGTTTCTAAGTTGTTTTAAGCTTAATTATGTGCAAATTACATGTATATTCGATGCTTTGATGGTATTGTTAGCGGTTGCAGGCTTAGAACAGGTGAAATGGTTAGAAACGGCTTTCGGATGACTAAAAGATGCATTAGGATGGTTCATGGACGTGTACGAGTGAAGACGGAATGAAAACTACAAGTTTTGGCTGAAAACAGAGTAGGTGCGTAGCACCTGGAAGGTTGGTGCGGAGCATTTTTTGATCAGAAAGTTGGAAGATGTGAGAAAACAGGGAGGTGCGGCGCACCAACCCTGTGGTGCGTCGCATATCGGGCAGGAATATTTTTGGAAACAAGGCCAGGTGCGCCACACCTGATGCTTGGTGCGTCGCACCTGTAGGTCGGTTTGTGAAGACTTTTTGTAAACTCTATAAATACAAGACCAAAACCCTTCCATTCGATATACATTCACTTCCAGTCGATTTTAGGGTTCTTTGAGGCAATATACAGCAGCTTTTTCGTCCACCAAGATCTAAGGGTTGCTCGTGAGTTTCAAGGCATTCAAACGTCGATTTTCTTAGCTTTTCATTCTCTTTTGCACTTTGGTACAAGATGTTTACTCTTTCTTTTACTATTTGTGACTTATTTATGATTATGTCTAGCTAAATAACTTCATCATCCACTGAGATGAAGTGACACATTGAATAATGGTTGCATAATCTTTTGAATTCAAGTTGATTGTTAAACGTTTTGTCGTAATCTTAATGTTTTGAGTTCTTGTGCTCTTATCTACTGTTTTGTTGATAATGTATGAATGATCTAGAGGTATCTTGGTTTAGGAGTGCAGGGTACAATTAATAGGTGTTGACTTGTGGTAACAAGACAATAAACGACAATAGATAATAGAATTCAAAGTGTTAACGGTTTGGTAAAATCGATAGACAAGATTGTTTACAATAACACAAAAATTTAGTCAATTCGGTAGGTCTTGATAGTGAAGGTGGTAACCGGAACTTAGGGGTCGAAAGATTGGTTAATGGGTCGGATAGGGTAATAAGCTAGGTGCGCAACTAGTGAGTTCTTTGTTCTACCTCGTTATAAAATCAACAAGTTGAATTGGTTGTAATATAAATGCAACCTAAATAATGTGTGTCATGGAGTCGAAGTGGATGATCTTTTAATTTTATTTGATATACGACAATTCTCTTTTCGATAAATTCTTCGGAATTTCTAACTCTTTCAATCAACTAACTTTTTAATATAAAAACCAAGATGACGTGGTGTCTTTAAAAACCAAATTCTTTTTAGCTACTTAAAACTCGCTAGCACTTTGTAGTTTCTGTGGAACGAACCTGGACTTACTTTAGTTTATATTGCATACGGACGGGTGCACTGCCCGATTGTGTGTGGTATTTGATACGGAGTATTTCTAGTATTTTAATTTAACTCGATTTTCACACATCAGGTATCTATCCACAATGGGCTACACTTGTCAAGTCTTTCAAGTGTCCCATGGACCCTAAGACCAGTAAATTCAAACGCTTCCAAGAGTGTGCAAGAAAAGACGTGGAGCGTGCTTTTTGGGTACTTCAAGGCCGATGGAGAATCCTTCAATAGGGTGCGCATCCATTAAGTATTAACAAAATTAAATGCATCATGTACTCTTGTGTGTTGTTGCACAACATAGTCGTTGAATATAACGGTCGTGCAATCAGTCCTTTGGATTTGGAGCTAATTCCTGATACCCCGCCAACGCGTTCTTGGGAAGAACGTGTTGACATTCAGTTACGTATGACATGAGAGTTACGTGATAGGGCGACACACAACTGTCTAAGAGGCGCCCTAGTCGAGCACATTTGGAACTTGCCGGAAAAACAACGTGAACGTTGAGTGCAGTGTGTTTTTTTTATTGTGTTTTTTTAATTAATAAATGTAATGTATTGTTTTTTTTAATAAATGTGATGTGTGTTTTTTTTAATTAATGTAATGTGTTTTTTTTAATAAATGTAATGTACTTTTTTAATATATAATTTTAAATAAATGTTGAATTATATATTTATTGTATAAATATAAAAAAAATAAATAAAAAGTGTGGAAGAGGTGTGGGAAAAGAGTTATAGTGATTGTGGAAGAGGTAGATGAAGAGAGAGAAAAACTGATGTGATAGTGTGGAAGAAGTATGGAAGAGGTGTGGAAGAGCTCCCCTTAGGGAGAGGCCTAACAATCCTGCAAAATGTATGACCCACCGTGTCTTAAGACCCGAAGTTTAACAATTTATTAAAGTGTCACTCATCCAACTATTTCTCTTCTAACTTATATCAAAATCGTATTGTTATTATCTGTTGACAAATTATTTAAAAACACCCTAAACAAAACTGCGAGAAACACCCGTGGGTAGAACTACCTTAAGAGAAGAGGTAGTCGGGGCTACGGTCTGCTCAATCCGTATAGTGTAAATTTTTTCGAAATACGTTAAGTTTTTTATTGATGTTGTGGGTCAACGAAATTTAAAATAACAGTCAACGTAAACTTTAAACATTTGAAGATATTTATAAGAACACAAATTAGATAGATCATGTAAAATGGGATATAAAACCAACCAAAACACAAAAAATCCTTAAAAAAATGCTTAAAAATCGTAACAATCTAGTTGTTAATATTACTTTGCACAAATATGAGGCTATTGACAAAAAGCTTGTGATACTGGTCACTCGCAATCCTGAACCCCCTCTTTATTTGGTGTAAAAGCCAGAAAGAATTACACATAAATTAAACATATACGAGCATGGTACCCGAGCATTGCGGCGGATACCATTGATAGGGCATCCAATGTCGTGATTACCGAAAATGGTATAAATGGGCAATCAATAAAGTACGGCCAAACAATGCAGAAATAAATGTATTTTAACATGTTAAACAAAAATTACTATTTGTACAAATAATGGCAGAAGCTTATCAAACCAATGTTGATGCATCAACAAACTATTAACACTAAAACCACAAAATGATGAGGAATAAATCTGAAAATAGTTTTTGAAATTGAAATCTTGAAAATCTGATGATAGATTTGAGAAAGCATAAGGAATGGAAGTCATTTCAAATTTCAAGAGTGAGCAGGAGACCGTGTTTACCCCAAGAAATATTTATTAGGAGATGAAAGATATCGGGTAATATTTATTATTAATGGTTAAATATTTATTGAGAGATGGGAGATTCAGGTTGTTGGAGAAACAGATGGAGATTAGAGACAAAAAAAATGAGTGAAACAAGGGCAAAAAGATAATATCGCATAAACTTTCAATAAGGGGTAGGATAATTTTTAATAGGGAGTATAGATAATTTTGACAAATTTATTAAATTTTTTGAGTCCCATTTTCAAATCATTAAAGTTAAGCATGCACGTCATTAATCTAAAATATATATTTGAGCATGCAAATAAGATTAACATATGTAAATTGCCACGCGATGGTATTAAGACAATAAGTATGTCCGTGCAATACGCAACAGTCGAATAAATTTTAAATTTTATTTTATTTGTATTTTTTACATTATCATTTATTATTATATTGACTTTTTAATTTATTAACATATTAAAATTTTGTTTTAATTAGCTTTGTTTTTTTTTTTTTGGCTAAATGTTATTGTAGTGTTGAACTTGATTAGAGTATTAAACACAATAGTAAAAATGTAATGTATTTAAAATCTTAAATTTTAAATCACTATTCAAATACTTTGTATCTTATATTGTGGTATCGATTTCAAATTAATATGAACCATAAATACCGATTAATTATGCATCATTTTTGATGAATATATATGTCAATATATATCAACATCAAAGAACCATACCCTATACCAATATCATACAAGTACAAAACATTACACACCAACTCAATATGAGGAAGTCTATATTTTTCACTATACTTGTATTAATCATCATGCTTGTTGGTACGTTTCTATATCCCTTTCCTTAGATTAAAAGTAATGTGATACAAGTTTTTTGGAATCGACATACTTTCTTGATTTCTTTCTTTCTATTTGCTGGCATTTGTCACTATATATATTTTTACTAAATACATTATGGTCACTAAAAAAAAGGGTAAGTGCTCGAGTCATGTACCTATTGATACCTAACACTTTTACTACATATATGCATGCCCCAGTGAAAACCTCTTAAAAACATTATGGGTCACTATATATATACTAAAATGCATTTTTGTACTAAAATACATTTTTAGCTAATATACATTTTAATATACTCAACTACTTGCATAGGCTGCTTAATTGATAGCATTGAAATTAGGCATAGACCTAAGGTCCTCACAAAAATAAAGCCCCTAGTTTATGATAAAATAAAAATTTTTTGGGTTGATTAATTTTATATATAAAACTTCTGTAGCTATCTACTCCTTAAGATTTAATAGCTAGGACTTTTTTATGATAAAAATAGTAAGAAATTACCTCCTTTGTTGAATTTATAACTAATTGTTTCGAAAAATCTACAAACTAGCATATAATACATAAAGAAAAGGTTCTTGCTAAACTTTGAAAAAGGCCCGAAAGATTGGTGGTGCTTAAAACCACTGAAAAAGTTGAGCTGGCCGACTACTTGATTGACTAGATATTTTATTATCATAAATTACTAAAGGTGTAACATATTATACCACACTTTACAAATCCAAAATAGTAAAATATCTAGTCAACTATGTTAGAAGTATTAATATCTCAACTTTCACAACTAAGATACCAAGATACCAATGGCGGAACTTGAACATTTATTATGGAAGAGCGGATTTCAATGATACATAAAATTTAGCTTTGCAAGAGAGACTAATATGTATTATGAAAAATTATTTTTAAAGAATGTATAAAAAAACTAGTGTTAAAAACAAAAACTTTTGGAGAGGCTTGAACCCCCTTTGGCCCCTTAAAAATTCCATCCTTACAAGATACAAAAAGTTTTTTAAATAAGTGGTCACTAAAATAGAAAAGCTATTTTAAAAAACTGTTTGTCCTACTACAAATTATATGTATTATTTGAATGATCTGATATATAATCGTGAATGGATCATAATATTTGTAGGTATGGAGTATTGCATGGCGGATAAATGTGGTGATAAGTGCTGTGGTCCTATTGCAACGACAGAATGTGATTATAATAAATGCAATCAATTATGCGAAGATAAACATGGAAAAAGTGCTATGGGATTATGCTTTCTTAATACTATATGTTTTTGTTGGTGGAAATGTAATTAGAAGGTCGTTAATTAGAAGTTCCACAACCTAATCCCACACGTCACTAGGAAAAAAAATGTCGAATGTAGTCATGTACGTTTGGATTTCTACAATGGAATAAAGTTATTAAAATCTAATGCAATTCTCAACTATTATTTTGGTTAATTGATATTGTGTCTCAAAAATGAAAATGACTTTAGCTTAAAACTCTTTTTAAAACCTTATGAATGTGACAAATGGATTTTATTTAATATCTGTCTTAATAATTCCTCATAAATTTTCACATGTCACCATCCAATTAATTAAGATGATTTTTAGGTTAATAAATTAAAGGATTAATCATTCCCCTTATTTTATATATATAACTGATTGTTAATGAGTGTAACATCTTGTTTCGGAAATGGAAATAAAATTATATCAAATGTTAAAAGAATAAGTCAAAATACCATATACAGACAAGTTTCGAGCATAACTAAGGGGGCGTTTAGTTCGTATAATGTTTTTGAAGGAATTAGAATCTATCAATGGAATTGAAATTTGATGGAATTGGAATTTAAAATATTTAGATTATTGTCATGTGTTTGGTTGACAGAATTCAATGGAATTCAATTAAAAGAATTTGAATTTAAATTATGACAAATGACAAAATTACCGTTTATTAAACTTTAAAAATATATAAAATCAATACGAATAATATAAATAATAAAAAAGATTATAATAAAAATAATTAAAAAAACAATAAAAATAATATTATATATAAAAAATATATTTAATAATAATATATAAAATCAATAATTTTATAAAATAATATTAGTTTTGTAAATACTAAACAATAATAAAAACAAGTAATTAATATATAATTAAAAAATAATATAAATTAATAATAGTATATAATAATATTAAATAATATGATTAATATTGATATTATAATACTATTTAATAATAATATATAATACCAATATTATTATAAAATAATATAATTTTACAACTATTTATATAATAAATAATAATAAGTAATAATTAAATATAATAATACAATAAGTATTTGTATTAAATAATATGAATAATATTATTATTTTATGTAATAATATTAAATAATATGACTAACATTAATATTATAATGTTACTTTGTATAAAAATAAAAATTATCCCATATATATAATTAATAATATATTTAATAATAATATATAAAATCAATAATATTATAAAATAATATAACCTTATAAATATTAAAAAATAATTAAAATCAATAATCAAATTGATATTTTTACATAAAAATAATAAAAAGTAATATTAAAATATAATAATATAATAAGTAATATTATTAAAAAATATGAATAGTATTATTATTTTATATAACAATAACAATTAATAAATATATATATTTTTTATTAATAATAAACTTAATAATATATATATATATATATATGTAATAAAAAAATAATAAATAATGATAATAGTACAAATAATATAGTGATATATATAATAAGAAAGGGTGTTTTAGTCAAAATACTTGATTTCCATTGGAATTTAAAACATTCCTTTGAAATATAGATGTCGTTGTTTTAAAGAATTGGTTGGAAAGTTTGAATTCCAATTCTCTCATTTTGGCCAATTAAACATATAAAGGAATAGAATTCAAATTCTAATTCCATAGAATTCCAGCGAACCAAACGGACCCTAAAGGTTCTCAGTCTCAAATGTGGATTTTTTTTTTTTTTTTGACAAGTGAATTTTACCTCAGACGCGTATGATGTGTGTTAATCGCGCAACGAAAGGGTCTCACACTAAACGGATTTTAAATAGTCTTTCTCACCATATCACCTCCTTTATTGGAAAATACCATCGAGGAGAACCTACCAAGGCTCGAACTCGAGACGTTGGAGTAAACTCCCCTGAAGCCCCGCATAACAGGTTTAGTGAAACACCCCTGGCCACTGGGATTTAACCCAGTGGTTATAAAACTAGTTAATATAGTAGCTATAGCTATTCGTGTCACAAGTATGGACTTGTTTAGAGACACCCTTGTTACCATTATAGCAAATTAAAGGAAAGCCCATTCGCGAAATGTTCCCATTGCAAGAATTGTACGTGGCACATTAAGTTGCTATATGAGACGTACGTCCTCGAACAGTCGAACATGTAGGCTAACATCATCGCTAATATTGCGTTTTTCAAATACATCTTTTAACTTTAACCGTGTCGTCAATTTCAATCATCTAATTAACTTATATCTAGAGATGTCGTTAATTTGCATTTTCCTCTAAACTAGTACCTAATAGTATTGCTTATTTTATGACGTATTATTTGTTGCTAAATAATTTGTGAAGTTAACAAACATTTTGCCAATCATGTTATTGATTTTTTTTTTACACAATACTTGATATAAAATATATGAATTGATAAAATTTTGAAAGTATTTTTCAATGATATAATTTTCATCATTATTATATAACACAAACAAATTTATTTACAGTTAAATTTAAAAGATAAACTCAAGCAGTCAAAATAAAACATTTAAATTAGACACTATAAAAAATAACTTAACTTCTTTTTTTTACCACTTGTTTTCTTGACAAATAATCTATTATTATTTCTACAAATTTCATTCTTTGATGTTTCTATATTTAAGATAACGAGAGTAAATAATCGCGCATTGCAGCGATGAGATGGTGGGGGTGATAAGTCATAAAGTGTGATAGGTCATAGAGTGTGATAGCCAAATGCTTTAACCGTACGGGTTCCGCCCTCGGATTTAAAAATTCGTCAAAAGTATATCCAATGACATCTCTAATGAAAGAGCATGAAATTTTAAGAACACCCATATAACTTTTATAATTTATCGATGTATGATTTTTGAGATAAAAGATTTTGAATGGATTAGATGAATATATGATTTATGGGGGAGAGAGAAAAAAAAATGATTGGTTGAGATTTAGGTTGTATTTTGGAGTTTTTATTCAAAAAAAAAAAGGATTAAATTTGACAGGGGAGGAAAAGATAGGGAAAAATTTTTTCCATTCAAATCAGGCCAATAATGACCAGAAAGTTTTTAATGCAAAAACCATCAATTTCCTTTCTTACACTTTTTTTTTTCTTGTAAAAGAAAAAACTCAAGAATGCAAGAAGATGAACTTTCTTCCCTTTTCTTTTTTTAAAAAAAATAACTCAAGAATGCAGTGTTAAAGAACGAGAAATGATATTATAGTTGTTTTAGGTAAATATAAAATAGATAGGGGGATATTTAAAAAAAGTAAAGGTTAGAAACTTAAAATTTAGTATAGATTAAATTATTAGCATGACTTTTCTAGTGTATCATTTTTCTCTTTTCACTTTCTTCCCAAATTTCACCCACTGTTCCCTGACACCAAAACCTATAAATTCCGTCATCATCTCCGGTGTATCCACTGTATTGCCGTCACACGTGTCAGACTATAAATAAGGTGTGAGTTTTGTACTTCATGATACTAGCATTTTCAATCTCTATCTATTTGCTTCATTATGTGAGCTATGATATAATTTAGTTTTTTATATATAACATTATTTATTTGATTAATTTTTTAATTTATTTGTAGATTAATGAATTCATGTTATATAGAATGAATTTTGAGGATTCGATTAGTTGGAGAAGTTAAAAAGTCTGCATAATTACAAAACTTATTTAAGAGTTATAAAAATTTGTATGACACGCCAACTGTTTGATGAAAGTCATGAATGAGAAACCTGATATGTTATTTGTAATAAAAATCTCAAACCAAGACTGTATATTGTATCTAGCTTCAAATTAGTCGCTAAACAAGTCGTTAAAGGGTTTTTTTTTGGTAGTGAGAAGACTCGAATTTCCGCAGTATGGTTTGTGTTGGTTAGTTTGTCCTTAACCTGAATGTATAAATATCATAATTAAGTATCTAGAATTATATAGTATCTTTGTTTGATTGTTTCGTTTATAGATATGTAATTATATCCAGCAATTTGCTAGCCTGCTGTTAAAAAAACAAATATTGTAACTCCATTTTAACATCAACCATAAGTCCATAATACATAAAAACTTTGTGTAACCACGTTATATTCTTATTTCACAAACTAAAATCCCCAGAGCGAAAACAAGAAGCCAAACCAAGATGAAGAGTTGAATACCCACACTCATAAAATCTGAAAGGTTGACGAATATAATGTGACAACTACTAGATAAGCGGCAGGCAAGCAAACTCTAAGATTACCTTCATAAGCTGAAGCTCTTCAACAGGTGCATGTCGATTGTCCTCAAGCCACTGAGCTGTGTCAGCAATGGCTTTCTCCATTTTCTTCAAGCTTGTGGGTTGCACCCTCATCTTGATATTGGAGTCACTAATCTTATTCTCCATGTCGTATAAGCATTGCTCTAACTCGTTGTATGCAGCTGCTTTTTTCTTGTACTCTTCATCCTCACGTTTGTACTGCTCAGCATCCTTTATCATCCTTTTAATCTCTGTATAGAGTCTTCCTTTGTGATTGGTAATTATAAGTTTCTCTATTTTACCAGTGGATAATGTCTTAGCAGTGACAGTGAGGATCCCACTAAAATCTATTTCTTTGCATACCTCAACTCTTGCAACTCCTCTTGGAGCAGGTGGTATGCCAGAAATTCTAAACATCCCCAAGAAATGGCTGTCGATAGATCTGGCTCTTTCACCTTGATACACCTTGAAATCTATGGAAGTTTGGTAGTCATAACTTGTGAAAAAAGTCCCAGCATTGCTTGTAGGTACTGGAGTGTTTCGTGGGATCACAACAGTCATTACTTCTCCAATTGTCTCTACCCCAAGATGAGAGATAATGAGGGAGGAGGAGTATAAAGATGAGAGATAAAAACAATAGACGAGAACGTGTAGCAATATAAGGCGGGGAAAATAAGCGGGTAATCATAACCATTCCCCCCAATTTACTCTATAATGGCCCATTACCCAGTTTTGGTATTCATTATCTACATTTTTTTAAAACAAGCATCATCAATCATTATATTACCCATTCCCCACCCCTAAAAACCCCCACCAAGCATGCCCTAAATCTTCAGGGACGGCCCTGCACGGATACCATTGCTGGTTAAAGTTGGAAACAACGAGTTATTGTTGGATGCTTTCCCAATTCATTAGACGGGTAATCAAAAGACTAAATGTTGGATCATGGGCTTGACATCGAAGCGCGTAACCCGACCAGGCAAAAGCGCGTAACCCGACCACCCACTATTAGCAGCGACGTCGCCGCAAATAGTGGGTCCCATAGGTCAGACTGCAACATTCAAAGCCACAGAATCACGTGCAATGGGCCCCACTATTAGCGGCGACGTCGCCGCAAATAGTGGGCCCCCCACTGCGTTACATCGTTTTAAACGACGCACTCTCGTCTTCTCCCTATTATTCTTCCTTTTCATTCTCTTTCTCCATAAGAACACTCCCTCTCTTCCTCCATAATTTCCTTTCTTCTCCATATAATAACTTTTTTTATTTACAAAATCCGGCCATCTATCCCTTCATCCTCATTATCAACAATCCTTTTTACACCACCCACGTTTTCCGGCGTCCCGGAGTCCATTTTCAGGCGCGGTTTTAGCGGCGACTTTTTTCCGGCGAATAAGTTTTCCGGCCAACCAGTTTTGCGGGGAACGTTTTTTCCAGTGATATACGGCAAACCAGTTTTGGGGAATTCCGGCGAACTCCGGGGATCCAGTTTTCCGGCGACCCAGTTAGTCCGGTTTTTGTTCTACTCATTTTTCCGGTGAACCAGTTTTCAGACGAGGTAACACTCATTTACCTTTTAAATAGTTGTTTTTATTTTAATATATAATAATGTTATCAAATATTTGTTTGTTATAGAAATTATTAGTTTGGGTTGGGTTGGGAATGTGAGTGAAAATTGGAGTATGGTTGGGTTGTATAGGTGGAATAGAGAGAAATTAATTTTTAATAAGAGATTGGGTTGAGTTGGTTCACTGATGTGGATAGTCTAATGTGAGTCCAGATTCTTCTAATAATGTTTGTTTCTCACTCTGTATATTAAATATATTGTTTTATAAATTTAATACTCGTATAATGTTTTTTTAATTAACATAATGTGATTTTAAATTAATATAAATGACAACGACAATGTAACGTGAAACAAATTAAGTTTCAATTTGTTCAGTTTAAAATAAAATGAGTTCAATGTTGGTTTATTTTGTTAAAACACTTGTTAGTATGTTGAAGCAGCATGGTTGGATCAGTGGTAAACAGAGGTCATAGGTTCCATCCTCATCCCATGCAAAGGTTGGAGGGCCTTTTCTACCATTTAGGTGGAAACTGGAAGCAGCCTCTCTACTTAGGTAGAGGTAAGGTCTGCCTACATCTTAACCTCCCCCATATACCGTCAAGGTATTGGGCTCAAAACCCAAGAAAAACGGCACTAAGCAGTTACTTTTACTTGTTAATATGTTGGAAAGATGACTGATACTCTATTTGAAGTGAAATAATTAATCAACATATAAATTAGTCTAAAAGTCATTTTAAAATCACAATATTATCTTTTTCTAAATTTCTTTTCTAATTTTATCTTTTCATATTTTCATGTATGAATATCATCTTGTAATTATAGGACATTTGAACGATATGAACTTATTATGAAGTATATTGCACATGCCAAGTCCAATTGAATAAAAACTCTATTTGGCCCAAAGTAAGTATTGCACTAGTCACTTCAGTCAACGAACACGGTAGTCAACGAACACGGTAGTGATGGAGGTGATACGACGGCTATCAAAACCACTCACCGGCGAATACTTGAGGCAAACCCTAATCAATACATCTCAGATTAAGCCCATTCTAAAACCAAGAATTTTCTCTTCTTCATCATCTTCTTATTCTACTCAAGTAGGTTGGTTTAATGGGTTGGGAAAGAAAAAAAAAATTATGAGTTTACCATCTATTGTGCAAGCCGGTGACCCGGTTCTTCATGAACCCGCCCGAGAAGTCATGGTTGGAGAAATCGGGTCGGAGCGTATCCAGAAGATAATTGATGATATGATTCAAGTTATGAGAAGACGACCCGGGGTTGGCCTTGCTGCTCCCCAAATTGGTATTCCTTTAAAAGTCAGTTTCTTTCTTTCTTTTTTTCATTTATTTTGCTATAAATATTTTTAAACGGGTAACATGTAAAATTGGACATGATGACGTTAACTCCTTGTGTTTTCTCTATTGTTTCTTGTTTCTTGTTTCTGTATATGCATTTTTGTCTGACACTAATAGTTATTTAATGAGCAGATTATTGTAGTGGAGGATACTAAAGAATACATAGCACAAGAACCAGAAGAAGAGACCAAGGCACATGACAGGCATCCTTTTGATCTTATGGTATGTGAATAAAACTTTAAGAAGTGTGTAGTCCCGATTCTTACAATGGGAAAGTTTTGTAAACGGTTTCTTGAAATGTAGGTTATTTTGAACCCAAAACTTAGAAAAAAGAGCAACAAGTCAGCATTGTTTTTTGAAGGCTGTTTAAGGTGAGTTTACTTGCCCTGTTTTATCAATCCTTAATGGATGAATAAAGTTTGTGTTCAAATTCCCGTATTTGATTTAGCATTCAACGCTTTCACATTAATTGGTATACAATGTGGTATATGGACTATGGTCTCCATGTAAGAGAAGAAATTTAGAATTAGGCCTGAGAACGTAAAGAATTGCGGATGGGTGAGTTGATTTGGGTTTTGTTTTGCCTCTAACTTGCCAAACGTTAAACTTAAAAACATAAGTCCAAAAAGGGATGGGCAAAGCATGTCAAAACTCGGAAGTAGCCAAAGTGTAACTTGTACATACAACCTCTCAAATTATGTCAAGTTAGTATTGTTATTCTCACATGTATAGTATTTGTAATTATATATAACACATTATTATAGTTAAAATATTGCATAAAAAATGTTGTGGGTCAACCCGACCTTATACTATAAACCCACTCATTTTGCACCTCTACTATGGATGATGTAAGCCAGATTGTATGGATTCATGACACTAATGCTATAGTGGATTCAACCCCATTTAGTAATATTTTGAATTAATTTGAATTTGACTGTCTGTTCTTTAAACTAATAGTTACTGACTTTCAGTCAACCGTTTCTAGGATTGAAATTATTAAATTTGCAAGAATACTGATTATTGAGATCCCCTGTTTTATTAAACATGCTATAGTCACTTTCAAAACGGCTCATCACTCCCTAGATGTTGCAAGTCGTGGGTGGCAGGTTGATTAATGGTAATATTTTTGCAGTGTTGATGGATACAGAGCATTGGTTGAAAGGTTTCTTGAGGTAGAGGTTAGGGGGTTGGATCGAGATGGGAAGCCCATGAAGGTGAATGCTAGTGGGTGGCAGGCTCGTATTTTACAACACGAATGTGATCATCTAGAGGGAACTCTGTATGTTGACAAGATGGTGAAACGAACATTCAGGACCGTTGAGAACGTGGACTTGCCTCTTGCTAGTAGCTGTCCTAAGCAGGGTGTTTGCTAGCATTATGGTTTCAAGGTCTATTTAGTATGAGTACTAGGCTACCAGTTATGGTCGCTTTGCCAAGAATACTTTAGAAGATTTATCATCTTTTAGTCGGGAAATTATAGTGTCATAGCTTGGATGTTGAATAATAAAGAGCTTCCAAAATGGGATCATCAGAATTCATAGGTATGATCCCTTGATGTCAGACATTACGAGTGACAGACATTACGAGTGACGTACTGAATGTTCATGCAACCGATTGATATAGAATTTATAAAAAAAAAATATATCCCTAAACAGTTTTATACCAAAATCGATCTTGACTACATGAACCACCTGATTGTCTAAACCTTTTTGGTCTGATGTTCTTATTATTCAACAAATCTGTAGCAATTTTTAATCTTAATTGTTTCTTGGTAATCTGTTTTATATGTCAACTGCGGTGTGTTGGAAAGATTCCAAGCAATCAAAGGGAGTGATCTTTACATCGGTCGGGTTCACACAATTTTATTCCAGAAATAATATTTCACAAAAGAATTACTTACACGTTTGTATTATTAAGATCCAAATCTATAACAAGAGCATTAGTAATAATTACTTCACGTTCCCTAGAGTAGTAGAGTATCCACAGTGACATTCATGCCGGTAGTATAGAGAGCTTGATCCACGATTCATAGGGTGAATTAAAAGACTAGGTTATAACCTCGCAGTAGTTAGCTAGCCTAATCTTGGTCTAGTAACAACATCGTATCTTCCTATAATATAAAGTCCTATAATCGATGCTCTTGTATTCATCGTTTAACTGAAGTTTGATTTCCTTTTGTAATCTTGATTTGCGTGATCTGATCATTTGTATTTTTTATGTTTGTATACATTTGTTGATAAAATAAATATTATAACAAAAATTATAAAAATATGATCCGAAATCGCCTTATAAAAATACATAAGGAGCTAATAATTTATTCATTATACAACAAATATTAAAAATTTAATATGTGAAGAGATATATATCTAAATTGCTTATATGATAGCTACATATTCACTTTTCTCAGATATATATCTAAATTGCTTAAATATTTAGACCCGGATGAATTCTCCAAAGGTTAAAAATCTTACCAATGGGCCACCAGGCTTTAACATTGTAAAAGAATGTAATCCAAGGTTTCATGTACAATAATAGGTTTTAAAAGGTGAAAAAGTTATTATTTCGTATAATAACATTATGTTATGGTCATAAACATTATATACAATTTTAATCATACACAATTTTAATCATTGGACTAATTTTTCAATTTGGTTTTATAAGGTTTTATCTTTTTCATTTCACTCCAAAAAAAAATCTATTGTATATCGTGTTTATAAATCAAGTCGGATGTGTCGGTGTAATGCACCGAATAAATGATTTTAAACATATGCTTTTTCGGTTGATAAAACTAAATCTAAATAGATATTAAATTAGAAACCAAAAAATCTGAATGCTTTTGTTTATAATTAATAGATATTCCAAACAAATATTTTATTTGCTTAATAATTAATTAGAAAAATTATATTTTATTATATATAAAGATTAAAAAATATATATTTACATAGTGGTGATCGCGACAATTTATAGTTTTAGGAAAACAATGCAACAAACGATGACCTATTTTATATTATATTTGTTTTGTTTATTTGGATTAGCACACGTTGTAACAATTTTTTACTTAGACTATGTAGCAAATTCACCTAAGTTATTTGACGTAATTTTCTCTTAATCCGGTGTCTTGCCAGAATATTTAGTAACAAATTCAACCGTTTCAACCGAAGTTAGTTAAGATTGATACCTTGTCATTATAACATCTCTTATTTATGTTTGTCAACATATTGATTTGTCACATATTAACATTTTTGAGATTTATATGTATTCCTCACGTATTACGCGGGAAAATAAATATTAGACAATATTATTACTTATATTAACATTTTAGTAGATTTATATGTATAACCACTAGATTAAATTTAATTATTTCATCTTTATCAAATATATTCTTCTTAATTATATAATATACCATAAATAAAATAAATATATACGTTTTAAATAAATATTAATGTTGAAAAGTGTAAATTAGTAGTGGAAAGCAAAAAAGTGTAACTTGTAAATTACAAATATACCCTTCTTAATTATTATAATATATCATAAATGTATGATAATATGTAAATCTTTCAAGTTTCAATGACAAAAATAATTCACGAGTTATCATACACATTTTTGTATAATTATAAAAGACTAATAAATCAAATTTATATATAAATCCACGTATTGAAAAACTAAGTTAGGCAAAATTCTCCAAATCCCAATCATTTATTACATTTTTTTTACTACGGTATTTTTTCACTTAGGTTATTTTTATATAATATATTAGATTAACATGACTTTCGAAAGAGACAAATATTTCAAAAATGTTTGATGTACTTAATTTATGTGAGGTGAATTTAACTTTTATTACTTTGTAATAATAATTTTTTTAAACGACATACTACTCTATCACTATCGTAAATCCCGTGTCCAGTGTTGATCCATTCAATAACCATTCCCGAGATGTCAGCCGAATGCCACGTCACCACTATTTGCGGCGAAGTCGCCGCTAATAGTGATGACGTGGCATTCGACTGACATGGTCTGTCAGGCAGTGTTTCAGTTTGTCGGGGGTCCCACTATTAGCGGCGATGTCGCCGCTAATACCCTGGTGGGGTTGACCGTTGACCTGGTGGTGTTACCCAATGCCCTTGATATACATGGGAGCAAAATGGGCTTAAATATCTAAAGTTTTAACCTTAAATCTTTAATAATCCCGTATCTAAAATAAGTTTGTGTCTAAAGGCACCCAATACATATTCTAGGCAATACTTTATACGTCATTAAATATCGTTTTCTTTTACAAAATCATAGTTAAAGAATTTGTATCTAAGAAAGAAAAAGTCTTCTCACCTTGCTTCTATTCTGTAAACAAAAATAAATCAACCAGAACTAAAAAATGTACATCTCTTATCAGCGAGGGTAGCAGGAAGTCTTAATCGGGACCGCTACATTCTAACTGATCGAGTAGGCATCAAAGAAAAACCCCACTAGACTCATATTTCTTCGTTATTGTTTATGTTGGTTAGCTGTTAGATAATCGGAGTATGTGATGAAACGAATTGAACAAACAAATATATATTATGTAATCAATTCAGTGTATACAAGTTTGTTGTTCAAAACGAATGAATAAAAACTGACTCCTAAATACATATATATACTAGTCTATTATGGCGGTTTTCTCCCAATCGACATGATGCTTCAGACAAAGATGTCTCTTCTTCAATCGGTGTGTCGCTTGGTACAACAGAGGTGTTGCTCTGTTTTTGTGTCCATGCCCGTTGCTAAGAAACAACACCATCGTTTCTTTTGTTGTGGCCCATATAGACTTATACACTTGTTCACAATTGCACCTTATACTAACATCTTATTTACAATATTTGACCCTTAGACTAATATTTAGTTTATATATTCAACATTGTTCTTAGCCAGATTGTGCATATAATGTAACCATTTCAACATCAAGCATAATACATAAACACTTTGTATAACACCTTTCATGTTTCAGAAATGAAACAAGATAAATAATTGAATACAAAGACTCATAAAATATGAAAGCTTAACGACTATAATGTGACAACTAGATAGGCGGCATCATGCAAGCAAACTCTAGAAATGCCTTCATGCGATGAAGCTCTTCAACAGGTGCATCTTGATTGTCCTCAAGCCACTCTGTTGTATCAGCAATGGCTTTCTCCATTTTCTCCAAGCTTGTGGGTTGGACCCTCTTCTTGATATTATAGTCACTAATCTTGTTCTTGATGTCGTAGAAGCAATACTCTAACTCGTTGTATGCAGCTGCTTTTTTCTTGTACTCTTCATCCTCACGTTTGTGCTGCTTGGCATCCTTCATCATCTTTTCAATCTCTGTATTGGAGAGTCTTCCCTTGTTATCGGTAATTATAAGTTTCTCTGTTTTACCAGTGGATAAAATCTTAGCGGTGACAGTGAGGATCCCATTGACATCTATTTCAAAGCATTCTTCAACTCTTTCGACTCTTCTTGGAGCAGATGGTATGCCAGAAATTCTGAGCATCCCCAAGAAGTGGTTGTCGGTAGATTTGGCTCTTTCACCTTGATACACCTTGATATCTATGAAAGTTTGGTTGTCACTATCAGTTAAATAAACTTCTGCCTTCCTTGTAGGTATTGGAGTGTTTCGTGGGATCACAACATTCATTACTTCTCCAATCGTCTCTACCCCAAGTGACAAAGGAGTGACGTCGAATAGCATCAAATCTCCAACAGTTATTTTACCGTTACCACTTAAACTTGCAGCCAAAATGGCTGCACCATAAGCAACGGCCTCATCAGGTTTCACACTGTTGCATAGCTATTTCCCATCAAAAAAGTCTCGCAACATGTGTTTCATCCACGCTTGATTTATCAATATGTGCATCATTCAAACAACTTTCCACAGTCTCAATGCATTTGCTGAATGAACCCATGTTTAAATCTTCAAATTTAGCTCGAGTAAATTTCATTGAAAAATCAATCCCGTCATGCAAGCAATCAACATCAATTGATGTCACGGAAGTAGATGAAAGCATCCTTTTTGCTTTCTCACAAGCGAGTCTCAGTCTCCCCAATGCTTTCGGGTTCCCAGTCAAGTCGTTACCCGTTCTTCTCTTCAATTCTTGAACACAATGGCTCACCATGCGGTCATCAAAATTCTTACCTCCCAAATGAGTGTCACCAGCAACAGCGCGCACTTCAATACTACCTCTTTCCGCAATGGTAAGTAAAGAAACATCAAAAGTACCACCACCAAGATCAAAGATGAGTACATTCATCTCGTGAGTAATATCAGCCTTGTTGTCCATACCATAGGCTACTGCAGCTGCTGTCGGCTCACTAATCATACGAATAATATTTAGTCCTGCAATCGTGCCTGCATCCTTTGTTGCTTGACGTTGTGAATCATTAAAATAAGCCGGGACTGTTACCACGGCATCTTTCACAGCTTTTCCAAGGTACTTTTCAACCGTTTCTTTTATCTTTCCCAGAATCATTGATGAGATTTCCTCAGCCGAAAATTCCTTATCTTCACCTTTATAAGAGACAACAATCTTCGGCCTGTGATCAGGGCCTTGTATGACCTTAAATGGCCATAGTTTCATGTCAGCCTGTACTATTGAATCATCATATCTCCTTCCAATCAACCTCTTAGCATCTGAAATAATGCATTTATAATTAGGTAAGCCAACAACCATGCAAGAACACAAAATGATTATATATATATATATATTTTTTAGATTGTTGTGTACGGGTTTCGATAGAATTGTTCAAACTGCCCAAACCTGTGTATTTGGGCTGGTTTGGACAGATTGAGTTGTTAAAAGTTTTGTCCGGTGGTTTAAGTTTTGAGTAAACTGAGTTATTTTGGCCGATTACGGTTTGAGCAAAGAAAAAACCGTGAAAACCGTACTGGACGAGACCGGACTTTCACAACTCGAATATCGTCTTGAGTTATATAAATATATTAATAGATAGAGACTGAACCCACTTTTTTGAAAGAAAAAAAATACATGAAACAATGAGAAATTGAGAACTAACCCAATTACAACACTAAAAAAATACAAAAAATATCCTTCGTTACAAATTAAATTTAAAATCTTTATAAACATCTAAAAATCACAACTTAAGAATTTTTATAGCTTCTGGTTCTAAATCAACCCTATGGGATATAAGTGTTCTAATGTCAAGTGGTTTGTTGTCTCTTCTTAATACAAACCAAGATAAATATATACAAATTTATATAGAAATAAAGGAAAGATTTAAAAAAAAAAAAACTTGAAACCATCAAACATACCAAACCGACCGACGAATAAGTTGAAACATACTTGATCGCTTGGTATATGTTGAAACATGATATGCCGGTTTGATTTAAAATTTGGACTATAAGTTTTCCCATACCCTACTCAATACGTGTCAAAACATGGGTCACCCCATATACCGTTTTTTATATGCCTAAAATGCTTTTTTGAGAGGCCTTTTCCCTTTTAATTAAGAGTTAGCGCCCCAAAAAGGCTTTTTTTAGGGCTTAACTTTGAACCTGCCCCGAGTTCTACAATCTAAATAAACTTAAGATTTTTTCTTACATAGTAGTACATATACTTCTAATGGATGTTAAGATTACTCAATGGATGATAAAATAAGTTGGCTAACCCAATATGGTTCTGGCCGGGTTCATGGCCACTTGGTTCTTCGCAGCATCTCCAATGACACGTTCTCCGTCAAGAAAAAGCAACACAAGAAGGCGTTGTTTTGCTGCCCATATCATTTGGTATGATTTCAATCCGGCCATGCTTCCAAACCGTGACACACGAGTACGTCGTTCCAAGGTCAATGCCGATTGCTGGAGCTTGGTTTGATCTCCCCTCCATTATTAACTTTAATTCTCAAATATGCATATGGACAAATACATAAACCGTATTTATATTAGTCTAACAGGGTTTAGGTTTTTTGTCTTTGTCACAATCGATCCCTAGGTATTACATAGTTTACATGAGTCATTGCTACATATTTGATACTAGTGGTCAGGCCTGTCCAATGGACGGGTAATCTCAAAATATATTAATCAAAGCTAAAAAAATTGGATTTCAAATATATTAAATAGATATACCGAAATCAACTTGAAAATTTGCTAGCTGAATAGCCACTCCATCGGTCAAAATACTCCAAAAATTATCCGCCCAACGAAGAAACATACGAAAATTAACTCCATATAAATATTGATTTCAGTTTACCTTTTTTTTTCAACTTTAGTTAAATAAAAAATTTACAGTTTCTTATATTCTAAAAATGTAAACTATATATATAAAAGTATAATTAAATATAAATTAGGTTAAAGTGTAAATTGGTGATGGAAAATCAAAAAGTGTAAGTTAATTATTTTAAATTGGGTTAAAGTGTAAATTGGTGATGAAAAACTAAAATGTGTAAATTAATTGTTTTAGATTGGGGTTAAAGTGTAAATTGGTGATGGAAAACCAAAAAGTGTAAATTAATTTAGATTAATATTAAAAAAATTATATGATTAATAAGGAGGAAGAATTAGACTCAAGGAGATGGATTAGGGGTGCCAAGTGTACCCCCAACCCCCTCTTTTATCTTTTAGTTATATTATAGATTATAATAAATGAATATATTTATTTGAAACCGATTGTCAAAGCAATAAAATAAAATAATACTATATGCTTTGTATTTGTGTATTTGGAAATTGGAACAATATGTTTCCTTATTATCTTGTTTCCAAATATATCAAAACAGAATCACCATTGCTTTCCAGAACTGATAAGGTTCTGCTCAAAGAGTTAACAAGAAGTGTGTGATTACCTGCTGTCCGCCCCCCATCTTGACACCTTTTTTAGGGTGTAATTCGTGTCATTCACCGAATGGATTCAGTCCAGGATTGCTCCCACCAAATGTTGGGTGTAAGCTAGCCAAGCATAACAGGCAAAGCATATTATTATTTTTATCTAAAAAGCTAAAACCAGATATAGAAGGTGATTTGACACATTTAGCCATTACGTACTGAGCCAATTCTGGTTGTGTTTTATATCTAATGGGCCCATAATTCAGCAGAAAGGGGAGCAGGTCAAATGGGCCTAACTAATCGGATGTTGCCCAGAGTGTAAAAAATGATTGCAACATCTAACCGATTTTCGTAAAAAATTTAACCAAATTTTGTACAGTAACTTATAAGGAAAAGGAACTAAAAAACTTGGTTGGGTTAGACATGTATAAGAAGTTGTCCATCTTGTACATTAAGCCAAGCAGGGGCGTTCCTCATGTGCAGAACCACTCACATTGCATGAAAAATTGAACCTCATATCTCCTGGATATCGACCCTGAGCTTGAAGCAGACCACCAAAGAGGGGTAAAAAAGCACTGGTTGATAAGCCTTCACCGACTACATATGTCAGCTGACAGTTGGGGAACTGCAAATCCATGAACAGTGGTGATCAAATTTAGACAATCCATAGTAACAGGTTCATGATTCCTTAATTTAAAAGTAAAAGATTTACCTATGTGAAGATCAGTGGTGGATTCTATGATTTGACCAAGTTTTGTGAGACCAGTCCAGGGGGGTTAAGTGTCGTTTTTTGACAGTTGCTTATTATTATTGGTAACTACTTGTTCACTAAGTTAAACCAAGTTAGGTCATGTCTAGGTGAAATTGGGCTAACAGCCAACTTTTGTTGACTGGGTTAGTGTTATTCGTTCTTATAATTAGTGCGTTTGCTGGAATTTTGTTTTAATACCTATCATTTGGTATCAGGGCCATAGATTCTGCAACCTGCAGTGATATCGAAGAACAAGATGGGAGCACGGACAGTCGCTGTTGCTCAGAAGAGTTCTGTGAGCAAGTTGAGGGACACATCCAATCTTTTCATTCGCCACATAAATCAGCTAAAACCATGATACTGGAAAAACAAGAGCAGCTATCAGTATGTTCTCGGGATGTACAATCACAATTGAGACCAAGGAAAAGACTCATGTTTTGGAAGAAGTTTGTGGCTACACGAATATATCCGGAAGACCTTCGTGGTCATGTTGGGACAAAACTATGCATGCAGGAGACTCGTATTTCTTTAGTATGGTTTGTGTTGGTTAGTTTGTTCTTGACCTGAATGTGAAGATATATATTGTAACAATTTTCATATTTCTCAAATGGCAAATCAAATATGTTACTACGACTTAAAATCCCCATAGTAAAAACAAGGCCAAGGCAAACATAGATAAATAATTGAATACAAAGACTCATAAAATGTGAAATCTTAACGACTATAATGTGACAACTGGCTAGATAAGCGGCATGCAAGCAACCTCTAGAAATGCCTTCATGCGATGAAGCTCTTCAACAGGTGCATCTTGATTGTCCTCAAGCCACTCTGTCGTGTCAGCAATGGCTTTCTCCATTTTCTCCAAGCTTGTGGGTTGCACCCTCTTCTTGATATTGTAGTCACTAATCTTGTTCTTGATGTCGTATAAGCAATACTCTAACTCGTTGTATGCAGCTGTTTTTTTCTTGTACTCGTCATCCTCACGTTTGTACTGCTCGGCATCCTTTATCATCTTTTCAATCTCTCTATTGGAGAGTCTTCCATTGTTATTGGTAATTATAAGTTTCTCTGTTTTACCAGTGGATAATATCTTAGCGGTGACGGTGAGGATCCCATTGACATCTATTTCAAAACATACCTCAACTCTTGGGACTCCTCTTGGATCAGGTGGTATGCCCGAAATTCTAAACTTTCCCAAGAAGTGGTTGTCGGTAGATTTGGCTCTTTCACCTTGATACACCTTGATAGGCATGGAAGATTGGTTATCTCTACCCATGGAACAATATACGGCCTCCTTTGTAGGTATTGGAGTGTTCCGTGGGATCACAACACACATTATTTCTCCAATCGTGTCTACCCCAAGAGACAAAGGAGTGACATCGAATAACATCAAATCCCCATCAGATTTATCGCCGCTACCACTTAAACTTGTAGCAAAAATGGCTGCACCATAAGCAATGACCTCATCAGGGTTCACACTGTTGCATAGCTCTTTCCCATCAAAAAAGTCCCGCAACATGTGTTGGACCTTAGGTATCCTAGTCGAGCCACCAACTAGAATAATTTCATCCACTCCTGATTTATCAATACGTGCATCATTTAAACAACTTTGCACAGTCTCAATGCATTTGCTGAATGAACCCATGTTTAGGTCTTCAAATTTAGCTCGAGTAAACTTCATTGAAAAATCCATCCCATCATGCAAGCAGTCAACATCAATTGATGTCACGGAAGTGGATGAAAGCAACCTTTTTGCTTTCTCACAAGCAAGTCTCAATCTTCCCAATGCTTTTGGGTTCCCTGTCAAGTCGTTACCCGTTCTTCTCTTGAATTCTTGAACACAATGGCTCACCATGCGGTTATCAAAATCCTCACCTCCCAAATGAGTGTCACCAGCAACAGCTCTCACCTCAAAACTACCTCTTTCCGCAATGGTAACTAAAGAAACATCAAAAGTACCACCACCAAGATCAAAGATGAGTACATTCATCCCGCGAGTAATATCAGCCTTGTTGTCCATACCATAGGCTACTGCAGCTGCTGTCGGCTCACTAATCATACGAATAATATTTAGTCCTGCAATCGTGCCTGCATCCTTTGTTGCTTGACGTTGTGAATCATTAAAATAAGCAGGGACCGTTACCACGGATCTTTGACAGCTTTTCCAAGGTACTTTTCAGCGGTTTCTTTCATCTTTCCAAGAACCATTGATGAAATTTCTTGAGCCGAAAATTCCTTATCTTCACCTTTGTAAGAGACAACAATCTTCGGTCTTGCATCAGGCCCTTCTATGACCTTAAAAGGCCATAATTTCATGTCAGCCTGTACTATTGAATCACCAAATCTCCTTCCAATCAACCTCTTAGCATCTGAAATAATGCATTTAGAATTAGGTAAACTAACATAAAATGGTTTAATATTTTTAGTTAAAGGTAAGCAAATTAACCAGTTAACCAATACGATAATTCTGATATACATACTTTTTAATTTATTTCAGGTTGTCGCGTCATATGTACGGGTGTCAATAGAATTGTTCAAACCGCCCAAACCGCGGTATTTGGGTTGGTTTGGACAGATTGAGTTGTAAAAGACTAAAAGTTTGGTCCGGTGATTTAAGTTTTTAGAAAACCTAGTTATTTGGAATTATTACGGTTTGAACATTAAGAAAAAACCGTGAAATCCGGATGGGACCGGACTTTCACAACTTGAATATTTTCTTCAGTTATATAGATACATATGTCAGTCGACAGAAACTCAACCCATTTTTAAATTAAAAAAATAAAATAAACATACAACGCTAAGAGGGTGTTTAGAATTGCGTTATAAAGTGATTATATGATTATTACGTTTCTAAAACGCAGATAATCTTAAAAAGTGTTTGTATGAAAAAGTGATTATCGGTTATGAAAACGTAGTTTTTGAGAAGCATGTACCTGCATGCTTTTTCAAAAAGCAATTTTGAAAACGCATCTATTTTGAAAAAATATATTTTGTTTTATAATCGCAATAACAAACGCCCCTAAAATAAAATACAAAAAATATTCTTCGTTACAAATGGGTCACCCCATATACGATTTTTTTGACGCCTAAAATGCTCTTTTGAGAGGCCTTTTCCCTTTTAAGTGGCTAGGCCCCGAAAAGCCTTTTTTTAGGGCTTAACTTTGAACCTGCCCCGAGTTCTACAATCTAAATAAACTTAAGACGTTTTCTTACATAGTAGTACATATACTTATAATGGATGTTAAGGATTACTCAATGGATGATAAAATAAGTTGGCTAACCAAATATGGTTCTGGCCGGGTTCATGGCCACTTGGTTCTTCGCGCCATCTCCAATGACACGTTCTCCGTCAAGAAAAGCAACGCAAGAAGGCGTTGTTCTGTTGCCCATATCATTTGGTATGATTTCAATCCGGCCATGCTTCCAAACCGCGACACACGAGTAAGTCGTTCCAAGGTCAATGCCGATTGCTGGAGCTTGGCTTGATCTTTCCTCCATTATTAACTTTGATTCTCGAATATGCATATGGACGAATCCATAAACCCTATTTATATATATTAGTCTAACAGGGTTTAGGTTTTTTGTCTTGTCACAATTGATCCCTAGATATTACATAGTTTACATATTTAGCCAATACTTACGATACGTATTTACACCCAGACCCTTGTAGTTTATTGTGAGGGATTAAGTCATCACTTATATGAGTCATCGCTACATTCGATTGTTATAATAAATGAATATGTTAACTTGAAACCGGATATTAAAGCAATAAAATAAAATTATATATGCTTTATATAGTGTTTTTGGAACAATATATTTCCTAATAATCTTATTTCCAAGAATATCAAAAACAGAATCACCATTGTTTCCTTGTATTCTTGTTCAAAGATTAACAAGAAACTTCAGTCCGTTCAATGTGGAGCCTCAGGCAACAATGCTACTAGAAATATTTGCCACTCTAATATTGCAACAGTATAAGTCAATGTGTTAACTTTTAATAAACGAACGGTTAGTGATGCAAATGCCGATGGATGTGATGCTAAGATTCAAGTCCACGTTCACTAAATTAACAGGTAAAGAATTATTATCTATATCTAAAAAAGCTAAAACCAGATATAGAAGGTGATTTGACACATTTAGCCATTACTGAGCCAATTCTGGTTGTGTTTTATATCTAATGGGCCCGGAAGAAAGGGGAGCAGGGCAAATGGGCCTAACTGATCTGATGTTGCCCAGAGTGTAAAAAATGTTTGCAACATCTTACCTCATTTTCGTAAAGAATTACCAAATTTTGTAAATTTATTATAATTCATAAAGAAAAGGAACTGAAAAGTGGTGGATTCTATGATTTGACCAAGTTTTGTGATACGAGTCCAGGGGGGGAAAGTGTCGTTTCTTGACATTTGCTTATCAATCGATATCTGATTTTAGACGATGTGGGTGGGTTATTGTTACAATCCTGAGTAGTCTCTAGAATTAGGGATGCGAAAAAAAAAAAAATACAACAGTCAATATGGAATTTGCATTGGAGAAGATTATGGCAATTAGCGAAGAAGAACTCTTGAAGAATATTGTTATTCGTTTCAAATCTTATTTGCTCAATTGATATTATAAAAGAACATAACAAAGCTGCTTTTAGTGTTGGTGTTGAAAATGTGGATCGATGTCATTCAAGGTACATAATCAAATAGTCTAAGAAATCTGTAAAAAGCTCGAGGAAGACACCACAGTGGTTGTTAAACGGTTAAACCGGTCGTGGTGTAAGATATAACTGAAGACTTAGGAGATGTTTGTGGTAGCCATAAACCCTTCCTAACAACTGTGATTAGTAGAGGCTGAATTAACGCCTGACTAGATTTGAATCCGCTTCTAAAAAACATAACTCAACCTGCTGAGGTGCAATCATTCTATAACTTAAGTTATATACATCACATATTTCTTCGGTATGGTTTGTGTTGCTTAGTTTGTCCTTGAGTCCTTGACCTGAATGTAAAGATATTGTAATGACAAATCAAATATGTTATATGACTAAAAATTCTCCATAGCGAAAACAAGCTCAAGTCAAACCAAGATAAATAGTTGAATACAAAGACTCATAAAATATGAAAGCTTAACGACTATAATGTGACAGCTAGTTTAGCGGCATGCGGATGAGCTCTAGAAATGCCTTCATGCGATGAAACTCTTCAACAGGCGCATCTCGATTGTGCTCAAGCCACTCAATTGTGTCAGCAATGGCTTTCTCCATTTTCTTCGGGCTTGGGGGTTGCACCCTCTTCATTTTCTTCAAGCTTGGGGGTTGCATCCTTTTCCTGATATTGTAGTCGCTAATCTTATTCTTGAAGTCGTATAAGCAATTCTCTAACTCGTTGTATGCAGCTGCTTTTTTCTTGAACTCTTCATCCTCACGTTTGTACTTCTCAGCGTCCTTTATCATCTTTTTAATCTCTGTATCAGAGAGTCTTCCTTTGTTATTGGTAATTTTAAGTTTATCCGTTTTACCAGTGGATAATATCTTTGCAGTGACAGTGAGGATCCCATTCTCATCTATTTCTAAGCATTCTTAACCTTTTCCGACTCCTCTAGGAGCAGGTGGTATGCCAGAAATGCCAAAATATCCCAAGAGGTGGTTGTCGGTAGATTTGGCTCTTTCACCTTGATACACCTTGATTCTTACAGAAGTTTGGTTATCTATATCCGTGGAAAAAACTTTGGTCCCCCTAGTAGGTATTTGAGTGTTTCGTGGAATCAAAATATGCATTACTTCTCCCGTTGACGCTATCCCAAGTGACAAAGGCGTGACGTCGAATAACATCAAATCTCCAACAGCTTTAACACCGCTACCACTTAAATTTGCAGCCATAATGGCTGCACCATAAGCAACAGCCTCATCAGGGTTCACGCTGTTGCATAGCTCCTTCCCATCAAAAAGCTCCTGCAACAGGCGTTGGACCTTAGGTATCAGTCGAGCCAACAACTAAAATAATTTCGTCCACACTTGATTTGTCAATATGTGCATCATTTAAACAACTTTCCACGGTCTCAATGCATTTGCTGAATGAACCCATGTTAAGGTCTTCAAATTTAGCTCGAGTGAAATTCAACGAAAAATCAATTCCATCATGCAAGCAATCAACATCAATTGATGTCACGGAAGTAGTTGAAAGCATCCTTTTTGCTTTCTCGCAAGCAAGTCTCAACCTTCCCAATGCTTTCGGGTTCCCAGTCAAGTCGTTACCTGTTCTTCTCTTGAATTCTTGAACACAATGGCTCACCATGCGGTCATCAAAATCCTCTCCACCCAAATGAGTGTCACCAGCAACAGCTCGCACCTCAATACTACCTCTTTTCGCAATGGTAACTAAAGAAACATCAAAAGTGCCACCACCAAGATCAAAGATGAGTACATTCATCTCGCGAGTTATATCAGCCTTGTTGTCCATACCATAGGCTACTGCAGCTGCTGTCGGCTCACTGATCATACGAATAATATTTAGTCCTGCAATAGTGCCTGCATCCTTTGTTGCTTGACGTTGTGAATCATTAAAATATGCAGGGACCGTTACCACGGAATCTTTCACAGCTTTTCCAAGGTACTTTTCAGCGGTTTCTTTCATCTTTCCCAGAACCATTGATGAAATTTCTTCAGCCGAGAATTCCCTATTTTCACCTTTGTAAGAGACCACAATCTTCGGTCTGGCATCAGGCCCTTCTATGACCTTAAAAGGCCATAATTTCATGTCAGCCTGTACTAATGAATCACCAAATCTCCTTCCAATCAACCTCTTGGCATCTGAAAAATTGCATTTAGGTAAGCCAACATCCAAGTGAAAGCACATAAAGATTTTACTAGCTCTAGGATCAGCTTCTTATTTATTTATTTTTTTTATATTGGTTGCATAGTGTACTATACTGCTTAAATTATAGGGATTTTTTTTTAAAAATCCCTATGTACTTTTTAATTTGTCCCTTCCAGACCATCGAACTTTTTAATTCTCTTTTAGGTCATTCAGAGTTGTTAAATTGCCTCATTTAAGTCGTTCATTTTCAAACCTGTTGATCATGACGTGACTATTATTCTAGGTGACATAGACTCATCTTATCAAGGTAGCATTGTCTATGTTGCATTTACTTAAAGAGTAATAATCCATACACCGCCGTTTTTTAGTCTTATATCACTTAACATGCTTTAAGATGTTATAATTTACGATGATGTGAAGAACTTTCGTGATGTACGACTTAAGAAAGGTATTGTACAAATTACCACTCATACCTAAGGCCACATAAGCTATGACACGTCAGTTAAAAAAGTTATGAGACTATATGTTAGCTAAAATGGTAGTCACATTTAAGGATGGCAAAAGAAAACCATATCCGATTGGGGAAATCCAAAACCCAATATTTTTGGGTCGGGTCTAGGTATGGGGATAGTTTTATATTTTTTTTTTCCGGGTCTGGGTCTGGGACGATTTCAGCTAAAAACTCACATACGCGTTACCCGACGGTTAATAAGTAACGGGGACCCGTTGAGTTCGGGGTCGGGTTTGGAATGAGGAACTTTAATCGGGTCCGGGTCCATGATTATCTAAACCCGGCTCATACCCGGCCCGTTGTCATCGCTAGCCACATCATCATGGTCAATAAAATTTGGAAAGTGAATGACCTAGAAAAGACAATTTGACAATTTTTAATGACCTATAAGGGAACTAAAAAGTACGATGGCCTGAAAACGACAAACAGAAAAATACGTAAGGGTTTTAGAGAAAAAAACCCTAGATTATATGCAAATAAACATTAAATGATATCAAAGTTATGCTCCATTGGTAAGGTCCTGACGACCTTCGGTTATTTCACCCAGGTTCGAGTACCACTCCCTGTATTTGTGGAGATGGTTTATAGGGTTGGGTTTTGGAAGTAGGATACTTTGGCATTGATAAAAAGAAAAATACTCGTATCAAAGTTATGTCAAACATAGTGTTAGCAAGCGGTGAATATATATATATATATATATATATATATGGGGACAATCAAATAAGAACAGTCTTAAAATGAGAACGGTGAGAATACTTAAAAAACATCATTTTGATGCAGTATAAATTAACCAGTTAACCAGGACAATAGTTCCGAATAAAGCACTACTTGGTACTTATAAGCTTGAGCATGACTCTTTATTAAACTCGTTTTCAATCTTAGCTAATTTGAACCCGTCCCGAGTTCTCACAATCTATATAGGCTTCATGACATTTTCTTACATATACTTACTAGTGGCCGGATATTGTATTCACTAAATGAATGACTAGATGCATGCTCGTGCGATGCAACAGCGGTGTGGTGGTGATGGTCACGAGTGGTGGCGGCAGTGTGGTTATTGATGTAACGGTAATTGATGTAAAAGCGTTAGTATGGTTATTACTTTTAGCAGTTTAGTGATATATGTTGTACAATAATTCATAAAGGGCAATTTTTTAGGGGCATTTTTTTAGTGATCAGGGACATATATAATCATTATCAAAATCTTAGATCGTAACTAAGTATAGATAAAACAGCATAATATAAGTTGGCTAACCAAATATGGTTCTGGTCGGGTTCATGGCCACTTGGTTCTTCGCGCCATCTCCAATGACACGTTCTCCGTCAAGAAAAGCAACACAAGAAGGCGTTGTTCTGTTGCCCATATCATTTGGTATGATTTCAATCCGGCCATGCTTCCAAACCGCGACACACAAGTATGTCGTTCCAAGGTCAATGCCGATTGCTGGAGCTTGGCTTGATCTTCCCTCCATTATTAAAGTCATATATTCAAATATCTATATAATTGAATGATATGTATAGTTTTTGATCCTTTTTCCTTATATCTTTGGCCCAAATATTTATACTTGAAAAGAAACACTGGATGAACCCTTCGAATCCCTTAATTGAACTTTTATCGGCACATTTGTTGGATGATAGTTTAGACTTCTAATCTTGTCACAATTGATCCCTTGATATTACATACTTTACACATTTAAGTACATATTATACACGTTATTTACACCAAGGCACTTGTATAGTTTATACCAGATTTTAGACCCGTATCCAATACTGGACACGAGACTTACGACATTATTAATATTAGATATTAATACATGTACCTCATAAAAGTTTATAAAATGAAAGTTGAAAATATAAGTAGATACTGAGTGTTCAATTCAAATGTCAAGAATGTTAAACTTATAGAAAGAAAACTAATGTAATAAAAGAATATTGGAAGTATATATCATCCTTCATCATTTGAAAGACTTATTTATAGACGAAATTTGTTGTAGTGTTTTTTGTCTTGTCATCTTTGTCATATATTAGCACCTTAAAGCCCCATCTCGACTTAACTCGAGATACTGTAATGTACAATTGTTCGTGTGTGAAAACCGGACTCTATAGATAGAAACCAGATTTAATAACATTGTAAAAATAATTATTTTAGTTCTTTATTTTGTATTAATTAAATAAAATTATGTAAAAACTAAATGATGAAATCAACGAGAGTCAATTTGATGAAATCGAGCCATATGATTGGTTAATAAGTTATTAGTTCAACTGTCTTTTAATATATATTAAAATTAAAATTGTACAATTACTGCTAAAATCTTAATATTTACAATAAGTTTAATTTATTTGTATATAATTAATTTTATATATATGATAAAACATATTATTGGATATATATATATTAGTTATTATTTTATTAGATAAATATTAGCTATTATTTTATCAGATATATAAACTATTATTATTTATTTATTATATTAAAACTATTGGGTAAAAAGTGTAAATTTATGATGGAAAATAAAAAAGTGTAAATTAAAGTCAAAATTGAAGAAAAAAAAAAGTCAACATTAAGAAATTGAGAGTTGTGATTGGTCGATAAGTTATTAGAGCAACTGTGTTTTAGTATAATAAAATATTATACTCCGTAGTATGTATCATATTGTGAGGCATCAAGTCATCATTTATAATTTTATATGAGTCATTGCTACTAGATATTACATACTTTACACAACAGTTTATTTTGTATATGAGTATGTGACAGCAACCGGTTCAGCTGATCTATTCCACGAACTGGATTCAGAAATCGAAATATGTTACATATTATCACCATTCGTTTATAATTTTTACATCTAAGGCACTAACCCCTAAAATAGATATGTTCATTTCAAACGGAATGTCAAAGTAATACTCGTAATAAAATAAAATAAATAGTGTCTTTGGAACAATATATTTCCTTTTAACCTTGGATGCAAAAATATTAAAAACAAAATCACCATTGCTTTCCAGAACTGATACGGTCCACCCAAAAGATCAACAAGAAACTTATTCTGTTCAATATGGAGCCTTTTCAACAGTGCTACTAGCCTACTTAGAAAGGAAATGATGCACCGAAATGTTATTTTTGTTATCGCATCAGTACAAGTAGTGTTGAAACCGAGTTGAACTTTTATCGAGCACCGAGAGCTCGAGCGATCGAGTCCTAACTTCAAGCTCGAAAAACTTATCAAGCTTTTTGGTTTAAGTACATTATGTATAATTGTATATATTCATGCGAATATTAATACTTAAATTATCAACTCCACCTTTTATAGCTAGGGGCTATTTGTGTAATTTTCTATCAAACCGAGCTCGAGCAACATTTACCATAGCAAGTCAAACTCGAGCCTTATACTGAAAGCTTATACATTCAAGCTTTTGGAGCCGAGCTCGAGCCAAAATTGTTACATAACAAGCCAACCTCGAGCTTGCATACTAAAAGCTCATCGAGCTATCAAGCCAAGCTCAGTCTCGGACTCTCGGGCTCGGTTGCAGCCCTAAGTACAAGTCAACACGTTAACAATTTATAAACGAACAAAAAAGAAAGCATTTAGTCATTCAACCTGAAGTGTGTGACCTGCTGACCGCCCCCATCTTGACACTCTTTTAAGGGTGGAATTGGACAGGCACCAGAACTTTTGGTGCCTATCCTGGCATGTTGTGATTCAAGAGACAACTTATTCATGTTGCTTAAACCGTTCTCAGTAGTCATGTTTTAACTATTCAAGTAGCAGTTCAAAAGATTAAAAAAATGATTGAAGAATTTAGTAAAGGCCTGCGGATGGCGACACTGGAGCTTTTTGCTGCATCACTCCATCTTCAAACTGAGCTACCATAAAAGGGACTCTACATTAATGGTATCGTCTAGATGCAATTAATAATTGTTCTGATCTGCTGTGGGGAAGCTCCTTTTTTGGAGGGAATACTTTGACCAAAGGAAGAAACAAAGTAGTAAAATAACTATGAATAAATAAAAACCGGAGATCAATCAAGAACAGATGGGGCCTATTATGGTGCTTACAGCTACAGGTACGTAAAAGCTCATTTTTATTAATGAAGAAACATTAATATGTTTTATCACAAACTTAAACTATAAAACTCTACCTAGAAGCACATAACATAAGATTCCGAGGCTCAGAGCAAGACAAAACAAAATAGATGTACAAGTTTCATTAAAACCGAGTTTATATACATGAAAAAAAAGAGTGCTTGTCAAAAACAAAGACCATATATTCACAATTGTCACCAAACATTCAAAACTCTATACCGCTATTTAATTGAACAGAAAAAGATGGCTGACCAACACTTCCAAGAGGTGTTTCAGCTTTTAACACTATCCCCGATCTTCCGACATTTCCATTCCACTTTGATCTTCCTAGCTGCAATTTGCAAAGCCGCCACACAGGTAAAACGTCGTAGTCAAACATATGTGGTAAAACCGTACAGCACATGCATCTCATGAATAATAAGGGTGGGAGTATGTATAAGATGCCAGCTTAAACTATTTAGTAGATACATCCAAAAAGGAAACAGGCACACTAAAGTTGGTAAACGTACAGATAGTGATGCAAATGCCGATGGAAGTGATGCTAATGAACAACCACCAATTAGGTTCAAGTCCTCATTCACTGAATGGACAACTTCTGCCTTCAGTCCGGGATCGCTCCCACCAAATGTTGGGTGTAAGCTGGCCAAGCATAACAGACAAAGATTAGTTATATCTATAAAGCTAAAACCAGATAGAGAAGGAACCGACACATTAAGCGATAAATGAGCCAATTCTAGTTATGTTTTATATCTACTGGTTCCCAGAATTTAGCGGAAAGGAGAGCAAGTCAAATGGGCAAACAGGTTGGATGCTGCCTAAGGTGTAGATTTAAATGCTAGCAATATCTTTAAATCGTTTTTGTAAAGAATGAACTAAGTTTTACATTAATTATGTAAAAGTTATATCTTATAAGGAAAGGGGTTGAAAAAGCTCAGTAGGGTTAGAGATGCATAAAAACTTGTCCGTTTTGTCCTGTTGCACAACCCACCCACTTGCCATCTCCATTGAATTTCTAAGTAAGCCAAGCAGGCGCATTCCTTTGTAGTATAAATGCTCAGTTCAGATATTTTCAGAAACGTAAATGGAGCATATCATATTACCAGAACTGGACAGTTGGTCTGACCATGAGACCAGATCTCTTCCATGCTAAAGCTTGTTCAAAACTCATGGTAAACGATCTATCGGGCCATTGTACCATTGGTGTGATGCGTGTACCACAATTATTCTACAAACCGAACTCCAATTCAGAACATAATAGTACCATTATGAAGTCTAATGTTTCCTCATGTGCAAAACCACTCACCTTGCATGAAAAACTGAACCTCATTTCTCCTGGATATTGACCCTGAGCTTGAAGCAGACCACCAAAGAGGGGTAAGAAAGCACTGGTTGATAAGCCTTCACCAGCTACATATGTCAGCTGGCCGTTGGGGAACTGCAAATCCATGAACGACTGCAAGATATGGTACAAAAAGATCTCAAATTTGGACAATCCACATTAAAAGGTTCATGAGTCCTAAAAATTAATCAAAAGATGTGTCTATGTGAAAACTAGTGGTCTAGTGGTGGATTCTGGATTCAGTCAAATTTTGCTTTACTAACAGTTCATTATTTCAAGAGATGCACTAAAATATAGACGATTTGTATTGATTATTTTATTAAACTTCAAAAAATCAGGTTATGAGAATGTTAGTGACGAACTAGACGATTAGATGCCAGATAACAAAACCTACTACTTAAGGGAGTAACACAAATGTAAAAGGATATCTCTTACACAAGCCAGTGGATTCAGGCACACCATCGACATCAACAGCCACCTTCTATGCTTTGACCACACTGCTGGGCAAAGAGAGTGCATTCCATTCTGGTAATAAACAAATAGAAGAGTAACAAACCACTTTAGAGACGATTGAAATCTCATAAAACTAGCGATGGCAAATAGAGAAGGTTGTGTAACACATCAAATAGGGTAATGTTGGTATGAGTGGCGTCAACCCCAACACTTGTTGTCCAAGAAACTTGGAGTTTACTACATCTAATTTTCTGTTGAGTATAATTACACAAAACTATATAATCTCAACTATTATCTATCTTCTTTAATAAACTAAGTGGAAGTTTTTATGCATACAAATACGCATTTGGCGACTGTTGAAGCATAGCCATTTAGAATAATTTTTAATTAACTTGATTGTTTGACCCATCAGAGATGAAAACATAACATTGAGCGATCCATTCAAAAGTAAGGTGCCACTTCTATATAAAAAGATTGGGGATGGAATCTACCTTTCTGTCATAACCATACCAAAGCAAATGTTGTTTTGACAAATGAACTGGCAGAAGAAGAGTAGAATCACGAACAAAAAGTAGTGGCCCAAGCTGGACAAGAAAAAGGGAAGGACTTTCAATCCTTGATGTAGAACTACCACGTGAAGCTTCTACTCTCCAAATATCCCCCCTTGCAACCAACGAACTTTCAACATCACGTGTCCGACTATCAAACGTTGATGAAATATTAAGCATTCCCTGCAATTAGAACTGGTCATCACTAAAGGAATTATGGGTAGATCATTTGTATCTAAGCGAAAATAAATGAAACTTTGGATAATGAATATAGTATATAACATACAGTAAGCAAACTGCAAACATGAATCAGTCTTTCACAGGTAAAATCTTACAAATGCAGAAGTGGAATGGTGACAGAGAAGACTAAAAGCCTTCCAGTAAATATATAAAATCCTTTCTACAAGTTTCAAAGAAAAAGTTATAGAGAATATATTATCAACATTCAAAACAAAAGAAGTCGTAGCAACTTCAACCCGTTTACCTAAAAATGGGTAGTTACAGGTTATTATTATCTATGGCGGGTCAAAAACATTAACTTCAATAACTTTCCTATAAACGGGTCAAAGATTAACAATATTGTTTTTTGAGTAAATTACACTTTTCGTCCCTAAAGTTGGCCCGTTTTGCACTTTTCATCCCTTAAGTGAAAAAACTACAATTTTGACCTTAAACTTGGCAGAATTTCGCAATCGACGTCCCTTGGCCATACGGCGTTAAGTTTTAGCCGTTAAGTCTCACACGTGCAAAACACGTGAGGGACTAAAAGTGCAAAAGGTGACTAGTTCAGGGACGAAAACTGAAATTTACATTATATATTGTCATCATCTTCATCTTCTCCGGCTGAGTGGCTAGAAAATTCGCCGGAAAACTTAAAATGCCGATATCTCACTCGTTTCTTCGAATTAGACCACGAAACCACCACCAAACTTCTCAAAATTAATTTCCGCACGAATCCTAACCAAAAGATTTCAGATCAACACTTGCCAGAAAACTCAAAATCTCGCCGGAAAACAAACTGCCGACCAAACTCAACGAAATGAAGAAATCATCACATCAACATGCTCAAAATTCAGATCGATTTGAGACAGAAGATCAGTAACATGAAACCATGACGTTTTGTTGCTTGATTTAAATCCAATGTGGAGTGTATCACTAGACTTATGAGAGTCTTTTTTTCTTGTTTTGGGGTTAAAAATCAATTTCTACAAGTCTAATCTTTATGGAAGCAGTGTTGATGACCCGAAATTTATGAGCTAGCGGATAAACTACATTGTAAATCATACTTTTCCTTTCACGTATTTGGGTCTTAAAAGATTTATTCAAGAGTTGAAAACCAGTATTTGATTTAGTGGAGGCACGACTCTCGTTATGGAAGATGTTGGTTTTATCTAATTGGAGGATGGGTTACTCTATTACACTCGGTTTTTGTGACCACGGTATTTTGAGTTTTCCGGAAAGTGTTAGAATCTGAAATCTTTTGGTTAGGATTCGTGCGGAAATTAATTTTGGAGAAGTTTGGTGGTGGCTTCGTGGTCTAATTCGAATGACCGAGTGAGATATCGGCATTTTAAGTTTTCCGCCGAATTTTTTGGCCACTCAGCCGGAGAAGATGATGACAATATATAATGTAAATTTCAGTTTTCGTCCCTGAACTAGTCACCTTTTGCACTTTTAGTCCCTCAAAAGGGTTTTGCACGTGTGGGACTTAACGGCTGAAACTTAACGTCGTATGGCCAAAGGATGTCGATTGCAAAATTCTGCCAAGTTTAAGGTCAAAATTGTAATTTTTTCACTTAAGGGATGAAAAGTGCAAAACGTGCCAACTTTAGGGACGAAAAGTGTAATTTACTCTTGTTTTTTAACCGTCTAGAACCTCTTAACTCGCTCTATACAAAATAGAAGTTTGGTAATCAAATTTGATACATATCATAGATATCACAAAGAAAGGGGAGAGGTCTTCATGGATCAAGCATACACAAGCCATTGACTTGTATTAAAAATGCACAAACAGACACATTACCCAACCAGCACAACCCACTTGTTTTGCCGCCTCAACAAAAATAAAGATAAGCCGCATTTTAAGCTCTTGAACAAATGATCTTATTAAGCTTCCAACACACTGAAGAGCTATAGATGTAGACAAGAACCAGAACATTGTTCTTTATGCGAGTAAATAACATATAGAAAAGTTTTTCTATATAACAAAATGAAACATGCCAAATTAAGGCTGTTCGGCACCTGAGCTTAGGGTGTGGAACCCCTCACCAACTAATTCTTTAGTATTTTTTTTGTTTAATGAAATAATGATTGGCCCCTATGAATTTTATGAAATAAAAAATTAGTATGTGAATGTTCCACACATAAGCTTAGGTACCCAACAGCCTTATATTACCATCCCCCTTAACAAATTATCATTTCACAACAAATATATGACTCATGACATGGTATTCCCTAGGATGCTTGTGACCACCTTAATGACAATATTTCAAGTACGTTATGAAAGAAACTACAAGTGCTCACAAGCGTCCTTAAACATCAAGTTTAAAACAATATCTGTTAGCAACAGAATTCAGGGTGTTTGAATGTCAATTTAAACTTCCTATTGTAATAACCAGGTTTGAGTGTTTGAATAAAGCATAGCATGATTCTATATTCATTAATATATAAAGTCTACGTAAACAGATTTGATAACTTGGTTGTCCCAAGTTAACTATCCCTAACTTTTAAGCAATCAAATATCTAATTCTTCAAGCCACACTATAAGAGTGAAAAAAAAAAAAAGCAACGTCATATTATAACACTAAAAGCAATTTGGTCAGAAACAATAGCGCACATTAACTCGACATATTTGGTTGCCAGATCACAGAAATTTATCATAATATCCGTTATCAAGATACAAACTTTAATCTAAAAATCAAAACTTTATACCATAATAATTCTCAAAATAACTTCAGCAGCCAACATAATGATCTAAAAATAAGAGTGCATAGCAATACCTGAGATTTACCCGAAAACTGAGCAAGTTTCAAACTAAATCCAGAAACACCCTCTTCATCATTACCCTCATCATTTTTAACTTTTTCAATCTCATCACTAAATCCAAAATCTTTAAACTTTTTAGTCAACACACCAACATCCTCATTCACATTCACCTTCAAATTAACCCCTAAACCATTATTACTAATATTACCATTATTATCCACAAGCCTCAAATCATCAGCCTCATTTCGAAACGGAAACCGACGAAAAAACTGGTGAACAAGCCCATTTAAATTAGCACCAAAGTCCATCCCAGCTTGACCCAACTTATGACCCATATCAAAAACTGCAGAAACACCATTAAAAAGCCCATAACTTTGATCATGTTTATTGACTAAAATCAGTCTTCCAAGATCTGGGGTTATAAAATTTTGAGTTGATGGAAATTTAACATCAAAAGTTGATGGAAATTTAACATCAAAAATCTTGTCTAAAGATGGTGGATTTATATGGGTTTGGATTAAAAGACCATTAAAACCTTGTGTTAATCTATCTGCTAAATCTAATCCATGTCTTTGGACTTCTTCCCATGCTTCAAATGATCTTTCTACTGACCCCATGTTTCTTATTTCTTGATTTTTTATTTTAGTTTGGAAAACTATAGATATAGATATATGTATGGATATGGAAAGACATGATCTTTGTTATTAGGGTTTGATGGGAATTTGGGAAATGAGAAAAAAGACAAATGTTTTTTGTGAGATGGAGGTGGTGGTGGCTGTCGGTAGGGTGTGGTGATGGGTTTTGAGATTCGGATGAATTTGAATTAAAGAAAATATCAATTAACAAATTGACTTCTTCTCCTTCTATGGCGTTCTACGTTTCCTTGTCGTGTTTCTTGAGGTGCATTTTTTTAAGTTTATTTTTAATAAAATAAAATATAGAAAAATTTAAAAAAAGTGTAGCTTGGAAGGAACACCCCGATCTCCATAACCACATTGGTTGTGACACGAAGAGACCGCACAACCCGTGTCCCTATGTAGGGCTGTCAATGGGTTCGGGTTCGGGTTGACGGGTTGGTGGGTTGAAAAACTCCTACCTAACCCAACCCACTAAAAGTTTCAGGTCAGAAATTTCAACCCTGACCCACAACCCGTCAACCCATGACCCAACCCATGTGACCCGAGAAACAAATATATATAAATATAAAATTGAATAAATCAACCAATATAAAGCTTTATCATTGATGGTGTAAGCCAAAAACGAATGATACAAAAAAGAAAGAAATACGAGGGTATTGTTAATACTTGGCACAAAGTTAACAAACTTACTGCCTCATCCTACATCACTTATCATCTCACAGAATTTTGAATCCTCCTTTTATTTCATGATTGAAGTTACTTTAGGTTAGAAATATAAAAAATGAGAATAGGACGTATGAATTAGTGTAATGTGGAGTATGAACTATTATATATAATTCAATTATTTTAAAGATATTGGGTTGGCGGGTCGACCTGACAACCCAACAACCCAACCCGGACCCAACCCAGAAAAAATCAGGTTGGTGGGTTGGCGGGTTGGTGGGTCGAAAATACTCAACCCTAACCTAATTTTTTTCGGGTTGGGTCGAAATTGACAGCCCTATCCCTATAAAACCTCTCCACCAAACCACCACAAAGGAATAAATCTTCTTGCTTGCAAGTCGATATTCGAACATGCGCCTCATACATTCAATAGGGGTAAACATGGTGGAGCCCGACTTAGTTGGAAAAAACTATTGATCTTTTTATATATAAGATTAAAAATTCTCCTAAGATCATATAAATATGACAAGCGGATTCCACTTAATCTCTTTTATAAGCTTACCCTTTAAATTTTCACGTGTCATCATCCTATGATTTTTAAAAAGATTTTTAGGCTTATAAATTAAAATGATCAATCATTTCCCATAAAGTTAAGCGAGGATAAGTAACCGAGGAAATCATTAACTTTTTTAATACTTACTTTATTGGAACCAAAACCTATATATGTAATATTCTTTTTCAGATAAATTTTTCATCAAAAACTCAAAATTAACTATTTTTTCTTCTCAATCGTCTTATTCTTGCTTAGCACCACTTGATGTTTGTTCGTCCGATGGCCACCCTTATTTGACCAGTATTTCAAGTCATGACTGCAGAAGCAATTTGTTCCACAACAATTGTAATCTTATCGATCTTTCCCTACAAATAAGTAAAGTATTGACACTCAAGATCAATACAATACTCGGTTTGTATGTAATCAATTTCTTTTCGACACCATTGTTTCTTCGCATTAAGTTTTCGCATAGTAACAAGAAGTTCCTCTTTGACCCTTTGGTGGTCGAGGATATCAGCCATGATATCCTCATGCACTTGATCAACAGTCATTTTATTTGATGAAGAAGACATTTTTTAGTATTTTAATAAAAATTTGTGTTTTGAGATAATGTTCCAGATGGAGTACCCAGTATTTAAAGAGAAACTACAACACGCTCCCCTAACGTTCAAAACTCAAAATAATTACACAATTAGTACCTCCAACGGCAGAAATCAAAATATTTACACTTTCAGTCCCTCAAACGGCTAAAAAATCAAAAGCATTTACACTTCCAGTCCCTGAACAGCTAGTTGTATTGTAACTCTGTAAATATAAACACAGAGCTCAATTCAGTTGCATTTTACCATCATAATACTTACTTCATTCTAAAAACTCATTCTTTCCAACTAAATGGCATCCTCGTCATCAAAAAAGAATGTTCACCGACCTCGTCTGACCGAAGAAGAAATGAAGACACGAATCATGGCTCATATCAAAGAGGACACCCTCCTTCAAACTGAACTCCCTGGGGTCATGGGATACATGAGGGAGAAAAGACGACGATGCGAGCAAAAGGTAGAGGCAATACAAGCGTCAGGCCGCAACGTTTCAAAGCACGAAGAGCACTATTCTTCATTTCTACAAGGGGAGATCAACAACTTCAAGAGTGTGGTCGACGATGTTTTTAAGGCTGGTCACACATTGGATGACCAGTGCACTTGGGCCGAATCTTACCACGACAATTGCGGGGAAGACAAAAGCACGTGGGAAGTCAAATGCCCACAACACGACAAGTGGTGGCTCGACGATTACGCTTACCGTGGCTTAAGAAGTATGTCAATCAAAGATGATGATGATGATGAGTAATCGTACGCAGTGTGTTTCGTGTTTTTATCATGTATTGTCTTTTTTATTTATGTGTTTTTTTTAGTGTTAAATGTGTTTTTTTTAAAAGAATAAATTGTGTTTTAATTATGTGTTTTGAAAAAGTTGTATATATGTAGAAGTTAAGGGGGAAATTTAAAAAAACAAAAAACAAAAGTACACGCACCCACATGCCAAAGTGGCCAGGTGGCCTTGCCCAACGTTCACTTTCATCGGCCAAAACTAGCCGATGGTTCTTGCCAATGCTTGCCGATACAAGCCGATGGAGATGCTATAGTGTAGCCTATGCTTTTTGCCGATAAAACAAGCCGACTACACCCTTGCCCCTAAGAATCCAATACTATGAGATTGTCATGATAGTGCGAATTGAGTTAAAATTAATTTGATTGAATGAGGTTTTGGTCAAGATTTGTGAGTCACCATTGTGTGATTGATTGATTGATTGTGTAGATAAATAATACAAGTTATAGGAGTATATAAGTCAAGAAGTTGTCGTCAACGAAGTGAACGCTTGGGATACATATGTACGATATGCATTGTTAGACGCATACTTTTATGATTGTTGTGATTGTTAACCAGGCACATAATGATAATGTGTAGGTTTCTAATCTTTTGGGAATAGCAGTTAACATTATATGTAGATCTCATCATGGTTTAGTTGGGTATATGATGTGTCAACGCCCTTTGGTGCTAAATGAATCAAGCACATTGTAACATCTCAAGATTCTTAAGAAAAATAAATTAACCTCTTTTTATAGTTTTGACATTAAAATAAATTCTTAGAATTTTATTTTTGGATATGTGGTTAATTTAGTTGGAACTTTAGCGGTACCCACAAAAGTTGATATGGGCGTGGCATCTCAGGAGAGTGTCAACCTCCTATTTTCCCTTTAGTCATTCTTCCACTACCTAATTCTTATTCTTTCTCAAATCTTCTTCAAGCTTCTTTCACTCCATTCTAACTAAATTATAATTTTCCAAGCAATTCAAGAACTTCTTTAAAGATTCATCATAATAATAATCTCCCATCATCTAAGAAATCGAAAAGCTAAGTGAGGGTCTAAGTGTGGTGGTGGTGGTGGTGGTGGCTGAAAATTAGGAAGAAGAAGTGGAAAAAATTGTGACTTGAATCCTTACTTTTTATTCTTCCATTCCGTAAGTTAAAGATTCCTAACCTAGTTTTGATTTTTATTAAGAATTAGGGTTAATGGGAAATCCAATCTGGGGATTTTTGGGTTGGAAGATACTTTTGTAATTATTTTCCCAAATTCTAATTACATCTTGTTATATAATTATAGTGTTGCATGAAATTGTTGATTTGAGTTTGTTAGTAACCATTATGGCCAAAATGAGAATTTGGTAACTATGATATGAAAAGGGTCATATGGTGATGACAAATGAGATTTTAGCATAATGATATATAGTTAGTTGAGATTAATGATTTTGAAAGATTGAACTTTGTTAAATGAGACTTGGAAATAAGCCTACTCAAAGAGAATGAGTTTGGGTGGGTAGGAATGCTAGTGAATTGATAGTTTGGTTAAGTGAGTTTAACCAAGATTGTGAATAAAGTCTTATATGCATATTGTGTTGAATTATTAGGTTGAAAGCTTGCCAATTGTGTGGTGGCTATCTTGATTATTATTAGTCGCGAAGGAGGTGAGTAAATTTGCATACTTTTATATGTGCGTTGGGTCGATTACCATATGATGGTGGATTCCGTGTATGGTAATCGATTTGGTGCTAGGGCCAAAGCTTGAGGCCAGAGCCTAAGAATCCCATAGTTTATTGAGACGGGGCCTAAGAATCTTATAGTTGTATTGAGATGAGGCCTAAGAACCTCTTTGATTATTGTTTGACATATATGGATCCATGTATGTGTTTGTTGGCGCAAAAGTGAGTATGCAAGTGATAGCATGACGGTACCATTGGCTACATGCGATAATCTTGTGTGTTTTTGCCCTCCTTCGTATATATATTTGTATGCAAGTTTATTCACTAAGCATTCGCTTATATTTTAGTCGTTTACCATTTTTATAGGTGGTTCCGGAAGAATAAATTATGCCCTTGTTGATTTGAAGTTGATCTAGGTGTTTTGGAAGATAATTTTCCATTTACAGAAGAATGGAACTTTTGGTATAGATACTTATTCATCCTACCTCATTATGGCTCATGATACTTTTGTTGTTTTGATCAACTTGGCTCCAGGGTCGGTCCTGGGTTATCCGATGCTCAGGGCAAGATAGCTATATATGTTCGTACCGAAATTTTGTAGCTAAATTTTGTAGCTGCTAAACAATTTAGGGGTTTAAATATCTTATTTTTATGCCAATTATTATTGAATAAATAATTTATTACAAATTTAGATGTTGAAGAACTAAAATACGAATTAAAAATTTCATGTTATACAAAGATTTATCGAGATAACTATACAACTTGTATCAAGCAACAATAACAAATAATATTTCATACACATAATAACAGTTAAGTTTTTTGAATATAAATGAGAGTGGTCGAAACTCTTAAACTACATATAATTATAGGAACAAAACCTATTAATAATTACTGTAATATATATTATTTAACTGTAGGTAGAAACTTTTAACCACATACAAATACATAGAATAGATATAACGAATTACAGTATAATAGTTAAATATTGATGGAGGTAGTCTTTATTACTTATTACAAGTATGGTACCCGCGCAATGCAGCGGCGGTGGTAGGGAAGGCAGTCTACTGGTGTCGGCAATGGTACTATTGGTGGTGGTGGATGTGTCAAGTGGTGTATGTTGATGTAATTGTGAAAGTAGAAATATTTTGAAGATAAGGGCTTAAAGTGTTAAATATTAAAATAAAGGTTAGAATGTAAATTATAATTTATTAAGAATAAAAATAAAAAGTCAAGGGTAATTCTGGTAAATCAAAGGTAAAATTATCTAAAATAAAAAGAGGTTATTTCTTTTATAAGGAAATATAGATAAACTATAAGTAATATTATAGAACTTTTATTCAAGCATCAGGGTTAAAATGGACAACTTTTTTAAGTTTGTGAAAATCAAGGGGTGTAAATGTAAAGTTAAAATAAATTAGGAAGCCTTCTTCTTCCATCCCTGGTCGAGATTTCCGATCCAACTTGCCGACATCGCCATTAAAACCGAATCAAAGTTTTTTTTCCCTAAGATTTAGCCTCTATAACTAATATATAATAACTTTAATTCCTAAATAAACCTATTATTACATCATTTTGACTTCTAAATGAACCTAGTATATCATCGCTTGAACCGAAAAATTTTTGCCCCTTGATTTTTGATGCTTCGTGCCTTCGCCCGCTCCGCCCGATGCCAGGGCTGGCCCTGCTTGGCTCTTGGTCATTTGTGATGTTTTCTCATATTTGGTAATCTATATTTTTGAAAATACTTAGTTTGGAGTCATGGTTTTTGTAACTCAAAATATGGAATACTCTTGGTTAATGACAACTTGGGTAATGCGACCCGTTTGGTCGTTTTAATGTGAATTTCAATGGTTAAGGTTTCAGATGTATCCTTTATGTTTTCATATGTGATTTTACCCTTTTTGGTGTTTTGGTTTAAGCTTTTGAGCTTTGAAAAGAGTTTGAATCAAATTTGAGTCAAAATGGTTTTGTGCAGACCTGATAGTAATTTTTTACGGCGCAGGACCATAAATTTACGGTTCTTTGTATTTTCGAGTACTTATGATCAGGGAAGAAAAAAACCTATGAGCAAATTAAGGCTAGTTATAATATAAGCCATAATTTTACGGTTGAGTTTTTACGCCGGTTGTAATTAAGCCGTAAATTTACGGCTCCAAGCCATAATTTTACGGCCAGAACAAAAAAAAATCTACCTTTTGGTCGAGTCGAGTCGAGTCGTTTCGCACATGTAGTTGGCTCATTTATCAATTGATTGGTTAGTACAGGGAGGTGTAGTCTATACTTGTTATTGTTGCTTTTATCATTGTTAAGAATTAACTAGGTTCACCAATGCACACATGCCCCACAGTGTAGGATATCCGATCGGTATCCATCCTCAGCATAAGGGAACAATAAAGGATATAGAAGTGTAAGATACTAGAAGTGCAAGATATCGAGGATGCAACTCATTAATACGTTGTAGTTGTCGACTGCGTGTTTCCAAAACAATATCTCTTGAATCGAAGCCGTACGTCAATGTCACCTACAATTAAGGCAGCTACTTCACTGGTGGTAGGAATATTATAATGCCTGCCATCCTTTTCTCTTTGCTGCATTCGAAAATTGAGTATTACATTGTTTTTATTTTGTTGTTTGTCTTAATGGACTTACTAAAACATTTATAGTAATATTAAGTCAATATTAATAGGACCTTAACTTTTATGATGCTTTAGGAGTAATATGATACTATGATAGTATACAAAATTAAACAAAAATCGTGAGGGGATTCCAATACTTGGATGTTAGTAAAAGACAAGTATTTTAACCCGGGCGTTGCCCCGGGAGAAAAACAAAAATCTCATGACAAAAGTTAAAAACATTAAGCTGAAAATTACAAAAGTTAAAAAACATTAAGCCGAAAATAAAATTTTCGTGGCAAAAGTTAAGAATAAAAATTGTGATCAAATGTAAAGAGAATGAAACTTTGGTAACAAAATTTGGAAACCAAAAGTTAGGTGGTAAAAAGCAAATAAAAAAACTTTCGGAGCGAGAAAAAGTTTCCGTGACGCAAGTTAAAAAAGTAAAAGTTATGTGATAAAAAAAAGAAATAAACTTTTGATGAGAAAAACTTAAAACCAAAAGTTATGTGGCAAAAAGTAACTAAAGCAAAACTTTAGTGGCAAAAGTTAAAAACTTAAACTTGAAAACAAACTCCGTTAAATACCTTTTTGTAAGTACCATTAGTTAACCAAACAATACTTAACAGTCGTTAAGGGCGTTAGTTATTTTAGTTGTGCAATAAGTACTTGTAACTTAAGCATGTAGGGGTGTACTTTTAGCTACAATACTCCCCCCTCACATGCCAAAGTTACATTTTAGTATATATATATAATTGCATTAAAGCTTGTACTCGTATATTTCTTGCACTTACTAAGTAGGGCAAAGTACTTTTTTAGTCCCTGTGGTTTTTTGAATAAGCATTTTTCATCCTCGCCGTTAACTTTTGGCTAAAATCGTCCCTGTGGTTTGCATTTCGTCCCTACCGTTAAAACTTTGCCGTTAAACCCCTCACATGCAAGTCACGTAAGGGGCATTTTCGTCTTTTCATAGAGTTAAGTGCAAAAAACGTCTCTGTGGTTTATCGTTTTTGCATTTTTCGTCCTCGCCGTTAACAATTTCAGGAAAAAATTACAAAAAAAAAAAATTACGGTACCAATTTAATCCAAACAAAACAAAAACCTATATACCTACATTTGAGGATATGCTCAATCACTTTCAAATGCAACCACGTACATATAATATTTTAAATACCGGTAGTATACCCGTAATACCGATATCGGAAGGTACCCCGCTACAACTATTTCTGATATTTTCGGTATTACCGTTCCGGTACTTCTGGTATTCACATTTTTTATTTTTTGAATTTTTTTAAAAATTATTTTTACAATACTTTAATGTTATTTTGTAATTTGTTATAAAGTACCTATTTGTTTTTTTTTTGAGTGAATTCTAATTATATTTTGACTATTTTCGTTATATTGTAGTAAGTTTTATAACATTTTAAAAAAAAAAAAAAAATTAAATTAGTTGTGCCGGCCGGTATTAAATTAGATCCTCATATGTAGGTGTATATATAGGTTTTTGATTTGGGTTTGTTTTGATTTTTGATTAAATTTTTGTTTGAAAGTTTGTTAAATTCAAGGATGAAAAATGCAAAAATGACAAACCATAAGGACGAATTTTGTACTTAACCATAAGAACAAATGGGTAAAAAGACATATATGCCCCTCACGTGTAGGGTTAACGAATCCAAGGACGAAATGCAAACCACAGGGACGATTTTAGTCAAAAATTAACAGCAAAAATGTAAAGTGCTTATTCAAAAAACCACAGGGACGAAAAAGTACTTTGGCGTACTAAGTATTATCTTAATCCATCTGGGTCTTATTTGATTGTTGTTGCTTTGTTTGCTTTTATTCGCATCTCGGTTTTTGTTGGTCTTTTGCTCGTATTTGTTACTCGCTTGTTCATTGGACCCATTACTGTCGAAAATGAACCCTATTGTTAAAATGGACAAGTTATAAGGACCAATCGTGCAATTAACTCCAAAATTATAGAATTATTGAAATATTTGATTGATAGGTATCGATATCGATCTATGTTTCCGCGAAAAGTGGGCAAAATTGTTGCAAATTGTTAGTTTAAGAAGATTAGGAAGAAGCCAAACAAACTTATATAAGTAGATTCTCTCTTTACACATAATCATCTTCTTCTTCCTTCCATACAATATTAATAATAACTTGTGACTAGAATTCATATTTCGTCACGCACAATAAAACCCCTTAAACACCCCCCTTCTCTTTATCTAATCATTATCATTATTCTATTATTTTTTGATTAATCTTTTCTAAAATTCTTTGATCATCACAACAATCAAATAAAACCCAGATGGATTAATTGGTTTATTGACCCGACCCAGATAGAACATCCGATGGAAGACACTAATAATGGTGTTGGATACCCCAAGATTCATCTTGATGATGATTACCAACCTAAATTCTTTAATTCCAAGGTATATATATATTTTTTTAAATGATTTTTTACTATTTTTTAATTAATTATTTGATGGGTTTTTCTAAATTTAATTTATTTGTAGGATTATCATATAAAGTTTAGTACTTTAGTTAAATTCATTGATATATAAGTAGCTTTGATGCTGATGTATTCATGTAATATATTATTTTTGTTCATATTGAAGTATTATATAAAGGGTTCTTTTTGTTTTTGTTTTTTTATTATTCCATTAATTGAAATAGTAGTATTTGAGGTGACCAGTCAACGAAGAGATTGTGGTTCTATGGTATCGCGAGAAATATGCTCGAATAGTTGCCTTTTGAAAAAGTAGTCATTTTTAGTTAGTATAGGGGATTCTGCATAACAACGTTCGAGATAACCCATCAACGTAGAGGTTGTGGATTCTAGTCCAATTGTTGACATATGTGTAAAAAATGTGTGGATGTGTATGTATATGTGCCTTCTAAAAAGAATAGCATAGTTATTTTTAGTTTGTGTCCTTAGTAGTCGTTGAGTTTATTTGTTATATGTGATTAATTGAAAGATGGTTTTGTCGTACTGTTGTGGATCATCTTTTAAACTTCGGTTTTGGAAATAATTTTGTTGTTATACGAATGTTGTATCTTGATATAAAAATTAATGCTTTTATGTATACAAGCTTTAAACCTACATGGTTAGAAAATAACTCAAACAATACAAAGCCATCCTTTATGTAATCAAGCTTGTAATTTGAAACTATAAATCTTATTTAGTGGAGGACTTTGATTGATGCTGATATCTAGAGAAATATAACGGGCTCATGGCTCTTGATTAAGAGTGATAATAAGTAGTTTGATTATCTGTGAATTGTGTTGTTATATTTATGACTGCTTTGATTATATGTTTGCTGCAATGGTTTTGATTATATGTTGCCGCACTGGTAACATCTAATAGTAAATTAGTAATACTTGAACTAAGAGCAAAACGCATAATTGTATTTTGGAAGTGTCGTTGGTGAACATAACAAAAATGGTGATGCATGGGGGGAGTCATGATCCTACTAAAAGAGAAAAACCAATGCTCCAAGCAATGATATTTTTCAGTACTCGTTTGTACAATTATCTATCTAGTTTTGTTGACTGTTTTTGTCGTTGTCGTTATTTATTGGATGACCATATGAAGTGTAGTACTTTTATTTAAATTCATTGCTTATTTTGTCTAATAGAATTTTACTAGGGTAGAATACTGGTGTGATTAGCATGACAATGACTACCATTTCAGTCTTGCTTACTGAAATGGATCCAAAGCAGTATCTGAGTGCCACTGATTGTGGAGGGTAAATATAGTGAAACTGAGACTTGATATGCTGCGATTATCTGTAAATTGTCCTGTTATGTTAACACTTAACAATTGCTTTCTATTTTCAAATTTTCGTTTGAGTTATGTGTAAAGTTGATAATTGTTAGTGTTATATACGTATATGCTTAATATATTTAAACTAAGAGAATGCAAATGATTAGGTTTCTGAAGGGGTTGATGAATCTAGCGAGGTCGGAGATATAGGGGGAGGTCACGATCTTAGTAAAGTGGAAAACGTGGAACCCGAGATCGAGAAGTCAGACATAATGGTTGAAAGTGAGTTGGGGAGTGATACTCATAAAGACTCAGATCTTGAGGGTGAAAAAGAAAGACCATTTTTCTATTATGACCCACCACTTAATGAAGATACTGGTGTTTGGATTCCTGTTTCGGTTCCACCAATGTCGGAAAGTCAACGCGAGGAATGGAACAAAGGTCTATGTATACGTGATAATGACTTGGATTGGGACCAGTTTGTTGGTGAAGATAAGGACTTAACCATGTGGGACGTTGTTCTTGATATGTTACTTGCGGCTCAAGGGAAAGTGAGATCTATCACTTCTGGCGATTCTTATGCATATCAAATTTCATGGTTATCGGATCAGCTACTCGAACATACGTGGAAAGAAGTGTCCCATAATCTTACAGAGGTTAATGCTGATACTATAAAGGAACTTTTAGAAGCTGAGCCACCTAAATGGCTGGCTGATAGTGCTGCGTCTTATTGTATGCTTTGTAATGTGCGGTTTCATCCTATTATATGCTCTAGACATCACTGTCGGTTTTGTGGGGGACTTTTCTGTAATGAGTGTTCTAAGGGCAGGAGTTTACTGCCAGCAAAGTTCCTTAAAGGAAACCCACAGCGTGTCTGTGATGTTTGCTGTGTACGGCTCGAGACAGTTCAACCCTACTTAATGGACCAAGTGAGTCGTGCAGCACAAGTGCCAGCACAGGACTTGACTGACCTAAGTACATTGAGGTCATGGCTCAATTTCCCATGGGGACAAACCATGGAATATGAGATTTATAAGGCTGCAAACACCATTCGGGGTTACTTTAAGGTACAGCTTCTATAAGTTTGAAGATATGTTTAGAAATTGTTAGTTGACATCTATGATTTTGTATGATTAATTTTTGCAGGTTGGTTCTTTGACACCAGAAAAGTCGATACCAGATTCTATATTGAAACAAGCCAAAGGCCTTGCGATTCTTACTGTTGTAAAAGTTGGCATGATGGTTACCTACAATGTTGGTACAGGTTTGGTTGTTGCTCGTAGACAAGATGGATCTTGGTCTCCACCATCTGCTATTTCTTCATTTGGTATGGGTTGGGGAGCTCAGGTGAGACGCTGTCTTCCGTTATTGTACTTATTTACCTTGGCATCTTTTACATTTGAAACCGCTCACCAGGTCCAAAGTGGCCATAATGAAACACTTTTGCAAACTTTAGCAACCCGGGTGGAATATATTTGAAAGTAGGTTTCTGTTTCATGACACTTGATGTACTTGATGAGGTGGTGGTGCCCCTTTTTGACACATAACAGGTCGGAGGGGAGCTTACTGATTTCATAATCGTGCTCAGAAATAGTGATGCAGTGAGGACATTTGGTGGAAACGCACATCTATCTGTAGGAGCTGGTGCGAGTGCTGCTGCTGGAATTGTTGGAAGAGCTGCTGAAGCTGATTTTCGGGCTGGTGATGGTGGATATGCTGCTTGCTATACATACAGTTGTAGTAAAGGTAACTTGAAAACATACTTTCAGATGACATATTGCAATCATATATCAAAAATAGAAAGGAGAAATGCATGAGTTATTGACGTAATTTGCATCTTCATAAATAACAATGTACTCTTCTTACTCTATGTAACAATTGTTAACTTGATCACAATACAATCACCACAAATGGTATGAAAATCTAAAGAAGTTGCTAATTTGTTTAAAAAATAAACTATGCTGCTATAAATGTCATCGATACAAAGTACATTTATATTATTTGCAGTATGCCTTTTATAAAACAACAAAACTTTATATTCTGATAGATTAATTGAATTCTTGCACTTTACCACACTTGGTTATGTATTTGATCGTTTGGTTGTGTTACAGGTGCTTTTGTTGGTTGCTCACTAGAAGGGAGCATTGTGACCACACGTGCACAAGAAAATTGCAGATTTTATGGTAACCCGTCTATTACAACATCAGATATTCTTCTTGGTTCATTGCCTCGACCTCCTGCTGCTGCGATTCTTTATAATGCACTCTCAGAATTGTACATGAAAGTTGAGAGGTATTAAATAAGTCAAAATATCATTGTTTCCAGATGTGGCAATCTTTGTTCTTTGACAAAGTATTGCTTGTACAGTAAAAACTTTAGGACCTTTGTGTAGATTCTTTTACCCATTTGGTGACGTATTAAACCGATTGATTTGTGCATAAATAACTATTCTGCAGAATTATTGATTTATAAGATGATGATGGTTTGCGCTTAACATAGTATCTCTGATACAAGGTTCATGTGCAGCTGTCCTTTAGATTTTGTCGATATATGATTTTGTTCCTATCTAATAATAAGATTAGTTGATATTAATAAATGCATAATATTTAGTCGGCGATCCTGACATATCACTTCTGGTTTGCTTATGATCAGGAAACAGAAAAGATAGAAACGGAACTTTTCTTATTAATGTCTCGTCAACCTTTTGAGTAGTGAATGTATCGACCTATCAGAATCGAAACATCACTTTTTGTATGGTTTCCTTAAAATAATTTAATTAGGATTTACTGCACAAAAATAGTCATGGGTAGTTAACTTAATTTAAGTTGGTAAATAGCATCAAGTTCACGTCATAAGTTAAGGGAATCAAACAAGATAACCTATTTAGGTACCTGGCAGTATCACATAGGAAAACAGAAAGCTAAACATGGTTAAGTTGCAGATCACCTGTTACATTATAAGTTTGGCTAGTTAAAGACATCTTGACTGATTCTAAGTTGCGGAGCACCTGTTACCTTGTAAGCTTGGCTAGTTATAGACTCCTGGTCCGATTGGCTTATATTGGTTTTCTTTTTGAAAGTTGGTTACTTTTAATACATGGTTTTGAAACTGTGACAGTATTTTCTTGTTCCTAAATTATGTCTTCTATTCCTGTAGGTAAAGTGGTTTCTTTTGTTGATATATGAAATAAGGCTAATTATAACCAAATTCAAAGCTTAAAACTTGCAATCATGAAAAGCTTATAGTGCTCTTCCCTTTTTACTCCTCTTTTTGGCTAAAGCCAACATTGGATTCTCATTATGAACCAAATGTAATCATTTTGCAAACTAATATACCAACATATGCAATTCCTCCATTTACAATTGCATTCATTGTCAAATAAGACTCTGAATACAATCAATTGTACAGCTTTCATTCATACATAACATACTTGAATGTCTACAATGCCAGAGATCGCGAAATAAATGAATTTGGCCCGATGCTAAATGGATATCCGCTTCATCGTGTCACATTTTACCTGCAACATAATAACGTATTAGAGATGGGTAAAACCAATAAATCTGTTCACTATGATTATCAGTTAATAAGAGAATGTTAAGAATAAATGTACCGGGTCTTTGAAGTTCCAAGAGTAAGCTCAAGATCATCTGACCCGCATTCTTCATGAATCCGTTCTCCTTCCCAAGGCTTTACCCTTCCGAATGCAAACTCGTCTGTAACAACTTCAGCCATTGGAATGTCTGCATTGTTATCAAAACCTGCTGGAATTGCAGGAGAGCAAGTCCCGCTTTGACCAGGGGTCCACATTCGTGATCCACCATTACTAACCGCCATTCCCTTAAACCCAAATGGGTTGACTGCAACAAGACTGAACGTTGGGGACGTGGGTCCACTTTGTGGGATCCGGGTCCCAGAGTACCAATCATAGTTAGGAAAGGACGGGTGAGCTGGGCTTGGTGGAGTCGAGGAGGGGAGATATGGGTAGTGGGGTGCATGTGCACCCCAAGTAGAGCCCGTTTTGATTCTAGGAGGCGACCGAGCAGTTGGTGAACTAGCAGGTGGTGTCACCGGAGCACTCATGGAGCCGTTGTGGATGTGAAAATGTGGAATCTTGGATGAGCTAGATGAGGAGGAGGACGAAGATGAGAGGTTCTTGAGCCATGGAATGAGAGAATCCGGATGAGGGTTGGGTCCAAATGTGGATGAGGTTGGGCTCGCAATTGAAGAGGAAGGCGGGCTTTGGTTACATGAAGCATATGGGCTCGGTTGGTAAGACGAGCCCGGGCTAGCTGACACAGAACCACCAATGTGCGTCCGCTCTAGAGGCTTGCATCCCTGGTGATCAGATTCACATTGAGTTTAATCACAACTTCATTCATAAAAGAAAGATCAAACACATAATACATATTGAGATTCTTAATCATGTTTTACGCCAGTCTCCAAAATCCTGATAAGTGCATCAACACAACCCTGAACCCGACCCGTTATACATCCTTTAGTTTGAAATATATTATCTATAGCTAAAACCCGAATCAAAACTCAAACTCGAACCAGATAAAACTGAACTTGGGATACCATTGGAAGAATTAGTAATTAAGCGAAACATACAAGGGCAACACCGTCTTTGGAGGCAATAATTGAAGGAATCTTATAGAGATTTGTGCTTCCAATTCAATCAAAACACTAAATACGGTACAAAAGTCATCCAAAGTACATGCCCGATCTATTCTACACCAGACCGGAGTAAAACTATACAAAATAACTACTGCACTGTATAGGTAAAACTATAGTCTCACCAAGAAAAAATTATGAGAAAGAGTAAAATGTAGACACTGTTATTTTTATCTGATTACAGATAAACTGTTTCTATAAAAACCTCTTAAGGGTAGTATATAACACAAATATAAGCTTAACACAAAACTCAAAAATCATAAGTAATAAAATGCACCATGATACATAACACACAAGCACAATAAAAATCTTCCAAGTAAGTCCATTTCTTAAACATAATACCAATCGTTTAAAAAATATATACTATATAAAATCACATGTAATATATTACCTTACGATAAGTAGTACCGTCTGACTCAACGGTCCATCCAGCTTCATCAGCTAGAGCTTTAAGAACCTCATTATTGTCACAATGCTTTGGAAGCTTATAGTTTCCGTACGTTCTCAAACCCGCAAATATTTTCGCGGATATCGCTCTCCTTCGCCGCTCTCTTCGCTTATTGTTCTCCCTTTCCTTCCACGTTGGCATCCTCGTTCCCGACATATCGCTCTTATAATATTAATAACAATATTTGAAATAAAAAAATTCAAATGTAGTGTGCTAGTGTGTTTTTTTTTTAATAAAAAAAACACCCCTCTATAGTCTAAATACAAACAAAATCTTGGTTTTCAAACTTGTACACATATTTATATATATATATTTGTATTATATATATATATACACGCACTAATGAGCTAGCTAGCAAGCACAAAAAGGTGACATGAGTAAGAAACAATATATATATTATATATAGAGAGAGGTACCGTACGTACAAAATGATATATAAATGTGTAGTAAAAGGAATTAAAATGTGGTTGGGTTTAAGGGAAACAAAGAATTGAATGACTTACTACTATTTAAGTTTGAGAGTGTGTGTTTAATTTAATGAGAAGTGTATTTAATTATGGGAGGGTTTGGCCGGAGAATGATCGGCGCCGGCGAAGAGTGAATGGGGGAAATTATGAGAGTGAAGGTGAAAGTGTGAATTTATGATCGAGATCGATCGATGGGAGTGAGTGTGGGGTCCAAACATGTGGGATGTGGGGACACGAAAACACTCACGAATTGTTGTTGTCAAAAGTTTTGATGGGTTTGTTACGAATTTGCCCATTGGCTTTGTTCGAAGAATTTATCAAGTGTGAAATGATAGCTTTACACAATTACCCCCACGGTGAAATCTCACGGTTAGGGATGTAAAGAAATCGAATATGAACGAGATCTTGTTGATATTTGTTGTTTTTAACAAATTAAACGGTTCATGAACACATAGTTAAACATTATACTATGTTTATATAATTATATATGTGTTCTATTTGTGTTCATGAACAAGCACAAACGAATGAGAAAAATTAAAAAAAAAACATAAATTAATTACGAGTAATATTTAGCATAAAGTTAACCGATGTAAATTAAACATTACTAAATACGTCTAAGCAAACAATCGCTTACAAATAAACTATCGAATGTTCACGAACAAGTTATTGAACATGCGTTGCCCAATTCAATTCACTCAAACTCTTGCCGTTATTCTTTTTCATGTGAAAGACAAATGTATACCATTGGGTGTGAGACTAGTCCGTCACTCGTCTTTGAATGATTAATCTCTATAGGGACAAGTCTAACTATTGTAGGTGTGTGAGATGTTAAAGGGATTAGTGACATAAAAGGTGAGTCCATGAATAGTCCTTGAGGATGGTTTAAAAAGATTAGTATTTTTTGAGAGGGTTTTGTTGATATAACGCTGATTAAAACTAGTCATTAGACTCTAATGATGAGTTTTGGTATTTGGTAGCCTCTAATAGCAAGTATTACGATCCAATAATATCTCGTTAATTAATTAATAAGGTACTTTGATTCCAACGTTAAACTAAAGGGATAGGTGGACGAGTATAGGATATGATTCACATTTTCACACATGTCAAACAAGAGACTGCATTGTATGCACGAGTCAAAAGAGTTCGGTGCACGTGTAACACAAACCCTTCATACACAACCCAACACAAGCGAGTGAGTGAGATTTTGAAAAGGAAGAGGGGGAGGGGGGTCAAAGTCAAACCAAGTTTGTTTTGGCGTGGGGAGGGGGGTGGTCCCTTAAGCACTTGAGTCATTACGTGGACTCCATCACCTATCTGCTTTCACGTGACCCGACTCCAACCCCACCCCTCTCTCCAATCACATACTATTAAATAGGCCCAACTAGCCCAGCTGGCAGGTTGTTATTTGTTACATATTCAATAAAAAATATATGATAATTTTGATCGTCATAACAAAATTAAATCGACTATGTGCGCCTTTAAAAAGAAAAGCTACATTTGTCACAAAACAATGCTAACAATTCTTGTAACTAATTTGATGCTACAAATCACAGTTTTAACTTTTATGCATTATTATTGCTGTCATCTGTTGAATATTGACACGAATTAGGAATCCGAAAAATTATAATTAACATATAACATAACTATAATCTAATATACCATTCAAAAAGGTAATACAAGAAAGCGCTAGATATCTCTAATAATGATGTGTATTGCAGCCGGTTAAAGTTTGTCTGGCGATAGAGTGTTGATCTAGTTGGCCAAAGGTCTCACATCATGCGCCACCATTACCAAAAAAATTGATATCGGTGTACTTGTTTCTAAATATGGCTCTTTGAGTCCTGTAAGAACCATATGCTACTTATTCAATCAAGAATCAGAGTAAAAAAGTCTCAAGATTCCAATTCACTTAAACGAATGACTTCTTTCAACAACTGATTAGCTGCATTCTTTACGTCATCAGGAACTTTCAGTTTAGTAGGCACTGTCTCAAGAGCATACAAAGTTATTACCCTCATCACAACAGGCAAGTCTATATTCGTTGCCCCCTTTTTCCATACACTCTGATTCGCAAACTTGCAGGACTCTTTTAGCGTGCACTTGTTGCATACCTGAAAGCTAACATTCTTAGTTTTTTTTAAATCTATAAGATAATGGCATATCAGCGGTCGCTGCATATATGTGTATGTGTACGCGTACCGCGTAGTCGCGTACGCGTGCATATAACTTTACCTTTGATGCAAGCATGGAAAAGCAATTAACATACGGATAAAAAGAGTAAACTTATAAAAACTATTCTGTTGTCATGAATATGTACATATATGCTTCGTATTTTATTCTCTTTGGCTATACATTAACACTAACCGTTTCTTCTTGAATCCCAAAATGAAAGCGCATTGCTTTGGCCGAAAAAATATTCTTCCGCGCAAGGGAAGGGCATCCAAATTGGGCCACTTTTTTCAAATCACTATCGGGCAACCACCTAAAATGATCAGAGTACGGGTATAAGGAAGCATACAATACGTAACAGATAACCAATTAGTGAATATGTACAACAGGGCATGGCTGTGTTGCATGACATTAAGCGTGATTTAAAGGTGACATAACAGTTATAATGAGGTTGGCGAAAAGAGGCAGGATGTCGTTCTTATGGATCATCAACAGGTGTAGAAAGCTTCAGATTTCTCAAGAGAATTTACATCATCAATTGGAGCTAGACAGTTTAACTGTTTCGGATGGGCAGGCATAATTTGGGAGCCACAATTGTGATTGTATGGATTTACAGGTGTCAAGTAGTGGCTTTAGACAGTTTGGAATCTCCTTCTTGTATATCCCGAGATACTTGTAATCATACCCTCTTCTTCCCTATTCTATGTTAGCTGGAGGGTTAATAATATGCAGCTTTATCAACCAAAAAGAAGTTGAACCTAAATTTGTATTACTGGTCAAATAGCAACAAGTATGGTTCACTCATATATTTGCATCACTGAGACATATACTGCTTTCATAATGGGTTACTCAACTTTTTATAGGTCCTCTTCTCAAGTAAAGGATGAATCTTGATGATTTAGACATACGAAACTCAAACTTTCATGCCTTGAAGGACACTTATCAAGGAAACATTTTTAACATCCTTAATGTCAAATGTTTGTTTAGTTTATAATTCCAAAAAGCCAATTAACAATACATTTTATACATCAAATGTGCAAAGTGCACTGTATGCAATAACTTTCACAAAATTAGAAAAAGCAAGAAAAAGAATCCACTGTCTTTTCTAAGTAAAAAACAGGCTTTATTGAGAAGAAAAAAAAAAACAAGATTCACAATGAGGCCCAGACAGTAACAAGTGATTCTTAATCAACATGGCTACATCCATGTGAGATGATAACCTGATTACTAGTATATGGAGAATCAAAAGAAAACTTGATGGTGAACTATTACAAAAATGGAATCCTAATGTAACTCACTAAAGAAAGACCCTCATCCACTGTGTTAGGAATTAACCGCACAAACACCTAATAATGATTGTATTTAAATAACAAGCATGAAGAACACGAAGGATTTAACATGGTATATCACACTAAACTATGTGAACTAATCCACTAGGGGGAATGAGGTTTTCTATTGATTTTCCAAACAATACATGTACAAGAGATGATAGTATATATAGGCTACAAGTAGGGTTTAGCAGAACTTACATTCCAAATTTAGATATAACAGAACCGGGCCTAAGTAATGAGGCTGGCTGCCCAGCCTAAACAAATAAGGCCTTCTGCCTTTATAATCTGCTAGAAGTCTGTCGCCTTTAAGTGGGCCTGTAGACAACAATATCCCGACACACTGGGGTACTCTTGGATATATATGTAGCTTTGATGATGCCATTCCTATGTTGATTAATGTCTTTGTTACATGATTTATGCAGTAAATCTTGACAAAGAACAATAAAATGGGTAAAAGGAGGAGGCTTCCCTTATTCGGGTATCCAGAGATGGTGGGCCAACTTTGACTCGGATGTAGTGGCCTAAAGATTTCTTTTTGCCCGTGGGTGGTTCCAACCTTTTCCCTAGCCATCCCCGAGTTATTTGCCAATGGCAGGGTTCGAACTTGATACCTCTTGAGAGGAAACAAGACTCCTTGCCACTAAATCACTTGGTGATGTTAGCACAATATGAGACTCTAACAATATGAGATTCTAATTTCGTTTGCTTGCGATTTGTTAGCAAAATAAGCCATGTTTGGTAGTTTATTGCTAGTTTTTTGTGAGAATGAACAACCCAATTTCGATAACACTTCTATAGAAATCTTGTTTAAGTATTCTACCGTCTTACCACAAGTAATAAGAAAGTCAGCATCAAAAGTAATTTTGCAATTACACTTCAAGTAAAATACCCATGCATCTACTTACATGAAGTATAAAAGTGTTCTGCAAGTAACAAATCACCTTCTACCACCATACTAAATAAAAACTACAGGGGCTATATTTTTTGTTGCTCTTTTCCTTGCCTGTTGAATATTTTATTTCAACCAATTTTCTTTTAGTGAATGCTGAACGATTTATGTTTTGATTACTCAAACTCAACTTAGTATAAAAAAAATGACGGCTACATCAACATTATTTTCCAGATCTTTATCGTCAAATGATGCTTGTACTCTACCTTTGTCATAATAAGATATAACCCTCGTTGACTTTGATATAAAAAATCTAACTCATTTGATGCTCAAAGGTCTGAAATAATAATCTCTTTTTACTCGAACCTAGATACTAAACCTTGCAACAATCTATACCATTGTTTTATGGAAAACCAGTACCACTATAAAGGTTAACAATAGCAAAATCGATAAGTCAAACTTAAAAGCACATAAACCAGCCGTAAGCAACAATACCGATGGAACCCTAATGTGACTCTCACTGAAAAGAAGATGCCTGTAAACTAAGCTGAGTTTCGAATGTAAGGCTCAAGAAGTGGAATTTAAATTAGGATTCAAATTACAGTTTACAGCTTTAGCTACCCAAAAGCTTAAATATTTAGTCTTTGAAATCAAACTAGCTATGGAGTCTCATACATAGCTAATACCTTTTTAATGAGATGATTAGAATAACATTTTTACTGTCTTATACAGTACATTTTATGTTTAGCCTTAAACGTTTATTCCCGACTTCCCCTATGTGAAGTGTTCATATTCACTTAGATATAATAACAATAATCATAGTAAGAAATGTGTTTGTGGGTGTTCTGTGATTGATATTATTATTACCTAGCGTTATTGCGTCTATGATTGTCGTTCCTAATATTTCTTATGCCGAGCTTCAAAAACTATCAACAACTGAAAGTTTCCCCTTAAGGGCACTTACTCAATAAACTACATTGTATATCTAAAAAAAAAAAAAAAAAAAAGCCAGCAAAGAGTTTGTACATACTTGTTGATTTCGCGATGATCCTTGGCAAACTTTTCAGCTGCAAACTTCAAGAAATCTCGGCCGTAATTATTCACAAAACAAGAAACATCAAACTTATTATTTGGTAAAAAATTCGCATTAATCAAGTACCCTTTCTTATACAAATACTCTGCAAACACAGCCATATCTGGTGACAACTCCTTATATTCCATAATAACCTCCTCTACTTTCCTAACCTCATTTTTCAACTTCTTTCTTTGACCAGCACTACTCGTAAACAAAGTCGACAACTTTTTCAAACCCTTTTCCGATTCTTGATCAAGTTCAAAACTTTTTGCCTTTTTTGACACCCCAATTGCTTCTTTGAAAAGGGTTTTCGACCGTTTCGAAATCTTTGCTTTTTTCATTGAACCTTCCGTACAAGTACTCAATTCCACCTTCAATTTTCCTGAATTTTCCGTAAGTTCTTCCTTTTCAATTTCAAGCCCAACTGCTTCTTTGAAAACGGCTTCCAATGACTTAATTGATTTCCCATTTACTTCTTTCGTGTCGGATTCGTGTCGAAATTGAGAGGAAAGGGAAATGCTTCTGCTAAAATGTGAAATGGGTATTAAAGATTTTGTATAAATCAAAGGAATTAAGTGGGTTTCAGAGAGTGATTTGGGATGGGGATTGAACAGTTTGTGAATTTTATAAAATTGAAAGCTTTTGGGGCGAATCATTTGTGGGTTTCTGTTGTCTGGAAATATTAGTTTGACAGTTTCGTTGTTGGGGTTTAGTGTTATTTTTATTTTGGGGATATATCATTAGGGTTTAAGGGGGTCTAGTTCTTGATTGTTCAGGAATTTTTTTAGAGTAAATCACCTTTTTTACCTAAATGATTTGTTTAAAATTTCTCAATCAAGAATTTAACAAAATTATAATTTAATAATAATAACTAGCTAATAATCCCGGGTTTAACCCGGGCACTAACTAAAAGTCTAAAATAAAAAAAAAAACTAAAAGAATATATGTAGTTTTTATAATTGATATATCATAACTTTGTTTGGAGATATTAAGTTGGTTAACATAATATATATGTATGAGTATTTATTATATTAACAAAACATAAAAAAAAAAATTCACAATCAAAAAGTAAGAATTTAAAATAAACATTTAGTAAGCTAGCTATTTATCTTGTATTTGTGGTTTTGTTACACATGTACACCCAACAATTAAAAAAAATTGGTTTCTTCTGATGTATCTATTTAAAATTGCTGAGATGATCCATGATTTAAAGTATTACATACTGTCTTGAAATGATAATTCAAAGTTTTAAATAACTAAATAATAATGATTTTAGATTTTGGGGCGTTATAAGTTTCTTTTTCTTCATAATACCTCGATGGTGTATGTGAGAGTTTAAGATATGAATATATACAGTCTAACCCTTATCACAACAATAAGAGAGATTGCTTTTAAGCTTTATATAAGATGGAATATGACCTCCAACCTTATAATACTCGATGATATATTTTTTTTATGGAAAATGATAAATCTTCCTAACCAAATAGCCTAATATTCCTCCTAAAACATTAAAAAGGTGATATGTGGTATCCACTAATTCTCTTTCCTAATTTTGCCGCTGATTTTTTCACATGTCATCATTTTATGATTAGGAGGATTATTAGGCTATTTGGTTAAGAGGATTTATCATTTCCTTTCCTTTTTATCTTCATATCCTGCAAAGATGTTAATAACTTAATCATAAGCACATCCAAGGTGCGCTATAATTTCCGAGCAAAACCCAATTATAGCACCATTGTCAATTTTAATTTACGACGATAGCATTAAACCATCTCCAATAGAGCACAATGGAAATTAATTTGCTAGCTAGTGTCACATCAACATGACACTGATTTTATCACATTAACAACACAACGAAATGCCGAAGTAACACATAAAACTACTTTTACCTCCAACAATAGCTCATTTTGTTCTTCAATTTGCCACCACCTTGTCAAGTTGTCATCATTGACATATTTTAAAAAACACCATTAATAAAAATTAAAAAAACAAATATATAATAAAACATTACATTGCATTTTGAAAATTATAAAACCATCGTTTAATTGAAAATATTATTAAATGTTTATAAGAGTATCTTCAATGAAGCTTCACGAAAAACTTTTTTGGTACATCAAAGTCTTTCAACAAACTTGACCGTTGACACCATTGGGTGAAAAAAAATTTTAGTCAAAAGTTTGATATTAGTGATCAAGCTATTGAGCAAAAACTTTTTTCAAATTATGGATATTTAATCAAAAAACATGTTAGAAAAAGCTACCGTTGAAGTTGATTTGACTTTTTATAAAGATTGAAATTAATGGATCATGTATGAGGTGACCCAAAAAAACCTTTTAAAAACTTTTTATCTTTAAAGATGTTTTAAAGAAGACACATTTTTTTTCTTATGAAAGCATGCTTTCCTCGCTATGCCTATAATCGGCCGAGCACGCCAAAGCGCAAATACGTGTCAGACCAAAACAAGCCAGCTCGATGGATCCCGTTGGAAATGAATAATGATCTTAATGAACACTATTCACCTCGCGCCAACTCATTTAGTTTTAACTTGCCATTTCATTATTAATATTAAATATTAAATTAGAAAAGCCATTTTTTAAAATTAAAAATACATTATACTAATATAAATAAAATTTATATTAATTAAAAAACATACATAAATTAAAAAATGACATATCGTACTTTTTGTTTTAATTCTTGGTTTTGCGAACGCTGTAATTATAATCTACCTAGGATATAGCTCAAATTAATTACAAGCAGTTGTAGTCTAAAACGAATTATAATCCTAATTCTACATGTACTAATTCAGCTAAATATTAATTCCTACATTTGTATTCTGGTTTCTACAATGTCATGAACTGGACTAGTCTCATCCACATTATCAGGCAATAATTTCTGATCAAAGGTTTTCGCAATCACAAAGAACTTGTGACTAATTGGAGCCTCAGATAGTAAAATGCCTCTATTCTCGAACAAGAATCTGCAAAAATAAATGATCAAAGCAGAAGTTGATGATACGCCAGCAATCAGAAAAAGGCCTATAAAGCTTTCCAACGAGAGCTGGTCAGAGGTCTCGACAACCCCAATTTTGTCTCTGCAGTTTGCTTCTTGACCCAACCATTTATTGGAAATATTTGTTAGTATGTTGTTCTCCAGGACTTGTGAAATAGCTTTTGAAACAAGTGGTACCAAAGGAGATCCTTTTGGAAATGCCTGCAAATTTACCATAATCATTGTCATCATAATTTGCAAATATTAAGCATCTTTAATAATTGGTAACATTTTCTTGGAACAGGACGAATAAGAGACTTACAAAGCCAAAGCCTCCAGTTTCATATGTCGGACCGACCATGATGTACTTGTTGCAGTATGTGGCCAGGAACAGCTGCATATAAGGAAGCTCATCAAAAACGGCAGAAACTCCTCCAAGTTTACTCCCTTTTGAAAGCGCATCATCATACTCTTGCAAGCTTCGATAGCCCTTTAACTTTCCTGCCTCAAAACCTATATCCTTCAACACCTGTTCAACATAAGAACCATCCTTGTACCCTAAACTGTCTCCTCGTCTCATGAGATCGTAAATATCTCTGTAATCTGGTTGAAGTCTCTGTACTGTCAATTGGGATATTAAGCTTGCTATGTAGCTTGATTGTATTACTAGCACCACAAAAATCCACACAACCACCACGAATCTTGATAAGTTGCTTATGATTTTCTCTTCTGCAACATTATTTATTTACGATTATGATACGTTGCATACATTGGAAAAATACGTTAGTTTACAATATAACTTTCACTTACTGTGGGCAAAAACAAGTGTTGAGAAAGAATACCAAAACATGATTCCAACTTGCTTATATGGGAGGCCACGGAATTCTTTATTTATCTGATGTTCGATTACCCAAACGACAACTCCAGTATAGATAAAGAAAGCACATGCTGTTAACCAAAGTTTTGTTTCCAAAGGTTTCAGAAATATCCATGCATTTTTCCTGTCATCATCTTTGATTGGAACAATCATTATGATTCCAGACTCTGTATATGGCAATGTGAAGTCGACAAACTTAGACCTGTTTGCCCGTATAGACACATCTCCAATCACCAAATCGAACTCCTGTTATGAAGATTTTGTTAGATTTATCCACAAGAAATATAAATAAGAAAAAAACTAGCACCAAAAGATGTATGGTTTACCTTGAGGAAAATCTGGTAAACAAGATCATTATAGCTTGTTGAAGTCACTCCATTGATGTTACCAAAAGGAATATATTCGTAGGATGGTGCTAGTGGTAGTTCTTCCAGTACTGCCTCAAAAACTTCCACACAGAAGCCCGTTGGTTTGGTCTCATCAGTTTTCGGGTCTATTTTGCCAATTTTAATAAACTCATCGTACCCACTTTTGGCTGGAACTCCTACTCTTAACTTCTTTTCTTTCATAGCTGGGATCTCCCAACCTCGAGGAATATCATTACTTCCACCAGGCCATATGATACCACCACCCTGAGACGGAGATATTATGCCATTAATCCGTCTCCATAAGCCAACAGATTTCTCTTCCTCTCCTATTAAGTTAACTATTTGGTAATCCGGTGGTCCTAACTGTCCATCACTTAAAATGAAGTCGCCACTCAACCCTTTTAGTCTAGTCTTTCTAATCTCATATATCAGAGTTGATCCTAGTTTAGAGGTTCCTATAGCATCTATATCTGTTACGAGAGACTGTTTCGTTTGTGGTTGGAATGTAGAGGCACTGCCTAGTCTCTCTAATGCCATTGCTAGTGCACAAGTGGTATCATATGCCAATAAACCAGATACATCAACTTTAATTCCTTTCATATCTTGATTATTTCTCTGAAATCTCTTTTCAAAGTTGTTTAGCTCAATAGACCTCGGAATATAGGGCTTCACACCAACTACTCCTTGCATTGAATCCATATCACTAGGATCCAATGTATGCAAAAGATTGGTGACGATCCAGGCATACCCATTTTGCATCATTCCTGCTTCTTTTGCTTTCTTGAAAAAAATAGAAGCCATGTTTGGTAACAAATGGACTACAAAAACCCGTGTTGGCATACTTTTTAATTTGTTAAGCTCGTCGGAGATATGATCATGTGAAGCAAAACGAGATAAGGAAATCCAACTTACGATGTTGGCCCCAACCTTTTGTAAGGCAACAGACAAATATTGAATCAATTCACTTCCAAAATCATCTTGGTAAACAAACACCACATCTCGCCAACTGAAAGACTTGACGAGTGCTGCTATGGGTTGAGCTAGAGTGGACGAACTGTGTGATACTCGGACAAAGTAGGGATCATCCTTTGGGGATAGAGAAGGGCTTGTAGCTAAAGACAGTATCGGAACCTTAGCTTTGTTGCCAATATTGACTACAAATTCTGCTTGTGAGGATTCATGGGGTCCTATAATTGCCATTACTTTAACATCTTTTAGAAGTTTTATAGCTGCAAAACAAGCCACACGAATTTGAGTTAACGTACATGAATAGTATCACAAACAAGTCTACGGCGTACTTAAGTCATAACAAACCGGCGTCTTGTCTTTCTAAACGAATTTATTGATAACTTGAAGCTTCCATAACAATAATCTAACTACTAATTATATAAATTTCATTAAACTAATTAAAACGTTTAGAGGGCGTACTGACCTGCAGAAGCAGCTTCAACTGTATCATGCTTTGCATCACGAAAATGAGGGACGATTTCTGTAGTGTAGTTGTGAGTTTGATAGAAATCGTGGAGCGCCATATTGATGCAAATAATGTTTGTCTTTCCGAAGCTTGATTCCATATCAAGAATCACACCAATTCCTATCTTTTTGGTCCCATTTACTGTGGATATAAAGTTGATGATGATGAAAAGAAGGAGCATGACATGATGGTGAAGTTGATGAAGAGAGGAGTATTTGTGCTTCATTCTTGATAACTGACTTGAAGCCTCTTTAATAAATTCCACTAAATAGCTTATAGCCTTATATATATTTTGCTTGGGTAATTAAATTATGTTAATTTGTTCAAAGCTTCTCGAAAGCTAGATATCTCAAAGTCTTTATGGTCTTGCCAATGAATCAGTACCAACCAAAATGTTAGAATAACTATATGAATATCTATAAGACTATAATATATATATGCATGCAAGTAACAAACTAACAATACTTAGCTAGGTCGATCTTCTTTTTCTTTTCTTCATTCTACTTTTTTTTTTTTAATAACTTTCACATGCCTCAGTATTTTATTTTTTTTACTTGATATGATACATATATATAATTAAAAGCTTAATACATTTAATTACGTTTTCTTTTTTTACTAAAAAAAATAACTATCAATTAGCTATTTTTTATTTAATACAAATTAGCAAAAATTATTTATACATTCGGTAATATTGACTTGGTCAAGAAACCCTTTCTTCAATCTTCCTTAATTGGTGCATCTTTGACAATTCGCCAATTAAAGACGTACATAATACAAAGCAAAGACCATTCGACAATATTGGTGATGTCGAAGATTTTTGTCGTACTTGCATATAATTTAAAGATGATGATTGGTTAATGTAGTGATTTGATTACGTATTGTTTAGGTTTAGATATTTTAATAAGAGAAAAGTGAATATGGGGCTATTATACATCCAACTTGGGAAGAAAAATCTCTCACATACTAATATTTTAATATTTTGAATAAATGTTTGCCCCCCATGATTTTTATGGTTCAAAAAAAGTATGTGGGGAGTTTTTCACCCAACTTAAGTGCCTAACAGCCTCATATTCTCTTCCTCCTTTTTAATAACACTGTGTGTATTTAAAACTAGATTTAATCCCATTATACACAAATTATTTACAAACTATTCAAAATAAACTTACATATTTAAATTCAAAAATCCTAATAAATTCAAATATATATTAAAATATATAAAAATAAATTTTAATTATTAGTTGGTTAAATATTAGAGATAAATATGAGTTTATATATTATTAATTTTATTTGAATAAATTGTTATTTTAAGAAAAAGATTTAAAAGTTTAGATTGATGATGAAAAAAAAAAGTTGTAAATTAAGAAAAGTGTTTATAAATGTAAATTTATGATGGAAAATGAAAAAGTATGGATTATATTAATGACTTATGCTAATTTAATTAAACTAGAAAAATTTAAGAGTTGTAATTGGTTAATTGGGTTAAAACAGTATGTTATCTTATACTGTAACATCTTATCTTAATTTTACTTTTAATCTTATCTTAAGATATACTAAAAGATAACTGACATAATATCAATTAACCAATCACAACTCTCTATTTTTTTAATTTAATGAAATTAACACATATCATATTATAATTTAAACTTTTTTTATTTTCCATAATCAATTTACACTTTTAAAACTTTTTTCTTAAAATAATAATTTTATTGAAATAAAATATATAGAATATAAACTCATGTTTATCCAAATATCCAACTAATTAAATAATTTAAAAATATCTTTTTATTAAATAGAAAAACCAATTTTGCTTATAATTAGTCTTCATCCAACTATAATTATAACTTATTCAAGTTATTTTTAATGGGTGTTTGATATTGCAATTACAAAAAATTTTTTGCGTTTTAAAAAAATATTATGCGTTTTGAGAAAGCATATTGGTAAATGCTTCTCCAAAACTGCATTTTCATAGCAGATAATTACTTTTTCATAAACATTTGTTTAGATTATTTGTATTTTCGAAACGTAACGATTCTAAGTTTTCATTTTAAGTTTTCATTTTGACCCAAAAGGTAAGTTCAATTTAAGAGGAACTCGTGGCTCTTCTATTTAAATAGGTGGATTATGTAGCTTGTTGATTTTGGTTTTTAATTTTGAAGTATTTTATTGAATTATTAAAGTGTTTTTGAGAGTCTTTCGTCCCAGATCTTTATACAATTTTTTCTGAGTATAAATAAAAAGTTTGCTGTTAAAAAAAACAAATAAATGGGTTTTATAGAAAATGGTATATCATTTTTAATATTTAACTTTTATAGCAACCTAATTATATACGTATTTGATATAATAAATAATATTATTCAAAAATAAAATTTACCTAACAATAATTTCTAGAGTAAATTACACTTTTCGTCTCTGAAGTTGGCACGTTTTTCACTTTTGATCCATAAACTTTAAAAATTACAATTTTGACCTTAAAGTTGGCCAATTTTTTCAATAATCGTCCTTTGGCCTTACGGCGTTAAAAAATGGCCGTTAACGTACGCACGTGCTAGACACGTGAGGGTACTAATGTCATTTCACCTTACACCGAGGGACGAAAAGTGAAAAAATAGTTACTTGAGGGACGAAAAGTGAAAAAATAGCTACATGAAGGACGAAAAATGAAAATCATACAAATAAACTTATTCTTCCATTCTTTCTTTTCCGATCATCTTCTCTGATCATTTTTACCGATGGAATTTTCTGACTTTGAATCCAAATCTAGACCACAACCAAAATCATTTACTCAAATTCATGACATTCAAAACACAACCAATTAAACAAATTATATTTCAAACATGTCAGTTATCTTTTTTTTTTCTTTTCTAAATTTTGATTTTAATTGAAAGGAAGACGGTGGATGGTGGTGATTCTAGGTGGCGGCGGTTGATTGGTGGTGAATGTGGACGGCGGTGGTTGGAGGTGACTGTAGATGGCAGTGTTTGGAGGTGACTATAGATGGCGGTGTTTGGTGGTAATTGTAAGCAGCGGTGGCTGGTGGTGATTGTAGGCGGTGGTGGCTGGTGTTGATTGTAGTGGCGTTGGCTGGTGGTAATTATAGGCGGCGGTGGCTATGGGTGGCAGTTGCTCGTGGTGGTTATAGACGGCGGTGGCTGTTGTTGTTGGTTATTAGGTGGTGGTGATTGGAGGCTTGGGGGTAAAGGGAAAATAAATGTCTAGCTGGAAAATTTAATCGGAAAAGATGATCGAAAAAGAAAGAATGGAAGAATAAATTTACTTGTATGATTTTCATTTTTCGTCCCTCGAGTAGCTATTTTTTCAATTTTCGTCCCTCAAGTAGCTATTTTTTCACTTTTCGTCCCTCGGTGTAAGGTGAAATGACATTAGTGACCTCACGTGTCTAGCACGTGCGTACATTAACGACCATTTTTTAACGCCGTAAGGCCAAATGATGATTATTGAAAAAATTGGCCAACTTTAGGGTCAAAATTGTAATTTTTAAAGTTTAAGGATCAAAAATGAAAAACGTGTCAACTTTAGGGACGAAAAGTGTAATTTACTCTAATTTCTGTAACCAATGGATAAGGATGACAAAAACATGTTGAGGTGTTTTGTACTACTAATAATTAGTACGAGAAAAAAAAAAGGTCCCTTATAATGAGAAGAAAAAACTTTTGCCACTAGCCAAAAAAAAAAAAAAAAAACAAAGAAACAAATAAAGTAAACCATTGAATCAATTACAAGGATAGATGACGGATGTTAATCCAAAGGGGAACCTTGGTCCGATAATTGGGATTGTAAGCCATCCAAGTGATGGTGCTTCTGGCAGACTCAATGATGACTCCCATGTTTCATATATTGCTGCTTCTTATGTTAAGTTTGTTGAATCTGCTGGTGCCAGAGTCATTCCACTTATTTACAATGAACCCCCTGAGATTCTTCAAACTGTAACACTTTCTATTTCTGTTACTTTTTTTTTTTTCCAAATGAAGTTTAAGCTCTGATGATGATGATTTTGCAATTGTATTTCTACAGAAACTTAATCTGATTAATGGAGTGCTTTTCACTGGTGGATGGGCTAAAAAAGGGCTTTACACTGAAGTTGTTGAGGCAATTTTTAAGGTAAGTTGTACTTTTTTTTTTTTTTTTTTTGGCAGAGACTTTTGACTCTCGGGGTATAGTAGTTTAGGATTAAAATGATTTGCTTTTAATATGAAGGTAGTAACACAAGAATAGGTTTCGATATTTTTCATGATATATAACTATGAGATTAGGAATGTAGTCACTTGTGGGTTTGATTCCCATTATTCGAAAGCGAACCTATTAACCAAAAAAATTGTCTATAATCAAATTCTACACCACCAATTGATGGTGCATTTAGGTGGCCTATACCGCAGGCAATCCCCTTTCCTGATATTGATATTGTTTGCCAGATATTCAAGACATTGCTCTTGTAAAAGAACAACCTTTTTCAAAAATGTAACATGGAAGTCACATTTGGGAGTTATCTGACACATAATTTCCGCGGACAAAAAAAGGGGTAAATGGGTGGGAACCCTCTGGTCCCATGTACCGTTTTAGTACCCAAAGCGCACACCGCATAGAACTCATGCCCGATAAGTCACCATCCTCATACATGGGAACACAAGATATAGTTTCTCCACTTGCCTTTGGCAAGTTTTGAACCTGTGACCTTTAGCCTTCATCTGTGGGCCCATATGGTCACATGATGGCGGTATCACTGGGGTTTCACCCATTGGTAATTTCCATGGACAATGTAATATCTATCCAAAGATTTTAGGCTGGTGATACTGAAACCATCCCGATCTGGAAATATGTGCTCTATATATGAAGTCAATTCATACAGTTCATGCTACTTAGTTTTCGTATGCAGAGTCATGTCTTGTTTTAATAGCTATTTTTGTTACTTGATTTGTGCAGCATGTCCTGAAGAGGAATGATGCTGGAGATCACTTTCCCTTATTCGCGATTTGCTTAGGTTTTGAACTATTGACTATGATTATCAGCAAAGTAAGTGTTCATTGAAGAATATAATGTTTGTTTGTGTGCATACTTTCACTGCTTACCTAAAATTGATCACAACTATGTACATCTTTTTCTTATGCATTCTAGCACAAGTTTTTCAAAGACATACTTAAGCATGTCATCAATATGATAAGTAAAACGTAATCAATTTCAAGTGAAATCCTAGTATGTTTTTTAAGTGTATCTGTTTCCCTAGAGTGAATGTAATAGGTTCAGATCCCGGTCCAATGTCTCTTAATTTGAAGGTGGGTTACTTGATTCACCTCTCTCATATTGGCCGCGAGATCACTTGGCCCACCTAATGAGTGGACCAATACCCCTGGATTCTGGTTCTCATTTTAAATATTGTATTGCACCATTGCCAACAAGATTTTGGTCTAGGAGTATCAAAAAGAGAATGACTATATATTACCAGGATGATAAAATTCTTGAAAGATTTAGTGGATCACATCATGCATCTACACTTCAACTTATGAAAAACATTTCTATCGAAGGAACGATGTTTCAAAGGTATTACCTTGTTTTTGTACTTTCAAAAATAAACAAATTACTCCTAGTTATCTTAAGTGCAGATGTTAGTGAATGTCTTTTGCTGTAAATCATTTTAATGTAGATGTTTTTTGTATTCCATAGATTTTCTGCGGATTTGCTTGGAAAGTTGAGTACAGATCGCCTTGTGATGCACCACCATAAAGTTAGTAATTATCTTTAGTGCTATAATTTATAAATCTTCGACTCTATGATTTCTAATACAGGCACTAAAATTCATATTTAAAACATATCTGTTTTCTCTATGTAACAGTATGGTATATCGCCAGAAAGATTTCAAGGAAACATAAACTTGCGGAATTTCTTTAAGATTTTGACAACTAGCACCGACAAAGATAATAAGGTGCATAGCTAATTCATCATACTGTTTTACCTTTTACAAAATTTCTGATGAGATTGTTCATTGAACATTTTGTGAATATTACAAAGACTAGTATCACACTATTAACACATCATTCATCAGGTTTATGTGTCAACTGTTCAATCACACCGATATCCAGTAACTGCTGTCCAGTGGCACCCAGAGGTATAAATTACCTTGATGCTTCATTGCTTCTTTCTCTCAATAGTAGTTTTGTATAACTTCCCATTATCAGCAAAAAATGCTCAGTCCTCATTGTAATGTTGCAGAAAAATGCTTTTGAGTGGGGGTTATCAATGATCCCACATTCAGATGACGCAGTTCAAGTGGCTCAACATTTTGCCAACTTTTTTGTGAGGTACCATTTTCCACTTCTTTAAAGTCTAAATGCTTTTCTTACTTGATCAAAGGCATATAAACCATCTTCAATTTTCAGCGAGGCAAGAAAATCTTTAAATAGACCGCCACTTCGGAGGGTGTTGGATAATCTTATATACAATTATAATCCCACTTATTGTGGGAAAGTTGGGTAAGGCTTAATTGTCATTTGTCTGCTCTTTTTGAATCAACTTCTATTCGTTTCCATCTTTTAAGTACAATTTGATAGACAAAATGATAGTACAAAGATTGAAAGGTGGAAACAAAACTAGGAAACTGGGTAATTAGGATGTGAACATATATTTTGCTAACTTTTTCCTGTTCATTCTTCTGATTTTTCAGTAGGGGATACGACGAGGTTTACATCTTTACCGAAAACTTTGCTAGAATATAATCTAGTAATGTAAATTTGTTGTAAATAAAGAATGATCCATCTGTAAAAATCTGGACTGTAAAAGTTTGATCTACTGAAATTAAATAGTCACTAATATTTAGTGAATTGAATGAATTTAATTTCATTTGGGTATCTTCTTTGTCTTTTTGAACATCCATTTGGTCACCCAAGATGTTAACTAATGAGGTTCGAACTTAAACGTGAGTACATGTACGTTGACCACCTTGGTAGTAATTAAGAGTGCTGATATGGATTTTGTTAATTTCTGTCCCCCAACTTCAAATTTTCCAAAACCCATTTAGTGTAAAAGAATACGTCCGTTAGAGCATTTGAGTTGATCACCCATGAAGTCGAAAAAGTAGCTACATTAGCAGCATTTGAGTTGATCACACCATCAAGTCAAAAAAGTAGCTACACTAGCAACCATTTAGCAATCGCACAATATCACACCTGATTCGTAATAATCACACCGTAAATTTACTTGACATGCAATACCTCAAAATATACCCAAATAATATCCCGCCATACCTATAATTAGGGATGTGCATATGACCCGAAAACCCGCGATCCGGCTTAGACCCATTCAAACCCAACTCCAACTGAACCGCTGGATAGGGTAATGGGCCGGGTCACGGATTTGATTTTGTTGCTCCGTCGGGTTTCAGACCGGGCTGGATTTTGACAAGCGAAGAACACATGTCCCTTAAACCTGAGAACCAAACCGAACACGATCTGAACCGACCCGCCCGAAAGAGGTCTAGGATATAATAATAGAGTACCGAATCAGATAAAAACAAAAAAGATAACCACACATTTGCATCATGCCATGGGTCCATGGACACGGGACGAAAACCGGGTTTAAGATTTTTGGAGGTCTCAAACGAGATCAAATTTAGAGGTCTAGTTTATTACCGTATAAATTAAAGTAAAAAAAAAAAGTAGCTCTCTTTTTGTTATTCAACTACGAGTAATAAAAAAAATGCAGATTTTGATTCAAAAATCAAAAAGGTGTTTCCAAATATTAAGTCTAATATACAGAATATTGAGATCTTAGAATTTTGAGGGCCTAAAACGATCGCTTAGTACCATACTACTGTAGTCCCAAGTAGAAGTGAACAAAAACCGGTTTCTACCCAACCCGACCCGAAACCGAAACGGTTTTTGGTCAACGGAACCAAAATCGGGTTTGATCCAACCCGACCCGGTTTGAAACCGGTTTGGGTCCAACTTTGACCGGTTATTGACCGGGTTTGACTCGTTTTTTTGGACCAAAAACCGAACCCGACCCGAACTCAACCCAGTTTCTAACCGAAAATAAAACCCGAAAACCCAAACCGGTTTGTAAACCGCCGGGTTGGGTCAAACCCGAACCGGTTTGGATCAAACCCGGTTGTTGACCAGTTTCGGGTTTGGTTTCGTTTTCGGGTTCGGGTTCCAACCCGGTTTTTTTTTACACCTCTAGTCCCAAGTAGTGTTGACCCACCACTGGTTGTCAAGCACGACATAGACCAATTGAAAAGAACGTTACATATGCTCTTATAAGCAGTGGCGGATCCATGAAATTTTTTAAGAAGGGGCAATATGTAGTAGAGACAATAATACATATGGGTTGGTAACGATTCAAGAATATTCAGGTTTAGTTTTACGTTACATGTAAGATTATTTTATGATACAGAAATAGGTATGCCTTTTATTTAAATAAAAACTTAGATGTACATAAAACATTTGATTGTAATTTTTTCATTGAATTATCCAAGTATGCTATTAACATATCAAAATCATATAAATACAAATATATTGTTTCATTTAAGTACACAAGACATATATATACTACCCTATGATAATAAAAAACCAACATCCATTTTTTTATTTTAGTGAAAACCTAAAATAAAGATGTTAAAAAACTTAAAAATGTATAAATCAATATTTGTTGGGTTAATGTGAGGAGGTGCCTAGGACCCTCCTAATAACACTATGGATCCGCCAATGCTTTAAGCACGTGTTATGAACATTGTGTTTTGTCTGTTTATGTGTTCAATGTTGTTTAAAACTTAAAAGAAGAATTCAGATGCAACTTAGTGAAGAATTATAAACTAATCTAATCCATGCATTACACGGACACGATGCAACTTCTACAATTAGGATTAGACCCGAGCTATTTTGGAATTTAGTTTTGCGAAACAGAAATTTTTGGACCCATTCATAGCTAAAGAAAGACTCAGTCATCCCCAATAAAAAACTGATAAGAAAGTTTTATGATCATATCTGCATTGACACTTTAATCTTTATCTAATTAGGAAATACTATTTCACAGGTTTCTTTTTTGAACACGGGTTGAATGCATCTCACTAAGATGACTTTATCTTCGTTTTACCCTTTCACAATGTTATTTTATTGATGTTGAAAAGGTATGTACTAGCTATACGTTCTAATGTTTTTACTATAAATATAATATCAAGCTACACACTTTGTTTCATCAATTTCTTAAGCTATCAAAGTATATTGAAGAACAAGTGTTTCATTTCGATCTCAACTAATTAATGGCGTCTTATTTGCTTTTATTCGGTCTCTTGTTGGCAACTAGTTCTCTTGCATTGGCTTCCGACCCCAGTCCTCTTCAAGACTTCTGTGTGGCGGATCCAGATAGCAAAGGTAAAACATTGGTCTAATTTTCGTGGTCTTAATTACAAGTTTATAAGATTTAAAGTGTTTTAATGTTTTAGTCTTTTGTTCTTATAGTACTCGTGAATGGGGTGGTTTGTAAAGATCCACAACGCGTGAAAGCAGATGATTTTCTATTTAGAGGGCTACAACGTATGGGTAACACCTCCAACGACGTTGGATCTAATGTGACCGCAGTAACTGTAGCAGAGTTACCGGGCCTCAACACTTTGGGCATTTCCTTGGCCCGTATTGACTTTGCTCCATGGGGAATTAACCCTCCACATACGCACCCTCGTGCCACTGAAATCTTGACTGTCATTGAAGGAAGCCTTCTAGTCGGTTTTGTCACATCCAACCCAGAAAACCGTCTCTTCACAAAAGTACTTCAAAAGGGTGATGTGTTCGTGTTCCCACAAGGTCTAATTCACTTCCAGAAAAACGTCGGAAATGGGTATTCTCTTGCGATTGCGGGTCTAAGTAGTCAAAACCCAGGAGTCATTACCATCGCAAATGCTGTGTTTGGATCAAACCCGGACATCACTGGAGATATTCTTGCAAAGGCCTTCCAAGTTGACGAGAAGATAGTTTATCAAATTCAATCTAAATTTTAAAAATATATGTAGTGATCATTATAAGAATATATTTATTTCTCTAACTTATATGTTTTCTTACTAGTGATATTGGTTTGTTTTGTCATGTTATATTCAGAAGCGAATAAAAATATATTATAATTTTATAACTTTATCTTGTGAATGTGATGAGACATGAGTGTCAAACTGTCAATATCTTACTTTGTCTCGATTTTGGTTGTTGTCGATTGTAATTTAAGTTCAATTGTTTAACTAATCTAGTGATTATCATAAACTCAAGCTATCGTAATTAAGCCGTAATATACACAATCAAGCATTGAAAGGCGCAACTTAATAAGTTACTTATATACTCCATCCGTCACAATTTAGATGTCTAAATTTACAACTTTAATCATTAATATTATTGTTTATGTTTTATAATACTTGATGAAAGTTTTATCAATATAAAATACATTTAACACTCAATTAATTCATATATTTTATTACATAACGCAAATAAAAATCTAGACGGTCAAAGTTAAACAAGAAAAACCGAAAATGTCAAATTATATATGACATTTAAATTGGTACAGAGTGAGAGAGTATAGCATAACTTTAATAACAAAGTATATTCGGGGCTGCTTGTTAATATTATGAATTTATGATAGTCCTTAGGGCTATGGTTAAACTCGTAACAAAATATTGTACATGCGGTTGAGAATATAGTTACTTGAAAATCTTAATCTTAATCTTAATATATACTATAAGACAGTTGAACTAATGACTTATTAACCAATCAAATCGCTCAATTTTATCAAATTAACTCTCGCTTATGTCATCATTTAGATTAACTATAAATTAAAAATCCTAATAATCATTATCCAAATATATTATTATATTAGTATTTATTTTAATTTGATAAAAGTCTCATTAATTAACATTTTTTTGCTTTTGTATCAATAATTTACACTTTTTAGCCCTAAATTTTATATTTATTTTGAACTATCAACTTGAGACCTTTTTTTTTTATATATATTTATTTTTAACCATCAACATGAGAAGCTTTTATATTTTAAGAGAGAGTTTTATATATTTAATTTTTTAAAGTTACCCATTGTCACTCAAATCAAGAGTCAAGTACACGATCACAAGTATATTTCTATACATATACTTAAATGTCAAGTACAAGATAACAAGTATATTTATATTTTAATTCTTAATTATCTTTCATAATTATTTCACATTATGAGTACAACTATTTTTAAAATTTTTTATAATATATTGTAGCATGTGCCTTGTGGAATAACTACGGAAAACATTTTCATCAATATATCTCAGCTAATAATGACAGTGACAAACCTTTGATTATTGTACTACAATTTATAAAGTATAACACTTAGAATTGTGTATCTTTAAAATTATAAGCTTTTATAAATTAAATGTATGAAGATCTAATATTGATAATATCATAAACCTCGTGTCCAGCGTTCGGCATGAGTTTAAAACCTAATACATATAGCTAAAGTTGTAAAATAAAAACTTGTATACATGTTTACATTAGTTTAAGGAATGCCGTATACTGCTGAAGCGTTTTAAGTTGGATATACACATGAATAAATTTTAAAATTATTACTTGGACTAAATTAACTTGTATACATTTTTAAATATTTAATCATGTAAAAATTCCATTAATCAAACATTACCATTTGAATATTCAAATTTAACGGAGTATATTTGGACAATATCATGGCAAAGTCTGAAATTTTTACATATGCAAAGTCTAACATCAATAATCTTAATTATGACTAACCTTAGATTTGGTAAGACACAAAGTATGTAAATGTATAATCTCACTGACTTGGTACAAATTACATGAAGTTAAATTGGTGTTTGTTTACGCGTTCCACTCAGTTTCATTCATGTATCTAGCTAATTTCATACCGTTCAAAAATATTATAGAATTCCATGTAGCAAAACGTGTACTGTTCTGCAATTAGGATTAGACCAGAGGTAATTTACTTTGTATGATTTTGACCACATTAAGTCATTAACACCAAATGATCACCAATTTAATGGTCTACTGTAAATGATTATATCTTTTTTATAAAAGGTTTCATGTTCAAAACTTATCATAATTAGAGAAAATGGTTGGACAATTATCTGAATAAAAAATTAATCGGTATCCTCGAATAACCCCAACAGAAAAAACCTACCTAAATTGATCCGTTTACCCGTTTTCTTTAAGGCTATGATATTATCAGAAAAAACCTCGTGTCCATTTGTACCCGTTTACCCGTTTTCTTTAATCATCTATCACATCCATGCATCTTCAACTTGTACAGTGTGCTGTAATGCTAGTACTGTATGGTAGAATAATAAAAAACCATGTTACTAATATTTTCTTTACCACATTATCAACAGCTATGCACCCAAATAGTCCATGAGCAGTTGTATTATCTATTTGTAAACATATTAGTTAAGTTATTGGTGTAACAATTTAACCTAATCACTTTTCTAGCATATTTCAGAATCTAAATGTACGAAATAGATCAAGTTAGTCAATTTTTCATTATCTCTAATATAATACTCCGTAGAAAAAAAGTTAGCTAGTTATAAGATCGAGTTACATAATTTTCATAATTAAGCGAGAGTGTTTGATGAATTTTTTATAGTTTGATACAACAAATATATAAAATCTCGACAATTGGATTATGATATAAACTGATGCATGAAAATACATAACACACAAAATATATGCTGATTCACAAATCGATCTTTTCATGTTAGTATTAACATTTGAATCTATACAAGTGTCGTAATCAATATCTAATTAACATTTGCTAGACTACGAGTTTTCAAAACTTAAATTACTTCTTTGGATGAATAAAATCGGTTAACATTAGAAATGTCAAGTAGGAAATCTATGGCGGATTTATATGTCGGAATATGGTAGTTTTTTAAATAATGATACAAAAGAGTCTTATGAATTGTTGCGGACAGATATAGCATGCATGTTTTTTCATATTTTATTTTTAACGGTAACTTTCGAATATAACATGCTCTAACCATTTAAAGGTGAGAGCCTACCTATAGGATTTAAGAATGTGAATTAAGCCATAAGTCCATACCATGTCACACAAAAAATTTTCACACTTTCATGTGTGTAAAAATATATAGAACTAAAACTGTGTAGAAATTTCTTCACACTAAAAAGTGTGAACTAGAACTAAAAGTTCACACTTTTTAGTGTAAACTTTTATAATTATTTTGTCACGCTTCATTTGTCCACGCTAAAAGTATGTAAAAGTTTCTACACACTTTTAGGTCTGTATAATTTTACACACTTAAACGTGTGACAATTTTTTATTTGTTAACACTAACTAAAAGAGTGGATAAATGCAACATAATTTGTAAAGTGTATTCTACTTTTTGTACTCTTGTAGGAATAAAAGCAAAAGTGAACCTTTGTACTCACTAGATCATATTGTTCTACTAACGTGTCCCTACAATCTTTATTTCTCAATTTAGTAGTCATCAGCATAAGACGATCGACCAACAACGTTGTACCAAAATCTATAAAATTAAATCTTTGTTGACAATTTCAATTCATTTTTTTTACACTTTTACCCTTTTCAAGCATATTTTTATAGCTTTTTTGTGCCAATTTCTCACTATAAATACATGCAGTCCCAAGTTACATCCTCCCAAGCAACCAATTTAAGCAAGCAAAGTTCTTCAAAAAACAATTAAGTATAGGTTCTACTCACTTCTCAATAAAGATGTCTAGCCCAATAATGCTTTTAGTTGGTCTTTTTTTGGCAACTTGTTCTCTTGCATTGGCTTCGGACCCTAGTCCTCTCCAGGACTTTTGTGTGGCTGATCCAAATAGCAAAGGTAAGTCTTTATCTTAATTTGTCGAGAAAAATGCTGCCCACATTAATTAACAACTTTTATACTCGTATTATTAATTTATACATTAATTTAGTAACAAAAGTTTAATATTTTCTTCACAGTATTCGTGAACGGAGTGGTTTGCAAGGATCCAAAGCGCGTGAAAGCTGACGATTTTCTCTTTAGAGGGCTCAACCGTATGGGAAATACATCCAACCCTGTTGGATCTAATGTGACTGCAGTAAACGTAGCACAATTACCCGGGCTTAACACCTTGGGCATTTCCATGGTCCGTATTGACTTTGCTCCAATGGGACTCAATGCACCACACACGCATCCTCGTGCCACTGAAATCTTGACTGTCCTTGAAGGCAGACTCCTAGTCGGTTTTGTGACATCTAACCCGGATAACCGTCTCTTCACCAAACTACTTCAGAAGGGTGATGTGTTTGTGTTTCCGGAAGGTCTAATTCACTTCCAGAAAAATGTCGGAAATGGGTTTGCTCTTGCTATTGCGGCGCTAAGTAGTCAGAACCCAGGTGTCATTACCATCGCAAATGCTGTGTTTGGATCAAACCCTGATATCCCTGCAGATATTCTTGCCAAGGCATTTCAAGTCGACGAAAAGATAGTTACTCAAATCCAATCTAAATTCTAAAAATATGTTTTTTCAATTCTTTCTATCTTACATGCTTTTATATAAATGATATGGGCTTGTTTGTATTAATTAATGTTACGTTTGATAATGATGAATAAAAGTTTCTATAAGAATTTGTATGAATTAATTTCCATTAGTTAGTTTTATTGATCTTGTGAAACACTATGTGATTTTATTTTATTGATGTAGTATTCCGCGGGGTGGTGATATTAGTATCACAAAGATTGATAAACTTACTACATAGTATAAATTATATAAGATATTGTACAAGTGTTTAAGGCATAATTGTTGTAAATCTATCATTTTTTATAATACGAGTATCAACTACAAAAGACAAATAGGAACGTTTTAAAAACGGGTCTAAGTTATCCTCTATATCTTATATGATTATCTCTTCGATCATACACCCATTTAATATGATTAAGTATCGTTTTTGTTGTTATTAAAAGACAATAGTTAACCCAAACCAATTGAACTGGGTTATCCGGAACTGGTCGAGTGACTAGTTAAATGACACTTGTTTTCCGGGTTTTGCTCGATTTCTAAGACACGACTAGGTTTTTGGATAAACCGTGTTTACCCAATAACACTAGGCCTTCTTTATTTTTTACTTAATGAACTTAATAGTTAAGAACTTAATCATTCAGTCAAATTTCATGTTTCTTTTTTGCTTAATACATACATACATTCTTTATGCATTCAACCACTTAAAACACTCAGCACTTAATGACTAAAAAAAGAAACGGGCCCTAAATCAGTTCTTTTATATGAAAAATAAAGAAATAACTATAATTTTATACCAATTTTTGGTGCCGTTAATTATTTATCCATATATATATATATATTTTTTTTTTTTCTTTTTATGGATTGTTATATTATTTAATTGTGTATATGTTATTTCTAAATGTTGTTTTGAATTTTAAATTTGTATGTTAGTATGTATTTTTACTTTTTAGGGAATTAATATAATTGTTTGATATTTAAATTTGATGGTTTTTAATTTATAGCATGAATACATATATATATATATATAGCTTTAGTCCATATTTGTAACCAAGTTTAATAAGTATATTTATAAATAAAAAATGGATCGGTCGAACCGGTTGGATCAAGCGGTTGAACATGTTGAACCGAAACTGGTTTTTAGACAGGGTCAACAAAAAATCTCTTGATTTTAGCTTTTTGAGAAACAGTCGATTCGTTATACTTTATATATATTTGAAATTTTATGAAAAAAAATTCAAATTATGTATTAATATAGTATGTATTTTAATCTTTTCGTATAGTTTATTTCTAATCTAATTTCATAACAACAATGATTAAATCACCAAAATTGTGTGTTTGAATAGGGGATGTCCAAAATTAAACGAAAACAAATTAACTATGCATCTCATAATTAAGAAGCATGTGTGTTTGGCGTGGATGTTCTTTTTGGGTTTCTAGGAAAATTTTTGGGACTAGAACTTTAAAAAAAAAAAGAAAAAAGCTTCTTCCTATTGTTTAATTAGTACGTTATTGTTGCGTAATTCAATTAACTATACAAAAATGCTTCTAAACTACTACAGTATATCGTTTAATTAGTTATTGTTGCGTAATTGAAACCGTCTAAGGAGCGACATAATGAATAACTAACAAACCAACCACTTGGCCACCAAAAGTGAAGTTTCTTCCTATTCTAGATAAACATAGACTCGGAAAACCGTACGATGCTAGTTTAATTTGATATATTTTATAGTATGAAAATGATATATTGACGTTAATTTTTGTTTTGTAATTATTCTAATCTCTACACTCTATTTTGGGTGTTTCAGGTTGGATTCTCCATAAGTCCACAACTTCAGCTTTTTGGATTTTATAGCTTTTCAAACAATAATATAAGCTTAATTTTTAAAATAGATGTAGAACAGAGGTTGCTTGCAATTCCACATTTGAAAAACGTCAAACACATAATTTTTGTATCAACAATTCAACATCATTCGAAAATCTAGATTAGGAAACAAGAGGATTGGGTTGAACCCTTTCTAATTTGTAAACTGAAATTATTAATATAACATTGTTCTCATTATAACTCAATGGTTGAACATCAGCTTAATTTACATGAGGGTGCTCAACCTCATGTTGTAGTAGGTGAAGAAGAAGAACCCGAAGGGGCAGACAACTATAGGGCTATGTATAACTAACATGGAGTGTACCGCCAAGGTTGTCAATTCAAAGATTTCAAAAATTGTGGGGCACTGGAGTTTGATGGGTTGGGTGGGCCCGTGGAATTTATAAAATGGTTTGAGAGGATTGAGGCGGTGATTGAAAGGAGTCATTGTACCTACGATGATCGAATTTATTATGCCTCCAGTATGTTCAAGGAAGATGCTTTGAATTGGTGGAACCAAGAGAAGACCTTGGGTCGGACCCACAACTTAAAATGGGCCGACTTCAAGAACAAAGTGAAGGAGAAATATCTCACTTTTTAACTTATGCCACGACAGTTTCATTTTATATAATTTTTGCCACATATGTGGACGTTACGAAATATCTCTCGGGGCAACGTCTGAGAAAAAAAAACTAATTAAAGATTGTAAACGGTGTTTGGTAACATTGTAATGTACCAAAAAAAATAAGAATAAAAAAAAATTTAAGATATAATTTACGAAAATCTAAAGGTAGTTTTTAGGTAACATTGTAAACGGTGTTTGGGAGATGGTTGGAGTCCAAGTTATATTTTAATTAGGAATAGGAAACAGGAATTTTTAGCTCTCCTATAAAAAGAGGAGGGGATCGAGAAGGCGAATAAATCATAATCCCATTAATCGATCGAAACGCGATTGGTTATACATACCGTACGTTACAAACAAGTCATACTTGGTAATTAAATCTCTCCATCACTCGAAAATATCGTTTCCATCGTGTGGTCTAGCTGGTCGAACTAAGCAATATATTAATTAAGGGTGTTTAGGTTTCTTTTTTAATTCGTACATATATAATAATATATGGCCATGGATGGCGTAATAACTGAACAACGACAGCGGTGGCTTGACACTATGTATATGATTATTGAGATTTATCCGAATCTTAGAGAGTCTGAGAAGAAGAAAAGGCCGGCAGTTGATTACATGGAGACGGTCCAGGAAGAGATTGATCCGAGCATGCGTGCAATCCTAATAGACTGGCTTGTTTATATTTGTCAAGGTTATAGGCTGGAGCGTGAAATATTGTATTTGACTGTCAACTACATTGACCGATACCTTTCGATTAAGCCCATTGATCGTAAAAGATTTCAGTTACTTGGTGTTGCTTGTTTGATCATTGCTTCAAAGTATGAGCACTGCTATCTACTGCCCACCGATAAGTTCTACTACGCCGATGATGAGATACTGCAGATGGAAGCCACTGTTTTAGATGTTTTGAAGTTTGAGATGACTGCGGTTACCGTAGGATGTTTCGTAAGGCAAATGGTGTTTGGACTGAGTGCTGATTCCCGTCCAGTGGCATTAGAGTATATGGCAAGCTACATATCCGAATTGTCTCTTCTCAGGTACGATATGCTATGTTTTGCTCCTTCACTTCTCGCTGCATCAGCTATTTTCTTAGCAAGATTTGTACTTAATCCGTCAAGGAAACCATGGAATTTGCCATTGCGGACGTTCACTTGGTACCAGCCATCAGAGTTACAAGAATGTGTCAACGCCCTGCACGCTCTTGTTTGTGAATCCCAAAATTCTGATGATGATTTCCCTGCAGCAATCAGAAAAAAGTACAGTCGAAGTAAGTACCTATTTGTAGCCAGTATTGCCTGTCCTGCGCCGATACCATTGGAGTACTTCGACAACGTCAGCAGCTCTCTATCTTCATCCAGCAAGTAGCGATATTATTTTTCTATTGATTGAAAAACAACCATAAGTAGCGATATTATTTTTCTATTATTTTTCTATCTTCATCCAGCAACGTCGACAACCATAAGTACCTATTTGTAGCCAATATCGCCTGTCCGGCGCCGATACCATTGGAGTACTTCGACAACGTCAGCAGTGTCTCTTGATCTACAGATAGATCCCGTAAGTAGCTAGCTAGTTACTTATGGTTACCTATTTTCTTCTTGTTGTAGTGGTGCGTTATACTTGTATGAGTTAGTTAATTCCCAAATTGAAATATATATGTTTGTTTTATATTTTATGTACACAACTATATTTGTTTCTTTCAAGTCGGGTTCTAATATTATATATGCATCTTTTACAGAGCTAACAAGTTATTTAAGAAAACAACCTAGCTTTTCGCCTCTGCTTTTATTCGGTCTCTTTTTGGCAACTCGTTCTGTTGCATTTGGCTTCAGATCCCTAGGACTTTTGTGTAGCTGATCCAGACAGCCAACTAGCCAAGGTAAAAACATGACATATACTAGCTAATAGATACTATATATATTCAAGACTACATTATAGTGTATAAAAGTAGTACGTGTTCTAATTAATTTTTAGCCTTTTGTTCTTAATTATAGAATTCGTGAATGGAGTGGTTTGCAAAGATCCGAAGCTCGTAAAATTAAAGCAGATGCTTTTTCTTTTTAATTAGAGGGCTGCAACGTATAGGAAATACAGCAACGACGATAAGATCTAATGTGACATCAATAAATGTCGCACAATTACCAGGGCTCAACACCTTGGGTATTTCTATGGTCCATATCGATTTTGCTCCAACAAGAATTGTTTAAGGGTAAAGTTAGAGGGTTTAATCTAGTATGAGAAAATGATTATTAGAGATTTAGGGGTGAAAATAGATGATTTTAGACTTGTTGGCGGTTCCCTAATGGTGTGAAGAATTCATTATCTTCACGCCACCAAGTGTAAGTTTTTGGGGGTATTTGTGTGTAGAATGCATTAGGGTTTTTTGTGGATCCATAGGAGGGTATTTATAAGCACCTCATGAAGGATCCAAAAGTTGGGCCTAACGGTAACGTTATGGAGTGACCGTTATCGTTAGGCCAGCTGTTGTAACATGATCTGACTGGGAGGTACAAGTACGAATCAATAGTGCTAGTGCACGTTCTAAATTGTACTATTTGTCTATGGCGCGGCCGTATACGTCGGAGCCTACTAACTGATATTGGCCTCGAAGGAGGGGGAGTATTAATAAGGTTCAGACCTGCTATCTATATGTATAATCCGTAGGTTCCGTAGGATTAACGATGATCAAAGCATCACACACGCACACTAAAATCTTACATATCATTAGCCTAATTAAAACCCTTCCCCGGCCACTACTCCCTCATACCAATTACACACAGAAGATAAGATGAGAATTTGTGACATATTTGATCCATATGACAATGGATAAGATGATAATTCAATAGATGGTCCGAGAAATGAATAGATGAATGCTTTCAAATCATACCAAATTATAAGTGGAAGATTTTCAAATTATATCAAGATCTGTTTTGGAATCTTTGAATTATTTTTCTTCCCACACCCTTTAAAAACTCAACAACACAATGTTAAAAGATTTGATCTATATTATCTATACTATTTTATAATAATTATCAACCACTTATTTTTAGAAAGTGTTAGAAAATAGATAAATGAAAAAGTACTAAATTACCCTTAATAAACACCCCCTATGAAAAGGGTTATTAGAGATTATCAACTTTGCCCTTAATGAATTAATTTACACTTTAAACTTTTATTTTGCTAATTTACACTCTAAAGTCCTTATCTTCTAAAATATTTTCACTATCACCATTACATCAACTTACGCGGTTACACCACTCGACATCAATTGTCGATGTCAATACCACCCGTCACCGGTACCACTAAACCGCCCTCGCCATCACCGCGACCGCATTACACGGGTACCTGTTAGTATTATAAAAAGAATACTCCCCCATTTTGAAACTTGTATGAGAAAAAGTATTTAAAATACTTTTAATGATTATATTATACTATCAGTCATTATCTTTTAAAATAACTTCATTAACTTTTTACATCAATTATTCAGATCACTGGACACCACTTTTATAACCAACAATAATGGCGAATCTAGGAATTTGAGAAGGAGGTGGCAAAAAAAATTCCCATAAAAATAAACGAACTATCACACTGACCAAATATTTCGTGGCAAAATAGTTGTCTCGCATGACCCCAAATCTACACCAAAAACAACCTCATAATAACATCAAAATAGTCCTTTATCACACCAAAAATGACATTTTTTAGTAAAGCAAAACATCATCAAAACATTCAAATTACGTTTTTCAAATTTAATTAACTTTCGCTAAAAGTAATGTGGCCACAAGAATAATTGCTTTTGTTATATTCATCATATATAGAGCTATCTAAAAATATAAAGCTACTGTAGTTAGAAATTTTCTTATGATCATACTCATAAATACATCACAAAAATAATATAATTATGATTTGATAGTAAGTAAAAACAAAGTATTTAGAATCATTGTACACAAAAAATAATTGTTAGATTTATCAACAAAATAATAAAATAAAATAGTAACTTCGATCCCAACAAGAATTTAACGTTAAAAAAACTTCACAACTAAATGACTATACAAGATCTCAAAGAATAAACAAATTGGGGAATTGGTATACCTATTCGATATCAAATAGAATAGTCCAAGATTTAATAGAGTTTGTATTGTGGTTGATTTATAAGTAAAACACAACCTTTTGAAAGCTTCCTTGAAAGCTATAAATTAAAACCCACCGTTTTTCAATTGATAAACAATTTTTTCTCTGGGTTCATTTTTATCTGGACAGTTGAGATAGATTCATTTCAATTTTTGGGCTAAATAATGTATCAATATAATGAATGTTGGGCTGAATGGGCTGGTTTCTATAGCCCCCATCTCTAGACTGATGGATCCGACCACCAACAGTCGTCCACCACCACGCCATCGCCGTAAAAAAAAAATTGATCAAGTTAAGCAAAGCGGGTGAAATTTGTTTAACTGCAACAGGGTACCTAACAAGATCAACCAAAAATCAGAGTTTTAAAGCATTGCAAATAGTCAATTTGTTTTACTTTAAATTTCATATTTTAAGAGAAAAGGTCAAACTATTTATAATAAAGTATATATACATTTTATATCTTTTTGTTTATCAAATTTCTAATCTTACTTAAGGATATCGAATTTTCATAACAATGATTATATCACCAAATTTGTGCGTGGATATGAAATGTCCAAGATTAATTGAAAAAAAATAAAACTTTAAACAAACTATAAATTTCATAATTAAAAAGTATGTGTATTTGGCAAGGATGTTCTTTTTGGGTTTCTAAGATAATTTTTGGGACTAGAACTTGTCTTTGGATAAAAAGTCATGTTGGATTATCTTCACAACAAGCTTCACCAATTCAATTAACTGTACCAAAATGCTTAGTTAAGTTATTGTTGCTTAATTGAAACCGTCCAATGAGCGACACATAATCAATAACTAACAAACCAACCACTTGACCACCTCAATTAAAAACGTCAAGTTTCTTCCTATTCTAGATAAACATAAACTCGGAAAACCGTACGATGCTACTTTAATTTGATATATTTGTACTATGAAAGTTATAGTTAAAACTTTAAAAAAATATGTTTGTAGATCAGATCAGATGTAACGAATATGGGCTTCCCCTAATTTATTTTAGTATTTGTAGCTAGGAATGAGATTGTAAAGTGAACCTTTGGACTAGATCATAATATGTTGTATAATAATCATTCAACATTAGCCTGCAGTCTTTCTCAAATTAAAATCTAACAATTTGTGACGTATTTGATCCATCACAACTATCTTTTTTGACAATATCTTAGTTTTACTCATTCCATACCCTTATTTTTATTGGTGATTTGCCTATGTTTTCCCTATAAAAACAGAACCAAGTTACATACTTCTATTCATAAAAATTTCCAAGCTAATTACAAAGTTATTCAAGAAAACAAGCTAGCTAGTTTTCCGCTTCTAAGTAATGACGTCTCCTTTTCTTTTATTCGGTCTCTTTTTGGCTACTTGTTCTGTTGCATTGGCTTCAGACCCGAGTCCTCTTCAGGACTTCTGTGTAGCTGATCCAGACAGCAACGGTAAAACATCTGTTAACATGATATATGCTGATAGATTCATACTATATATATTCAAGGCTGCATTGTAGTGTATATATAAATTTTGTAAACGTACTTGTTCTAAGTTTTAACCTTTTGTTCTTATAGTATTCGTGAATGGAGTGGTTTGCAAGGATCCAAAGCGCGTGAAAGCTGACGATTTTCTCTTTAGAGGGCTCAACCGTATGGGAAATACAACCAACAACGTCGGATCTAATGTGACTGCAGTAAACGTAGAACAATTACCAGGGCTCAACACCTTGGGTATTTCCATGGTTCGTATTGACTTTGCTCCATGGGGAATCAATGCACCACACACGCACCCTCGTGCCACTGAGATCTTGACTGTCCTTGAAGGCAGACTCCTAGTCGGTTTTGTGACATCTAACCCAGAAAACCGTCTCTTCACAAAACTACTTCAGAAGGGTGATGTGTTTGTGTTTCCGGAAGGTCTAATTCACTTCCAGAAAAATGTCGGAAATGGGTATGCGCTTGCTATAGCGGCGCTAAGTAGTCAGAACCCAGGAGTCATTACGATCGCAAATGCAGTGTTTGGATCAAACCCTGATATCCCTGCAGATATTCTTGCCAAGGCATTTCAAGTCGACGAAAAGATAGTTACTCAAATCCAATCTAAATTCTAATAAATATGTTTTTTCAATTCTTTCTATCTTACATGTTTTTATATAAATGATATTGGCTTGTTTGTATTATTTAATGTTACGTTTGATAATGATGAATAAAAGTTTCTATAAGAATTTGTATGAATTAATTTACATTAGTTAGTTTTTTTGATCTTGTGAAATAGTATGTGATTTTTTTTTATCGACGTGCTATTTTTTTTTTCATTACTACATAATGTGGGGTGGTGATATCAATTAGTATCATAAAGATCGATAAATTTACCACATAGTATAAATTATATAACATATTGTATAAGTGTTTAAGGCACAATTGTTATAAATCTATCAATTTGGTGATACGAATATTAGCTACAAGAGACAAATAGGAATGTTTTAAAAGTGGGTGTAAGCTATCCTCTATATCTCATCTCTTCATATAGCCATTCAATAAGAAGTGCGAAGTTTCAGTGGTTGATTACAACCGTAATGATATGGAAGGTTGTTAGATGAAGAAGAAGAAGACATTTAATTTAGGGTTTAATTTGGGGAAAAACAAACTTGGGGGGAAAAATGGATGGTTTACATATTTTATCTCTTATATTAATAAAAGAAAATTGTTTCCAGAAGATTTTTACTTATATGACATGATCCAACCTCTTTTACAAATCCCAATTTAAGTTTAATGATGCCATATTATTTTAAATAAAATTAAAATAATTTCTTATCATTTATTGGCTAAAAAACCCTCAAATCCAAAATTTTTATAGAAACACAATCAAATCCTAATTGTTTACTACAAATTTTAATTTACACAAGAATAAAAAGACTCGTCAAAAAATAAATTATATATGTCCAATCATTTTACCTTCTACAATCCGACAAATCATTCCAATCCGACAAATCATTCTTAATTTTACGATACAAATAACACATGATACATGCCGAAACCAACCTACTTTTAATTACAAAAAGGATACATTGTTCAATTTGATAGTGCTTGCTTTTTTTTTCTATAAATTATATAAATTCATATAATCACAAAAGTTACATTGTTCAACTTGATAGTTGATAATTTTAATACTGATAAAAAAACATCTTTGTGTTAATTTGTAACGAAAGTTATTTTAAATAGTCCGGATTGATTAGCTAGTTTAACGTTAAAAAAACTTCACAACTAAATGACTATGCAAAATCTCAAAGAATAAACAAATTAGGGAATTGGAATACCTATTCGATATCAAATAGAATAATCCAAGATTTAATAGAGTTTGTATTGTGGTTGATTTGTAAGTAAATCACAACCTTTTGAAAGCTTCCTCTAAAGCTATGAATTAAAACCCACCTTTTTCCAATTGATAAACAATTTTTTCTCTTGGGTTCATTATTTACCCGAGCCGTTGAGATGGATTCATTTCAATTTTTAGGCTGACATCAAACTAAATAATGTATCAATATAATGAATGTTGGGCTGAATGGGCTGGTTTCTATAGCTCCATCTCTAGACTAATGAATCCGATCACTAACAGTCGTCCCCTACACCACGCCGTCGTCACTACAATTACCGTCGCATTGTACGGATACTATGCTATTTTAAAAATAAAAAAACCAGTTAAGCAAACCGGGTGAAATTTGTTTAACTGTAACAGGGTACCTAACAAGATCAACCAAAAATCCGAGTTTTAAAGCATTGCAAATAGTCAATTTGTTTTACTTTAGATTTCATATTTTAAGAGAAAAGGTCAAACTATTTATAATAAAGTATATATACATTTTATATCTTTTTGTTTATTTAATTTCTAATCTTACTTAAGGATATCGAATTTTCATAACAATCATTATATCACCAAACTTGTGCGTGAATATGAAATGTCCAAGATTAACTGAAAAAAGAATAAAACTTTAAACAAACTATAAATTTTATAATTAAAAAGTATGTATTGGGCAAGGATGTTCTTTTTGGATTTCTATGATAATTTTTGGGACTAGAACTTGTCTTTGGATAAAAAGTCATGTTGGATTATCTTCACAACAAGCTTCACCAATTCAATTAACCGTACCAAAATGCTTAGTTAAGTTATTGTTGCTTAATTGAAACCGTCCAATGAGCGACACATAATCAATAACTAACAAACCAACCACTTGACCACCTCAATTAAAAACGTCAAGTTTCTTCCTATTCTAGATAAACATAGACACGGAAAACCGACCCGTACGATGCTAATTTAATTTAATATATTTGTTACTATGAAAATTATAGTTAAAATTTTTGAAATATGTTTTGTATCAGATCAGATGCTTTGAATATGGGCTTCCCCTGATATATTTTAGTATTTGTAGCTAGGAATGAGATTGTAAAGTGAACCTTTGGACTGGATCATTCAACATTAGCCAACATACAGTCTTTCTCAAATTAAAATCTAACAATTTGTGACGTATTTGATCCATCACAATTATCTTTTTTGACAATATCTTTGTTTTACTCATTCCATACTTTTTTTTAATTGGGAAGAAGTACATATGCTACCTTTTGATGTGCCTATGTTTTCCCTATAAAAACAGAACCAAGTTACATTTCTTTGTTTCATAGATCTTCCAAGCTAATTACAAAGTTATTCATCAAGAAAACAAGCTAACTAGTTTCCCACTTCTCACTAATGACGTCTCCTGTTCTTTTATTCGGTCTCTTTTTGGCAGCTTGTTCTCTTGCATTGGCTTCAGACCCGAGTCCTCTCCAGGACTTCTGTGTAGCTGATCCAGACAGCAAAGGTAAGACATACTATGGTATATACTTATAGATACTATATTCAAGACTACGTGTTATACTATGTATATAAATAGATTTTGTATACGTACTTCTTCTAAGTTTTAACCTTTTGTTCTTATAGTATTCGTGAATGGAGTGGTTTGCAAAGATCCAAAGCGCGTGAAAGCTGACGATTTTCTCTTTAGAGGGCTCAACCGTATGGGAAATACAACCAACGATGTCGGATCTAATGTGACTGCAGTAAACGTAGAACAATTACCAGGGCTCAACACCTTGGGTATTTCCATGGTTCGTATTGACTTTGCTCCATGGGGAATCAATGCACCACACACGCACCCTCGTGCCACTGAAATCTTGACTGTCCTTGAAGGCAGACTTCTAGTCGGGTTTGTGACATCTAACCCAGAAAACCGTCTTTTTACAAAACTACTTCAGAAGGGTGATGTGTTTGTGTTTCCGGAAGGTCTAATTCACTTCCAGAAAAATGTCGGAAATGGTTTTGCTCTTGCTATTGCGGCTCTAAGTAGTCAGAACCCAGGTGTCATTACCATTGCAAATGCAGTGTTTGGATCAAACCCTGATATCCCTGCAGATATTCTTGCCAAGGCATTTCAAGTCGACGAAAAGATAGTTACTCAAATCCAATCTAAATTTTAATAATATTTGTGTTCAGAATATATTTATTTCTTTCACTTATATGTTTTTATATAAGTGATATTGGTTTGTATTGTCATGTTATATTGTTATATTTATACAGAATAAAACATATTTACTAGCTAGTTTCATACTTTCATTTGTGAGTTTGGGCTTCACTATTTAGCTAATTAATCGAGTGGTAACACAAACTTACTCAATGATAGTTGATTGAATTTTATTTTTTCATACAAAAAGCAGACTGGTAACATACCATTGACATAACACATAATAGTCTATTGAATTGAATTTTTTTAAATTGCAGTTACAAAAGATGAAATAAATTTTGTCCAAATTCAGTCTCGTTAAACATTTTATACCCTTGTTCGTACTCGTATTATATATATATATACATATATATGCATTACAATGTTCAGCCTTTTACACTTTAAATACCCGTAACACTCTCTCCCCATTTTCCCTCTAACATTTAGAAATTCACCTATTCCTTTTAGATCAATCCAATTACAATTCTTCTCTCAAAACACCCAACAAATTATGGATCATTTTCGCCAACATTTCACCTCAACAGAAAATCCCACTTACCCATTTCATGGTAACAAAGAAAATGAATACAGTGAAGAATTCAACCACAAGTTACAGATTTCATATAACAAACAATTATCCGTTGCGAAAAATAAAGTGTCGTTTACAAGAAGTGACACCCTTGATCGATGCTGAAGATCGGCCCGGGTTGTTTGGATCCTTGAGTTTTGATGAAAATGCCTCAAGATTTGACCTGGCTTTGCCACCTTATGACCCGGTTAAGAATTATCTGTCTCATAGGCCTAAGTTCTTGATGCATAACCCTGATAGGTGTCGTGAGATACGTTTTCGTCAAGAAAAGGTGAATTATGGGGCAGGGCCGTCTCTAAAAATACTTGGAAAAAATAGGGCCCGAGGCAAAAAGAAAAAAAATGGGCCCCTAAAATTATAGTCGATAAATTCACAAAGTATTATACCTTTCATCTTCACGATAAGAAAATTTGTATCAACTGTAATATTTTTTAAAGTATGTATAACATAAAAGAAAATGTCTAAAAAGGTACAATGATGTATCTGATTAAAATTCTTTGGTAAAGTTTAATGGTGTGTTGATGATTTATATAAAATATAAGATATTAATGTGGCATCTGGCGATGATTAATACTCCAGAATATGTGTTCATGAATCCTGGAGAAAGAAGTTGAGACACATAAACTATAAGAGGATTCAACCAAATGGGCCCCCAAGACCAATGGGCCCTTGGCCCAAGCCTAGGCTGCCTATGCTAAGAGCCGGCCGTGTTATGGGGTTAGGGAAAACGCTTTTTTTGATGATGAAATGTTGATTTCTGAAGAAGAAACATAGTCGATGGGCGAGTGTTGTTTAGATCCTTCTTCTGGTGATGAATTTTTTGTTGAAAATTTAGATGTGATGGATAAATTTGTTAGTAGTGACTATGAAAATTTAGAAGAATTTGAGGAAAATAATGGATGGAGTTTTAGTGTTTTTTGGCAGTATATATTTGTGATGATTATTTTGATGTCACCTACTATTTCTATATCTTCAATGAACTCGCCTATAGTTGCGCCTGCAACTGTATCTATTCGGGATTTGTATGAAAAGACTTGTGATAACAAAGAGGTACAAGTTAAGGAGATTAAAGTACAATTTAAAGAAATTTCTTATCAGATTCGAGAGGAGCCTGTCATTCCAGTAACGAAAGATATAGATAGTGAGGTCCAAAAGAAGTAATTTACAGTCAGCATTCCGGGGATGAGTCTAATCAAAATGAGGTCATTATGGATTTATGAGTATTTGAAAACAAAATTGATCAAAGCATACAAGATAGTAAAAATACTGATGATCACAAAAAATTGGCTGATTTTGATATTTTATATTTTGGGGATTATTTTTGCTCTCATTCTGGTGGCTACAAGTGTTCTGTATTATTGGATAGTTGTATTGAAAAAGACTGCCACGGCCAGAAATGGAGCGTGTGAATCGTGGGGATGTAGCATGTTCTTACAAGATCGAGTTTTGGAAGCGAATGTCCTCATACCCAATGAAGCATTTTTCATGAGTCTCGATGGAAGAAAAATAACATGTCGGCGACCAAGACAGAATCGTCAAGAACTTCAACTAATCATAAAAGCTTGTCGCGCTTTGGAGTAGTGTTAACTATTGGAGTCTGGAGAGAGTTTTGTTAATGACAGACCTAAGGGCAGCATTTGTAACATTCGCGACTTTTGACTATGTTGACTTGTAACGAAACGAAATTTAAGGTATGATTAAAATGACAAATTTCCGGAACATTTTGACATGTTTTAACGTAACGTTGAGTTAGATTGTGTTTACGGTTTCGTTCTAGCGTTTAAATGGGTAAAAAATAGCTATTGGTCGAAGTTAGCAGAGCGGGAGCCACCTTTGGACCTCTATAGGCTGGCCCCCAACTCCCTCCCCCTTCCTTTCCCTTTTCATTTATTTCTTTCTTTTTCTTTCCAAAGGAAAACACCAAAACACCTCCTTTTTCTCTCTAAATTCTTGGATTACCTATTGTTGTTTGGGCTAGATTAGTGATAAATACTTCATCATCATCATCAACTAAACATCATATCAAAGGATCAAATCTCCAAGTGCAAAGAACCTCCATTTTTGGGTCAAATTCGGATTTAAGGGCTTTTGGAAGTTTTGGTAAGTAAAAACTATCTCATAATAACCATTTTATGTGGGATTTGAGTCGAATTAGGGTTTCATTTAGGGTTTTGAATGATTTTGAGATGAATTCGGAATTGTGGGAAGTTATGGATGGATTTTTGTTATGGGTTATGTTTATATATGTTTAATATGCTTAAATTTGAGTCTTGGAACCTCCTAAATCGTTTTCAAGGTCAAAAATGAGGTTTAGAGGTTATTGGGTTCGTGCAGGGAAAATCAAGAGCTTGCCCAGATTTTTGCTTGTTTCTGGCTAGGCGTAAGTTATGCCAGTTTGGGTAGTAAGTTACGCCGGTTGTAAAATTTGGGGCCGTAAGTTACGCCTAAGTGGTAGTAGGTTACGCCTATCTCTAAATGTCAATTTCACGTTACGCCCAAAATCTTCTGTTTACGCCCACCTTACGCCAAAACTTGAGTTTCCAGGTGATAGTAAGTTACGCCCATACAATTTTGAACTAGCGTAGGTTACGCCCCATTGTGGCGTAGCTTACGCCCCCTCCCTTGAGTCACTTTTCAGATTTTCGTTTGTTTTGCGCATCATTTTTCAAACGTCAATAACTTTTGAACCGTAACTCCGTTTTAGACATATGACCTATCGTTGGAATCGTGAGAGAGTCTACTTTCTCATAGTATAACTCTTGTAACTTGAATCCCCTACTGTTTCCAGAAATGTCGTGTTACAGTGTTCTTGTTTATATTCGGTTGAACCAATAAGACACTTTAGGATTGTAACGTAACCAAGTTGAGTCCCAATTGTCCTCTAAGGTTGATTTACTCTTCTAGAACCTGGATAGGGTTTGACACGTGATTTGTAATGTATATGTTAATAGGTGGTGAACGCTAAGCGATTGTTGGACGTTTATAACTCGACTATAACTTGTACTTAGCTTGCATATCCAATCAAGGTGAGTTTCGTAAATCCTCCCTACTCAATTGAGATTCGGGCTGAAAAGTGTACGTGCTTGTTTGTTTGTTGCTTAATCGATTGATTGATTGTTCAGTTGACACATTGACTTGTTGCTCGTTTAATTACGCTTTCACTTATGAATACACGTTGTGATTTGGTTAGTTGTACATACATATAAGACGATCTTACTTTCAATGAGTTGGAGATGTGGTGGGAAGGCTGCGGGTGACCCTATATATAAGCATCAAAGGTTCCTTGAAAGTAAAATCGTATGAAGTGTATGTGCATTGTGTTGTTGGATGATGGAAAACGTTTTGATATGGAACGGGACATAGGACATTGCATGATAATATTTCCCCCTATAACGTATTATAGATTTGTGATTTGTGATAACGATTAAGTCCATCTTGATGGCATCAAGATAAGCCCACGATTTGTGGTATAACGTTGTTGATAACGACATTGTTTAACGTGTATATTGTATATGAATGTTTAGTTGAAACGTAACGTGATATGGCGCATTATTCATTATATAAGTCGCAACGTTATGGGTATCTTTATATCCACGTTATGGATTGTTGAATCCACGTTATGGCTATCTTTATATCCACGTTATGGATTGTTGAATCCACGTTATGGGTATCCCTATATCCACGTTATGGGTATTTTTATATCCATGTTATGGGTATCTTTATATCCACGTTATGGGTTGTTGAGCCCACGTTATTGAACGTTGCTAATCATTATATGAATCGTTGTTAAACGTTGACTGTATTGATATTGTGCTAATGTGAAACCTTTTAGGGTTTCCTTGGAACGTGATTAGGTATTCAAATCCTCGTATATCGTTAACGGTTGTTATCCCGACACACTTGTTTCCTTTTACTTGTCCCTACGAACTCACCAACTTTATGTTGACCCGTTTTAGTACACTTTTCCGGTGACAACTTAGCTCCAGGAAGTATTGGATGATTTTTTGCTTGTTTATGCTAGAATTGGACTTGGAATCCTTGGATCCGTGATTCATTATTCCCGACTAGGGGATTATGCTTATGTGTGATCCGGTTACTTGCTCTATTGAATGGTTCGTATGGATTACTTGATCCTTTACATGCATTTAGATTTACTCTACATAATTTCCATGTCGTGTTGTGCTTTTCTAAGTGATACCCCATGATTCCGCCTTATTGGGGTGTTACAGTATTTATTAATTTGATGCATTAAAATTTGTACCTTGTCTTGCAATAATTCAGGGGGCGGTTATTAATATATAAAGTACTACTTTTTATGCAAATAAAAAAAACACAAAACTAGTCTGTTTGTTTAATTTTTTTTTATTTTTTTATTTTTGCTCAATGGCCCTTTCCTCATCCGCATCGGTCCCAACTTGTTAAAACTTTTGCTTCAAAAAACATGAGCGATAATAAGTCTAAGACCTCCATATATCTCATAGTTCAAGTTAGCAAAACCTTTTATTTTCGGGGTGCAAATAACATGATATATGCTGATAGATACTGTCTATATTCACGACTATGGTAGTGTATAAATTTTGTATACGTATGCGTTTAAGTTTTAGCCTTTTGTTCTTATAGTACTCATGAAATGAGTGGTTTGTAAAGATCCACAACGCGTGCAATCAAATGATTTTTTTTAAAGGGATACAATGTATGGGTAACACACACACACACACATATATATAAATTAACACTTTAATAAAAGAAAACGTGTGCTTTCTTGCTAAAAGGCCAAACAGGAAAAGGTTATTTTGAAAACCTTAAAAAAAATAAGAACTTTTAAGAACCCTTTCAATCAATTGTGACCATTAGATGAAAATGATCAAAGGCTAATAACTATAATGGCATATTTGTAATTAAATTAACACTTTAATGAAAGAAAACGTGTGCTTTCTTGCTAAAAGGGCAAAACAGGAATTGATGTTGACTTTATATCTATAATCCTTATTAAAGCATATTGGATTAAGAAATTAAGCAACATTTTTATTCCCATTCTACCCCTCCTTGAATAACTACCATACCCTTCTATAACACAAAACCCACAAAAAAGAAAAAAAATTGCCGCATCTCTCCCAACCCTCTCGCCCCTCTCTGTCGCCATACCCATCTCATCATCACCGATCTAAATCACTGTCGCCGGATTCACACCGGATTCATCATCATCATCACCGATCTAAATCACACGCAACAAAAGCATGGTTTTTTTTCCCGTTTTTTCTTAATCGAAAAGGTATTCCATCACCGATCTAAATCTCGCCCCTCTCTACCGTTTTTTTCTAAAACACAAAGGTTGTTTTTTTTAATTTAATAGTTTGAATTTTTTTTTTCTTTTTCTTTTTCGTGGCAGATTTGTGATAGAGTTGGGATTTTATGGAAATGGGTTGCCGAATCACCGCCGCCAAAAGGTTGACTTTCTTTTTTCCTATCCCGAATCAATAGTTTGAATTTTTTTTCTTTTTTTTCTTTTTTAATATTTGTGGAAATGGGTTGCCGAATCTCCTCCACCAAAAGGTTTATATATAATGGGTTGATTTTGTTTTTTGTTTTTGCAGATTTTTGATAGAGTTTGGTTTTTAATTGCCAGATTCATCGCCACCAACCACCGCCACAGGATTCATCACCATCATCAATTTTTGTTAATTTCTGATTATTTTTATTACTATTATCTTAATTTTTGTTAATGATTTGTGTTATCTTTTTTGTTAATGATTTTGTACACTACATTAAATCTCTGAATAAAGTTCTTCCCAAATTGGCCATTTTTTTTTACGTTTAAGGGTGTGTTTTTTTGAATCACTATACTTTCTAATGACTGTGATACGACTATTTTCTAACGGTCTTGACGTTACTGAGCAAAATGTTCTGAAAAATGTGTGTATAAAGTGATCAGAACACAAGATTGAGACATGGGAACGTGGAGTTGGTGAGTAGGTACATTCCATGAACTATGAAATTCTTTGATGCATACAACTTATAACAGTGACTTTGTATTATAATTAGATCAGTAGTAAATATTACTTTACAGCCATACATTTGTTGATATCTTCAACCAGGTTATTGTTCGACCCGACAGCAAGCAACTCCCGGCATGACGTGTTAAGAGAAGCTTTGTTAATTTGTGGTGTTAAATTGTAGGTTTGATATCTATTTTATTATTTCTCAAGTTTCATTTTGTAAAAAGCTAATGTGCAGTTTCTCTTACTTGCTTATGTATAGGAACCTTTTCATCCTCTTCCAGAAGAAAAGTTAAGGTATGTTGACATAAAAGTATTAAGTTTGATATACACTTGTGTGCACTGATATAAAATTATCATTATGTTTTTGTTTGTTTTTGGCGTTTTGATTAACTGTTAGTTGGGGAGTTTCGCCTAGAAATTCTTTTTACGAATTTGAAAATCACACAAGTTTTTTGTGAATTTCTTTAGATAAAAGGGTTTTAGATTTTTCTACATTTGAGAATGTTCTAATTAATTGTGCTGTAATACACATAAGTAAATATTTGTTGACAGCACCAGCTACTGTGATGGTGTATCTGATGTAGAAGGTGACTCTTAATCAGAGATACCAATGGATGAAAGAACATTTAACACTGGTTGACATAAATCCAGGTATATGTTGACCACAATCAAAACAATTTATCAATAAGTCTCTATTGTATGCAATTACTTCTATTTACTGTTTTACATGAATTTCTTGTGATATATAAGAGGCTATTTTATGTGCATTTAGGAACTGGTTATGTTAATAAAATAGGCTGAAAAAGATAGTTTTGGATGTGTGTATACTGTTTGTAGTAGTAATACACAAAAAATTTCTTGTGATATATAAGAGGCTATTTTATGTGCATTTAGGAACTGGTTATGTTAATAAAATAGGCTGAAAAAGATAGTTTTGGATGTGTGTATACTATTTGTAGTAGTAATATACAAATAATTATTTGTTTAATTGTTTGGGATGTTCTGATATATATTTATATCTTTGATAAATGTTTTTTCATATATAATAACTACTATCATTTCTTTTTCCTCTATGTAATACTGTTCCGGTTTCCACCATCTTTCTCATCTTCCAACACCAGTGCCCAAATTTGTATTGTGCGTTGTGGTCCAGTAGTTATGTATACATGTTGTACCTGCAACTTCTATTGTCCAAGTTGAAATTTGCTTTCGCTAATCCGTGGTGGTTGCTTTGATCTGTAATTGTTTTTATATTGTTCAAGACTTGACACAACTTTTGTAGAACAAATGCAAATTACATAATCTTTGTTTATGAAACGAGTCACACTAATGGATGGAGCATAGATAAGATGTCTTTGTTCATGAATTACAACGGTACTATTTAGGAGCAATTTTAGTTTAATGGATGTCTAACATGGTTTAAGATTAGTAGCCAAACTTTATTGCAATTTTGGTTTGTTAGCTCTCACACATGGTTTATATTCAGAGTTTGTCAAGCTGTGTAATGATATTGGATAATCTTATAACTAAATACATTAGCTTTCATGTGTCTTTTGAACTGCAGGGAATACAGCCAATATGTTTACATTGAAAAGTAGTATGAAAGGGCTGCAAAGCTGCTCATTTGTATGACACATTTTCTAGAATATATTGTTTTAAGAGTTGAGCTTGACCATTATATTATATGGTGTGTATTGATATTTTCTTTTAGAATAATAAATACTATTACTTATTATTATTAATTTTTTTAAAATTTTTTTTATGGTTCTTATCGGTTTATCACCATTTATTTAGTTAGTTAGACACAATTTCACATTGTTTCTCATACTTTGAATCTATCTACTAAACTACGACTAGACCAAAACACAACATAGAAATGTAACTCGATTTCAATAAATCTATATAGAATTGGCAACGAGTATCACATTGTTATCGCTGATGCTGTGTAGAGATTTCGCACGTCGTAAATTATCGCCGCTGCAACACGCGGGTACTAGACTAGGTTATAAAAACGGATCTTTCAGAGTAAAACAAGGATTTTTGAATTCTTAGTTTTCATTTTATATTATTACCCACTATATTAGTATTATATTTTTTTTACCTCCTTTAGTTTTATTTTTTCGACATCACTTGTTTAGTTGTTTAGATTTGATAAATAATATAGACTAATGCACTGATTAGGAGAAAAAATACGTTCACACGCATAATTGGTAATATATATGCACCAAAAAATCTCATAAAATATTATTTATAAATTATCTACATATATGTTTGTTCACATCTGATCACCAACTATTCACATGTGATGTTAGGTGAAACAAGGTGTTTAGACACACAAAATTGGTAATATGTATGACCAAAAAATCTCATAAAACATTATCTATCTATATAAATATATATATATATATATATATATATATATATAATTCTCTATCTCAATTTGATGATGTGGCATATTTCAGAGCTCGCCACATTATCTTTTTCCTATGTGGCGATCTCACGTCGTTAGTCTCTTAAACGTTGACACGTAAGCTAACACCTATACATACTTGACAAATCATCATCCAGTCAACAACCACATAGCTTTTATTAATTATGAATAAATAGCATATTAAAAAGTCATAAGCATGATTAGAACCCGCAACCTCAAGTATTTTATGTGAAACATAAACCACTTGATCTAATGAGATTTTTGTTTATATTTTGAAAAACATTATAGATATTCGGTCTAAAATCCCGCAAAAAACTATTAAAAATATTATTTATATAATTAGATGACACTTAACATATATATAAAAGAGATATATGGTAATAATTTCTTACCTAAAATATATATTAATGGCATATTCTAAATTTATAAAAATTTCCATATTTTAAAGATCTTTTTAATTCTTATTAAAAAGTAATAATGATTCTTAATTTTTTTTAATATAATATCTTTTGTGATGTAAATTTTTTTTATTTATATTTAATTTTTATTTTTCAACATAAATATATTGCAAAAATATAAACTTTAGATTACTTGAAACATAAAAAAAAATGTTGTCTTAATTTAAGTTGAATTTATGTTTTTATATACTCCATGTTTAATTCTTTGAGGGTGGACGTAATACGTAAAGAGGCAAGGTGGTGATCGACTGGTGACCAGTTGGAACACCACCCGCCCTGTAGGTATCAAAGGGGTGGGTAGCAAAGTGGTGATGGTGGTGTAAATCTGGTTTCTTTCTCACCTCTCACCTCTCACCTTTTTAATTTTATCTTTTTCTTTATTTTTTTTCACTCTCAACATCACTCAGTATGTATATTATGTATGATAATATGAAAAGAGAGTATAAATACGTACAAAAATATAGAAAACAAAGGTGAAACTTACTTCTCATTCAATGACAGAATAAGCCTTAAATAGGCAAAACTACATCTCATGTGATCCTAAAAGCAAATAAACTACCAACTCTACCTAAGGAATTGGTCATGGGTATGACCCATAACGTCCATATTCTCAATTGCATATAATTCGGTCAACCCCATGACTTTATACCATTTATTTGAAGCAGCACTAAAACCAACTCAAATACTAACTTAAATAAAACCAACTCAAACTAGATAATATGACTGTGTCAAGATTAATTCCTACATAGACGGTGAGAGAATGGTGAAATATTCATTGTTTGTGTAAAGGATGAGGGAGGATGAAAAAAAGTGAAGATTTATCTTGAGGTTTATAATTTTTCCTTCTAATAAATTTTATTACTTTGTCATTTGACATTTTACTTCATTACATAAAAAAATATCTTCGTTCTTCAATGACAATTTTTTTTTATATTGAAAATTTGTTGAACTATTTGATCGAAATTTATGTTATCTCGTGCAACGCACGGGACTAAACCTAGTTTACATAATATTTTCATACATGTCCTTATATGATTGTCCATGCACATGTGATCACCAACTAAGCTTATGAACATTCATTTATAAAATTGTTATAAAATAGTTGCATAAATGTGTTCATATGATTATCTACATGTGATCACTAACTAATCTCATGTAACATTTCTTTATATAATTGCTACATATGTATTCATGATACTATTCATGTACATTTAAATTAATGCATTGATATTAGGAGAAAACAATATGTTTAAACACACTTAATTGGTAATATATATGCACTAAAAAATCTCAAAAAACATTATTTATAAAATATTTGCAGACATGTGGTCATTGTTTATGCACATGTGATCACCAACTAAGCTTATGAAACATTCATCTATAAATTTGCTATAATATAGTTGCATACATGTGTTCATATGATTGTCCACATGTGATCACCAACTAAGCTTATGAAACATTCATCTATAAATTTGCTATAAAATAGTTATATACATGTGTTCATATGATTATCCACATGTGATCACCAACTAATCTCATGAAACATTCATTTATATAATTGCTATGTACATATGCGATCATAACACTATTTACGTATATTGCTACGTAAATATATGAATAGATAACAATTTGTATCAAAAGCACTCATTTACAGCATCTACTGGAAATATATGGGAAAGTATTGCTAGAACTAAAATAGGCTATTATTCTACTTATATTACTGATATATAATTGTGACGGGTCGCATCAAACTATGGAATTATGTATATGTAAATGTGTTTATAATAGAGATGGACACGTACGGAAAAAAAAAAGTGTGATAAAAGGTTTTGTAACTGTCACCATGAATAGATGAAGAAAAGATAGATATGTTTTCATAATAATCTAATTAATTTAATTGTTAATAACAAAGTACAATAATACCCTTGTATTTAATTAATAAAAAAAGTTTTCTAAGGGTTCTTATTTTTTTAATGATTCTCAATATAACTTTTACCTATATATATAATATATATATATTATACATATATATATATATATATATATATATATTACTTATAAAGCATTTTGTCATTTTTTAAAAATCTCAAAAGATGATTTAAACTATCTAATTAGCCTTCTTTTGTATTCACTAAATTAAACATCTCTACCTAATATACCTATAATACCCATAAATCTCAATCACTCATTTTTTCCTCTTTCCTCAAGTATCAAACACTCACTTTTTTCTCTCTCCTCTATAAATCATTTTATTCCTCTAATTAATTCAAAATTTTTTATCTCAAAAATAGTATATCAATAAATTATAAAAGTTGTGTGGCTAATCTTAAAATTTCATACTCTTTTATTAGAGATCTCATTCGATATACTTTCAACAAAATTTTTAATCCGAGTACGGAGCCCGTACGACTAAGGCATTTGGCTATCACACTCTATGACTTATCACCTCATATGACCTATCACCCCACCATCTCACCGCCGCATTGGCGCGGGTACTATTGCTCGTATTTAATAATTTGAATTGTAATTTTTGGCTCGATTATTTAGCTCATCTGAGGGGTAATACAAATTCAAACCATAATAGAGTCAATTGAACGTTTAAAGTGGCAAGTTTCAAATTTAAACACCCTTGTTTGTAGGTTTTTTAACACTCATCTGCTTTTCTTGTATTGCATGCATCATAAAATAAAAAAACTAATATAAAAGAAATAGAAGAAAAACAAGCCCATTAAAGGTCAGAATCGGTCGCCGACCCATTACTCCGGATTGGGCCCAACATGTTACGGACTTTTGCTTCTACAACAGTACAACATGAACGATAAATAAGACCTCCATATCTCGTAGTTCGAAACTTCGAGTTAGCACTTAGCAACATGTTTTTCTTTTAATCAATTTAATCACATATACAGATGTACTAATTAATCCCTTATTACCATTTTTAAAATATACCATTATCTTAATACACCTTAATTGATCCTTCGTTTATATATGTACTAGTCTTAATGGCTATACGATGTACGGATTATATAATATATGGTGATACAATTATATTTATATAGAGAAAAAGAATATGTGAGTTTTGGATAACTAAATTTAGATATAAATCCATTCACATATTATATGAAACCCATAAATTGTATAATATATTTATTTAATTACAAATTTAAAACTTAGCATACATCTTACCTTTTAAGATAGTTGTATTTCGTATTCATATATTAGTTGTTAACATTAATTTTTTTTATATAAATCATATATATGAAAACTTAGTATAATAATAATAAAATATATAATGATATATATATATATATAAAAGTTATTTTGAGAACTCTTTTTTTTGCGAGAACCTTTGAAAACTTTTCAAATCAAGCCCAACTGATGATTGTTCTTTACATGAAAAAAAAATTTTTGATTGTTTCTAAATACTTATGTGTAATTTTGAAGTTTATAATTGTATGAAGCATGGATTATCATCTGTTATACAATTATGTGGAGATTTGGATTCTTGATTACATGTGTACGAATATTGCTATGATCACATGTATGCAAGTCGATCACATGTAATCATAGCAATATTCGTGCACATGTGATCAAGAATCCAAATCTCCACAAAATTGTATAACGGATGATAATCCATGCCTCCACACAATTATAAACTTCAAAATTACACATAAGTTATTCAAAAAACAATCAAAAACAATTTTCATGTAAGAATAATCATCGGTTAGGCTTGATTTGAAAAGTTCTCAAAGGTTCTCGCAAAAAAAAAAGGTTCTCAAAATAACTTTTCACTATATATATATTAAATCTAAAGTTTAGTATTTGATTACAATTAGGTAATTATGAATTAGGAATGCCTTTTCTAATTACACCAAAAGTGACACATGCCATGTAAGAAATACGCCAAGTTTTGATTAAAAAAAATGAGAAAAATCCATAAAAAAGTAACCTATTTACACAAAATTCCTATTAAAGGTTACCTATTTTGTTTTCGTCTATTTAAAGGATCTTATTTAAATATTCCTAATAGAGGGTATCTCGTTAGTTTTTGACAGACGGAACCCGTTAAGTACCACGTCACTGATGCCATGTCATCAGTTTTGCTGACATGGCACTTGACTTTGACCCTTCTTTTTCAGCAAATCATTGAAAACCCTTTGATCTACATGGAGCCTGATAAATTATTTGAATAGCAATCATTTAAGCAACAAACCACAAACTGTGTCAGTAATTTTGACATTCTACCTGGGTTGTTTGATGTCCACGACGTCCATCTTCTTGCTACATCACCACAAAAACAATAAGAAATAGGTCCTCCAGATATGTTAGACATTTAATAGTGTTTAATTGATAAGAAATCGAACGAATTTGAGGATGGGGAAATTAGGGTTCTTGAGTTTTGATAGGCAACCATGTAAATGAAGAAAAGTACATTTTTCATCCAATGACTTAACCCTTTATTATTTTTCACATGTTTTGTTATTTATTATTTTGATATTTATCTTTTATATATATATATATATATAAAGTTGAGTTATTATTTGAACGAGAAAAATGTCGAGAACTATGAGAACTTTTTTATATAAGGGTAGTTTTGTAATATTGGTATATGTAATTCAAATTAAATCTAATTAATTAGTAAAATCCCATAAAAATCTCTTCAATCACATGCATAACCGTTCAATTACTTGCTCATTAGTCGTACTTGCCGTCCTTTTATATTGTTTCTTATATTTAGTTCTAATTATTTTACATTATTTATAATTTTATTATTTTATCACATCAAATTGGATGTTCCCTTTATATTACATTTTTAATCTGTTTTTTATTTTCATTTTTTATTCAATCATTTTACATGTGTACATCTTTTTTTTGAATTGGTAATTATCAATTGTTTTGTGTTCACATATAAATTTATAACTTTATCATATACATATGTGACGAATTTAATATATTTTTGAGGTACACATGTGTACATAAAATTTAATAGTGTCGTCACATGTGTACATCATTAAATCATAAGAGTTCATATGTGTACAAAATTGATAATACATGTTAAAAATTATGAAAAACTAGACGAAGAAAATTAGATGTGTGCACACCTTATATATCGAAGATAATTTTTCAGAAAGAAAAATAATATTTATTTACATGTATGAGTTGGATATGCATATCTATACTCCATATATAAACAAACTACCATTTCCCCATTCAACTCTCTACCTTTGAATTGTCCAATATACCTTTCTAATTTATACTACCTTCACATACCTTATTTCTAAAATTCTAAAATTACCCTTAAAAAAACTCCACAATTACCTAGAAACCCTATTATGATAAATACTCCATTCAGCTCTAAAATTATTGCTACGGATAAAAAAAACATTTTAATTGTTATAGATTATATCACGAAATGTTTAAACAATAATTACTTTTTAATAACTCACGAAATTACTAACCAATTATGTCTTTTTTTATATTTGTATTAAATTTTAATCTTTGACTATTAAATTTTTTAATTGTCCTGACCTCCTCCCTTACAATTGTATGTTTCGTACAATTGTAATTTGTTATTTTTTATGGTTAGTTTTGCACTTCATTATTTCGTTATTTCTTACACCTAACTCGCGACTTATTTTTAGAATGATAGACACGGTTAGATGTTGCATTGACGCATATTATGAAAGAAACCTGAACGCTATAAACCGTTACGACATCTGACGCACTATAGATCGTCGACGCTGCAACGCGCGGACACCACTCTAGTATACACATATGTATTAAAGCTCGACACATGTTAACATGTTGAAATTACACTAACTCATAATTAACATAGTCAACACATATATGTACACACTGAATATCATATTTATTCATAGGTACATTAAACGGCTCACACTAGTTTAAAAAGATTAATAATTGCAAGAAAATAATACCCACTTCTCAAAACTAAAATGTTGATATAATCTCAAATCAAATTGAACGTTTTAAAATGAGTTAAAATTTGTTCGGTTTTATATATTTTATAGATAATTAGACACGTTATAATTATTTCTAAATTGATTTTCTTACAAAATTAATAATTCATTGTTGTAGTTGTGAAAAAAAAATAATGCAAACTTTTTTAATGATAAAGCTCGTATTTATTCATCTATTGCACACATTATCTTATAGTTTGATAAATAAATAAATTATCCAAACTTCATATATAATTGTATTGAGGTTAAAAAAAAAATAAGATTCACTAGTGATCTGAAATTTAGCTTTCCACGATTCAAGCATACTGTTTCGTTCCGTAAATTTTTAATCTTTATTTATTCCTTTTATGCCCTCTTATTAACTATAGATTAGTTATTGTTTACAATAATTACATAAATGCCATTGAATAATCTCAATCCTTGATTTAACTAATCAAAAGGACAAAAATGGTTCTCATATTTCTCGACATTTTTTTAGTTCTCATTTTATCTTTTTACTATATATATATAGGGTAACACTCCGCTGAGAACATTTAAAAACATCATTTTGATGCATTAAAAGCCCATACAACTAACATAGTGCCTAACTAATTATCATTATTTAAATGTTTAACAACACATTGATCCGTCAAAATCGAAAAAATCACGTTTTTTGTTTTGTGGATCCATCTTGGATGCATATTCATAAAAATAATGCATCCAACAAAAAACGTGATTTTTTCGATTTTGACGGATCAACTTGTTGTTAAACACTTAAATAATGATAATTAGTTATGCACTATGTTAGTTTTATGGACTTTTAATGCATCAAAATGTAGTTTTTAAGTGTTCTCATTTATTCTCATTTTAATTTGGTTCTCATTTGATTGTCACTATATATATATATATATATTGTAAGAGACTATCCGTCCACCAGACTGGTCAGAAGATTAATATGTTTATAAACGACATGTCTAATAGGATCTATTATCATAGGATGAATTACAACAGAGACCACATTTACAACATAACTTAAATCAGAGTATAAGGTATAATTACATATTATCTAGTTTTTATTATATACTTTTATAGCTAAACTTATTTAGAAACTATTATATATTGAAGTGTAAAATATAAACTCGAGAACTAAATAAACTCGAACATAAATTGGGTAAGGGACAGGGAAATGAATTCATAAACCACCGGGTAGCACTGCCGGCTTGATAATACAATGTAACTACTAACGGCCCCCAATTTGGAATGCAATGAAATTTTAGTGGACTGTTTTATTTTTACATGAAACTCTCGTAACTATGTACATCATAAATTTTAATAGCCAGAGATATTTTTATAATAAAAATAGTAAAACATCTACATCCTCTACCAAATCTGTAACTAAACACTTCAAAACTTTTTTTTTTTTTTTTTCCTTTTTTACATACGGAAAGAGTTGTTAGAATTGAAGCCGTTTAGAACCACCAGAAAGGTTGAGCCGGCTTTGCCAGATAGACAGGCTTTTGGGCACAAAAATAAAGGAAGTGGAGTGGAGTTGCTACACGGCCAGAGTCGCTCGACTCTAGATGATGAAGCTGAGGCTTGTTAACAGCCCTATTGGTCAAGAATATGGTTCTCGCCTCTCGGCATAAATTAGATATTTAATTTGGTAGGTAACGATTTTTAAAATATTAAGTTGGAATTAGACCGCATTTGTGCATGCGGTCACAATGTCACATTGAAATTTCATATGTCCAAGTCTTTGATTGTTCATTTTAAGTTGATTTTTCTAGCATTAATTAATTGTTTATACAATCAATTTATGTCTTTTTCATGAAAAAAGTGATTACGTGTGATCATGGACAGAAAGCGATTTTTATATAAATTATGGTAAGTGAACATCTTGCAAAAACAGCGTGATTATGCTTTGGTTTAAGAGGGTTATATCTAAATTATATATGATCATCATAATAATGCTTATATAACACTGTAAACCACACTACAATATATTGTTCTCATGTTCTAAACCGTCAACACCTTTAAATTTATCAATTATACATATGAGTATTATTATAAATTCGTTGTTACTTTCAACACTTCATATATTTTATGTTTTACCGAATGTTTCCATTTACTTTATTAATAATAACTCAACGCACAAAGTATGTGAAGTATGTCTAGAAGAAAATAAAAGGCAAACGGGCAACAACTTCCATCATTAATTTTTTTTTTATATAGCAAAACCAAGCCGTTTAAAAGTCACATTTATATATCTTCGCATTGCAAGTTTTGTTGGACCCTTCTAAGTAGCTCAACGGCCTTAGGTGCGGAAAAATCAAGGGTATCGAATGAAAATGATACAAATACATGTTGGTTGTCAAAATACGCCTTCTTGTGTTTGGACACTTTGCATTAAACAATATTTCAAGCAACATGACTCGTTGTGAAGGGGTTTCCAAGCTCACGAAAAAGGAAACACGTATAAGATCCACACACACATCCTCATTTATCTTAAGACCAAACTGTCAGTTGGTCTGGGTCTTCATGTTCATATCTCACCATGCTTGAGAATATCAAAGAGAACATCACTAATCAAATCGTTTTGTTACTTGAATTCCGAGAGCTCTCTGTAGTGTACCACATTCTTCCTATAAAATTCAATCATGCCTTGCGACAAACATAGCATTTCACCAAAATTGGGGGGAAAAGGGAAGAAAAAAAGGGGGGGGGGGGATTATGAGGCAGCATATGAGAAGTACTAGCATGATACCTCGCACATTGCATCAATATTACATATTTTATAATTTTCAATGGTATTGAGTGTTTTTGATAAAAAAAATTTTGTTTATTGTTTAATGGTTATCGAAAATGATAATAAAAAAGTAACAGAAAATACACCTTCAGAAAATTAAATCAACAGACTAGAATTAGATGCTTAGTCAACGACGATGAAGGTTAGTAACTCTCCTTAAGTTCGATGCTAAAAAGCATACTTAAAACGACCCCGGTAAGCTTGAAAGTTTCAGCCTAACCAAGGACACAAGTCCTACTTCTGTTGATTACAAGATCATTACATAGAGGTATCCCTAATTCCCTAGCATATATAAAGGTACTTAATTTCTATATACATCTTTATTTTACCCCAAACAAAACTCTTTATCATTCCAAATTATTCAAATGCGTAAGTTTTATAGTAGGGAAAAATACAAATTTCGTCCCTGTGGTCATTCGAAAAGCTAGTGTTTCATCCCTCCGTTAGTTTTTGATTTTTTTTCATCCCTGTGGTGTGCTTTCGTCCCTGTCTCCGTTAAGTCTTCCCCACGTGCAAGTCACGTGAGGGGCAATTTCGTCTCATTTTTTTTATTGGATTGTGGGTCTCGATATATAAACAACCACCGTCCTATTTTCTCATTTTTCATCCCCGTGCTCTCTCTCACTCCCACCCTTTCGAATTCCCCCCAAAAAACACATACAAAACACCATGGAAAGACCACGATGGCGTAAAAGACAACCAGATGACGAAGATGATCTGAATCATATTTATGGTAAGTATTAATATAGGTTTTTCATAAAAAGAAGTATTTAGGGTTTTTTTGTTATATTTTTAGGGGTTTCGCAAAAAAAAAAGGTTTATCATTTTTTGAATTTTTTTTTTGTTTTTTTCCTGCAGATGTTTACAAGGATCTTTTTACCATCCACGTTCATTATGATGGTAAGTTCACAAAAAACCCTAATAGAGAATACGTCGATGGAAAGATTCAAGGTTTTGACTTTATTGAGCATGATATATTTTCTATGCATGACATGAAGGATATGATTACAGAACTTGGGTATGATGGTATAATGTATTATCATTTTTTGCTTCCTGAAAAAGATTTAGATGTTGGTCTTAGACCATTAGGAACTGATAAGGATATTATTAAGATGATAAGTTATGTTCCTAAGTTTCAAGAAATTAATGTGTATGTGGAACATGGGGTTACCACATTAGAGGATCATTTTCTCCCTAAAACAGGGTGTATTATAGAGGAAATAGATGTTGAGCTGAATGTAGTTGATTTTAAGAATTCTAGGTTTAGAAAACCATTGTTGATTGAGGGTCCTGGTGAACAGAGTAAGCAATCAATTAAAGAAACAATTGTGGAACAAAATGTAACGGAAAAAGCAATACCAAATGTCATGAATTTAGAACAGAATATGAATGTAGAACAGAATGTGGAAGGTTATGGCTCAAATGTAGAAGAGAATGAAGTAGATGAAGAAGAGAATGAAACTGAGGAACAAGAGAATGAAGCAGATGAAGAAGAGAATGAAACTGAGGAACAAGAGAATGAAGCAGATGAAGAAGAGAATGAAACCGAGGAACAAGAGAATGAAGCAGATGAAGAAGAGAATGAGAGCAGATGAAGAAGAGAATGAGAGCAGAACAGAGGGAGATGATAGTGAGGATGGTGATTTTGAACCTGAGAAAGAAAGAGATGTTGGGGATGATGACAATGAGGAGGATGAGCATGTAGGTGGTGGTGCAGCACTTGACAAAGAAGGAGATGATGACTATGAAACTGACATGAAAAACTTTAAGTTTAACTTTGAGAAAGAAGTAAAATCCAGTGAGAAAAAAGATTTTACTCCACAAATAGGTGAATTGGAGATGAATGAGGAGGTTGTGCCAATAGAATTTGATGACTTTGACAGTGGTCCTGATGAGGACACTGCAGATGGTGATAGAAAGAAGAAACTGAAACACTTGAGAAGGAAGCAGATTTATGACCCTAATATAGTGGTTAAAAGTAGATTCTATGTGTCCCAAGTGTTCAGTTCAAAAAAACCACTGAAAGCCATGATCAAACAACATGCAATTGACACTAGGAGGGATATTAAGCTTGTAAAAGATGACAATGTAAGGGTGAGGGCTAGGTGTTTTGGTATGGTTTCTTCATCTTCTAAACCAGTGATGACAAAGAATTTCATAAGGCAGGAAAAACAAAGACTTGCTTCACCAGAAAAATCACAAAAAACAAAGGAAAAAACAACTGTAAAGGGTCAGTTAGATAAAGAAGAAAATGCAAAGGGTCAAAAGAGTAAAATTGACAAAGGAAAGGGGGTTATTGGGGATTTGTGTCAGGATAAAGAGGTGAAAAAAGAAAAAAAGCTCACTTGCCCATGGACTTTACATGTATCTAAGGGAAAAGGAGAGAATAGGTGGATGGTCAAAACCTTAAAAGAAGAACATAAATGTCTTCAAGTTAGGGAATTAAGGCAGTGTGACTCTACCTTCATCTGCAACCAAATCATAGATACAGTAGATGCAGATCCAAGGATAAAAGGGGCTGCAATTGTGGATATTGTATCCAAGAGGTATGTAATTAACTGTATACTTAATTTGTTTATATAATTGTTTAATTAACTATGAAATTAACTCTATATTTAATCTGTTTACTTAATTGTTTAATTAACTATGTAATTAACTCTATACTTAATCTGTTGAGTTAATTGTTTATTTAACTATGTAATTAACTCTATATTTAATCTTTTTACTTAATTGTTTACTTTATAGATTTGAATTGGGTATCAAAAGGATGACAGCTCAAAGGGCAAAGCAAAAGGCTAAGAAATTACTGGCTGGAGACTACAACCAACAGTATGAAAGATTGAGAGATTATAGTTTGGAGCTTATGAGAAGAAACCCAAACACTACTGTGAGAATTGATGTTCATCCAGAACCAAACCCAAACTCAGAAACAAGGATATTAGGAGGATATATGTTTGTTTAGGGCCTTTGAAAGAAGGGTTTAAAGCATGTGGGAGAGATTTGCTAGGATTTGATGGTGCCTTCATGAAGGGTCCATATCCAGGTCAGGTTCTCACAGCAGTGGGTGTGGATCCTAATAATGGAATATACCCTCTAGCATATGCTATTGTTGAAGCTGAAACATTTGATTCATGGAAATGGTTTTTGGAGTTGATTGCAGAAGACTTGGATATACCAACAAATGGCAATTTCACATTCATTTCAGACAGACAGAAGGTATTGTTTAATTAACTATTCAATAAAATTAAGATTTAATTATTTAAAACAATGTTATAATTGTCATACTCTTGTCACTGCAGGGATTGATTCCAGCTTTAGCTAAAGTTTTCCCAAGTGCAGAACATAGATATTGTCTTAGACGTATCTATGAAAATATGAGCAAGACATTCAAAGGTGAAATTATAAGAGAGTTGTTATGGAAGTGTGCAACTAGAACAAATGTCATGGATTTTGATGCTGCAATGGAAGAGCTCAGGGTGGAGAATGAAGGTGCATATAAGTATTTGAAGGCAATCAACCCTCAACATTGGAGCAGAGCACATTTTTCTGGTAATTTTCATTAGTAATTTTTCTGGTTATTTTTATACTAGTTAACTGTTACATTAGTATATTGCATTAAAATTTAATGTTATTCTCAGGGAGGGCTCATTGTGATATCCTGTTAAACAATATATGTGAAAGTTTTAATAGTAGATTGGTTGAAGCAAGAGAGAAACCTATTATAAGCTGCCTAGAATACATTAGAGAGTATCTGATGAAGAAAGTAGTTATTGTTCAGAAGGTCATTGATGTACAAAAGGGTCCTTTGACACCTGCAGCTACCATGCTATTTGAGGTAATTAAAACAGCTGCTAATAAGTGTACTGCTATTTGGAATGGGTTGGACAAGTTTCAGGTTAAGGATTCTTATAGGGAGCAGTGTGTGGTAGATATAAGGTTAAGAACATGTACTTGTGGGAACTGGCAGTTGACTGGGATGCCCTGCAAACATGCAGTGTGTGGGTTATGGGATGCAAAAATAATTCAATATGGACAGGGGAACTTGAGGATTGGGTTCATGCATGTTATAGGTTGGACACATGGAAAGAGGTTTACAATTTTAAGATTGAACCTGTGGTTGGATCCACATCATGGCCAAAAAGTGAATGCCCTACTAGACTTCGCCCTCCTAAACATAAGACTCAAGTAGGCAGGCCCAAAAAACAAAGGAAAAAAAGTACAATGGAAATTGAAGCTGCCAAAATGGTGAAAATGGGAAGATTAGTAGGAAAGGGAAGAGCATTACATGTGGGAAGTGTGGGAATAAGGGTCACAATGCTGCCAATTGCAAGAGCCAAGGTGGTGCAACTCAAGCTGGTCCAAGTCAGCCAAGTAAGGGTGTGAAGAGAAAGAAGACTGCTGGTGTGAGTGCAAGTCAGCCAAATCCTCCTGTTAAAAGAACAAAGAGAACTGCTGCTCAAGCTGGTGAGAGTGCAAGTCAGCCAACTGCTGGTGTTAAAAGAACAAGAAAATCTGCTACTCAAGTTCCTGCAACTGCTAGCCAAGCTGGATGCAGTCAACCATTGGATGTGTAACTCAATGATTTAGAAAAACTGTTGCTTTTATTATTTAATGTCTTTTGGATGTGTAATTTGTTTCTGAATTCTGTTTTTAAACCTAGACTTTGTTTCTGAAGTATCTTTTGGATGGCTTATGTACTATGTTTTAAATCTGCTTAATTACCAAATATGCTATTGGTTATATTTTGGTGTCTAGTCTCTTAATTACCAAATCTGCTTATGTACATCAATGATGTTGTCTAATCTCTTATATGGTAATGGTTATATGCCAATTCTGTTTGTAACTTGTCACAATTTTGATGCTTATATACACCATTATGATGGTTATCTGCCAATTTTGATGGTTATATGTCAATGGTTATATGCCTACTATGTTTCTGAATTCACAGATTTAAAGCACCAATATTACATGTTTATGGCAATTTTGATGGTTAAAGCACCAATATTACATTGAAGGGAAAAATTTTATACAATGAAACAACATCACAATACAAACTAATAATACTTCAACAAAAAAGTGAATACAAACCAACTTAATAATACTTCAACAAAAAAACCAAAAACATATAAAAAAAAAATCCAACTTAAAACCAAGCATTTCTTCAATCTAGCCACTTGTTCATTTTTTTCTTTCAAAGTAGCTTCCAACTTGTTTTTGGCTCTTAGCAATCCAGAAATTATATCAGTCGATCTTTCACACATTGGTGGATCCACCCATCCAAGAAAACCACAACTTTTTGTTTCCTGGTAATATTAAGATAACAACCAAATACAAGAAAACTATAAAAGGGGGTCCCGATTCAAGAAAACTATTTCGACTTTCAAATCAAAACAAACAGAAGGCTTACAATTAAAAATAGGGTCGGGAATACTTACACTTCTTGAACAATAATAAAAACGATGACCCGGATTCAGTGGTGTCCATGATGTTTTCACAACAGAAGGCTTCCCACAAAGACAATATCCTACCATCGATTCAAAAGGGGAGGTGAAATTAGGGCTCAATTGAAAAGGGGGAGAGGAAAAGGGGGAAATAATCGGGTTGGACGGGTTGGAATGTTGGATATATGATTTAAGTGGATTTTTGACGTTTTTATATGACTTATATGAGCCAAATTACGAAATTACCCCTCACGTGACATGCACGTGAGGGGTCTTAACAGAGGGACGTTAACGGAAAGAACAAAAATTACACCACAGGGATGAAAAAAAATCAAAAACTAACGGAGGGATGAAACACTAGCTTTTCGAATGACCACAGGGACAAAATTTGTATTTTTCCCTTTATAGTATTTCATCAACTTATACTTCAACTTCATCTAGGTCTTTTAATATACATCTTTATTTCACCCCAGACAAAACATATTATACAAAATCATTCCAACGCGTAAGTTTCATAGTATTTCTAAATGTAACAAGTAGGGCATTCATTCATTTTATCATTCAATCCAACTATCAATCTATCATATATTATCCCCATCATTTCCCACCGAAATTTTTGGAATTTTTGGGCCCAAACACCCACACAATGACAAAAACAAAAAGCCGGGCTCAACTAACCCTGTGGTCCATTTAAAGATTTAAAACAATATTTAAATTTTAAACACCTTCTATATTTTTTACTCGTATTTTTTATTTTTGAAAAACACCCCTCTGTATATTTTCCAATCTACGCTGCTGTTGTGCTCAAAACCCTTTAAAATAATCAAATAAATATATAATAAATTAATAAATTAATAGTTATGCCACTGAAAATACTTTATAAAAATTATACAGCCATTGAAGAAGAAGCTTCTTATAAATCTTGGAGTTTCCTTTTACTAATTTGGTAGGTCTTCAACGCGGATTCCTTTTTTGTTTATTTATTACCATATATAAAAAACCCATTTAATACCATAATTATATATCTTTTTATAAGTTTGATTCTTTTTTTTTTTTTAATATAATTTGTTATAAATACTTAGAAATTTCAGCTGGGGTTTTAATATTTGGGTTTTCTTGAGATTTATGCTTTGGAGAAGAAAGTGTTAGTCAACGTGAAAAGGTGAGAACTTTATTATTATTTTTTAATTTTTTTTTAAAGTTAATAAAACCCACTTGATTTGCATGTGTGATTACAAGATTTATGTCGTATTTTGTTTGTGTTACTTTTTTCTAGGATTGTCTGCTTTTTGTTGTTGTTTTGTGTTTGTTTGTATGCCATGATTTTCTACAATTGTGTGTATTCTTTGAGTTTTAGAAAAGGGTAATTAGGGAATGCTTGTTTTGTGGGCGGCCTGCGGATAAGGGGTTTGAGATTCTTTATTGGTGGTTATATGTTTGAATACCGCAGGCCGCCCACTTGAGCTTAGAGGGCGTTTGCGATTGCATTTTTTTAAGTTCTTATAGTGTATTGTGTTTAACAAAGATATGGGCTTGGGTAAATAGGAATTAAGTACTTAGTTGCTTATTTAAGCGTTTTGAAATGCAAAGATATTAGTGCTTTTAAAATACGCAATCCACACCTATCCAATGTAAAAGGATGATGGCTTGTCTGACTCATGAGTGTTGCGGGTGGTTTGTAGAGTTTTGGGTTTATGTGTGACGTTACGAAAGATGGGTAGAGACGTGAGTGGGGCCTTCCTTCTACCCAAAAAAGAATTCTCTGTTTCTTTGTTTTTATTATTGATATTATTCATATGTGTATTGCATAATAGTGATAGATAATTAACTGGTGGGGTGACCTGAGATGATTGATTAAATTCCTTTCTGAATAGTATCTAATAGATGCCTCACAGCTGTATCGTTTTATACGGGGTTTGGTCTTTGGAGAGTCTGAGAAGGTACAATGATAGCTAATTACATGCCGAATGTCTCTCTATCGTTATAATTACTCTCCCAAGTTAATGGTAGAATCCCGGAAATAAGATATTAATGTTGGCATTTAGAGTTAATCATTTTAGCGAAATCAAAAGGTTGTCTAGTTGACCATCCTTTTTTACATCAAACAAAAGTTAAAGTTTTCAACTTTTATGCTTTATACGTAAGGTTATGGTTTAATGCAGATAAAGTGTGATTTGTACTATGATTAAATGGGTCGGTGTGTGATTGAATAGACGATATATATGCAGTTTGTGTTGGTCGCTGTATCTTTTCCATTAATGATACGAAACACAGAATATTTTCTTTGAACTTTGTCTTAAATAAATTGGGTACTTTTGAACAATGTGTGGTGGAAGGGATCTTGATTTCTAACTTTTTGATATCACTTAGATTTATTCCCCAAGGTGCGGGTCACATTAATTTCAAATTGCATCCCTTTTTCGCCATGTAGACTTAAAAGGCCAGCACCTCCTTGATTGTCATTGAACTTTAGAGGAAGACAAAGAGAATCAATGAATCATAGTATTCCCTCCTATTTAAAGTTTTTTTTCCTACTTGACTTTTTAAGCAGCACTTTTGTTGGTGTATAAAATGACCGTTGGCCTTAAATTTGATCCCTTAGATCTCACAATGAAAGTGCATTAGACTGTAATAGTTCCCATGGTCCTCTTGTGCTAATCTTTTTCCTTGCAGTTCGGGTAAAAGGTATAGAAAAAAAAGTAACTTGTCGTTTCTAGTTCCGTAGTTTTAGATTTATTTAACCTTAAGTATAAATAAGCATTGATCTGTATATTCTATCTGTTAGGTGGCTGGGGAAGTTTCAAATAGGAAAATTCTCAAATTAAGTAGGTAGATTTTTCAATGGCATATATTTAATAGAATAGTACATCATGATTGAGACATTCTTTTCCCAACTTGTTGATGTATTTTACTATGCATTTTTATATATGGTCTCCTGCTGTTTTAAATTGAGTTATGAACTAATAATAATGTCATGACAGCATAGGCAAATAAAAATCAACTCTTCTTAAGCTTTCTTTAATTCAATATCTTCTGCTAAACTTTTTTAAGTTTTCTTCAAAGTCCTCCCAAAGAAATAAACTTTGAACTCATAATCATTCCAAAATCTCTTTCTTTCAGATGGATTCAGTCAAGCATTCCTCAAATAAGAGTAGATTGGCTCGTGCTTTTTCCAAAGTTTTGCATAGTCGAGCAGCAGCAGCAGCAGGACTCGATAACTTTCAGAAAACAAAGTCAAAGACGTGGGAAAAATTTAAACATGAAAAACCGGTTGATGACAAGACTTGGCAGCCTATGGTCTTAACTAAGGAAGATGAAAAGCTTCGAAAGCGTGCGGTTATGGATGCCTTCTTTGCCAAACTTTTTGCTGACATATCATCTGTCAAAGCTGCATATGCCCAACTGCAGGTTTTTCAGTCTCCTTACGATGGTGATGGAATTCAGTCAGCTGATAAGATGATTGTATCTGAATTGAAAAATTTGTCTGAGTTAAAGCAAGCTTTTTTGAAGAAGCACATTGACGACTCGTCCCCTGAAACTACCCAGCTATTGGCCGAAATCCAAGAACAAAAAAATCAGTTGAAAATGTATGAAATAACAAGGAAGAAGCTGGATAATCAGAACAAGCTCAAAGAATCCGAGATCATCTTCTTGAAAGAGAAACTAGAGGAATCCAGAAGGGAAAATAAGTTGATCGAGAAGAGATTGAATTCAAGCGGTTCTTTATCAACATCTTCTCATGAGATTTTGAATTTCTCATCGCTAACCCCAACCATTTTCATCACATATGTAAAGCAAACGACTAAATCCGTTCGAAGTTTCGTGAAGTTCATGATCAGTGAAATGGAAGCTGCCAACTGGGATTTGGATGCAGCTGCTAGTTCAATTCAACCGGATGTTATTTACTTCGATACAACACATATATGCTATGCATTCGAGTCCTTTGTTTGTAGACAGATGTATGATGGTTTTAATCTTCCGGGATTCCAGATATCCGTGGAATCGCAATCGATACCCAAGAATGAAACACGAAGACAGTTCTTCTTTGACAAATTTATGGAATTGAAATCTTTGAAAGTACGGGAATACATTACATGGAAACCAACTTCAATGTTCGCTGAATTTTGCAGGTGTAAGTACTTGAAACTTGTTCATCCCAAGATGGAGTCGTCTCTTTTCGGGAATTTAAATCAAAGAAATCAGGTAAATTCCCGAAAATTCCCAGAAACGGCGTTCTTTGATTCGTTTCTAGAAGTATCAAAAAGGGTTTGGTTATTACATTGTTTAGCTTTTTCATTTAGTCCCAAAGAAGCAAGTATTTTCCAGATTACAAAAGGGAGTCGATTTTCTGAAGTGTTCATGGAGAGTGTAAACGAAGAGGCGTTTTTGTCACCAAAATGTTCGCCGGAGGTGGCTTTCATGGTGGTTCCAGGATTCATGGTAAGTAAAACTGTTATTCAGTGTCAAGTATATCTAATTTGACAAAGGGGATCGGAGTGGCCCATCGACATTAAAGTAGACAGAGATCTCCAGAAGAACGTGGCTCACATGGTTCCCGTAGGCACTAACGAGGACGGTGTGCGGTGGTCCTGTTTCCGTCCTCTTTGATATGGAAAGTGAAACAACAAATGTGAAGTTGAAACAACTTTAAATCTTTGTTGAAGTCCTCCAGTTTTGTTGATATTTTGGGCATATTGTTGGGTAGGATATACATTAGCTAGTGCCTAGTAGTGCTAAATTTGTTGCAGATGATGAAAACATATTTTTGAGAAAGATTTACTTCTTTCTTGAGTTTTATTCATTATATGTAATCTTTGTATATTAGTTTTGCCATATACAGTGAGAAAAATATAACCAAATGTATTTATTGTTTACTTTTAAGTGTCTAGTTTTCGGTATATTCTTAACTATTTTATGTTTAATACATTTTCTTTTGTAAGTTTTGAAAACACAAAGAGTAAAATTTGGAACATATTAAAGGTGATTTATTTTAGTTTTCTTTAAAAGTTATTTGGAAAAGTTATGTGCAAACACCTTTTAACAATGTTTTTTCTTGAAAATTTTCTAGAAAAACAGTAGGAGTATTAGTTTAGTTTTCTACAAATAAATTCTTACAAAATAAACGTAACGGCAATATAGTCTTTTGTTACTGTTAAACATCTTCCAAGGTGTTAGTTTTGTGTTTATTTATTTACTTTTTTGAGATTGAGACTTGAGAGTTTTATTTCTATACTTGTATTTATTTGGTGGTTTTGGTTTTATCACAATTTAAAATTCAAAATGGCATGTTATTGTTACTTGTCATTTTTTTTCAAACAGAAAAAAATAATAATAAAGATGTTATCTCATGTATGAGTAATTTACATAACGTGCAAGAAATTATCAATTGATGGCTATTTTGGTTTCAAAACTGCACGTCACAACAACGTGACAATTTTTTATAATTCTTTTTTAATGTTTATGGACTTATGGTCTTTGTTAGATTATTACGAGTATTACACTAAATATCAGTATCCTGCCATTTTTAAGTTGGCTCTCCCTCATATTAAGCAGACAATAGTATCAACATCAATAGAATAGAATCAAAAAATGCACAAGATCGCCGTTCCAAAAAAAAAAAAAATGCACAAGATTTGTCTCTACTGTTAAAATCTTAAAAAGTCCATAAAATTCTTCCCGTAAGTGAGATCAGCAAGTTTGATATTTTCTAACAAAATTGGCAGTTCTCGATGATAGCGTCGGCTACAAGTTGACGACATTGTCGACAACGAATAAAAACGTCTACATAGATGATTAGGATGTTGTAGTTCTTTAAGTCCATTAGTTAAAAGATTGTGATGTTTTGTTATTGATTTAGGTTTGTGTTTTGTTTCAAAATTGTATATTCTAGAGTTTTACATTACTTTTCATTGATATATGTTGTAATTACAAGTATACTACTCATTTTGAAACCAATTAACCTTGATAGATATTTGTCATGAAATAATAAAGATATTATCAACCATTTCCTTAGGAATTTAATGAGAACTGAGAACTAATTATTATGATATTAATAGTTGTATAAATTTTTTTTATTCATTATGTACAAGTGTTATAATCGCAAAATTCAAACGAAATAATAGATGTGACAACCACGTTACGTGTCTTCTGATTTATAAAGCTTATTTATCATACATTTAATAGCATATCAATTATTTGATTTAACACATAATCGAATAAAATATCTTATTAATCATTGTATATTTTTATATGTGTTGATGACCATAGAATATTTATGCATCACATGAAAATTTTATATTTAAAATAATCTGACCAAGAGGTAAAATAAAGTAAGTGATGGTATTAATTAAAGTTCCTTAATTAAAATAGATTATAGCTTAATTAACATCCATCTTATCTATTTAAAACTTTCACTTATGTTATTAACTCATTTATTAGTTTATAAAAATTTATAATTTTTAAAATTTAATTATGAAAAATTTAAACATATTTTACACAGAACAAATAAACTTTTTTATAATTGAAACTACATATAAAACAACCTTTTCTTGATTTTCGTTTTATGCAAAAAAGTAATGTAATGCTTTATGTTATTTTTTTTCTACTATTAAATCACATGAGAAATATACCAAGTAATGATTCTTGGACTTATTTCGAAAACTGTATTGATCAACTCACTCACTGGATAGCCTTTTTAACCATGAATAATTAATAGCTTATCGGGACTCAGACTCAACTCGGCGAGGGGGTGAATCAAGAGTTTTTGGAGAATCGGACTCGACTCGGGGAGAACTCGGATTGAAAATTTAATATACAAACATAAGTATTTTTGAAATTATATGTAGTACGAGTAGAACTTTAAAAATATATTCCAAACTTCAAGTTTAAACATAATTATTAAAAACATTAACATAATAATTCAAACTTGAAAATTAAACGTTAGATTAGCTGATAAATTCACGTTTCATAATCATTTTGTCCGTACCAAGGTTGGAGAACTCATGACTCGGACTCGACTCGACGAGGTGGGGAGTCGAGAGTTTATTTTGAGTACTCGGCCAACTCGGAGGAATTTTACAACCTTACTCATAGGCACCACAAGTTGATCTATATAGTCATTGATCCTTTACTAAGGAAGAGATCTATTAACAACTAATGACAACGTAGCAAAAATTGAGAAACCACAACCATTCTTTCATTTAACTCAATTGAAATTTAATGTGTTGGCCAAACAGGTCAAAGTGATCAATTGTATTTACTTGTGGTTATTTCTTTATGTGTAAAGTAAAGGACCCATATAGTTGTATACGTAGTTGCTATTGCACTAACTGGTGGGTCATATAACAAGTTATCTAATTAAATCACAAAGTACGCAGCGAAAGATTAAAATTATGTAGTTAATTAATTAACCAAAAGAGATAGCATATACCTTTAATTGAAGATGATAAAGTAAGAAACTTTATGAAAATGTTTAAAGTAAAACCTCTCTACGTTTGCACACACGACACTTGAATATATGCGTGCTAGCACTTGATCACGGACCGACAACGATTGGCTTCTCCTTTACTTGCTTTGGTCGAACCACCAAGAAACCTAAGGGTTTATTATTTTCGGCCCTATGACTGAAAATAAGAGAGAGGGAGAGAGATTTAGGGTTTTAGAAAACCTTTAGAATTGAATGTGTGTGAAAAACAATTAACCTAGGCCTCTATTTATAGGAGTAGTAAACTTGATGACTAAGTTTAGGGTTTTGAAAACCCCTTTTTTTCCTCCTTGGTGGTCGTCCCCTCTAGGAACATTCTAGAGGGTTTCTTAATTGTTCTCTTTAATCACAATTATCTCCTTCGTTAAGTCCTGCAGTTAAGTACCGTTAACTATTAACATTTAACAGACGATCGTTAGATTTCCGTGAAATTATATCAATTAGTTATAATTACATTTGTGTCGAGACGTGTGACCCCGTAGGCTTAAATACTTTCCGGACATACGTTCATTTTACGTGATCATATTCCAACAGCTCTCACTTGAGCATGTAATAATGAAGGTAATAATATTGGTTAGCGTCTAGCAACACGCTAATGCTCCCGGAAAAAATTTAAGTATAGTTTCTTAAAGTATATTTAAATGGTTTAAGACATTTATTTATCTCTTTGTTCCATATACCTTGTTAAATATGAATATGAATCAATCTCATTTCATAATTTAACGATTCTATTTCTTATTCCATAACTAATTAATGATTATCAAATCTAATCGAGAACCTTCTGGATTTATTTGGGCACGGCCATGTAAACATCTTAATTAGTCCTAATGAGGGCGTCAATGGTATCATACTTCAACTTTCAAGTCGAAGGAACAAATCATGTATTGACTACACGTGTCAGTCATCATATTTCACTACACTTTCTGAAAATAGCCCTTTATGTACTCCCTTATTCAGGAGAGTTAGAACTATATCAACTAAGTGCAATTCATACATGCTGACCTGCTTGTATCTCAAGTCTAAGGATAGATAAAGTAACCATTTACGAATTTCACTTAATGACGCCGATCCATAAAGTGATAAATTCGTTAGTGGGGTAGTCCGATATGCATCAACTATGGATAAATTCGTTAGTGGGACCATCCATTATATATTCCAAGAATATAACCAATCACTCAGATTTGTCTTAGTTTAATTATATTCCCATATAATTAATCGACAATGGACAATTTAGAATATTTAATAAAATATTCAAGGATTAAACATGCAAATATAGGATACAATTAACATTAAACGAAATCAAACATATCAAGTACTTTATTTCATTATGGAAAATATAAATTGTTTAACATCTTTTATCCAAATACCGAAACAACAGATTTACATGAAATAACTAGCTAATTTAAGTCCTATGCCCTCGACATGCCTTTCAAGCTTGGGCCTAAACAAAGCTTTTGTGAAAGGATCAGCTAAGTTAAAATCCGTGTGAACTTTCAGTAATTTGATCTCCCCTAGTTCGATCTACTCACAAACATAGTGATATCGTCTAGCATAATGTCTGGCACCTTTCTGAACTCCGGGTTCGTTGGCAATGATTAATGCACCAGTATTATCACAGTACATATCAATGGGTAAGTCACTCAAGGGGATCACGTCAAGCCCGCTAATGAACTTCCTTATCCAGACTGCTTCCATTGCGGCTTCTGAGGCGGCAATGTACTCAGACTCTGTTGCAGACATGGCAACTGTGGTTTGCTTCTTGCTTTTCCAGTCCACAGCACCTCCGTTAAGAATGAAGACGAATCCTGATTGAGACTTCGTGTCATCTTTATCAGTTTGAAATCCATGATCACAGTATCCGGTCACTTTGAGCTCTAAGTCTGGATTTCCACCATACACCAAAAACATATCTTTAGTAGCTCGTAGGTACTTCAGAATGTTTTTAACAGTAGTCCAGTGGCTTTCACCTGGATTCTGTTGATATCGGGTAATGATGTTTTGCGCAAACGCCACATCGGGTCTAGTGCATCTAACCGCATACCTAGTAGATCCCACAGCCGAAGCATAAGGGACTCTACGCATACACTCCACCTCATTAGGTGTAGTAGCACCCTGTTTGATAGATAAACTAAGTCCTTCTTGCATAGGTATAGACCCACGCTTCGAATTCTCCATCTTGAATTGCTTCAAGACCTTATCAATATAAGCACTTTGACTTAGTCCAATTAATCGCTTTGATCTATCTCGGTAGATCTTGATTCCAAGAATAAATGCTGTTTCTCCTAAATCTTTCATGGCAAAACACTTTCCAAGATGGGATTTAACATCTTGCAACATTGGAATGTGTTTTCTTATGATCAATATGTCATCAACATACAAGTCAAAGAAAGTAACATTACTCCCACTAGCTTTGCGATATATACATGGCTCATTGGGATTTTGAACGAAACCAAACTTTTTTATTTCTTCATCAAACCGCTTGTTCCAACTTCTTGATGCTTGCTTTAGTCCATAAATGGACCTTTGAAGCTTGCATACTTTGTTGAGATGTTTTGGATCAATAAAACCTTCAGGTTGATCCATATAGACTTCTTCATCCAAGTAACCATTTAAGAAGACAGTCTTAACATCCATTTGCTATATCTCAAAGTCATAGTACGCCGCTATGGCTAAGAGAATCCTAATAGCTCTAATGTCCGCAACTGGAGAAAAGGTCTCATCATAGTCAACATCGAAACGTTGAGTATAACCTTTCGCCACAAGACGAGCTTTATAGGTGTGTATATTTCCATCCATGCCCGTCTTCTTCTTGAAGATCCACTTACACCCAACAATTTGAGCATTTTGTGGAAGATCAACCAAACTCCAGACTTGATTGTCTTTCATGGATTTTATTTCCACCTTCGTAGCTTCAAGCCATTTGTCAGATTCCGGATCTGATAATGCAGCTTTGAAATTCGGAGGCTCATCGAGATCTCCTAAAATGTTTTCTTCTACCATCAGACATAATCTGTCAGTAGGACGTCTCGTCCTTTCGGACCTACGAAGTGGAATCGCTTCATCATCATCGACTTGAGGTTCATCACTTTGAACATTCCCCCCCCCCCCAAGTTGATGATTGCTAGGAGCTTCAGAAGTGACACATCTTCCTCTTGAGTCTCATCAAGTTCTACAACCCTCACACTATTCTCTTGAGCTAATTTCTTTTCAAAGAATTCAACATATCGAGCAATGCAAACAGTGTTTTTGATGGGATCATAGAAGTCGTAACCCATCGTTTCCTTAGGGTATTCGACAAAGATGCATTTAGTAGTTCTGGGTTTAAGTTTGTCAGGCGTATCGCGCTTCACAAGTGCCTCACATCCCCAGACTCTTAAGTAAGACAGATTAGGGACATTTCCATGCCATAATTCATATGGAGTCTTGTCAACCTTCTTGGTTGGAACCATATTGAGAATGCGTACATCAGTCTCTAGAGCATAATCCCAAAACAAAGTTGGGAGAGTCGTAAGGGTTATCATAGATCTCACCATGTCTAGCAAGGTTCAATTTCTCCTTTCAGACACTCCATTATGTTGAGGAGTGTATGGAGGAGTAAGTTGTTGGACAATTCCACACGCTTTCAGATAATCCTTAAACTTTTGGCTTAAGTATTCACCACCTTGATCCGAACGAAGAATCTTGATGGTTTTGCCGAGTTGATTTTCTACTTCATTTTTAAACTCTTTGAATGTTTCAAACACTTCATGTTTATGTTTATGCAAGTAAACATAACCATAACGACTGAAATCATCCGTAAAAGTTATGAAGTAGCTAGCTCCTTTCCTTGACACATGTCTAAATGGGCCTCAAACATCGGTATGAATAAGTCCAAGAAGATCTTTAGCCCTTTCCGGCGTATGCTTAAAAGGTTTTCTTGTCATCTTGCCGGAAACACATGACTCGCATTTATCAAATGATTCATCATTTAATTTTAAGATCCCTTCATGTTGAAGTCTTTCAATGCGATTTTTGCCAATGTGTGCGAGACGACAGTGCCAAGATAGGTAGAGTTCAAGTCCGTCTTGGCTGTTTTGCTAACATTATACATTGAATTATTTGAATCACAACCACGCATATAAATTTCATAAATACCATCATAAGCAATAGCATCAAAATAATGAACATTATTTTTAGAAACTGAAATACCAATATCATTAAAAACATTAATGAATCCGTTGTCTTTCAACAAAAAAACTAAAACTACACCTCTAGTAATAGATGGTGCATAATGACAATTGTCTAAAACAATAATTAAACCAGAAGGAAGAATTAAATGATATTCTCCAATAGCTTCAACAGGTGCTGGCAGACCATTGCCTACGACCAACTGCAAAGCTCCGGGCTTCAACTTCCTCCTTTTCCTAAGTGCCTGTAAGTCATTACAGATATGAGTTCCACAGCCAGTGTCATAAACCCACGATTTACGCTTAGTTAAGGAAAATAATTCAATAGTGAAGACATCTGAAGTACTAGCACCGCTAGCTTGCTTCTTCTTCACATTCAACTCGGCAAGATACTTGGGACAGTTCCTCTTCCAGTGCCCGACTTCATTACAATGATGACAGGATTGGTCTTTAGCCGGATGCTCTTTCTTAGCCGGAGGGGTTATCTTTGGTTTGGAGGGATTCGCAACTTGCTTACCCTTGCCTTTACCATCAAACTTGCCTTTAGCTCGGTGCGAATGTTTTCTTTTCTGGACACTACCCCTTTGATTGCAAGAACTTGGGGTGTTGGTGATTTCTTTGGAAGCTTCTTTTCATACTCAATTATCATATCATGAAGTTCAGCAATGGTATAATTCTTGCTATGCATATGATAATCGCTCACAAATTCCTCAAAATCCTTAGATAAAGACTTGAGAATTATCCTAATCATAATAAGATGAGCATAAGTATGATTCAACCTTTCCAATTGCTCAAAGTACATTCTCATTTCCAGTACATGAGGTCCAACCGGTGTTCCTTGCTCGTGTTGTAAGCAATGAATTGTTTTAATTAGACCAAACAAATTTATTTCAGTTTGCTTTCTATACATAGCATTAGATGCACTCAACTCATTAGTTGCAGCATCAATTCCCGGAACAACGGGTTTCTCCACTTCAAAGGTTTCACAGCTATTTAGAACCATTGTCAGCTGATGATTGAGGTCATTGAAGTTTGGTCCAGAAAGAGTTTCTCTTTCAAACATTTTCCGAAAAGCATTGGTGTTTGTGGAATGATTCATTGCCATCTACAAAACAGATTAAGTTCAAAAATCAGTATTTTCGATAATCAATCCTTAAAAAATTAATTACCCAATGTTTATAAAATAAACAATTAATTTCATTAAGGCTAGGATCTAATTGACATACAACCATTTCATCAGTTGATCTGCTAGAAATGATTGCACTCAAATGGTAAGTGACGAACAATAATTAAAGTACATGTGCAATTCCTAGTAAGAATGGGACCTACAAATGAAACTTGATTCATCAAGTGATTTGTAGTCATGTTTTGTCCTATCTTTTGCCACGGGTCAAGGTCTCACCGCTTAACTCGCTTTAAGTCGTCCAACCAAGAACACACAAATTTGTCCACCACTGTGTACCAGTGAGTGGGATTCGCCATGCAACTGCCATTTCACCACTGTGTACCAGTGAGTAAAAAACAACAGCCACATGTGTCCTTTACAAGTTGGATGGCAAATGACTTAAGTTTATTGGGTCATTCAATTTGATGTGTGATTAAAAAGTTATGTTTTGAAGATTCATGCATATCTTCTAAACATAATGTGTTTATAAAACTCATTTTTATTGCCTTTAAATACAAAAGAGCTCGGCAGCTCCATTTGAACTCACAAAGAAGCGCAAGGGCAAAGGTTTGCGATGAACGCAATTAAAAACCCGCCCTTTTAAAAGGCTAACGCACTCCGACTTATACCTCTCTTAGAGTTCGTTCAAATGGGTGAGCCGGTGTATCTTTTGATTTTAGGGCACCAATTTTATAAACAAAATCATTATTTCAATAGTTATTAGTCAAGTTTATTTTTCCAAAAACAATTTTGCACACAATTTTCATAAAAGGCAAAATTAAACTTACTAAATATACAACTTAACAATTAAGGTAATCAACCTAATTTTGGTCACTATGGTATAAGATTTGGCTCCTTTTTCATATGAAAAAAGACCGCATACATCAAATTGTCTTGATTGAGTAAGCCAAAAATTCTATAACAAATTATCTAGCATAAATAATAAGATGCTGATCTGGAAAATCCAGCAGCTTCACAACCAAATCTGACCTTGAAGAAGGCCGAACTGGGCTTAGCTCAAAAGATAAAAGTTGTAGCCCTATGAGTCAAGCTTCTACTGTAAAGATTTGAGCTTCTAACTCCATACAATTGATTAGTTATGATCGTTTTAGTGAACTAGTGTCATACAGGAATTTTCACAAAACTTAATCACATTGTCACACAATTAGTTATTCAGTTATCTAGCATAATTAACCCTAATGATCAAGATTTCATATCAATATATCTAAGTAATAACATGAATAAGTTGCATGAAAAATTCATGATTTTTACTTCTATTTAACCATTAAATAATTAAAAGTATACCATAAATACATGCAATTTATCAAATAAACATGTAATTAATCAAAACTTGGATTAGGAACTTCCAAAAAACAAATTTTTTTATTTTTCTGCAATTTCGAACCATATATAAAAATAATATAAATGTTATTTGTTTCCTTATTTTAAATAATGTAATTAAATTACAAAATCAATTTATATATATATAAATTCGAAAATAAATAAACTCAAGAACCCTAACCACCCTTCAAGTTTTGATCTAATTGGTAATCAAGAAACATACATAGTAGGCTCGTGATACCACTGTTGGGTTATATAACAAGTTATCTAATTAAATCACAAAGCACGCAGCGGAAGATTAAAACTATGTAGTTAATTAATTAACCAAAAAAGATAGCATATACCTTTAATTGAAGATGATAAAGTAAGAAACTTTATAAAAAGGTGTAAAGTAAAACCTCTCTACGTTTGCACACACGACACTTGAATATATGCGTGCTAGCACTTGATCACGAACCGGCAACGATTGGCTTCTCCTTTGCTTGCTTTGGTCGAACCACCAAGAAACCTAAGGGTTTATTATTTTCGGCCCTATGACCGAAAATAAGAGAGAGGGAGAGAGATTTAGGGTTTTAGAAAACCTTTAGAATTGAATGTGTGTGAAAAACAATTAGCCTAGACCTCTATTTATAGGAGTAGTAAACTTGATGACCAAGTTTAGGGTTTTGAAAACCCCTTTTTTTCCTCTTTGGTGGTCGTCCCCTCTAGGAACATTCTAGAGGGTTTCTTAATTGTTCTCTTTAATCACAATTATCTCCTCCATTAAGTCCGTCAGTTAAGTACCGTTAACTATTAACATTTAACAGCCGACCGTTAGATTTCTGTCGAAAGCTCCGCGGGACCACCTACCACTAGTCTTCGGCCATTTTAATTAATCAGTAAGTACTTTCCGGACATACTTTCCTCAGTTAATTATAATTACATTAGTGTCGACACGTGTGGCCCCGTAGGCTTAAATACTTTCCGGACATACGTTCATTTTACGTGATCATATTCCAACACTAACAATCTAACATCTAAGTATCTAACATAAGTATATACAGGGGATTAATGAGCATAACAATTTTGGATAAAACAGACTTTGTTATTTCTCATCAAACATATTACAACACGATAAAACAAAATTTGGAGAGGCCTAAATTTACAAGTTCTAATCACTATATCCATTGCTAAACTAGTTTCCTATTATTATACACAGAATCAATGTCTATACAGACATTTAAATAAGGGTTTAGTGCGACGGAATGCAACTAACTATGCCCAAAAAGTTTTAGTGTGCCCAAAAGGTTATAGTTTGTTTCATTCCGGCGCACTAAACCCTTTAAATAATACATCATTATCCTATATATATATGTACATTTATCTAGTTTCTTCTGCTTAATTTTGTGTCTACGCACAATTTTGAAGAATGTTTTTGTTTTTATCACTTGTTAATATGGTTAAGTTTTTGTTGTGGGTTATTGTCTGCTTCGATGTGTTATCTGCCCACAGCGAAGCGCGTCGGGTATGTAACATTTTAGTTGTAATTTCTAATATATACTAGCATAGTACCCGCGCATTGCGGCAGATACACAATTGGCATCACAAATCATCCGATGTACACCTTTTTTTCCTCCCGAATGGAGCATGTTCAAATCGCTATGCTTATACATGTAATAACAAGGGGTGAGTTGTGTGTTCAAGGGATAGGTTGTGTATGTTCAAAGGATAGGGAATAAGGAGAGTATAATTATAATTTCTTCATATGTAACTTTCAACATTTAGAAGAGAAAGTATTATTCTTTTAATAAAAGAGTATGGAAGATAGTATAACGTATAATACCTTCTATACATATTCTAAGAAAACAAACATATATAAGTAGATGCGCGTACTGCGTACATAGAAAGTAATTATTATGAACACGAGGGTTGGTGCCCGCACGTTTCGGCGGTTAAACGGCGATGATAATACAAAACAATGTGGGATGAATTGATATGCGTGTGTGTAAATAGGAAGAAGAGAAAGAAGTGACTGTATGTTAGATCTTTGTAGGATGTTTGTCTGATTGTGTTTAGAGATATAAAATTAAAAATAACGTATGAATTAAGGGTAATATGGCTATATTCAAAAAAGTTCTTAAATTACTTAAAATAGAGTTTCAATATGTTTTATAAAGGGTTTATAAATTATAGATATAGATAATTAATATAGGCCAACTAGTTACGTTTAATAAACTACTCTAATAATTACTCTGTAATAATTAAGTTAAGGGTAAATTACAAAAATCATACCTGAGGTTTGTTCGAAACTACACTGGTCATACCTATAATTTAAAAATTACGCGAGTCATACCCACTGTTGTCAAAAACTTACACTAACCATACCTATCGCTGACGGTCGTCTATTTGACCGTTAAGTCAAGTTACGTATCATGCATGTGAGGTATCAAAACTGTAATTTCGTGCATACTTTAGGTACTATCCTTGTAATTCACTATAAAAATAATTATTAAGAATTTTAGAGTTTTATTTATACTTCATTTATTAAGTTGGGTTGATATGACATTTATTATGAAACAATAATTTTTATAATGAAAAGTATATCGGTGAAAAATTGTTGATACAATAATGCATTTATTATTAAACATGTCATTAGTATTTTGTTATATGTGTATAGTAAATATAACAAGGATGAGAACCATCAAAACCATTAAAATTTTCACTTTTATATTATTATTATTATTATTATTATTATTATTATTATCATTATTAATTTATGATTTATTCTTTTTAATAAAAACCTATTTAAAAAAATATATAATTTTAAAAAGCAATATAACTTTTTCGTATGGTTTGCTGACATCCTCCTCAGATTAGAGGGGTAAGCAATATCGAATACTCGTTACGGTTTTAGAATATATCTCAAAGTTAGCAATTTGTAATATTTTGTGTTTAAAGTTCCAGGGTTAATCATTAGTCTAATCTTAGAATTTCAATTTGATTGTGCGTCTTTAATGTGTGATGAGGTAATGCTTTTGATTTTGAGGGCAAGTGTTAGACTTGGTTGAAATGGTTCACTTTAGATTTCCAGTTACAGCAATGATGGATTAAGAGGCTTGAATGTTTGTAAGTAATTTATATGTATATTTTCCGGTTATAGCAATGATGGATTTATTCTCTGGAACGCCACTTTCTTTTTTACTTTCATGGCACTCAAGTAAGCTTAAATTTGTATCTTTTAGTACTTATATATTGGCAGGTTGAACGGGTTGGGCAACGAATCGGAATGGGTATGTGTTGGAGCGCAAAATTTTGATTTAGGACTATCGGTTGGCATGACAATCATACCCAAAACACTGAGCTCTTTTGCTGAGTTACAAAATTGTGTTACTTTAATGACTATTTAACTTGAACATGGTTTGGGAGGCTGTAGCTATTGACACTGGAAAATTTTCACCTGTTTGCTCCATACGCCCCATTTGACCCACTTTTTTTTTTGCCCGAATCATGACCCTACAGTGACCATTGGAGATGGTCTAATCAAACAACCAGAAGAATTAGCCTTCTTTCATATTTGTGTGAACAAGTTTTGGTTTGAAGCTTTAGAGATGCTTTTCTTCCTACTCTTCTTGATTTCGTATTACAAATTTTGCCACTAATATTGTATCATTAAATGAGTAAATATATGTATATATGTATTGAAGGGTTTTTGTCAATTTATATCATTGAATGTATATGAGTTTCAATGATGAGGTTATAGTTTGTGCATATGATGATCGACCTTTGCTGTATATATACATATTACCATATTTTTTTGATTAACTTGGGCATTTAGTTAACTCTTCATTATGCTCATGAAGAGTCTCCTACTCTCATGAGAATAGCAAAGATTAGAGCTCTTAATAATTTTTTGCTATTACTTTTACCATACCAACCGAACAGAAAACCTTCTCCTCTTTCTTTTGGATGATTCACTCATTATTCATAGCTTCATTCCCAGGTTCATTTCTTGATGGATTTATCTTTTTACCTTGATTAGTGTAGAATCTATCAATATCCTTGAATATTTTTTTTCTCTCAATAACAGGGTATAAATGATTAACAAACCATCAAGCTGTTATTTCAAAGTTTTCCTTGCATTCTTTATCTTCTTTGTTTTTTAAAGATACTTGGTGGAAACAACTTTTGCATCGGTTGAATTAGTGTCCAAGAATTGCACATCTTTAGATAAAGTTAATCAATCTTAATTAAGATTGTAATTTATTTGTTGGTTTTACTTAAAGATGAGATTTTTTCTGTAGGTTTTTGTAATTTGAATGTGGGTAAAGTTTAAATGGATTTGATTCATCGTTTGAACAGAGATCTTTTTCGTGGACTCAGATTTTAATACTTTGTAAAATTGATTATAGTTCTGGAACCATAGTATGCAAAATCCAGGTCTGTTATTAACCAAAATTGTTGTGATTTTCTAATTTTGGTGAAACAATTTACAGTAACAATTAAAAAAAGGTGTTTCATCCGATTATTCACCACTAAATGGTGTCCTCATTTAATCGGCGTCTCGCTAGCATTTTTTTTATTTTTTTTTGAAGTAAAAGGAAGTAAACCTTTGGTTTGGAATTATTATTATCGATTGTGTAGTTTCTGTTGATCCTTTTGCTATCACCTTACTTACCATGTGATATTAATCTAAGAGGTTAGTTGCATTTTTCATTGAGATTTTTCAATCCATAAATTTTATTTTCCAAAACAATGGTTGTGTAGCTTTTTATGTTTGGATGAAAACTAAAACTTAAGAACTATCTCTTCTGATTGTTGGGGCTATAATGCTATATATTTAATATCATCATTGCTAAGAGTTACTTTGGCTGTATCATCCGTGATCAGTTTCTTTGATTTTGTTTATAATTATTTCAATATTTGTTGATTTTGTCATACATTGTTAGATGAACTGGATATTTTAGTTTTTCTTTTCTTTTCATGCTTTGTTTTGAATTTTGATTATTTTGAGTTAATAAGTTTTAGCTAAATCTATAATATATTTGGCGCTTAGATGTTTTGTTGATCTTGATACAATGTAATATCTGGATTATTTGTAGGAATAAACATGCACTTTTACCAAGCAATATATGCAATTTTTCGTTTTCGCAGCAGGACGTGAATAACATGACTGGATGTTCGAGAAAGATTTCAGCTATATGGTAAGTTTTCCGGTTTTTTATAAATGTCCAATGGATGACTAAATTATCAATTTCTCATAGCTTATTGTGCTTTGAAACACTTAGAGTAATCATGGATAGAGAAACTGGCACGTCCAAGGTTTTGGCTTTGTTACTCTTGGTGACACCGAGGCTGCTTTTGCTACCATGGAGTCAATGGATCAATGGGTATTTGTTCTTTCTTTGATCTTATTGGTTACGTGGTTTGAGCTGCTCTTTTTATATGGGTTTATTTTGCTTCAGACTTAGGCTTCATACAATATTTAAAGTGATGTTAGTTTTGACGTTCTTAATAAATCTTTAGCACTCATGACTGATGTGATATAATTGTAATGATAATGGACAAATAAGTTGATGCATTATGCCAACATTCATATATAGAGATTTTTAAGTATGTGCTAATATGACGCGTTTTGAACAAAATTTGCAGGAGTTACATGGCCAAACTCTTAGGGTGAACTACACCAAATCAGAGGTCACAAAGTGGAGGTATAGCTTTCAGGCATGTGATTACTTTGGTGTTTGGATTGGAAGAATGTTTGAAATGATCGAGTGATAATGAATGTTTGGCAACTAAAGAGGAAACTGTTACAAAGAATATTTTGGTTAACTCGAAATTTATCATCTAAATGGTTCTGAGCTTTATTTCTTTATATGATCATGCAGTAGGTTTTCAAAGGGATAAGTGTTGTAAAAGGACAGCTATGCAATTTTCTAAGGTAATTTGTCTTTTTAACTTATTTTCTGATCTCATTTGTGGTATGTATACTTACGAAAAGTCAGGCCTTTTGGATATAATCTATATGTGTACATTGGGATTTGGGAACAGGGCAAGGTTTAATGAGATTAAGAAAATATAGGGTTTGACAAACTACTATCTCTTGAGTCTTTCAAGAAGATTAGAAATGGGTACATGTTGAAAGATGTGTATGTGTTTGGAGTTGAAGTTTTTGTTGATTCGTAGTTTGCATAAAACGACAAGTGCTTATTTGTAAATCCCCCGACAACTACCAATACCATTGATAAATTTACAAATGCAATACAGAAATATATTCGTTCAAATGTTCTCACAGTTGGGAATCTCAAGTGGTACATCAACTTTTACTTTCTCCGAGTTATATGGATTTGATTTGCCCTGGCTTTTTGAGTCTCATCACTAAGGATTTGAACTTCTGAATTAGTTTTTGATTAAATAAGGACTGACGGTAGTATAGTTGGGGATAGTTTGGGTTGGCGTAATGGGTGGGTTGGGTAATGAGAATAAACACTATGGCTATAATACAAGCTGGCCTCAGGAGCCCAGTTAATGACTCACTAAATGTAAAGAAACCGGGAAAGCCGCAATGGGCTTCATGGAATACAATGCTGTTGTTGTGCCAGGTAGCCCTGCAGCTGGCTACTCAAAGGATGATTAGGTAAGCCCAGATACCGTGTGTTATGGATTCGATAACACTTTTTCTGAAACAGCACGTAAGTTAAGGGATGTTTGGATTCGAGCCATCAACCCATTAGTTTATTACTTAGAGATGGAAATGGGTGGGTTGGGACATCAATATTCCAATTTTTAACGTCATTTGAAATGCTTTTATTTGTGCATAAAAAGTTTACTTATACAAGTGCAAAAAAAATGATGCAACTGCAGAATGTTTCATTTTAACTGGATGTTTTAGTGAAGCAGCTGAGCCCTATGCCAAAGGGGACCAGATCTCCAATTATCTATTGATTTGCATAAAGTATGCACTATATCGGATATTGGAAAGAGCCTGTGGATGTTAAATGTACAGGACTACAACAAATTGAGCAAGAAATTTTGGAGAGTTGTGCACTTCATTTCCATAAACATAAAGATCCTAAATCCATGGTAAATTTGTGAAAACTGTTTTCTCCAGAATCTAAGCGAGTATTCTTAAGGTCATTAGGCTACAATGATGAACTTTTATTGCTAGCAGAAGAATGGGGTCAATTTCTTGATGTTGTTGAGCTGGCGAGGTCATTTGGTTATGTTTAAAAGAGGCTGATCTCTTGGATAAGCCCAGTCATTGATTGGAGGCCACATATCTCTTTTGCTCACATGGGAAACTGGAAACAGAAGTTGGCCATTGAAGTCATTTGCCATTAACAAGACCTTTGTGAGAAAGCAAAGTTGTTTGCAAAAATGAGCTCTCATAATTCCTATGATTTTTTTTGTAATGAGCTTAAAGTACTCTCTAATGAGCATAGTTTGTAGCCTGAGCTCAAGAAAGATTTATTTTCTCACAAAGAGTGGAGATATTAATGATTACGAAGATATTGGATTCTCATTTTCGTATAAATTTCTCAAAGTACTTTTAGAAGGATGAATATACCAACCGATATTACTAATATTTGTGAAAAAAGATTTTCCTGTTAGAACTCTGGATTTCAAGTTTATCTAGTGGAAGGAGTATGACGTGAAAATGAAGAGCCAAATAAAAGCGATAATCTTGATGATTTTTATTATCTTCTTATTTTTGTTTCCATGTATTTTGGTTTATTATGTTGTCGCCATATATATCTTATTTTCATTTCATATGCTTGACGTTTTAACGTTTTCAAACTATTATAACGATATGTTAAAAAGGTGTGGATTACTGGATTATATATGTCTTAATTTATGTGAGTAAAGATATGTGTTGATGGAACGTGGCTTAATCAGAAACTAAATTGATGTGTACTTTGTAGTTGGATCTACGAATATGGTTAAATTAGTTGGGTTTGACATGTTGAAACTAATATAAATCTTTGGATTGGAACCAAAATAAATGTTAAATGGTGGGAGTTATTCTTGGTTACAGAGAATGAATTTAACATACTGTTGTTTTGATATGGAGTTTATGTCCTGTCTAATTTGGAATATGATATAATAAGGTCCTTCAACCAACTCATGATGAAAAACAACCAACTATAATCAAAGATTAGTTTCCCAAAATGCAAAGAACGATATTTTTTAAGAACATCAATCATGAGTTTCAAAACCAGTTTGGTCCTCTTCTATTGCTTAAACACTTACCCAAGAGTGCATTGTATACCCACTTACCTAGCTAGCCGTGCATCGCACGGGCGTGCACTCTAGCATATATATATATATATATATATATATATATATATATATATATATACTAGGTTTAGTCCCGTGCGTTGCACGAGATAACATAAATTTCGATCAAATAGTTCAACAAATTTTCAATATAAAAAAAAAGTTGTCATCGAAGAACGAAGATATTTTTTTATGTAATGAAGTAAAATGTCAAATGACAAAGTAATAAACATTATTAGAAGGAAAAATTATAAACCTCAAGATAAATCTTCACTTTTTTTCATCTTCCCTCATCTTTTCCACAAGCAATGAATATTTCACCATTCTCTCACCGTCTATGTAGGAATTAATCTTGACTCAGTCATATTATCTAGTTTGAGTTGGTTTTATTTAAGTTAGTATTTGAGTTTGTTTTAGTGTTGCTTCAAATAAATGGTATAAAGTCATGGGGTTGACCGAATTATATGCAATTGAGAATATGGACGTTATGGGTCATACCCATGACCAATTCCTTAGGTAGAGTTGGTAGTTTATTTGCTTATTTTTAGGATCACATGAGATGTAGTTTTGCCTATTTAAGGCTTTTTCTGTCATTGAATGAGAAGTAAGTTTCACCTTTGTTTTTTATATTTTTGTACGTATTTATACTCTCTTTTCATATTAACATACATAATATACATACTGAGTGATGTTGAGAGTGATAAAAAAAAAAGAAAAAGATAAAATTAAAAAGGTGAGAAAGAAACCAGATTTACACCACCATCACCACTTTGCTACCCACCCCTTTGGTACCTACAGGGCGAGTGGTGTTCCAACTGGTCACCGGTCGATCACCACCTTGCCTCCTTACGTATTACGTCCACCCTCAAAGAATTAAACATGGAGTATATAAAAACATAAATTCAACTTAAATTAAGACAACATTTTTTTTATGTTCCAAGTAATATAAAGTTTATACTTTTGTAATATATTTATGTTGGAAAATAAAAATTAAATATAAAAAAAAAATTTACATCTCAAAAGATATTATATTAAAAAAAAATTAAGAATCATTATTACTTTTTAATAAGAATTAAAAAGATCTTTAAAATATGGAAACTTTTATAAATTTAGAATATGTCATTAATATATATTTTAGGTAAGAAACTATTACCATATATCTCTTTTATATATATGTTAAGTGTCATTTAATTATATAAATAATATTTTTAATAGTTTTTTGTGCGATTTTAGACCTAATATCTATAATTTTTTTCAAAATATAAACAAAAATCTCATTAGATCAAGTGGTTTATGTTTCACATAAAATACTTGAGGTTGCGAGTTCTAATCATGCTTATGACTTTTTAATATGCTATTTATTCATAATTAATAAAAGCTATGTGGTTGTTGACTGGATGATAATTTGTCAAGTATGTATAGGTGTTAGCTTACGTGTCAACGTTTAAGAGACTAACGACGTGAGATCGCCACGTAGGAAAAAGATGATGTGGCGAGCTCTGAGATATGACACATCATCAAATTGAGATAGAGAATTATATATATATATATATATGTGTGTGTGTGTGTGTGTGTGTGTGTGTGAATTTTAGTATAGAATATCTACCCACTTTAATAAATGAAATATAAATATAAATATCTTAATAGTTTTTATTAGGGTGAATTACACAAATGATACCTGAAGTATACACGAAATTACGGTTTTGATACTTCACATGCACATCACGTGACTTGACTTAACGGCCAAATTGACGGCCGTCAGTAATAGGTATGGTCAGTGTAAGTTTTTGACAACGATGGGTATGACTCGTGTAATTTTTAAATTGTAGGTATGACCATTGTAGTTTTGAACAAACCTCAGGTATGATTTTTGTAATTTACCCTTAAGTTAAATATCAACTTGAGATTCTGAAAATTAATAGAACATTGAATTTTTTTAATTGTCGTTTATAAGTATTGATCCAGAAGTATTGAACCAGATCAAGATACCAAGCTATAGGCCCAATTGAAATAGTATACATCGAGTTATTAGAATTGAACCATGTTAGGTTAGCCTCAATTGGTAGAAGTTTATGTCTCTTAAACTCGATCTAAGGTCAAACATTGGAATCTACCAATAAACTAAAACAGGATTGACATGTTTTTGAAATGACACGCGACGTAATCCTTGATTGACACATGTCTTTATAATTATTTATTTTGTTAAATTAGTTTTTTAGTTGTATATAAATTCAATTTCCTAATTAGACTTAGAATTAAACTTTAACTCTTGTCTTAATATAAAAGACATTATAATTACCTTATTTGATTGATCGTTTTCTCATTAATAAATTGTCTATTTTTCTTTAATTCTTCGAACTCCTATTACTTATATTAGTTATGATAAATTATTAAATTGAAGGCTTCAAAAATTTGAGTTTACGATCCGAAATCACAAGGTTATTTGCCATCATTCACTATGCTTACAAGTTCTGATTTTGACGTGGTTCTAAAAATTTAAGGTAAATCCAAAATTCTAGCTAAACATATATTATATTTATCATTACTGTTTATCATAATTTAACTTGGATCATTGATTTATTTTAACCATAATTTATTTCATACTCATAAATCATGTATGAGGCATATTCGGGTTTTTTTTTATGATACATCAACCTACACCAGTTGACGTCACAGCCACCACCAATAGTCGTCGTCAACACCACCAGTTGCAGACACCACTATACGGCTATTGCCACCAACAACCATTATCGTCACCATCATCGCACATATTTTTGGGTATCTGATGTATAGAGCGAAAAGGGTCCTCCGAGAATATTATCGCACATTTAAGTTTGGTGGGCCGCAAACATCAAAACCCAATTATAAGTACAATTGTTTCAACATTACATTTACATAGCTAGTTAGTGGGCCTCTATTTATTTTGTAGCCCATTATATGTAAATTACTTGATTTCATTTATTTTAATTTGGTATATATCATGGGGATGGGAATATAAGGCTGTTAGGTACCTAATCTTATGTGTGAAACACTCACATATTGTTTTTTAATCCATAAATATCATGGAGGCCCAAACATTTAATCATTAAACAAAAAATATTAAAAAATTTGTAAGTGAGGGGTTCCACACCTAAGCTTAGGTGTCGGACAACCTTATATTCCATTTTCCCATATATCATTTTCAGGTAGCGTATATATATATTTTTTAGAAAGGTAGGTAGCGTATATATCGAAACGCCTCCTTCATGGATACCCATAAGTCCATACAGGGTCGGCTCAACCTTTTCGGGGACTCTAAGCAAGATCAATTTTTGAGGCCTTTTTACGGTCTTCAATACTTCGTTTGAGATCGACAAACGATAATCGAAAAAACTTATAAATGTGAGTAATAGTCACCCGTAAACACATACATGAAAGTATATACACTAAAGTAAATCTTCTCATTAACTAAAATAAATCTTTGTGTCTAAATTATTGTATTTCATTTTTAAGTTGGCTTTGGTCACTCATCAGGAGTTTATTTCTAGAATTATATTGTGTAATTGTACCTATTAGCAATTAGCATCTTGTTAATTTGCTTTTATCAATAAAAACATATGTCAGTTCCAAAAAATATATATATAAAAAATAAATCTTTTTATTTAAAGGCATAATATGATTAGTAATAGAATTGTTATGGTGACTATTAATAAGTGTTCTTTTATATGTTTCTATGTATACAGAATGACAAAAGGATTACAATAGCAGTTATTAGGAATTGAGAAAAGGATCAATTTTGTGTATACAAATGGACAAAAGGATAATTTTTTTAAGCCCAAAAATAAATTTATATAACAAACTAACAAAGTACACCTCAACTCAATTTAGGGGCCCTAACAATTGTGGGGCTTAAACAATGGCCTAGCCCAACATACATATAGAGCCGGCACTGAGTCCATAACATATTGTATTTTTGGCATGATATCGGCTATACAGTACAATTCCGTTCCCCTCAAATTTTAATGTAAACCAAATGGTGTGTTTAGTAAAAAAAAACGAGAAACGTGTTTTAGAAATTTTCTAAAACGAAATATGGAAAATCGAAAAGGTATTTATATGTGGTTTTTTCAAATGCGTTTTCCATGAAAACAAGATATTCAGTTTTTAATTAATAACTATACTCTAAAATACCCATATATTCAACTTTTTAGCTTTTCTGATTTTAGCATCTCGGCATGAGTATAAAACACATCAGTATGGTGAATCTAGTAGTGGTCGTGAAGAAGAGCTTGAGGCTCAGAACGTGGGAAAAGATCAAAGTGTTAAAGGAAAGGAAGAAGCCTAGTACACATATTTTGGTAAGCAGTGGTTGTTAGAGAATTTCATCCATGAAAAACTATATATAAACTTTTGCGTAAACACTCTAAAGCCCATAACACCTTTTATACTTATAATAACAGCTAACAATTAGTATAGCCATAATATTAACAACCAGACAGCATTTAGAAATCATTAAGCATCAGAATTTTTTATTTCGCACAAATAAGGAAATTAAAGATGGCATGCATATCTTAAGGTTGTGGTTGACACTCACATGAAAACTGATGAGAGGAAAAATAAGGACATAAATAATTCTAAAGTACAAAAGACCCGTTTACAAATTTATACAAAATGTTAATAATGTTTACCGTTTGGGAAAGCATCCAACGTCGTTCCAACTCAACTCATGTACTTGCTGAATTATATAGAAGCTTGAGTAGTACTGTATCACTTTTAGGATGCGTAAGATGGGCAAGGTTGGAGAACCCGTGACTCGGACTCGACTCGGCGAGAGGGGGGGGGGGGGGCGGAGTAGGGAGTTTTTGGAGACTTGGACTCAACTCAGGGAGAACTCGGATTAGAATTTTACATACAAACATAAGTATTTATGAAATTATATGTAATAATAGAACTTTAAAAATATCTTCCAAACTTCAAATTTTTGCATAATTGTTTAACAACGGTAACATAATAATTCAAAACTTGAAAATTAAACGTATGATTAGTTGATAGAATCACGTTTCATCATCATTTTGTGCGTATCGAGGTAAGAGAACTTGTGACTCGGACTCGACTCGGCAAGGTGAGGAGTCAGGAGTTTATTTTGGGTTTTTGCCCGACTCGGGGGAGTTTTACAACCATGAAGATGGGTGACAACCAAAGGTGGACGAAGCGCAATTTGGTTCTTTTCGGGCCTTAAACATCTCCTCAGTCTCAGACCACAACTAACCTCTTAACCTGTATCAAGCACTACATTCATGAGAACATTTTATTAACAAGGAATCATTAAATATATATATATATATATATATATATATATATATATGTTATCTGTTTAATTTATTTGGTAATGTAGTTAAAAATTCTCTTTTTCTTAAAGTTACCATAAGTGCAGCATATTAGCAAATGCAGAAGGTAAGACCGCACAAGTGACATGACCATCGCTATTTTACGATCTTAAATTTTTTAAACACATAATATTACCATAACCAGTAAAAAACCATTTTCCAAATGGAAAAAACAATGGTTAATTATCTACGTAACTGATTGACAACGATATCAATTGAGAGCAATATATCAGAAAGATTTTTCGTCTAGAAATAATGCTAAAAGATGATACGAGTAACCTTTTTCGTCTAGAAAGACTGACATATATAAGATTTTTTTTTAATACATGCTGAAACTTTTTCGTGTCATAAGCCTATTTTTTGATCCTGCAATGTACCCCCAAGTGTTCGTTCAATTCTTAATATCAATATACTCTTAATTAATTAAGGGATTAAAACAAATTTAGGTGGCATTTCCACAAACAGTTTGTGGGCATATGAAATGTTAAACCACATTATCAGATAATAATAGGTAAACAAAGGTTTAACATTGATAGATTTAACAAAATAACAGTTTTAGATTGATATAAGCAGACTGCAGAAGGGTGAAAAATGAAAATGATGCATCTCTGATGAACTTATCTATATGGAGTCAAAATGGCCCAATTGGTAAATAACTCTAGTTGAGCCTTTCAAAAAACTTGGGCTAAATGAGTTTTATTATTATTACTATTATTATTATTTTAAGGTTAGTTTCGATTCAAATTTGTTGGAGACAATTTAACCAGCAATTTGCTGGACCTTCAACCCTCCTTCTTAATCACTTCGAAGTAATTTAAGATGTTTGGTTTTTTTCTTTTTGGTATTATAAATTACTAGAATTTAATTTTTTTTTAACAAACTCATTCGGTACAAACTTTGTCTTTAAACTTAGAGATTATTTTTTTTCACGTCAAGACTTCAATCCAAAATCTCAAATCCTCACTTGACCTCATAATACTAGAAGTGTGTTTATCAATGATATGCGACTAAAGGATTCTAAGTAACGTGTAAGATAGTCAATGATAATCATATAAGAGATAGATTGATGTAGTGCTTTGAAATATACCACTAATAACCTTTGTCTTTTGAGCTCAAGCCAAGACGCCAAATATATCGACATACCCGGTCGTGTATCGCACGGGTTTTCACTCTAGTATAAATAAAAAAATTAACAAAACCCAAAGCTGAGCAACTAATAATAATGGAGTGTTAGTATTAGGTATTTTGAATTTTCCAAATGAAAATAAAACCTTGATGGGCCACCACCCACCTCCACTCAAAAATGAATAACCGATCACCTACCATCATCCATTCCAACTCCGCTCTTCATTCATTCATTATTATGACTCCGTATTATTTTTTTAATCGGTCGATATCAAGATGAGGGATTTGGGAGATGATGGGCCAATACTTTCCTTTTCTTCCATCACTACTACACTTTTTTCTCAGAAGTGTACTTTTTTTAATCTTGTACTTGTTTCCATTCAAGCATTATATGGTCTGAGACAAAGGTTGGAAACTCAGAAGCACAATACTTTTGGGAAGGTTGGAAACTCAGAAGCACAATACTTTTGGGAGGTAACTATGATTGTCTTGTTTGAAAATGTCATTAATGTAGGGTGTTTTTAATTATAGATGACAAATGGGTGGTTTGGATAACATGTCTGCAGGGTCAAAGGGTGTAATTTTGGGACTTGTTAACATTGTCCAGCTCGCATTGTGTGAGCTTGAAAACTCATTTTCTATACTTTCAAGCTATTTATGACGATTTATGCATTAAAAATGCACTATGAATGACCATCGACCAATTTGACCCACTCCATTTAAAGCTAGCCTCTTTGATTTAACTCGCTGGAGATACACTATATACCGACTCTACCCCTTCACAAACAAGAAGGTTAATATCACATACTCTACTTTTAAGTTTCAATATCTGCAAAACGAACTTTTTGGTAAACCAATAGGCATTTCCGTGCTGGTTCGGGGCCATTGGATAGAACTACGTACATGTTCACTTATGTTGAGCCACAACCTAGCAGCCCAAAACTGGAAGAGTTGCTAGAAGATTATTGGGATCTAATGCCAATATATCAGGTAATGTATTCGAGCTTTATCTATAGTCCTTGCAAGAAATATTAACATCGCCAGGCATGTTTTATAGATAATTAACTAGACATATGATGCTATTATATGCTGATTTAAGATTATGAACTTCAAACAGGGAGTTTCATTGGGTGAGTTAGAGATTCTGAGAGTTATACATGGTATTTTCCCGACCTATCGTGACAGGTAAAATTGTATACCCATCGTATATGCACATAATGTTTCCATGATTTAAACCCTTGCTCCTTTGCAAGGAATGATCAATGCTTGATCAACAGTATCCCAACTTATGGTTGGTTTAGATTTTCCTATTCATCTTTATTGGCATTAAGACATAAAATCAATCTGAAAATATGACCAAGTCATTTATCTTCATCGTGGAGAGTTTAATTTGCAGTCCACTACCAGCAGCTTTCAATCGTATTCTACAGGTATAATAATCAAGTCTTTTAAGCTTCAATATTTAACATTCAAATCAAATTTCCGCATGCCCATTACGTTGTTATTTTCTGCAGTTTGGTGATGCTAGTGGCATACAGTCTCCTGTTTCCTTTGGCGGTTTTGGAAGTTTGACCAGGAATCTCGGAAGACTATCAAATGGTAAGTAAAAAAATAGGTTACCAATTGAAGTTAACTATAAACTCAGTTTAGAACTCCCCGTATTCATCTTATACCTATGAAATTCAGGAATACATGAAGCAATTAGTGGAAATTTACTGGACTCCGAGAATTTGTCATTGTTGAATCCATACATGGTCAGTATATCCTCTGGGCTAGGTTATATTCCATGGGAACTACTTTTTTACATGAATGAAATATATTCTTCAGCCAAACCTAAGTGCATCTTGGTTATTTCAATGAGCCATGTCTGCAAGAAAAGAAACCGGTGTCTCACCAGATTTCAGTAATGACCTTCTTCATGTCAATTTCCAGAGCATGCAGGTATATAGTGTAGCTTTTAAGTTAGATTATACCCCATTAATCATTTTTAACTGTTAAAAGTGTTTCTGCAGAAACTAGGGGATCCAGTGCTAAGACCATTTCTTCAGGTAGGCTCTAATTGAATTTCTCTCTTTAGAAAATGGTTCAAAGGTAAGTGAATCTGACTCTGACTTGGCTTTGACTCTAACTGTGTGTAACACCACAACAAGGCGGAATCATGAGGGTTACATACTAAGCACAACACAACATGGAAATTAAGTAGAGACAATCTAGAATGCATTCAAAGGATTGGATAATCCATAAATCGATCAATTACAAGTACCGGATCATACAAAAATACATAAGGAGCACATCCATCAAACGTTTACAATATAATAGTTCAAAAGATGGTAAATGTTCATAAGCATAACCCATAATCGGGAATCTATGAACCACGGATTCATGAAGTCCAATCCAGGCACAATCAAGCAACAAATCATCATATACGTCTTCCATTAATCCGTTCACCTGAAAAGTGTACTAAAACGTGTTAACATAAAGTTGGTGAGTTCGTAGGTTTGAGTAATAAATTAAAATCAAGTGTGTCAGGATATCAACCGTTAACGATACACGAGGATTAGGATACCTAATCACGTTCACACAAATCAACACAAGTCAACGATTACGTTTAATAATAGCAATAACCGGCACGACTTACATGATGAACAATGCGTAAAATACGTTTTCTGGCACGACTTACATAATAAATAATGCGTAATAAACCGGCGCGACTTACATGATAGACAATGCGTAAAATACGTTTCCTGACATGACTTACATACTAAATAATGTGTAATAAACCGGCACGACTTACATGATAGACAATGTGTAAAATACGTTTCCCGACATGACTTACATAATAAATAATGCGTAATAAACCGGCACGACTTACATGATAGACAATGCGTAATCGTGAACACATACAATCACGTAAACAAGCAAAACAAGTAAGCATTCAGCGTCCCGTTCCATATCATAACAAGTTAATTAACCGACAACCGTTTAATAACGAGTACACTTTCCACTCCAAAATAAGATAAACGTAGGGGCTACGAGACTCACCTTGAGCGGCTATGACAAGTTAAGATTGAGCTACAAGCGTAAGATATTCGTCACACGTTCACAACCTGTAGTTAAACATGCATACACTTTCAAAGTTACTCTCGACGGGAGAATCCAGGCTAGCTGGCGAGCGATCCCAGTTCGCGACAGTTTCCATTTGGTAGTTTTTTTTATCGTATATCAATATACGCTCATGATTTGAGGCTCGTTTGATCATAAGAATCAAAATCATTTTTGTTGGATGGATATGAGATTGGGGGGATGTTAGGAATTGTCTTTGGCATGGATTAAACGACTTAAAGACATAAAGGAAGAAAGTGGGCAGCAACATAGGTTTGACTAAAAAGTCAAAATTGACCAAGAACATTCAAACTCTAATTCGACACTTGAAAATCCGATTTTGTGAGATTCAAGACTCAACTCGGCATATGATCAACATGATTGAACATAACAAACATAACCCCTTTCATAATTTCGTTCCATAACATCACTTTAACTCAAGAATTGTTCTTGACCCATTTTGACCTCACAAAACCCTAATTCAACCTAGACCTCGATTTGAAGAATGTTAAGACATGGTTTGAGCATAATTTGGCATAAGTAATGTGTATGAAACTAACCCATACTTAAAAAATCATTCCATAACTTCAATTAAGCCACAAATTCGATTTTGACCTAAATTATCCAAGTTGTAAGGCGCTGTGCGTATCGACCCGTGCAGTGCTGTAGCTAACGCGTTAAGTATCCTGCCTGGGGAGTACGTTCGCAAGAGAAACCCTAAAATCGACCCATTAAGCTTTTGAACCAAAAATTGACTAAGGGTTGTTTAGGTTAGACTTGAAACGTGATTATAAACATAAAATGGTGGATTTGAGATGAGTTTTACTTACCAAAATTACCTTCAAAGAGTCAAACCCGAATTTGAGCTAAATGGAAGGATTTCTTGGACTTTGACCTTTAAATCCTTGGTATGATGACCCAACAATGAAAGAGATGGTGAATTTAATGTGATTCCAACTTAAGACACAATTAATGATTCAAGAAATTTAGAAAGAGAGGGGGAGATGTTGATGTGCATTTTGTGAGAGAGAGATAGAGAAAGATAAGAGATTAAAGGTGGGTGAGAAAGAGAAAGGATAAAAGATAAGTGGATGGGGGATGTGGGGCTGGTTTGGGAGAACAAAATAGGTGGGTATTTATCCCACTAATGCCACACAAATAGCTAGTTAACTCGACACGAGTATAGTGTAAATGCTTGGGCATAATTTACACTAAAGTTCTCAAATATTCATTTCCGAAATATAAATTCGTTCAAGTCTAACAACATAAGTCACGATAAGTAAACGAGTCAAAACGGCAAATGCTACACTATTACCTTATGTATATTATCACTATTTGTCCCCAACTAGTCTATTGTCGATTCCAACACTTTTAAACTATTACACCATGTAAGTAGGCTCTTTATGTCCACTTTTTCTTTTTCGACTCTTTTAGACTATTACCCATGTAAGTAGTCTATTCATGTTAATACAAGTTAAAAATCACGAATGTTACATTGTGACAGGATGTGATACAATTTGGTCCTCTAGTAAAGACGCTAGGCCTCGTTATGCTAACAAAGCCTCAAATAATTCCTTCTATATTTAAACAGGTAAATAGCCGGCTCAGATTGTTAAATTTACCGAAGAGAAAGATCTAATATTTACAATCAACAGGTTGGCTTCCCGGTGCTGATCGACTGGCTAGGACATTTTTCATCATTGGGTTCTTATACATTTCTTTCAATATTCATTGACCCTCTTATAAGGTATCAGACTATCTATGACTACTAATATGAGATATTATAGGTCATCTATTCAGATTGTAAGATGATTACGCCAACCATTTTAACATTGTGTCAGGCCTGTGATCCATAGATTTTCAACCGAGATGAAATACAAATGGCACAGACAACTTGAGGCATGGAAATATGGAGCTGGCTTGGATTACAAATTCAGCCAAGAAGAAGTAACCAAGAAAGGTTCCAACAAAGTCAATAAAATCGAAAACGTAAAGATATGACCTTTCACTTGAAGTCATGAACCATTACTTATTGGTTTCCAGCAGAATGTAAATCTGTGATATAGAGATTTGACAACGATATTAACTGATTTCCGTCATTGACAACAATATTTATGTATACTTTAGGAGGTAAACCAAACCAAAAAGACTATTTGAACAATATTGTATGGATTCAAGGTATACCGAGTGAACAAGAATACATGTTCATGAAACTTTGTTTATATGGACTTTGTCGATGATAAACATCTTAGAATTGTGATCATGGACTCCATTTTTTCCATGCCTTAATGATGACAATTATTAACAATTTCTATGAATGAAAAAGATGGAAGCCACAACTGGGTTATGTTATGTCACTTATGTGTTATATACTTAGATGTATGTTGAAAAGTTAAGGGATCGACCAAAGTGTATAGCACCAACTCTCAGATGGTCATCGAAATTCTATTTCAAATTCAATTTACATAAACTTCTATAAACTACCATAAAGGCCTATACATCAAAAACCGCCACTTTACATAAAACTGCCTCTTTATGTTTGCTATACAACAACCACGTCAGATTTCAAAGGTATAGATTGCTTCCTAAGACATGCCACATAGGATTGTTTTAGAGGGATTTATATACAGTATAGTGTGTATATATATATATATATATAGGATATACTAGTCCTTAGGCCCGTCCATTGGACATGTAATTTCAAGATATATAAATCTTATAATTATTGTGAAACAAAAAGTGTATGACCAATATCACAACTTAATGTATACAAAACCTAAATAAGAAACATATGAAAATTAACACGATATAAATATTGATTCCAGTTTACCTTTTTTTTCCAACTTTAGTTAATTAAAAAGAGAAACAAAAAGTGTATGACCAATATCACAACTTAATCAATACGAAAGTTAAAAAAAAAACATATGAAAACTAACTCCATATAAATACTGATTCAAGTTTACCCTTTTTTTCAACTTTAATTAAATAAAAAGGGAAACAAAAAAGTAGATAATAATAATAATAATAATAATAATAATAATAATAATAATAATAATCAAAAAAATTTTGTAAAAGATTTTTTTATTAAAGGTTGGTTATTTTTTATTAAATAAACATTAAAAAAATTATAGAGGATTAATAAGGAGGGAGTATTAAGCTAAAAGAGGAGGTTTAGGGGTGCCAAGTGTACCCCCAATCCCGTCTTTTAGTTATATTATATAGATAGATAGATATAGATAGATAGATTATTAGTGCCATTAAAAAGATACAGTATATATTTAAACGATTGTTCCACCAAATACCTATCATCATCATAATAAAATTAGAACGACTTATGTTTTGAACAAAGAACGATGGTTTCAGTGTTTCACATCCATGTAACTTCCAATCGAAAAGAAGATCGATATATAAAAAAAATTATTGGTATTGCCGCATCAATTAATTACTAGTCACCTTCACTTCCGATTTCACCTTAAAAAAGCCGCATCCTTGTCTATGATATTATCTTCATAAATAAATGCCACTTATTTTCTCATTATATTATATGTATATAACTTATATAAAACAAAAGGTCACCGTAATACTGTGTTACACGCCAGTCAAACCTGTGTATTTTTCCATATATCCCCTCTTACAAGAAACCAACCAAACAACCTCTTTTCCATCCTCAATTTTCATCTCAAAAAAAACACACACACAATCACAAAAGAATCCAACAAAAACCATGGAAACAGAAGAAGAACAATTAGAATATGAAGAAGCACTCGTTTCTTTTATCCTGTCATTTCAAAACCTCAACTCAACAAAATCCCGGCGCCCGGAGCCGCCGCCACTGTCGGAAGTGGAAGAAACAACCGGGTACGTATTCAAAAACAAAGATTTGCTAAAAGAAGCATTCGCACATGTTTCTTTCAAGGAAAGAGATTGTTTGTCGTACGAACGGTTGGAGTATTTGGGTGACTCTGTTTTGAACCATTTGATTGCCAAGCTGCATTTCTTCATGTATCCTGATATGGCTCCTGGTGAGTTGACTCGGTTACGCGCCGCTACTGTTGACACTGAAGCACTCGCTAGGGCCGCCCTCAGGCTTGATCTTCATAAGTATCTCCGGCACAACAAACCTCTTCTTGACAGTCAGGTCTCTATATCTATATATATTGGCCGGGTTATTACATTTTACAAGATAAGATATGATTTTTCATAAATATATATCATGATTATTAATATGTGTGTGTTTGTTTGTGGATGATACAGATTGAAGAGTTTGTGGAAGGTATCGGGCAGTATCCGTCACACTCTTACGGCATGATTGATCCGCCTAAAGCGCTGGCCGATATTCTTGAGTCACTCATTGGTGCTATCTTCATCGATACTGATATGTCCATGGATGATACTTGGGAGGTAAATAATATCGCAATCTATGTTGTTGATACACACACACAACAATAGCACACTCAATGCAAGAGACGAAAAACAAACAGTATTTCAACAATTTTTCGCTACATATATATATGTTGTACTTTATTATTATTATTATTATTATTTTGTTTTGGGTTTTAATAGGTTGCGGAGCGTTTATTACAGCCGTTGATGACTCGTGAAAACTTAAAGGCACACCCGGTAGCAAAGTTCCATGAAGCATGCCAGAAGATGGGATTAAAACCACACGCAAAAGATATGTGGAGCAAAACAGGAGAGATCGAGATATACATTGACGATGAATTGATTGGGACAGGAAAATACAAGCTAAAGAAGATTATTGCAGTAAACAGAGCCGCACATGATGCATACCACAACCTTTTCGATAAGTTCGGTACTAAAGATAGCGATCAAAACCTTAGTAACAAAGAAGATGATGATTAAAATAGTATTATTGCAGGGTAATCAGCTTGCTTTTAAGTTGTACTGCCATCTTCGTATAAAGTTTAATTAGAAAGAGAAAAATCTAATTTGTTTTAGCATGAAATTATCGATAGAGTAACCTAGGATTAGACTCTAATTTGTTCTCATATTGGGATTATTAGTCTCATTGTAACCTTTGGTGTTACATTAATCTTGTGAATTGGCTAATAACTATGAATCAAGTTAAATGCATTTTCATTGCTTATATGTTTCTTTTTACCTCTATCAAGCATGGGTTACTTTTGTGTATATGGCACTCACAATACACTTGTGAACTCGGTAGATAAAGGTGTAAGGCTTTATATTGTCACAATTTTCAGTTTCACTTTTGTACCTGTTAACATCTTTTATTTTGACCATGTCCATTAATAGAAAAATAAAAAATAAAAAAAAAAGTATACAAGGAATATGGTCCTCAAATGGTCCTCTTTTATAATTAGTTACAAAAAGGACTTTCATGAAAGACACATGTAAGTATAGAAGCTGGACTAGACCGGTTCTGAAAATGAGGCAAAACATCCCGGTCCCGGTATCTTTAACGATTTCGGTTTTCTCAAATTAGCAACAACTTAAATTTAATTGAGTAATACAGCTAACAAAACATCTTGTTGAACCTTTTTTAACTGTGCATCAAAATATAATTCCTCTAACTGATCTTAACCATCGGTGAAAATTACCTTAGTAACACAAAATATAATTTCTCTCCATTGCTATGTAGAAATCATCTGAATTTCATGCCTTAGATGGGCCCCATTAAAGTTTTAGGACTAGGTCGGTTATTTCCAGTATTTTCCAGGTGACAGTACTGGTTTTTGCCTGGTTGGTACGGATTGTGGGAACCTTTAAAAGCGGGAACAGAATTAGCAGAAGCAAAAAGGACACTGCCAAATTAATGTACCCCACTTCATTTAGTTTCACAATAAAATCACCCAAACTCTCCTGCAACATCATTGGTTGTAAATTCCGAATTGCAACCTTATTTGGCATACCCATTCACAACATTTGTCCAGTTATTGATAGGATTTTTTAACTTATGTGTCACATTTAAAGTAACTAGTAAAGTAAGTTTTAATTAAATGGGGTTAATATCAAAAGTACTCCAGACCATCGAGATGAAAAGAAATATTCAATATATAACATATGAGAGAATGATATGTTGGATTTATTTCGTAAAGCTTTGTGTATATTAAGAAAAATTGATATAAAAAAAAAAAAATGTGCAAATTTGAAAACAGACGACTATGACAATAAATTATGGTTCAAATGGCCATCTTATATCTAATTGTAAATGGATCATGAGATGAAAGAATGCATCAAATCAAATTACGTACACTAGTCTAAATTAACGTGACAATTAAGTGAGTGGACCAGATTCGACAACCAGGTCAAATGGTTAGGGTCCAAATCGAAAGCTTTTATCAAACTGAGGAAAACGGTTAATGGGTCAAACGGGTTGGTGATGTCAGATTGATCCATTGCACTAACCAAAGGCGGCTCAACATAATAGGGCCTAAAATGAATTTGAGTTAATTGCAAGATTGGTCCCTGTGATTTGTATGTTTTTGCAATGGGGGTCCCTTTTTGACTATCGTTGCGATGGGGATCCCTATTTTGAGAATTTTTTGCAAAATTGGTCCAATTTTGACTGAACCATTAAAGGTGGCCGTCAAGTGTGCACATGTGCCGCACGTGTGGGGGTGTTTTTGTACTTTTTACCCCACAAGGACCTCCATTGCTAAAATAAAAAATCACAGGGACCAATCTTGTAACTTTTTTAAAAATCTATCACCAAATAATAACTTTTAACTTTTCCATAAAAAAATAAATCTTATTAAATAGTTAACTTATTTTTAACATTTTTTAACTTTTCATGATTATTTGTTGTCAAAAAACTAAAAACATATTACCACTAAAAATTTTAAAACTTATAAATACTTCAACTTATGATTAACTTCAATTAACATTATAACGTATATCTGATTTCTAACATTTTTCAAAAAATGTTATTAACTTCTTGTGTATTTGAATTTGACACGAAAATAGATAATTAAAATACCATATATGACATTTATATTATTCGAACAGAGTTGTTTTTTTATAATAAATATCAAATTCCTAACATGCTATCTTTTATTTATTTAATCTTATATAATAACAAAAAAAATATATAAATCAATTTTCAAAAATAAAAATATTTACATAAGGTATATCTCCATTATTAAAATTTAAAAGTATACATAAATTTAATATTAGGGACCTAATGAGTAGATAATTTTATGTTACAATCTCTTAAATTAAGTTAATCATTAATTATATAATAGTTGTAAATAAGTCTTATAAACTTATAATTTTTAAAAATCTATCACTAAATAATACCTTTTAATATTTTAAAAAGTTTTATAAAGTTACAACTTTTAAAAATCCACCACTAAATAATACCTTGTAACTTTTTAAAAAGTTATATAAACTTACAATTTTTAAAAATCCATCACTAAATAATACCTTGTAACTTTTTAAAAAGTTTTATAAACTTACAATTTTTAAAAATCCATCACTAAATAATACCTTTTAATTTTTAGTGGTAATATGTTATAAATTTTTCTTAAAACAAATAATCATGAAAAGTTAAAAAGTGTTACAAATTATATTCAAGTCAATTATTTAATAAAATTTATTTTTTTTAATGAAAAAGTTAAAAGGTATGATTTAGTGATGGATTTTTTAAAAATTGCAAGATTGGTTCATGTGGTTTTCCATTTTTAGCAACGGGGGTCCCTGTGGGGTAAAAAGTACAAAAATACCCCCACACGTGCGGCACATGTGCACACTTGACGGCCACCTTTAACGGTTCCGTCGAAATTGGACCAATTTTGCAAAACATTCTCAAAATAGGGATCCCCATTGCAACGATAGTCAAAAAGGGACCCCATTACAAAAACGTACAAACCACAGGGACCAATCTTGCAATTAACTCAATGAATTTTTACTACAAAGCTTTTCAGATTAATACAATTGTTCATACTTTATGCAATTGATTTTTTGACTGCGTGACAATGTCTTCTGACATAGTACCGTTGTTTATTTGCACATACATGTAAGCATATAGCTATGTAAGTAAACATGTTCATGTATAACATAACATACAATTTCATATTTTTTTATGTTTTTATTTTCCTAAACTTTTTTGTAATTCTCGTATGTATTAGATCTATGTATAATTATAAAAATATGAGGCCTTTATAATATTGGGGTCTGAAACTCTTACTTCACTTGTTTTACCATTGAGCCACTACTGACACTAACACTGTTTTGTAATTCAGAGGTGTTGTGGAAGCTTTATTTATTCTTTTATTTAATAATCTCTGATTGAGCACTTTACTATCAAACTAGTTAGATCTCTTTTACTAAGGCTTGTTCATAAATCTCTTCCTCACCTCTTCCTTACTCCTACGTCAGCTTTTCTCAATCCAAGAACTACCCCTAGCATTAAGAACTCATCCTCATCTCTTCCTAAACCTTTTTGTTCTTTTTATGATCCGCAACGGTTACAACACAAATGGGCCCACTACGCTCTGTCGTTCTTGTTCTTAATTAGGAAGGGAGCGCTTTTCGACGAGGAGAAAGGGAGTGGTAACACCATAGCAGTAATGTCCTTGAGGAAGAGCTCAAGGACAAGCTTACTACGAGTGGCCTAATTAGGACCAAAGGGACATAGTCCTAGCCGCTAGCGGTATATGTTCCAAAGGCTTAAATTATATAAGGAGAGGTAAAAAGAAGTTTGGTTACACGTATAGAAGATACAAATGCTGAAAACTTTCAATATGAGATTAATGGGTGGTATTAGATAAACTCTTTCATATAATATCATTAATTTGTATTTCAAATTTAAACAAACTTCGAGTACATACACTACTAGAAAAATAGCCTTTAATGACACCAAATGCATGTCATAAAAGGGGTCAGATGACTTTTGGTGTCATAAATCGACCCGTCATAAATTTATGACACGCCTTGCGCGTGACATGCTTTTATGACACACTTTTACGACATGCTTTTATGACACGACATTTGCGTGTCATGGTTCAAATATTTAAAAAAAATATTTTTTATAAAATTATTAATATCCACACATTAAATAACAGTAAATCTCATAATAAAAATAAATACACGTACCCATTCTTCACGAACTTCATCCAAATCATCATCCGTGTATTCTTCTTTATCTTCCCCGATCTGACATATACATATACGTACAATACATTAAAAAGGAGATAAATATTAAAAAAAAAACATGAAACTCCCGAAACAAGCATCCATTATTTCAAATAATTAAAACATTATTAAAAATGTGACCTTTATCATTTTCCAATTGATGCCAAGTAAAGCTATACATTCCAAGGTTACATTGACATTCAACTTGCTACCACACTATGATCTAAAAAATATTTAACCCTTCAGAACTATTGTTATCCTGCATTTAATATTTGCAAAACACTAATAGACAAGTAATAGGCTTTCTTTTTGAGAATGCATAAGCAAGTAGTCTGAGAATGCAAAACCCTAATATTTGGAACGATGTAGACAGAAATGCAAAACCCAGGAGTCTGAGAATGCATAAGCAAGTAATTGTGTTTCGTCAGGATTCACCCTAATCTGGCTCTATATATACAACGCTAATAGGCTTTCCCTCCCCGTTAAAGTCATTTTCGATTCAGCTAACATTCTGAATCTTTGTGTATTTCCACATTTTGCTTATTCATATCCGGTTTTAAACTGAAATATATAAACCTAAATTCAGATTTGGTGTTCAGTTCCATTCGTGTGAATTGGTTTCGATTATCGCTTCCAAAAACATGAACAGTAAGCAGTTAGCAAGCAGTTAGCCATGGGCAAATTCCATCGACACCCGAAAATTGCAAAAAACACTGAATGCTTTCTTTCTGCTTGAATAGTGAAACGACTATCATCACTAAATGTTATATATCCATATTGCTTACTATGGACTTGTTCTTTTACAATAACAGTTGTGAATATATATGGGATGCTAGACTTACATTGTCATATTCAAGTACTTGAATTCCTTGCTCAACTATTTCCTTCATAAACTTTAACACATAATACCCACATTCAGTTCTTCCGGGCTGCATTGGACACTACACAAGAAAACATGAAATATTTGTTCATCATAAAGTTAATTCCAAAAGTTTAACCAACAGTTCATCCTTACCAAAAGATAGCAGGATTGTCAAAGAGTAGAAAAGAGCAAGCGAAAATTGCAAAATTGCACCAAAACATTGCAGAAACAAGCAACCAGAACCTACCCATCACTTTCCTCCCTAAAACTTTCTTAATAGCATGTGTTATTTTCTACCAGACAAATACTCAGCATTTGTTATTTTCTACCAAACAAAGAGCAGCAAAGTCCACCATATATATGGCTCCAAAACAGCCCCCCATGAAAACAGTGTAGGGCCGAAAAACGCAGCGTTGTTGTCAACAAAAGGGAATAAAAGATAACATATCAGTTTGTATTTGGTGTTTACCTTAGATGGGACCCAATTGAGTTTACTCTTCTTCTTGAATCCACTTTGTACTTCATATAATGCAATTGCCCTACAAAAAAAAGATGATAGCAAGTATTACTTAAGGTTATAAGATGCTTAAAGATAAGATAATTTATTACTTACGCATCAACTATTTGTTTAAACTGCAAGTTGACGCTGCTAGTCCTTAGGGAATCAAGATAATAGCAAGTAGTTGTTTTCATGTTTAGCACGCCCAACACCCAATGTCTTCTACAAAAAAGCCAAAACCAAACTATGTTAAACAACTTATATAGGGTTGTTCTAGTAGTTCATTCTCTTATTTTTTTTCTTTTTTTTAAGTTAAAAGCCGGTGGAAAATCAAACCCGAGATTGTAGGGCAACAAGACGATGTCATTGCCATTTCTCGAAGATAATCGTTCTGCAATGCGTTTACTTGAATCATCGAAACTTTTTTTCTTTGACTTAACATCACTTCGCATGATTGCAGTCGGGCTCATAAAACAAATTCCATGATCTCTGTTTGGTCCATTCTTGATTTTCTCAAACAAGTACCTGTTAAGATACAATTTTAATGCATTGAACAATCATATATACTATGTTATATGCAATCAGATTTTTTGACTTCAACGAATAAGTGTTTAAACCGGAAAAAAGATAATTTAAAATTAATCACTTACATGGTATAAGACATAACAACAGCACCAGTCATCTCATCCATTGCAAAAACTCTGTCAAAATCATCAAAGTTTAAATACGTGAAACTCACGTGCCCATATAGAGAGTCCTCGCACTGCACTCTTATTGAATCGACCTTTGAAACTTTTGCATCAACCATCATTGCAACCAATTTCAAAGCTTTATTATTTTCCAATCTGACCCTTGTCGTTCGCTGAGCTCTTGTCATCTTTCTTGGGGTAGTTATTTTTCCATTCACTATAGTTTTTTTTTTCTTTTTCTCATTAATGGCGTCATCCTCACCGGGTTCTCTTTGTCATTTTTTTCCCGTCGCCTTTTCTTTTTCCATTCTCTTTTTTGTGATGCTGTTCTCATCCTTCCTCCCCTCAACCTCCTTTGGATTTCTGTCTACATCCTTCCTCCCCTCAACCTCCTTTGCATTTCTGTCTACATCGTTCCTCCCCTCAAGCTTCTTGTCCGCATCCTTCTTCTCCACACCATTCTTTGCTTTTTTGGCCACGATTTTGTTCTGCATTATTATAGACATATATATTTATGTCAAATAGACCTGTTTGACTTTTAATGTCAAACATACCCTATTTTTATGTCAAACAGACCTGTTTGACTTTTTAATAACCAACATACCCTACTTTTATGTCAGACAGACCTGTTTGACTTTTTAATGTCAAACATACCCTATTTTTATGTCAAACATACCTGTTTGACTTTTTAATGTCATACATACCCTAAATTTATGTAAAACAAACCTGTTTGACTTTTTAATGTCAAAACCAAACCCTTTTTAATGTCAAACAGACTTAAACAGATCTACTCTTTTTCTTTCAGTAAAATAAGGGTCTATGTAAATAATCTTACCAAATCAGAGCATTGAATGACTAGGTGCTTCGGCCAACGTAGTATGTACCCAAGGGCATCTTTCACTTTCTCAATGAACTCCTCTACAATTGGAAATGGTAGTAAAGCTTCTCCTTGAAGACATATTTCCACCATAACTTCAACATTCCCATCTAATATATAAAGGCAACAAGTAAGATCCAAATTTCTTATTAAAAATGTAAGAATAAAAAAATATTAAATAAGTAATATAAGGCAAATATCTTTCATAATACATGGGACACTATGATTCATTATGCTTCCTTTGGCGACTATATTATTTGAGGGAACGTCAACAGCAAGATAACATGATTTATCCTACAAATATAGTATGTTATTAACCAAGACTTGCAATGAATTTTAAAAAATAAACAGTTAACTTGCACCCAAGCCAACATTTACATCTGGTTCTTCGGGTTCTTTTGGTTCTTCGTCTTCAACATTTTCATCGTGTCCCACTTGGCAACTTGCAGCTTCCGAAACAGTATTAATATAAGAACCTTTTTTCAGTCTCTCTAGGTCATCTTCAACTCCTTTTAACCGTCGACTTATCTCTTTAGTCTCAATGTGCAGGTATTGCTTAACAGTCTTGCGTAAGAAAAATATTGGTGTGGTCTTACAAATTTACCCATCCCGCGTACACGCCCACGTTGTTCTTCAGTACCCAGGGCCTGCGTAAGCACATCCTCTTTCCCACATGGATTCTCTCTACATTTTTTGTCTTTCTCTAGCATCTCCTGAGTAGAAACATGCATATCAGTTTAGTAAAGCCGCTCTTGACCAAAAAACCTGCTGCAAATATTTATTATTGAAGACTTGTGGTAAAAACTTACAATTTTATCAACAACCTTTTGGACCTTTGGGTCAAATTCTCCTTTTTTGTTTTGTCTTGCTCTTTTCCAACATTCTACCCTATCAATATCCTCTTCCTCCTTGCCGGTTTCTTTCATCTAAATCAACAAGAATAACAAAAGTGAATTCATAAACAAATACAAGTAAACTGTTTGATTGATTAAATTCATACTATCTCAGAAATGAGTCCGGAATATCCCTTTCTGCTCAAACGATGGTTGTATTCATTACATGCACGGACATCTCTAGCTTTCTGACTTTTAACCTGGATTGGAAACATTAAACAATCATGTATGTTCTAAAAAACTTTATAAATACTGAATGTAAATGATGTTGAAAAGTTTAACGAACCTCCCACTTTTTCGAAGTTATTTTTGATACAAAAAATTTCCAGTCCTTTTTTAAGTGCGGATACGTAGCAGGAGGAGTGTTTAATTCAGCCTTAGGAAGATCTTTTCGTTCCTTAATGAATTTTTTGTAAAGATAGTGTTTGAAGTTTTTCCACTTTATGCCAATTGATTGGAGAGTGTTCTTCCGACTCTTTGGGTCAACTATATAATGTGACTGAAACATAAAAATCAGTTAGATAAACAACCAAAAAGGAAGCTCTTAACGAAGTTACAAACTTACAATTAAAGACTTGAACTCTTTTATGCTAAGTAGACGTAAGTCAGACTAAACGATAAAATTCAAGGATGACTAAAATGAACCAAAACGTACTGTTTTTGTTAAAGTAGCTTTTCATTCAAGCAATACAATCTTAAAGTACTGTTTTTGTTACTTTCGAGGTGCACTTGTGTGTTGTTAATCTGTGTTCGTGTGTTATGATGTTATCAGGTTTATCTGCTGCAATGAACGAGTTACGCTCCTGTGCACCAATAAGTTTGAAACATATCCTCGCTCAAGAATTAGTCAAAGGGCTGCATGCAGTTTCTAATTCTTTGTTGAGATATAGTACCACCAGGGTGCTCAGGGAGAATGAGTCTGTCCTACTTATGCTAATTTATCTAGTTAACCTATATGCTAATTCATATAAAACTCAACATAGCTACAGCATACATACCTATATTTAACTGCTAACAAAAATCCATAGCAATTTTCTATAAATTCCCTCTTAACTAGAAAAAATATCAACATAAATCACAGCAGAGACAAGTATATGTCAATTCATCAAACTCACATATATATACATGCATATAATTAACTAAAGTATATGATGTTACTTACCAAAACATATTGCCAACAAGCTTCTTTTGTTTCCTCGTCAACTTCCAACCAAGAGTCATAAGTTATGGGAACCATAGATCTTGCCACCATTCCCTCGAAAGTAGTGAGTTTTTTTGCTCCCTCTCCAACTGGGACTCCTCGTTTATTGTATTTTACTAATATTTTGCGTTTAGTAGCTTTTGATTTTACCGTCGGACCTCTTTGTGAACTCGAGCATTTTTCATGATCCGAAGTATCAGAATCCTGATCTTTTACATTACCCGAATCAGTACCAGAATTGTCATCTTTTACATCACCCGAATCAGTACCAGAATTCTGATCTTTTACATTACCCGAATCAGTACCAGAATTCTGATCTTTTACATTACCCGAATCAGTACCAGAATCCATGTCATCAGCTTAAAACCTATTTCAACAATAGTTCAAATAAAAAGTTATGAAGATCATAATCAGTACCGGTACCAGAATCAGTAAAATGCATATATATATAGTTAGTAAAAAGTTAGTAAAATGAATGCATATATATAGCCTATGAAGATCATAATCAGTATGAGTACCAGAATCAGTAAAATGCATATATATAGTTAGTAACAAGTTAGTAAAATGAATGCATATATATATAAAGTATCAGAATCAATACCAGGCCCTACTTGTATCTTAATGTAGTCACACCTTACTCGTATTAAATAGGTGTTACATATCACTAATGAAATAGCAGAGCAACATACTACGTTGGAAATTCGTACACGATTACCCAAACACAAATATGAAACCAACAATAGTTAGTTACACCATAGTGTGAGCAAATAAAGTAATTAAACAATAGTTCAAATAAAGCTTTTAAACAAATATGCCCTCGTCATCCAAACGCGTACAATTAAAATCATCGTCAAGGTCTACTAAAGTGGGGTCTAGTGTAGCATCAGTAGTAGCATCATATTCCAACATATCATCAGCTTCACCACAATCGCCATACTTGTACATCTTATGTGGTGTGAAGCCAACGACAGACAGATTCCTATCTTGTTGATCTTGAACATAAAAAACTTGTTTGGCTTGACTAGCTAATATGAAGGGATCAGACTGGTAACCAAGCCTATTAAAGTTAACAACGGTGAACCCTAAATCATCTTTTTTTACTCCACGACTATCAGCCCAATCACACATGAAGACATGAACTATAAATATGTGATAATCAAGATCCCATATCTCCTTTATACGGTCGAAGTAATTAACAGTGCCATACACGGGATTGGAGTCTTTTGCACTAGCAATCTACAAAGTATGAGCAACTATGGATACTCCACTACATTGAGTGACTTTTGACTCATCTCGAGATGTTGTATGGAACTGATACTCATTAATGGCAAAACCACTGTATTTATTAACAACAAAATCAGGCCCTCTAGCCAACCAACGAACAGTATCACAAATAATTTCTCCGTTAGCCGAACGCTTTTCAACCTCTTTCTTAAACCATCCAATAAATGTCCGACTATGCTGGCCCTCTAACCATGTACTATTTCCACGGGGGTTAAGATCCTTCAATTCCAACATATGCTGCCTGAATTATAATATAAGTTAGAAGAGTATTAATGAATTACCTATAGATCATAAATAATATGAACTTTTATGTAATTCTTACTCTATGTATGATGTAACAGCTGCAATGTTTCGTAATACATAAAGATGAGCTTTATCAAGTAAGTTAGCATCCACAACACCGATGGTAGCCCGTGATAAAGGCTTTCCGGTGCGAATTCTTTCATCAGCACATTCATGAGGATTGCCAATAGATTTAATGTTCTCGAAGTAGTCTGAGCAGAATTCTAAGGCTTCCTCTGCCACATAACATTCAGCAATGCAACCCTCAGGTCGATGATGATTTCGTACATACCCCTTGAGTGTCTTCATGTATCTCTCAAATAGATACATCCACCTAAAATGAACAGGGCCACATAACCTCACCTCTCTGACTAAGTGCACCATTAAGTGAATTATGATATCGAAAAATGAAGGAGGAAAATACTTCTCTAGCAAACACAAAGTTAATACAATGTCACTTTGCAACTTGCTTAGCTTACTGACATCAACAACTTTAGCACACAACTCGTTGAAAAAGCGACACAAACTTATGATTGTTTTCCTCACCTTCACGTTTAACATCCCCTTGATTGCAAAAGGAAGAAGTTGTTGCATCAGCACGTGACAATCATTAGACTTCAAACCATTCATCTTTGAAACATCATCAGATACAAGATTCTTGAAATTGGAGCAATAACCATCCGGAACTTTTATGTTAGACAGAGTATCATAAAATAGACGTTTCTCTGAGCTATTTAACGTGTATATGGCAGGTGGAAGATAAACTCTGTTCCCTTTCTGTTGATTTTGTAATTCAGGCTTAATGCCCAACTCTTCAAGATCTTGTCGTGCTTTTAACCCATCCTTCGTCTTGTGCTGCAAATTCAATAATGTTCCATAGACACTCTCACACACATTTTTTTCTATGTGCATAACGTCTAACTGATGACGGACAAGCAACTTCTTCCAATATTCAAGTTAAAAAAAAATCGATTTTTTATGCCAACATTTAGCTCTCTTATCGATAGTTTCTTTTTTCTTCTTTGGGATTTTCTTCTTTGGCGATTTCTTCTTTGACGTTTTCTTCTTTGCTGTTTCCTTCTTTGACTTTTTCTTCTGCCCCCATGTATTCTCAAACCCCTCCAGATAGTCGTAAATTTCGTCACCTGATAATGGTTTTTTAGCAACACTACTCTCTTGTTCATTGTTGAAATCTTTTTTTCTTTTACGAAGAGGATGCTTAAGCGGGAGGTGTATTCTATGCCCACGGAAGCACACTTTTTTGGACATTGGCAACCATTGTGAACATGTATTCTCTGAACATATTGGACAAGCGTTGTAACCTTTGGTAACACACCCTGATAAGTTACCATATGCGGGAAAGTCATTTATAGTCCAGAGTAATACTGCCTTTAGATTGAAGTATTCTTTCTTATAAGAATCAAATGTCTTAACGCCAGTTTCCCACAAGAGTTTTAGATCTGCTATCAATGGTGCCAAGTAGACATCAATATTGTTACCAGGTTGTTTCGGCCCTGATATCAATAGAGTCAACATCATGAACTTTCTTGACATACATAAATAAGGTGGTAGGTTATATGTTATTAGGATAACCGGCAAACAACTATATTTTGAACTTAATGACTTATGAGGATTGATACCATCGGCAGACAAGGCTAACCTAAGATTCCGATCTTCTTTTCCAAATTCTTTCTAGTTGTTGTCAACAAGCTTCCAAGAGGGGGAATCACGAGGATGAGCTAGCTTACCATCATTAACCCGACCTTGTGCATGCCAAATTAAGTCTTCTGCCACTTTGGGTGACGAAAACATTCTTCTAAATCTAGGGACAGGCGGAAAATACCACATAACTTTTCTCGGCACGTCTTTGGTATTCTTCTTCCAACGAGATGTGCCACAAGTTGGACAAATAGATATGTCCTTATGTTCATTCCAGAATAGAACACAATCATTTTCACATGCATGAATTTTCTCATAATCTAGAGTAATTCCTTTTAGAAACTTCTTGGCCTCATATATCGAGATAGGAATCGTATTGTTTAAAGGCAAAACATCTTTTAGAACACCCAGCAAAGCTTCAAAACTAGTATCTGACCAGCCAAATTGACCCTTCAAATTTTGGAATTTTAATAAACCATTAAGAGCATTATATTTTGACCCTACGTATAATGGCTTATCACATTCTTCAAGAAGTGATTTCAATGAATCAGGATCATTCTCTACATACGTGAAGGCATCATGCACCATATCCTTTGTATAATCAAACTCAGGAGGCCTAGATTCATTAGGGTAAGTAGAGAATGATGTAACATTAGAAAAAATTTCTCCATGGAAAGACCAAATCTTATAATTCTCATCGAAACCGTGGGCAAACAGATGATAACGCACCATATCAATCGAGTGGTGAATCAAATTGATACAATTCACACAAGGACATGGAATAACTTCTAAATTTTTATAATTACTTTGCGCAAACTCTAAAAAGGCTTTCACGCCTTCGTCATATGCCGTTGATAATCTATCAGATGAAACCCATGATTTATCCATGACCTTTGCATTAAAAAAAGAAACTGAAATGCAAAAATTTCAACCTTTTTGCATTCAATAGATAATAAGAGAATGAACATATAGATATATAGACACAGATACATATATATATATATATATAGATAAGATACAGATACATATAGATATATATAGATACAGATACAGATACATATATATATATATATATATATATAGATAAGATACAGATACATATATATAGATACAGATACAGATACAGATACATATAGATAAGATATACAAATACGATTTCATATATATAGATACAGATATAGATACATATAGATAAGATATACAGATACAGATACATAAAAGGGATTGTATAGATACAGATAGATACATATATATATATAGACACAAAGATATATAGATATACAGATACATATAGATATATAGATACAGATACATATAGATATATAGACACAGATACATATATATATATAAATCAATAATAATTTTAACAAAAAGAAAGTAAATTATTATTTACTAGTTTTAGGGCTTCGTCTTCAACAGATTTTAGGGCTTCGATTGTAGCAGCTTCGATTGATGATTGTAGGGCTTCGATTGATGATTTTAGGGCTTCGATTGATGATTTTAGGGCTTTATCTTCGATTGAAACAAATTTTTATATTTTTGATTGTATTTTGATTTTTGATTTTTATATCTTTCTTCGTTTGATTTTTTTTTTAACAGTAAAAGGGTCTTTTTTTGGGGGGTTTTAATTTGGTTTAGCAGGATCAATAGCGGGAAACAAAAATAATAAGACGACACTAAGGATGACACGCAAAGAAAGTGTATCCCGTGTTACACCACCTTTTTTATGACACTAACATTTGCGTGTCATAAACCCTTCAAATTTTATAAATTATGACAGTATTTTTATGACACCTGTTTTTGCTTGTCATTAAAATGTGTGTCATAATTTTGGTGTCATTAAAGGCTATTTTTCTAACAGTGATAGAAATAACGATCCATATCTCATGGCTTGAATATGATCATAGTGATTAACTGTAGCTTCAACATGCGAATAACATGATCCCCATGGCTGCGCCATGAAGCACAAAATAATAACAAAAGATGTCTCACTACATATTTTGATTGTTTTAATATGTTAACCACTTGGTAACAACCCATTGTACCCGCCACTTCCCAAGAGGGATCCTGGGTTCGAGTATTGCTAAAGGCAAATTTGAGATAATTTTAAGATTATTAAATGACTGAGATTCACTAGGACACTAGGTACCAAATGACACATGTGATCAGAGGGTTCCTCCATTTTTTTCTTCTTATTTTGATATGTTTTTGACATTGCATTCACTACATAATCAGCATTTATAAAAAGACTTTACCAATCCTATATTTGAATATTTCTTTTTAAGTCATATAGATTTGGATTAATGAGGAAGTGAATAGGAAGGACTAAACGACTAATACTCGGCCCAATACAGCGCCTAAATGCCATAATATATTATAAGCCCATATGCAAATTTACAAGAGACGAATTTATTTTTGGTAATGGAGGTAAAGCACATAATCTACCTTCAAAAAAAACATTTGTATTTGGAGGAACTTGAAACTTTAATTGTTTGGGTTCAAATTCAGGTGTGAGAAAAATGCTCTTTGAGATGGAGACGTGAGTTTTTCTGTACAGGTTAATTTCTTTTGGTATTGCAGTTAGATATACGAAAAACCAACGTTGATTGCCGTGCATACACTTATTATTGTCTTTAAGTCAAGGGATAGGTATCTTGTAATGTAACAAACTTTGAACGAATGTCTATAGTAATAAATAACTAAAGTTGTGTGTATTGTATGTAAACAACTCGAAAATAATGTTTATTGTATGTAAGAAAATGTATTCAACCAATTAAAATCAAACAAGTGGCACCTCTATATGGTTGCCACGTATGTTTTCTTACATATAATAAACATTTTTTAAAGTTGTTTACATACAATACACAAAACTTTAGTTATATCCTACTATAGATATTTGTCCAAAGTTTGTTACATTCCAGGATACTTATCCCTTAAGTCAATCCTCAGTATGCAATTGATGAGTGCATCCATCTGATCGCACCTTTAATATAGTACTTCTTCAAATTTAAACTAGGGACTATCACCTTTATTGGGCCTGAAATCTTTCTATACAAAGCACCAACACCATGATCAAATGCAATGGGTTTGTAAATGAGCCTGCACTGCTTCAGCCGTCCGCATTAAAGTTACAATTATAGCTCGGATACCACTTAGATATAGGATAATCCCATATTCACCTTCTCATATATATATAGATGGTGGTCGACTATTAATTAAATGAATCGATAAGGAGTAGCTTGTAAACTTATATGCATTTTCTTCATATATTTTTCAATATAAGATTAGATTTGAATCTATCATTCTAACTTAATACAATATCGCTTTATATGACAATGTATATAATAAAGACATGAGTACAATAAAGTCTATGTATTTGTCTATTTTGATACATCCATTTCTACGAAAACGAAATTGTACACGTACATAATTAGATAAACACAAATAAGAAACCATTAACTAATCCTATTTGAGTTAAACTTAGACTACACTCCAATCTTTATTCTTCTAGAACTCGATCCACGCTTCAAGCCATAACTGAGCTTTAGATAATTCCGCCAACATATGTATCATTATATATTTTTTAACAACCCCTATTGTTTGCATTAAACAAAATGTTTTTTTTTTTGTTAAGGCAAATATATGTATCATTATATAAACCTTGTTAAACTTGAAAGATGCTAAAGTTATCAACAATAAAATGCAATACCCAAAAAAATCGTGAATTGAAGGAATTAATCAAGAGACGTTTGGATTGACGTTTTTCACATAGTATTATCTTTAGAGGATTGACGTTTAGTTTGGACCGGTCCGGTTATATTACTGATTACCAAAAGCTCATCTTGTCTTTTATTTATGTTGTATCTGCACTTCTATTTCTTTAAGTGGGTGTTTGGTATTGCGATTACAAAACAAAATCTGTGTTTTCAAAATAGATTATGTGTTTTGAAAAAGCATGCAGATACATGTTTTTCCAAAACTGCGTTTTCATAGCCGATAATCACTTTTTCATACAAACATTTTTTTAAATTATTTACGTTTTACAAACGTAATAACCAAATAATCACTTTATAACGCAATCCTAAGCACCTTCTAAAATGATTAGTTGTACATTATTTTTCTTAAAATTGAGCGAAAAAAAAAGAACCATCACGTAAAATCATTTCATGTTTCCATAAATGGAAGAATCACTAGAGAGAATCATATTTTATTTGCGTTCATTATTATTACATATTTACATCTACCTCATCACACAAAACTTGTCACCATCACCTTCTAAGTTCTAATTAGGGGGTTTAAAGGGAACCAAACTCGATTCTCGGTAATATACTAGTAGGGGCATAAAATTTTGAATATTACATATTATATGTTATAAACTGAGAATATCTAATTAACCAAATTGTTATGAAAAATGTTATGAAAGTTTCACGAAACAAAAGTTAACTAACAACTAATATAATATATATTTTTAATATTATGATTTTAATAAGTACAAAGAATATATAGTTTTATTTTTATAACGTTTGTTATTATTTAAAAGAAAATTTAGTTTATATGTTTGAATTTGTTAGGAGTTATAGACATTTATTCCCTGTTTGATCGGGGCACTTAAATCTTTAGGGTCGCTACTTCTAATAAAATAAAAAAAAAGTGATAAATACATAAATCAAACTATGGAATAGAAAAGAGGAAAAAGTGATCTACTTTTTTCTGTTAATAAACTTTTTCTAGATTTTGAAGACTTTCATTTTATCAAATAATAAACGGTAAATCAAACCCAAATATTATTGTAAGATAAAAGAGATAAATTTAATACAACAACGAGTCTTTTAATATATTTATAATAGGAAAATATGTTTACTCTCCAAGTAAAACAAGTGGAAGAGTCATGTGGTATCAAATGGTGACCATAACAACCTTACAATGTTTATAAAGTTTATTTTTAATACTATTTTTATAATTTATTTAAGTTTTAAAGTTAATTGGCATCCCGATATAATTTAATTTTACTGTTATTAATATCTTGAAAACTGTTTGGCAACCCGTAATGAAAATCCTGACTTCACCACTAAGTAAAACATCATCTACACTACAATTTACGTCACTACATATGGAGGATGGTTGTTTTCTATATTCAAATTACTCAAGAAATTTAAGTTGTTTGTATTTTTCCAGATTGAATTGTATCTTTTGTTTTTGATTGATACATATTATTATTGCCATTATAAAAAGTATATAAGCAACTTACTCAAGGTATATATTTCTAATAATAATATCTAAAAAACTGTTTGGCCACCCGTAATGAACATCGTGACTCCGCCACTAAGTAAAACATCATCTACACTTTTACGTCACTACATAGGGAGGATGGTTGTTTTCTATATTCAAATTACTCAAGAAATTTAAGTTGTTTGTATTTTTCCTTAGACACCACACGAAGCTTTCACATCTATGTAACTACCCATCGAAAAATAGAAGGCATAAAAAATTTTGGTATTGTCTCGTCAGTTAATTGTAATTATAGTCACTTCCGATTTCACCTATGACCTTAATGAATTAAAGCCACATCCTTATGATATTATATCTTCATAAATGCCACTTACTATATATCATTATATTCTATTATATATTATATTATTACCATAAGTTGTATTTTCATAAAATAAAAAGGTCACGTCATCCTCCTTGCAAGTTACACGCCAGTCAAACCTCAAATCCTTCGTCTATTTCCATATCCCCTAATACCAAATAGATTCATATTTACCAACATATGTGCATATCGAGTACGTAATGCATAATTTTAAAGTTTTTATGATTTTCATAAAAAGGAAAAAGAGTTTTCACATGAACATTTTTTTATATATATTATTATACTTTTTGTTGCTATGGTATATTAGATTCCGAATTCAATTATTCAAACACTCATGCAAACTCCTTACTTTTTTATCTCAAGGGGGATCCTGCCAAGCTTGGGCCAAAAGGGATACATATTACAAATTAAGTTGAACGTTCACATGGACCTTTGTGTTGATTGTTTTTAAGGGCCATAACTGGATCTATTTAAGACATTGATAGTACTAATAGCCCATGTGCATATCCTTATTGCTTCATATACCAACCTAAATTGGCGATTCTTCCAAACCAAACTAATTTAAATTTGTGTGATTCCCCTAATACCAAATAGATTCATATTCATTATTCATAATTTTATCATTAACTGGTTCATCAGTGAATACCTAAACCACAAACTGCTCAAATAAGTTAATATATATGTATAGACACACATAAATAACTACGTACAAATATATGTTACTAATTTTAAAATACAGGCTTTCTACCACTGGAGGAATACATTCTTTGGTTTAAAAAAATGTGTCTAGGTACAGTTTATCAATCTGATATTCTGATAGCATCTATATATATATTCACTAGGTATATTCTGAAATGTATTCAGTTAAGCAACTGTGAAGCCAAGAATTGTCCGTCGTTGGATTTAAGCGTTCCTCTTTTCCTACGCTCTTTATGATGGCTTCACTCTTCATCTCGGTGCTAGATTTTTCTGCTATTACTATACTTCTACTGGATTTTTCACCGTGTACAGATGTTTCTACAATAATATGCTCCTTGTGCATGTGATACCCACGCCTATGCCTCAGACCTTGCACCTCAACTTTCGGTCCCATTTGTTTCTTGGAGCACTCTGAGCCTTTTAAAACCAAGCCTGTATATCCCTTGCCTTATAGAATTCGCCACATCTGCACTCTTTTTTCTGCTGTCTTCATAGGCCCGTGTTTGTGTCCTAACAGCCTGTATGTTATTAGTAAGTATGACCATTTCTCTGATGTATTTGTATTGATGCAGGTTGTTTATCACCAACAAAAGGAAAAGCGAGAAGCCTGCATGAATTTATGACCTCACCCTTATCAATCAAATAAATTCTTAAAAACAACTCATCAGAAATCATTGATCTTACGAGTATCAATCTTTTATAATATATATACAAGTACCAACTGTGATTGTCATACAACCTAATACCGACATGCAGAATCATAAAGGTTGAAATCAAAGCGGGGACATTTCTAACAATGGGGAAAGATAAAATGAGTCCAGCTAATTTTGAGTCTAAAAAAACTCCATTGATTTTCTTTCATCTCCTCCAATTCCAACCGCCTCCTACCACCACCACCATCATCTCCGACCACCACCATGATCATCCGGTGACGGCGACCATCTCCGGCGAGACTTACACATGTGTAAGTACAACTTATGTACACAACAATGAAGGTTAAAGGCAGAGCCCGTCAATCGATGGCACTATGGCAGTGGCCAAGGGCGGAGCCCGTTAGTCCATGGCGGAGCCATAGCGGCTAAGGGCGGAGCCCGTTAAGTAGATCATCCATTACCGGTCACCCCCTATGACATATCACCCTCTATGACCTATCACACTATGACCTATCACCCTCAATGACCTATCACCCCCATCAGCTTTGGTTTATGAATATCCTTAAGGGCGAAGCCCGCTCCAAATCATAATTTTTGACAACCACCACCAGCCACCATCATCGCAGGAAAGTTAACTTTCACATTTGTAAGTCTCGCCGGAGATGGTCGCCGTCACCGGAGGATCATGGTGGTGGCCGGAGATGGTGGTGGTGGTGGTGGTGGTCGGAGTTAACTTACACATGTGTAAGTTACATGGAGTTTTTTTGGACTCAAATTAGCTAGACTCAATTTATCCCATCCCTTTCTAACAATCATAGTATATAAGTCTCGTGCTCCCAATAATCTGAAATTGTTTAATATTTAACTTGATACTATAAAGCAAACAGCTTATATTTCTGTCTTCCTCCTTAGACTATTAAGCAATAGAGGGGCACTCATTTATTCAGTTGTTATCTTTAGTTCTTTACTTACCAGCATTGCAAAATGGCGTTAGTTATGATAAGCTTCGAGAAAGAATAGTACCCATATACTATGTAATTAATGACACTCATTAAAGAATATAAAAAATAGATACTTGAGACAGATCCAAATATCTAATTTTCCTAACAATTTATATGATGGATATTATCATTCAAGAAGTGTTAGTTCCCAGACAGTTACAATAACAGAACATAAATGTTGTCTTCTTAATCTTCCGTATTTCTATTAAAGTTTAAATTCACAAGCAACAATATACGAGTACTTAAAATGGTATATGATATGCAAAATACAATGCAAAGTTATGGGCATTTGTGCTTGTGTTGAGAAAACAGATTCCGTGTTTGCAAAGGTAGTGTTTCGCAAATCTGCCCTTTCTAACTAAAACAACCACCACCACTAAACTTGTAATTAGATTTGCAAACCCCATGATCAAATATTCTTCTCCAAAATAGGGGTTTAACAAGTCGAACAATTTATAAGTTAGTGGAGCTCAAGCTTGACAATTTTTCAAGCCCAAAGAAAAGTTACTGCTCAAGTAGTTTCATGAACCAAGCTTAGAAACTTATAATCCGGCTTGTCTGATTATCTCGAGTCAAAGCAGCTAGTCGAGCTTAATGAGTTGATATGTCGTATTTTATACCCATTTCCCATAGCTTAAAGTGGTTGATTAGCGAGGTTTACGAGTCGTTTTCGTATACAGTTGGTGCGTTTATGGAATTTGTCAGTGTTTCAGGTGGAAAACAGGTACCTAAGCGATAACTTGAAGAAAACGAAGTTTCTGGAGCAAAACGAGTGCTTACGGACGTTTTACGGGGCACATAAGTGAAGATTAGAAGAAAGTCAAAGCTGGTCAAGGTGGTCAATGCAAGTCAACGTGAAACTGCGACGCAGTGTGGTTATGCGCCGCAGTAATTATGTCCGAGGTTGAAACTGCTTCGCAGTTGAGCGAAACTGCGACGCAGTTTGACTATATACGACAGAGGGCTAGTCAATGAAAGTCAAGTCAACAAAAAAGTCAAAGTTGAAACTGCGACGTAGTCTGGGACTGCGACGCAGTTTATCGCCGAATCTGCTGAATTTGGTCAGCATATAAATAGCTGCTAAAACATTCCAAAAACCTATCTTTGATATTCCAGACGATTTTGAGCCCTCTTTTTAGGGTTTTTCTCATATTTCATCAATTTGGAGGATCTAAGGCTTTATTGGAATTATATCGTTATTCGTTTTCAATCCTTTGTATTCGGTAACAATGAATTCCTTCATTTTAATTTGCTATTTCATATTTAATATGAGTGGCTAATCGCCTTTTCATCCATCTTGATGGAGTGAGACATTATGTAGGGATTGCACAATATTTATTAATTCAAGTGATTTGATTTAACGTTTTGTCATGATTTTAATCTATTAATTCTTTGTTATTCAATAATTGATTGCGGATAATTTGTATTCATTGCTTAGTGACGACTAGGATTTGGGTATAAGTTATTTTGATTGCTTGGGTAGAAGCAATTGGTTCTATGGCGGGTACGGTAGAGGGTAATTAATATTTGATAAGAATTAATGGGTTGATGGTTGGGTACAATCAATAGGCAAAATTGTTATCTGAAATGACCAAAACCATTGTTAAACTAGAGAAGTTATCAAAAGGCGTCTCGGGGTACCGGTCTTAATAATGAAACTAGTTTACACAAGAGAGTTGAATAAGTTGTTAACTTGACGGGTACGGGGTTGGCGATTAATTTGAGTCTCGGTCATTTAATCACTAAATTGAATTTGAACTTCATCAAACGTGCAATCTTAACATTTTGTCGAGCAAAATCAAGATGGGTGACCTTTAAATTATTGTTTTCAACAACAAACTTCTTTCGATTAATCCTCCGGGATTACTAACAAATTTACTAACTACTTGCAAAGTGGCAATTCGGCCACAAAACCCCCATTTTACTAGAATCACTTAATAGTTACAATTACTTATAGAAGTCCTTGTGAACGATCTCGGCTTACCAGTTTTTACTATACTGCATGCGATCAGGTACACTGCCTGTGAGTGTGTAGTAGTCAGTCTTCCGGTAAATCGTGTTTATAAATTTAAAGCTAGATTTCACACATCAAGTTTTTGGCGCCGCTGCCGGGGACTTAAATTAAGTAATTGTTAGTCTTGTGATTCGATCCTTCCTAGCATTCATTTGTGAGGAAGTTATTTGTTTTTAATAGATAGATCTTATTTTTATTTTAGTTTTATTGTGTTAGTTTCTGGTGCGGTTAACGGTATTTCTTGTGGCGCGTGTGCAGGTACTTTGTAGTTGATGAACACAAGAGCTTCTGGTAGACCTTTGCTTAGTTCTCAATCTAATCCAGGGAAAGCCAGACGACGCTTACTTAGATCAAACAACACGGAGCCCTCAAACACCGACAACATAGATTCAAGTACTGAAAACCGTGATCACCCGGACGTTGATCTGGATCAACATTATTCAAAGAAAGGGTCAACGTCCGAGGTGAACTTAAGTTCTAAATTCTCCGAAGGTAGTGGTTTGTTCAAAACTGGTGATAGCTCAGAGGAAGAAGATAATCGGGATAAAACTCATCAACCGGATTTAACAGAAATCCCTAGAGAAAATCTTCAGGTAACTCAACCAGTTAGAGCTAGGAGAATGGGTGATCAAGAACCGGTCAACCCCAATAACCGTCTTGACGGTGACCGTAGGAGAAATGTCCCCACTAATAGGGACACTCCTATTCGCCTTCCAACCACCGGAGTTAACTTTTCTCTTAAAGGAAGTCATTTGAAAAGTGTGGAGGAAGAGAAGTTTGATGGGGTAACTAATAATGATCCGTATGGGCATTTAGAGAGGTTCGAGAAGATTTGTAGGTTTTACCACTATAGCGCGAACCAAGATGATAATGTGAAGCTTGAGCTTTTTCCACTCACTTTATGTGGAGGAGCTAAGGCATGGTTAAAGGAGCAACCGGATGATCTGTATACAACTTGGGATGAGCTTCGTGTTGGGTTTATTGATGAGTTCTATTCTATAAGGACTCAGAGACAGTTGGAGAATAAAATCTGGTCATTCACTCAAGATCTAGGGGAAGATGCAGTAGATGCTTGGAAACGATATAAGGAGATGATCAGGAATTGCCCAGGAAACAATCTGAACACAGAAGCAGTGGTTGAGATCTTCTATGATGGTTTGCTAAAGAGAACTCGAAGGGAATTAGCCGGGGCATTTGGAGGTAGTTTGAACAATGTGACCCCGGCTGAAGGGTACAAAATCTTAGATGATATGGCTAAGGAGTTTTCTGATCGCGAAGAGCTTATAAGCAAGAGAACTAGTGGTAAGACTGTGGCGAAGTTGGAGAGTAGTGAAGAATCAAGCTTGGTTGCTGAAGTCAAAGCCCTCACAAAGCAGATGAACGAAAGGTTTGACAACCAAGATGTGAGATTCAAAGGCATTGAAAGGGATGTTAAGGTGATTGCTGATGGTTGTGACTACTGCGGGGACATGCATTATTCAGAGGATTGCCCAGATAAGTCGGCACAAGAAGTTAACTATGTCCAGAATCAGCAAGGGAACTTCAATCAGAGTACCAGTTATCAAAACCGGTCATCAGGTACTTCTTTTCCTTCATCTAATTTTAATGCTAATAATTCTGGTTTTAGTGGAAGCAGGTTTAGCAGGTTCAACAATCAGCAGAATGCGAATGCTGAATTGAGAGATATCATGAAGGATTTGGTAGGTGCTCAGAAAGCTACCAATGAGAAGACGGCCTCTCAATGGGATGCTATGACTACTAGGTTGGATAGATTGGCAAATAAGCTTGAGCAAAGTTCGAAGAGTACTCAAGCAATGTTTCAGGATATTGAGGTCAAGCTTGAAAGGCTAGGAGCGTCGAACAGGCAGCCCGGTACTTTACCGAGCAATACCCAACAGAATCCTAAGCCTCAGCAGAGCAATCAAGGATCTGGAACCAAATATAACCATCCAAACGCGAGGAATCAACAAGTCAATGCTATCACAACAAGAGCAGGTAACACTTATGACTCTGCAAATGCTTTACCTAATGTTGTTACTCCTCTTGTGCAGGTTGAACCAGAAGGGACTGTTGATGAAGAGATCGAGATGGAACTGAACCCGCCGTGAAGATCCCGGCCGTTCCATCTAAGAATGTTGAGAAACCTACTGTTGAGACACCTCCTATGAAGCCCTACCAACCGAAGGTGCCGTTTCCTCAACGGTTGAAGCGGGGGAAGATCAAGGAGAACTTTAAGAAGTTCGTTGAGTTAATTCAAAATGTTAACATTACTGTTCCATTAGTTGATCTCCTTGCAGGTATGCCAAACTACGCGAAGTTTCTCAAAGATCTTATTTCGGATAGGAAGAAGCTATAAGAAGACAAGACGGCAGTTATGAGTGCCGAGGTTTCTGCTATAATAAAGAACGAGATACTCCCTAAGCTTGATGATGTAGGGAGTTTTCTTATTTCTTGTTCTTTTGGTGTTGAGTTGTATAAGGCATTGGCCGATCTTGGGGCCAGCATTAATTTAATGCCTTACTCTGTTGATAAAAATTTGTCTCTTGGTGCGTTGCCCCCGACCCGCATGAGCATTAGGCTTGCAGATAGATCATTCGAATATCCCATGGGGATAGCGGAAAATTACAGATTAAAGTGGGTCATTTGATCTTCCCGGTTGATTTTGTTATTCTAGAAATGGAGGCAGACATTAATGTGCCTCTAATTTTAGGCCGACCATTCCTCATGACCGCGGATGCTATCATCTGGGTCAAGGCCAAGGAAATCTCTCTAGGTGTCGGTGATGACCGGGTTGTTTTTAATGTAGATAAAGCTCTTAAGCATCCGTACTCATGTGATGAATCTTGTTTCAGGACCGATGTGATCGAGGAGGAAGATGCTTTGGAAAAGGAGTTTATGGACTATTTGGATATGGAAGATGGACAAGCTTTGTTAGCTTGTAGTGAAGAAGAGCATGAGTTGGTTGAAGAAATGATGCATGAAATCATGGCTCTTAGTGTTGATGAAATTCCACCGGAAGACGAATATTTTGAAGAGATCAAAGTTGATAGAAGCATCTGAGTGCCTACGTCGGTTGAGAGCCCTCCAACCGATTTGGAACTCAAGCCACTTCCGGATCATTTGGAGTATGCCTATTTAGAAGGTACATATTTTCTCCCCGTTGTCATTTCATCTTCCTTGATGGAGGATGAAAAATCTAGGCTTATTACTGTGTTGAAGGCCCATAAAAAGGCCTTTGCATGGAAGATTTCCGATATTCCGGGTATAAGTCCAGAATTCTGTAAGCACACAATTAATTTTGTTGATAATGTTAAACCTGTTGTGCAAAGACAACGGAGATTGAATCCAAACATGAAGGATGTTGTTAAAAAAGAAGTTTTGAAGTTATTAGATACGGGAATCATATTCCCCATCTCGGATAGTTCATGGGTAAGTCCGGTACACTGTGTACCGAAGAAGGGTGGGATGACTGTTGTTTTAAATGACAAAAATGAATTAATTCCCACAAGAACTGTCACGGGGTGGAGGGTATGTATTGACTATCGGAAACTAAATGATGCGACCCGCAAGGATCACTTTCCATTGCCCTTTATCGACCCAATGCTTGAACGGCTCGCCGGGAATGAGTATTTTTGTTTTTTGGACGGGTTTTCCGGGTACTTCCAAATACCCATAGACCCAAAAGATCAAGAGAAGACCACCTTTACTTGTCCCTATGGTACTTATGCCTATAAGAGGATGCCATTCGGTCTTTGTAATGCACCCGGGACTTTCCAACGTTGCATGAAGGCCATTTTTCAGTATATGATAGAAACCTCCATGGAAGTATTCATGGATGATTTTTCGGTTTTTGGTAGTTCATTTGAAAATTGTTTAAAAAGTCTTGACATGATGTTGGAGAGGTGTGAACGGGCACACTTGGTTTTGAATTGGGAAAAATGTCACTTTATGGTCAAGGAGGGTATAGTTTTGGGACATAAAGTTTCTAAGGAAGGGTTAGAGGTGGATAAAGCTAAAATTGATGTGATAAGTAAGTTGCCTCCACCCACAAATGTTAAATCTTTTAGAAGCTTTCTTGGTCATGCGGGGTTTTACCGTAGGTTTATAAAAGATTTTTCTAAAATCACCCGGCCTATGACTAAGTTGTTAGAGAAAGATGTCCCATTTGTTTTTGATAAAGAGTGTCTTGAAGCTTTCAACTTGCTTAAGGAGAGATTAACCAATGCCCCCATTATGACTCCACCCAATTGGTCTTTACCATTCGAGTTGATGTGTGACGCTAGCGATTATGCCTTAGTGGCCGTTTTAGGCCAAAGGGAGGATAAGCATTTTCGCCCTATCTCGTATGCTAGCAAGAACTACACTGTTACTGAAAAAGAGTTGTTGGCGGTTGTGTATGCTTTTGATAAATTTCGTCCCTACTTGGGCCTTAACAAGACCATTGTCTATACTGATCATTCTGCCTTGAGGTACTTGTTCTCGAAACAAGATGCCAAGCCTCGTCTAATTCGTTGGGTCTTGCTTTTGCAAGAATTCGACATTGAAATTAAAGACAAAAAGGGGGCTGAGAGTGTGGCAGCTGACCATCTTAGTAGGCTCGAAAATCCTCACCGTGAGGAGTTACAAGAGCATGATATTAATGATGATTTTCCTGATGAGTTTTTGATGAAGATTGAAACAGGACCTTGGTTCGCTGATATTGCTAACTATCTTAGTTCAGGTGCGATTCCGGAAGATATGTCAAAGCAAGAACGGAGGAAACTTTTTACCGAGGCCAAACATTACTTTTGAGAAAATCCATTTTTGTTTAAAATTTGTGTAGATGGGATGATAAGGAGGTGTGTGGCAGATGATGAGACACGCCAGATTCTTGATGCCTGTCACCATGGGCCAACTGGTGGACATTATGGAGCGTCAGTCACCGGTAAGCAAGTATATGATGCTGGATTCTTTTGGCCAACCGTGTTCAAGGAAGCACAAACTTTGGTAGAGGTTTGTGATGTGTGTGAGCGACAAGGTAACATTTCCAAACGTGATGAAATGCCTCAAAACTTTATTCAGGTATGTGAGGTTTTTGATGTTTGGGGCATAGACTTTATGGGACCTTTTCTCCCATCGAATAGGAATTTGTATATCCTGGTTGCTGTTGATTATGTTTCAAAGTGGGTCGAGGCGAAAGCCTTGCCAACGAATGACGCACGTGTTGTCATTCATTTTCTGAAAAAGCTTTTCTGTAGGTTTGGAGTGCCCATGGCCTTAATCAGTGACCGCGGAAGCCACTTCGCGAATCACCAACTCGCTAAGGTGCTAAAGAGGTATGGTGTCAACCACCGTTTTTCAACCTCATATCACCCACAAACGAGTGGCCAAGTTGAAAACACGAATCGGGCATTAAAAAGAATTCTTGAGAAAACCGTAGGAGATAACCCGAAGTCTTGGTCCACCAAGCTGTATGATGCTCTATGGGCATTTAGGACCGCCTACAAGATACCGATTGGGACAACCCCATTCCGGTTACTTTATGGCAAGACTTGTCATCTTCCTATTTAAATTGAGCATAAGGCCTATTGGGCGCTCAAGAATTGCAACATGGACCTAGTTGAAGCCGATGAGTTGAGATCGATGCAACTAAATGAACTAGATGAACTTAGGTTGTATGCGTATGATAACTCTTTGTTGTATAAGGAACGAACAAAAGTTTGGCATGACCATAGGCTTAGGAAAAAGGATTTTAAAGCCGGTGATAAAGTCTTGTTGTTCCTTTCTAAATACAAGTTTAAACAACCCAAGTTGACGTCTAGGTGGACCGGCCCTTTTGTGATCAAACATGTGTATCCGTCTGGTTATGTGGAATTGTTTAAATCGGATGGTACTTCGTTTATTGTGAATGGTCACAGGTTGAAGCTATATCATCAAGAGGAAAAAAGTGTGGGAGTCATCGTCGACGAGCTGCCCTTTTTCGAAATGAAGCAATGATGGAGAACTTCGAGTCTAGCTAAAGACTCGTTAATAAATTAAGCGCTTCGCGGGAGGCAACCCGTGTGTTGATGATTTTCTATTTTTGTTAAATTTTTAGCAATTTCCATGTTTTTAAGGTGATTATGTCGAGTATTGCAGGTCTGGAACTTCTCTACGCGATCCGGTAAGTTTTTCGTGGACGAAATTCAAGGTAAGTGTGGGGCGGAGGAACTGCGGCGCAGCTGCCACACTGCGATGCAGTTTTTAGCTTATAAGGTAATGCGACGCAGTTTTCCCCAACAGCGAAGCAGAAAAATCCTCGACAAATAAGAGACTGCGATGCAGTTTCAGTGTTGTTTAGAAAATTCGAAAAAAAAGAGGAATTGCGGCGCAGCTACCACACTGCGACGCAGTTTTTAGCTTATAAGGTAATGCGACGCAGTTTTCCCCAACTGCGAAGCAGAAAAATCCTCGACAAATAAGAGACTGCGACGCAGTTTGGTTGATGCGACGCAGTTTCAGTGTTGTTCAGAAAATTCGGAAAAAAAAAAAAACTGCGACGCAGTGTAGGAACTGCGACGTAGTTGGGTCAAATCTGGTCAAACAAATAAGAGGCTAGGGTTGTTTCACTTTTTACTTTTACCTAAAAACCTTCAACTCTTTTTCCTCTCAAGCATAGACTACCGATTTTTCTCCCATTCCTTCCCCTGATTTTGTTTGAATTTACTTTTGTTCTTCAATTCATCACAATGACTCGTTCAGGAAAGGTTAGTTGCTTCTTCTATTCTCTTTTCCTTGATTAATTTTGTTGTATTGTGGATAAATGGGGTGAATGGAAAATTGTTGTGAAAGATCTTGTAAGTGAACAAAAACAAAATGGGGTTGGATTGTTGATTTCTGCCGTATATAGATAAACTCGAATTAATCGATTTTCGTTGGCAAGCTTTTGATTGAATTAGTTTCCAACCTCTGCCTAGTTTTTCACGAGTGCAACGCAGTCACCAAACTGCGCCGCAGTTATTGATTTCGAGGTTCAGACTGCTTCGCAGTCCATCAAGACTGCGTCGCAGTCTGACCCTGTGCAGACCTGACCCCCTTATGGAGCATCTATGGTGGATAATATTTTGTGGTTTAAAAGTTTTGATGTTTGCCGTCTTTTTGTAGGCTCCCGCTACTAGTGGACGAAACCCGAGACGTGCAGCTTCTTCTCACACAGGTGAGGAATCTTCGGGAGCAGCTCCAGCCGCTGTGGCACCAGTTCCCGCTCTATCTGAACACTAATGGCTCACTTGGCCAAGAGCTTCACAGGAACAGAAGGCTGCTTACAATGAGCGGTTGGAAAAATTCCTTCATAATGACATTGAAGAGCCCAGGTATCTTCCTGATGATATGCTTGACATGTTGGTTATACGAAGGGACATTGAGGGATTTCTGAGGCTGGTTGGTATGGAAAATGATGAGAATGGTAACCCTGTTGACCAAGAATTTCGAATGTGGATAGACGTTTTTGGAAATAGGGAAATGGTTTGTAAGGAATGGTGCTTGGAATTCTTTTCAACTATCAATGTGAGCACCATTGACAAAGTGAAAAACATTTTTGATGAGAAATGCATACATTTTCGTTGTGGGGGGAGAGATCGATCTTTAACCATAGTTGAATTTGGAATTGCTACTGGGATGTACACTAGGGATTTGGTAGATAATAATCAATTGTTTAGGAAAGTTTTGAGGATGGGAGCCCGTACCGGGTTGGGATTCCCGGAAGGTAGTCAGAAGTCATACTACGCATAGATTTCTGGGGAGACTTGGAGTTTTAAGTCGAGGGTGAACTCTATTAAGTCACCTGTTTTGAGGTTGTTTTTAAAGATGATTACATACTTGGTTGTCCAGCGATCAAATCAGCGGGACAAGGTGTATTTGGAGGATATGTGGTTGTTGAGGCTTTTTCATGAGAGTGCCCTGTATAGATTAGCTTGTGCCCCTTACGTGGTAGCAAAGCATATGGGAACCCGAGGCATGAGGGATAGGAAGCTTGTTTGTGGCCATTATGTTACAAAATTGGTGAAATTCTTTGGTTGTGAAGGGGATCGAGCAAACATGGTGTTTAACTTGAATTGGAAACCTATGAAACCGTTTGAGTATCCGGATTTGAAGCGGTTTGGGTTACTTAAGCCTCAAACTAATAGAGGTTTTTACTCTTTGATTGATTTTGGTGATGCCGCCCCTGAGGGCGAGGAAGGTGATGATGGTGAAGATACTGATGAAGAGATGGAGGAGGCAGCGGAGGAAGAATTGGTTAGACGCCCTAAGCGTCGTGCTACTTCTACTGCGGGAGCTTCTTCTTCTTCTTTTGCTGTTCCTGCAGGTTTTGATTTCACCTCTCTTCAGTCTGTTGTTGATAGGATGTTCGAGTCTCAGCAGTCATTTCACACCCGCATGGATAGTTTCAGAGAGCAAGTTGGGGGAGATATGACTATGATGGGTTCTAGGCTTGGGAGAGTGGTATATGACTCGCGCCGTTACCGGCCCATGTGGGAGGCACAACTGAGAGGGCAGGATTTTAGCCCACCCCCTGATCTTCCCGACTACCGTCCACCCGCCATGTTTATCCCGCATCAGAGAGTCGGTGGAGGTTTTTACTTTCCTCCCGAGCATGTGGTCGAGAAGCCTCCCCGTCACAATCCAGGGGCACTGGGAACGGATATGCCGGTCCGATTTGGTTCTTATACAGGTACTTATGCTGGCATGGACGTGACCCAGATAGGAGCTACTGAGCAGACTTATGCAGAACATGTGGTTGGTTCTTTCTTTAATTATGGTAACCTTCCTGTTTACCAACATTATCCACCACACTGAATCATATGCAGGTTGAAGAATTGAAAGCCGTCAGTCAGCTGGTTTTGATGGCCTGTACTATTTGTTTGAACAATTTAAATTCCCGTACTTTTTAATTTTTATTTGGTTGGTTTGTATCCACCCTTCGGGGTGATGAGACATCGTATTTTCTTTCCGTTTCCTTAGTATAATTAGGTTAGAATGTGCATGCTTAACGTTGGTATGATTATGTTGGCTTTTGTTTGTGTTCATGTGTGATAGCAAGGTTGTCATTTGCATATGCTGGCAGTAAGTTCAGCGCTCATATTCTTGTTGGCATCATTCGCGCATGGAACACCACATAGACCCCGCAAGTTTTTCTTGTTCTTATTTTGATTTTTAGTTATATTTCCCTATTTCCCTTAGATTGACTTAGTTTATTGGACATTGAGGACATTGTCCAACTCAAGTGTGGGGGGGGGAGGTAAACAGGAAAAAGTCGGGTATTTTTGACGATTTTGCATGTTTGTCCTCGTAGTTAATTGCTTTTGTCACCTAATTATAGATATAAATGAGCAATGTAACTACACCTTGGTAATACTTTTAATATGTGGAATGTGTTTTGACTGATTAACATGGCAATCCCTTCTGGATTAATAACATTGCTAGCATGCTTATAGCATCAAAACACCAAAATTGTGAGATATTATTGATTCATTGCTAGTATGACAGGAGTTACGGTTTTGGAACTATTAACCTTGTAAATTTGTCCCTCTCTTAGGTTTTCGGATTTATCCGGGAGTAAGGGTCTCTTTTTGAGCTCTGAACTAGGATGTGCGAGTTTGAGATTGATTTTCCATTTCCGGATTATTTCATTTGCTATGAGTGTGCCGGTGATTGCGTTGATTCTAGAACTTGTCCTTGTTGATCGTTCCGTTATTTTGCTATATGATGAAGAGGCAAATTTAGGACCAAACCTCTGTTCTTTGTTTATTCACCCTTTTGTTTCGTAAAAATCTGTTATGTGCATGTTTTGTAATGTGCTTAGTAGCTAACTATATCGGTTAGTGAACCAACCGTTGAAAACCCGTATGTTGCACTCACTTTTAGTGCAAGAAACAATAGAAAACATGTTGTCATTAGCCTGTTCTTTGTTGAATCTACCTAAATAAAAAACTTTCTTCGCCATACCGATAGTCGAAGTCCCGGTGGGTCATTGGTTGCCTTTGCTAGATTGGATGGTTTGGGTTTTGCCTTATTATGTCGGGTCGGGATATTCTCATTTTATGGGGGTAGTTTGATTTCGTCATGGTTCGTGGATAAAGTCTAGATTGTTCATCTTAGCAAAATTTTGTAATGATTTGTCATTGTTTCTTCGTTATGTAAGAGAATACCAATTAGGCAGAGTAAAAGTAGCTCACAAAAAAAAAAAGAGATGAATAAAAAGAATAAAAGAATTGAGAAACAGAAAAATGAAAAAAAAATTTGAGCTTGGGCTGTCAGTTGGTATTTCTCCTTTTTGTCAAATCATTTTGTGAAAGTTGGTTCGTCATTATAATCAACAAAGTGTGCTGAAGTTTAATATGTATATGGTTAGTTTGTTTGAAGTCAATATTGGTTGGATTTGATTGATAAGTTGTTTGATTGTCATGCACAACAATGGTGTCGGTTTTTGGATCGTTCTATTGGGGTTATGGACGGGAGAACTTCTTGGAATGCGGACCGTTGGCAACTAATGACATGGGTTTGTTTGGACTAGACTATATGTGAAAATTTGTTAAATGTTGTGTTAGTTCTTTGTTAACACAAATTGTTTTCCCAAATTCCCATACCTTGTTTAAATGCCCTGTTTAGCCTTAAAATGTTACATCCCTTAAAGTCCTCTTCTGATAGACGTTATAGGGCGCATGCGCCTTGGTGACTTAGGAACGATCCTTGTACAAGCCTATGGTTAAAAGATTATGCATCATGACTTGGCTATTGAGTGATTTTTCAATATTCGACCCCAGAAGAAAGTTAGTGGGAGTAGGATAGGCGGGATATCACTTGTTCGTTTCATTTGTGCTTTGTCGTGTTATTAAGGCTTGTATATCAGTCAAATATTGTCAAACGTTCCGGTTTTCATTTAAGATTAAAACTGCCTAACCATTTATTCTCATTTTTGATTATGGTTGAGCTTCTTTTTGATAACTGAAATGTGGTTCCATAATGCACCAAGGTTTGATTTGTTTTTAGTTTAGATTTGCTTGAGGACAAGCAAAGCTTAAGTGTGGGGGGATTTGATATGTCGTATTTTATGCCCATTTCCCATAGCTTAAAGTGGTTGACTAGCGAGGTTTACGAGTCGTTTTCGTATACAGTTGGTGTATTTATGGTATTTGTCAGTGTTTCAGGTGGAAAACAGGTACCTAAGCGATAACTTGAAGAAAACGAAGTTTCTGGAGCAAAACGAGTGCTTACGGACGTTTTACGGGGCACATAAGTGAAGATTAGAAGAAAGTCAAAGCTGGTCAATGCAAGTCAACGTGAAACTGCGACGCAGTGTGGTTATGCGCCGCAGTAATTATGTCCGAGGTTGAAACTGCTTCGCTGTTGAGTGAAACTGCGACACAGTTTGACTATATACGACAGAGGGCCAATCAATGAAAGTCAAGTCAACAAAAAAGTCAAAGTTGAAACTGCGACACAGTTTATCGCCGAATCTGCTGAATTTGGTCAGCATATAAATAGCTGCTAAAACATTTCAAAAACCTATCTTTGATATTCCAGACGATTTTGAGCCCTCTTTTTAGGGTTTTTCTCATATTTCATCAATTTGGAGGATCTAAGGCTTTATTGGAATTATATCGTTATTCGTTTTCAATCCTTTGTATTCGGTAACAATGAATTCCTTCATTTTAATATGTTATTTCATATTTAATATGAGTGGCTAATCGCCTTTTCATCCATCTTGATGGAGTGAGACATTATGTAGGGATTGCACAATATTTATTAATTCAAGTGATTTGATTTAACGTTTTTTCGTGATCTTAATTTATTAATTCTTTGTTATTCAATAATTGATTGCGGATAATTTGTATTCATTGCTTAGTGACGACTAGGATTTGGGTATAAGTTATTTTGATTGCTTGGGTAGAAGCAATTGGTTCTATGGCGGGTACGGTAGAGGGTAATTAATATTTGATAAGAATTAATGGGTTGATGGTTGGGTACAATCAATAGGCAAAATTGTTATCTGAAATGACCAAAACCATTGTTAAACTAGAGAAGTTATCAAAAGGCGTCTCGGGGTACCGGTCTTAATAATGAAACTAGTTTACACAAGAGAGTTGAATAAGTTGTTAACTTGACGGGTACGGGGTTGGCGATTAATTTGAGTCTCGGTCATTTAATCACTAAATTGAATTTGAACTTCATCAAACGTACAATCTTAACATTTTGTCGAGCAAAATCAAGATGGGTAACCTTTAAATTATTGTTTTCAACAACTAACTTCTCTTTCGATTAATCCTCCGGGATTGCTAACAAATTTACTAACTACTTGCAAAGTGGCAATTCGGCCACAAAACCCCCATTTTACTAGAATCACTTAATAGTTACAATTACTTATAGAAGTCCTTGTGAACGATCTCGGCTTACCAGTTTTTACTATACTGCATGCGATCAGGTACACTGCCTGTGAGTGTGTAGTAGTCAGTCTTCCGGTAAATCGTGTTTATAAATTTAAAGCTAGATTTCACACATCAAGTTTTTGGCGCCGCTGCCGAGGACTTAAATTAAGTAATTGTTAGTCTTGTGATTCGATCCTTCTTAGCATTCATTTGTGAGGAAGTTATTTGTTTTTAATAGATAGATTTTTTTTTATTTTAGTTTTATTGTGTTAGTTTCTGGTGCGGTTAACGATATTTCTTGTGGTGCGTGTGCAGGTACTTTGTAGTTGATGAACACAAGAGCTTCTGGTAGACCTTTGCTTAGTCCTCAATCTAATCGAGGGAAAGCCAGACGACGCTTACTTAGATCAAACAACACGGAGCCCTCAAACACCGACAACATAGATTCAAGTACCGAAAACCGTGATCACCCGGACGTAGATCTGGATCAACATTATTCAAAGAAAGGGTCAACGTCCGAGGTGAACTTAAGTTCTAAATTCTCCGAAGGTAGTGGTTTAATTGAATTTGTGAGAGCAACATCATCCAACAAAGATGATGTTAACATCATAAATCATTTTCCCTTTAAAATTTTGATATAAGATATGGGCAATGTTTGAAATACGGTTATATACCGTCCAGTATTACCGGTACCATTGGATAATTCGTTATCTTAAATCTGGTATTTTCTGGTATTTACATTATTCAATATTGGTCGGTATTTTCGATATTTCCAGTATTTTTTTATATTTGTATTTTCATTTTTTTTTTTTATAAAAATTTTGAAACTATTTTTATGATACTTTAATGTTAATTTTTGTTATTTATAAACTTTGAAACTTATATTTTGTTATAAAATACCTATTTGGTATTAGAATATCCCTTTCTACTTCTTCATCCTAGCTCTCCAACTGAATGTCTTACTCCAGCTTTCATTTCAGTTACTGATTCGCCTATCCTCTCCATTCCATCCGAGCTAGTTTTTATTCCTCTATCTAGGCCAACATTCCTCCTCTATTTTTTGATAATTGTATTTTGACTATTTTTGTTAAATTGTCAAAAGTTTTGTATGATTTTTATTAAAATAAATTATATAAATTAAAATAGTCATACCAACCAGTATTTCCATAATACAGATAATACCGATATATCGGAATTTTTTTTACACCGGTATGACTAAAATGCCGGTTTTTAAAACATTGAATATAGGTTCACAATAGTTATAATCTCTTATAAAAATTGCTTTCAAGTATTTAAACTTTAATATATTTCTACGGATTAGTTATATCTTAACCAATATCTATTTTATATAACCAAACTTTCTATCTATATGACTTATTGAGTTGGTATGTTATAAATTATGTAACATTATTTCTTTAATTATAAATATCACAATCATATTCAGAGCATTATCAATATGACTGTTGACTTATTGGTGAGTGTTTCATCAAAGTTTAAGTTTTCGTATAGAAAAATTAATCAATTTAACTAATATGTTTAAAAATCAACCTAAAAATTTAAGAACTTACACATGGATTTCATTAATTCTCTTTCATAATCGTATCCATTGATTTTTTTTCATATTATCATCATCCTATGATTAGGTTATTTTTTAAGCATACTAATTAGATTGATTTATCATTATCTTAGGTATAACTCATTGAAGATATTTTTGAATATTTCCGTAACATTCTTACTCATGATATTTTGAACAATAACTTGTTTACTTTGTGGTTAATAGAGTTTATTATAATTGTATTCCGTCTTTTTTTTTTTTTTAATTTTAAAAGGCAGTCTATTTTAGTTTTGCTCTCGACTATATTACACGAACAATTGTCTACTCCATTTTGCTCGATGAACTAAAGTGGGGTGTTATATACGATGGTACAGATACATTTGGGTCGGGTTAAAGTAGTGTCAAATAGTATTACATGATTTTAAAACGGTTTTTATGATTATGTGACAAAATAACGACTATTTGGCAAACTTGATGATATATGGCGCGATTTACTTACCTTGTAAAAAATATATATGGAGTGGTTTTGCACCATTTTTGTGAATACCATTTTGGCCCATTTATATTTACTGATTTATAATATTTCATGTATTAATTAAATAGAAGTGATGCAAATCTAAGTTATGAACATATGTTATACGAGTAGTCACTTCTCTTATGCACTGCTAAAATTTTATCTAGTATGCAGCAATCAAAAGTTAATCATTGTCCTGGAATTCAACATAAGATTTCTCGTATTTGAGAAGGAGCATGCTATTGACACCATTTTTCATCTATTGACACCCCTCAGAAAGGGCGAATTTTTGAGGGCAAAAGAGGCGAAATTAGCCCCTTCTGACATTGATGTGACATGTCCACAAAAGTAAACCAAAAAGACGATGTGACTACTTCTTTCTTCTTTTTCCTTTTTTACCTTTTTTTAATGGCATGCTATTGACAAGATTTTTCATCTATTCACACCCCTCAGGAATGGCGAATTTTTGAGGGCAAAAGGGGCGAAATTTGCCCCTTCTGACATTGATGTGACATGTCCACAAAAGTAAACCAAAAGGACGATGTGACTACTTCTTTCTTCTTTTTCATTTTTTACCTTTGTTTTATTTATCATTTATCTTATAAAATGCATACTTCAAAACTATTTTTATATAAAGTTAAATATAGAATGTATAAAAATATCTTAAATTTATAAATTTTATTTTTCATGTATATTTATGTAACTTAGATCTAATCTCACCAATATATATTAACAAGGTACCCACATAATGCAACGGTGATTGTGACGGCGGCGTTGTGGTGGTAGAGGAAGACTATTGTTGGTGGAGGCGTTTAGTGGTGTAGAGAATTGATGTAAAAGTAACTGTTGCGAAGAGTTAATGGAAATATTTTAAAAGATAAATGACTGCTGTGTAATATAATCATAAAAGGTATTTTAGACATTTTTCTCTATATAACTTTTAACATTGGGCTATTTCAAAAAAAAAAGATAGTATAGAAATATAGATAAAAATGAATCTTAAAAATCTTTTTGGTTAAGCTAGAACAATTAGATGAGTTTCAAATATATTAAATATAACCCTTGGATAAATTTAGCGATGTTATAAATCTATACATTAAAATTTAAAAATTCACATTTATATTTAACTAGATAAAATTAACGAATTTTTTTATAAGATATATACTAATCAATCTTTATCTTTACATATAATAAAGGATAATTGTCTTCTAAAACTATTTTTAAAAAAAGTGTTATGTGGCAAGTCTATATTTTTCTTCAAAAAGGTTTGATTTTATTTATGATGTCATATTTTATATTTAATATTGTAATATTTTTAAAAACATGTTGAACTTTATATACAAAATAAAATAAATTGACAAAAGTGCAACTATCGAACTTTTATTAGTAACACGTAACATAAAACATGAAAAATCCAAACATAAGGTAACTGAAAAACAATTAAGCTCTAGATGTTCATATAAACAAATTGACGGTGCAAGAAGTTCATGGTAAAGATATAAGACTATGTACTTTGAGCATATCATTAGAAACATCATATATGTATCGTCATAATGTACGTCTAGCGATCAAACCAGGTTTAAAAATAAACTTAAATACTTAATATATACAAAAGATGTATCATATGTTTTGACGAATATGCATCAAATTATCTTGCCCCAAAATAAATTTAAATATAAGAATCCATCAAAAAGATATTACCGATATGTGTACGGTGCCTAGAATAATAATAATAATAAAACAAATATTGTAAAAATTGCAACATCACCATTTTTCAGCATCTTTTTTTTAATACAATAAATACTTTTATTTTATAAATTATTATTATTTTAATTTATATTATCATTATACCAAGTTAAAATGTATCAGTAAGACAATAGCATACCTTACATACTCTTTTTTAATATATTTTTGTTTTAAAATTTTAACTAAATACCCGGGTTAAACCTGAAAAAATTAACTAGTTATCTATAAAATGGAATTTAATTATTAGTATAGACTAAAATGACACATGCTACTTATATATTATGTCACATATCCATTAAAAGATACTTTAATCCTCAAGGTACTACTTCACATATCAAATATTTATTTTCAAAAATTTAAAAAGTTGAAGAAATAAAAAAAGGTGAAATGCATGGTAACATTTTTAAAAATGAAAAGTCAAAAGGGGCGAATTTTGCCCCTTTTGCTCAAAGTCAAAACATCAACTCTTATTAATGTTGTTGACTGACCGATGACTTATAAGCAAAAGGGGCGAATTATTTAGGTCAGAAGGGGCGAAATTTGCCCCTTTTGAGATATGGTGTCAATAGCCAAATTCCTTGGTGTCAATAGTATGCCCCTTGTTTTATTTATCATTTATCTTATAAAATCCATACTTCAAAATTATTTTTATATAAAAATAAATATAGAATGTATAAAAATATCTTAAATTTATATTTTTCATGTATATTTATGTAACTTAGATCTAATCTCTACCAATATATATTAGCAAGGTACCCACACAATGCGACGGTAATTGTGGCGCCGACGTTGTGGTGATAGAGGAAGACGGTTGTTGGTGGAGACGTTGAGTGGTGTAGAGAATTGATGTAAAAGTAACTATTTTGAAGAGTTAATGAATATATTTTAAAAGATAAATGACTGGTAGTGTAATATAATCATAAAATGTATTTTAGACATTTTTCTTTATATAACTTTTAACATGGGGTTATTTTTAAAAAAAGATAGTATAGAAATATAGATAAAAATGAATCTTAAAAATCTTTTTGGTTAAGCTAGAACATTTAGATGAGTTTCAAATATATCAAATATAACCCTTGGATAAATTTAGCGATGTTATAAATCTATACATTAAAATTTAAAAATTCACATTTATATTTAACTAGATAAAATTAACGAATTTTCTTTATAAGATATATACTAATCAATATAGTAAATAATCAAAGATTTCCTTACGAATAAAGGTAACTAGATCTATACATGGTCGTTGACCAAGTTATAAATAATATGCATATATATAGTTAAAAGTACATGAAACATGTTGAACTTTATATACAAAGATAAAATAAATTGACAAAAGTGCAGCTATCGAACATTTATTAGTAACACGTAACATAAAACATGGAAAATCCAAACATAAGGTAACTGAAAAACAATTAAGCTCTAGATGTTCATATAAACATATTGACGGTGCAATAAGTTCATGGTAAATATATAAGACTATGTACTTTGAGCATATCATTAGAAACATCATATATGTGTCGTCATAATGTACGTCTAGCGATCGAACCAGGTTTAAAAATAAACTTAAATACTTAATATATACAAAAGATGTATCTTATGTTTTGACGAATACGCATCAAATTATCTTGCCCCAAAATAAATTTAAATATAAGAATCCATCAAAAAGATATTACCGATACGTGTACGGTGTCTATAATAATAATAATAAAAAAACAAATATTGTAAAAATTGCAACATCACCATTTTTCAGCATCTTTTTTTTATACATTAAATACTTTTATTTTATAAGTTATTATTATTTTAATTGATATTATCATTATACCAAGTTAAAATGTATTAGTAAGACAATAACATACATTACATACTTTTTTTAAATATATTTTTATTTAAAATTTTGATTAAATACTCGGGTTAAACTTGGATTAATTAACTAGTTATCTATAAAATGGAATTTAATTATTAGTATAGACTTAAAGGACACATGTTACTTATATATTACGTCACGTATCCATTAAAAGATACTTTAATTCTCAAGGTACTGCTTCACATATCAAATATTTATTTTCAAAAAATTTAAAAAGTAGAAGAAATAAGAAAAGGATGAAATGCATAGTAACATTATTAAAAATGAAAAGTCAAAAGGGGCAAATTGGTCAAAATCAAGACATTAACTCTTACTACTGTTGTTGACTGACCGTTGACTTATAAGCAAAAGGGACGAATTGTTTAGGTCAGAAGGGGTGAAATTCGCCCTTTTGAGGTATCGTGTCAATAGCCAAATTTTTTGGTGTCAATAGTATGCGCCTTTGAGAATAGCAAAGCAGAGATATAAGAGTTTTAACTTTTAAGTAAATTACAATATTAGAAAAACAACTTTCTTTTTATAGATATTCTCCATTATACTTTTCCTAGCTTATTGTTTTGTCTTGATCAACATGGTGATAATATCATGTCATGCTATTGCAAACGGAGTAGGATTTTGCATGATTTCATATAATTTATAGAATTCTTTGATAAATGCATATTAATTCAAATATTCATTCATATATCGAGTTTAAGACCACAAAGTAATTAATGCACATTCAAATATTCATTCATATATAGAGTTTAATACAAAGTTACTCGTATTACACAAGTAATTTCTTCAAACAAATCACAATCTTAGGTAAATGCTCTAACTCTTTAAGTACAAAACTTATCAAAAGTCTTTACCTTCGGCCTCCTCCGCCACTACCGGATCCACTGCCGGTTCCTTTTCCAGCACCGGCACCCACTCCAACACCTATTCCAATGCCTATTCCAACTCCAAATCCCCCTCCTTTTCCACCACCTCCATGTCCTCCACCTAAACCACCACCACCTCCAGCTCCTCCGCCAACACCTCCACCAGCTCCTCCTCCGACACCACTACCTACCCCTCCCCCCGCTCCAAAGCCACCTCCATGACCCGAACCACCACCAATTCCACCTCCCCCTCCACCGCCTCCACCACCTCCTCCTCCTCCACCGGCACCAACACCTCCGGCTCCACCCACACCTCCACCAGCTCCAAAGCCACCACCATGACCTGAACCACCCCCAATGCCGCCGCCACCACCACCGCCTCCTCCACCACCTCCACCACCACCAGCTCCAATACCTCCAGCACCACCACTCCCTACACCTCCGCCAGCACCAAATCCACTCCCATGACCCGAACCACCTCCTAGACCACCACCTTCGCCGCCTCCTCCTCCACCTCCACCTCCACCACCACCGGCACCAACTCCTCCGGCCCCACCACCTACTCCCCCTCCAGCACCAAACCCACCACCCTTACCTGAACCACCTCCAACACCTCCCCCTCCTCCACCTCCAGCGCCACCACCACCACCAAGTCCACCACCTGCTCCAAATCCACCTCCACGGCCTCCTCCACCTCCTAAACCACCACCACGTCCTCCACCACCACGCCCAAACCCTCCACGACGACCACCACATCGTCCTCTCCCACATCCATCATCACCCCACCGATCAGTTTGATCAGCATTGCCATCAGCAAGGGCCAATGCACTCAAATGGAAGACAATGGCAAGCCCTAGTAGAATCACACAACCCCATTTTTGTGAGCCCATTAATTTTATGTTTGCTTTTGCTCGCTAGTTCTCAACACTTTGCTTTAATTTGTTGTTGCTCGAATTGAAAATGGATCTATATATATATAGGTCACCTACATGTGATAGTAATACAGTGACACGCAAGTTGCAACTTTAGAAGATATTGATTCACCAGCAGCTAGTACGTAAACTTATAATAACTCATTAATGTCGTTACTTGAACATGCAACGCGTTGAGGCGTTGGTTGGGAAGTTATTATCAGATTTAATTTGTAGTTGATTAAGTCAAATAACAAAGGCTTGCTGCTTGCTTAGCTGGATCGGATATATAACGTTTATTCAAAATACCTTTTTTCCTACTTAATATCATACTCATATTTCAATTCATACGAGTATAATTTTTTAACTAATTTCATGTACTCCTTGATATACTCAGACATATATACAAAAGTAATCTATATATATATACTCCGATCGATCCGTAAAAGTTATAAATTAATCTATAAGTTAGTTAAAATGTAACTCATCAACCGGTATAGAAATTAGAACATGTGAACTTGCTGTACGTATATCTAATTCGGAGCGTTAGATACTAACTTAATTATCAAATATCCAATACATGCCATTTATTAGTACAATAAGCATAGGACAAAAACATTATATCATCATAAATCAACATAGTCTGACCTGTCAATTTTAGTTTAGATTTTGTTTTGTTTTTATTATAACTCGTTTACTTTGATGTGTTTCTGATCAATTAATTTAATTTCCATGTTTTAATTACCATTACTCGGGTAATTATCCTACATTATTAATACTACTCGATCTATTTCGCCATTACAATTTAATGGTGAAGAATTCTAGCTTAGGCTAAAATCGATAAGTAGCTAGGTTTATAAGTTTACTTTAATTTAATAATGTGAGTTTTTTTTTTTTATAGCTCGATAAGTAGCTAGGTCACCATTTCTTTTGTGTGAAGTTTAACTAGCTCATACCAAAATAGCTAAATTAATTAAGCTTAATTTGTTAGAATTTTTTTTTAAAGGCAACAATGGATAAATGACTAACACCCCCACACGATGCGCCTACTCCGGTTCGAAACCTGACAACGCCCTAAAGGGTTTGTCCCCCATGTGTTGTTAGATGGATATAGTGTTGCTAAGGCCGTCTCACTACATTTGTATGTGACAAGATTCGAACCTGATTGAGTCCCACAGGAGAAAACCACATTATGGAAACCCTCTAATTTGTTAGAATCTAACCAACAATTTTAGATCTCAAGTTTACACACATTTAAAAACCAACTGGGTTAGATCAGTGGTTGAAGTTCTTGCCTCGATCTGAAGACAGAGGTCATGGGTTCGATCCTCATGTCCAGCAAAGTTGGAGGTCCTTTTCTACCTGTGGTAGATACTGGAAGCAGCCTATCTACCTTTGTTAGGGGTAAGGCTGTCAAAATCTCAACCTCCCCTATACACCATCAAAGACAGTATTTGAGACCAAAACCCCATGAAAAACGGCATTGGGAGTTCCTTTTAAATTTACACACATTTCTATAAAAAGAACCATAAGTTGTAAAATTATGACATAATGTGTGAAAGTAATTAAAACGTCTAAACTATTTCTCTTTATCCATACGTAGCGTATGTTTGGCAAAACTAGCTGGTAGCTGTAGGCTGGTGGCTGGAAGGTGTTAGCTGTAATAGAAAGCTAGTGGCTAAAACTGGTAGATATATTTAAGTGTTTGGCAGAGTAGCTGTACCTTTTAATAAAATGTATAAAATGACTAAAATGGATAGAATTAAATAACAAATACTACTTAGTACTACACGTAATATATATATATATATATATATATATATATATATATGAACCCATCAAAAATACGAAGTATGAGAACAATGGGTAAATTTGAGATTTTTTGTTTTTTCTCTCTCTCTCTCTTTCGTCTACAATCTTTTTTCACCCCAAAAATCTTTATATAGACATAACATGAAAATTAATAACCATTATTCCAATTTAAATATATGATTAAACTCGAATTTTGTGCTCTTTCATTTGATATTAATTTTATTAAATTTTATAAAAATTGCGATGGATGGACCAAATTTGAGATAAGATTGTGCATCCTTATTTTGAATTACCAGACGCATCCATTTTTTTAAATTAACAATTACACAACACATGTACACGAGCATAGGTTTAAAATAGATAGTACCTATGTTGGTGCATCCATTGCAAATAATACTACCTTTTGTTTTTGGATGCAAAAAAAGATACAATAATTTGGATGCACAAAGAGTAAAAACACAAAATAACTTGGAATCTTAGATGCACAAAAAGTGCATACCATACCAATCAATCTAATTTATATACAAATGACTTGCACAACAAGTGGACGCATAATCATAAAAAAAATGGATGCGAGTAACATGTTGGATGCATTTTTATGAACCCATCACCCGTTTCATGATGTGGCTGATCACCCAAAAACTTGTAAGGGTGTTCGGTTTGAAAAAGTAAAGACTCGAGAAAGTTTACATGAAAAACACCAGTGTCGATGCCAACCATAAGAAACTACCATCATTGCCGCCAACCATAACCTTCATCACCAAAAACAGAGATACTTTCGTCCAAGGTTATGGCCAACCATAACCTTGATAACAAACCACCATCCTTGACAAACAACAGATCAAGATTTTTTTTCAAAAACAGTATATAGTTAATATTATTCTGGAAAGGAAAAGATGATTAATGATTTTTTATAATCTATTTTTTGGTTGATTGAGAATGAACTTTGATAGAATAGTAGGTGAGAAGAAAAATAGACGAGAGATGTTGATAGAGTGGTGGATGATGATGAGTGGAGATATGGCTTGTTGAGTTTGTACCTTACATATCAGAGAAATAGATAAATTTTGATTGTGTATTTCCAAATAAGCCCTTTTGGGTTTTTATTTAATCAAAAATTTCCCCAAAACTACCAACCATAGATCAAGTTTTTCAATGGCCCAGATCTGTTTTTACTCATTCTTATTTTTTCACTGTTTGTATTTGAATGTTTCCCTATATATATGGGAATATAAGGCTGTTAGGTACCTAAGCTTAGATGCCGGACACTCACATATTAATATTTTAAACCATAAAAATCATGGAGCCCATACTTATGTGAGGGGTTTCACACCTAAACTTAGGTGTCAGACAACCTTATATATATATATAATTCTTGCTCAAATAATTATATAAAAAACCCAATGTGTTCTTTAGTTATATATAAACTTTTCTTAATACAAATACGTAAAAAAATGCTTGGCAATTTATCTTTTTAGATGCTTTGCTGTCCAAATTCCAAAACATTGCCACAGATGGCTTCTTCACAATTTATATTCAAAATCTATATACACAAGGGTCCATCAAGCATAGCACCATATTGATTAATAAATATTGAACCGAAGTATGTGTAAATATTAAAAGGTCATTCGTGTAATTAAGGCATCAAAAGCTTCCAGCCCATCACTAACACTAGTATATGTAACGTTTCAACTTTGAGCTTTTTCTTTCGTTTAAAAGTTTCAAACTCTTTCAAACAAACAAAGTTTTTTAATGGATAGAAGCTTTTACCTAAAAGCTTAAAGCTTGAAACTCCTAAAAATTTACTATCAAACATACGGTACCCGTACTATTAAAAATGAAAAAAAATGATAAAGCTAAATTGAGTAATTAATATGTTTACCATATATGTCTTGGCAAAAGGTTACAAAGATGGTCCGCCTTATAGATAAAGATAAAAATAAAATGGTAAGAATTGAAAATTATTCGAAAGTATATGAGACACAAAAGACTATAAGTGAAATCCTAGTATGACCCATGAAAACCCATGACCCGGCAAAACAACAAAATCAACCCCGTGACCCGGTTCATTACCTTTTTGGGCGCATCGGGGCGGGGGAGGGTTCGGTTCGGTTCTCGGGTTTGAGGGACCTTTGTTCCTCATTTGTCAAATCCTGGACCGAAGCCTGCCGGAGCAACAAAATCAAACTTGTGACCCGACCTATTACCCCTTAGACGGGTGTTCGCAAGGGCGTAGCTACCATAGGGCGGGGATGGGCGCCCGACCCCCCAAAATTTTTTTTACGATGTAGGGGGTATATATGTTTCATGTAGAAATTTTTTGATATATTGGGTTTTGACCCCCCATTTTAATTGTGAAAATTTTTTTCTATACCAATCAATATAATTGATCCATTACATTTTACATAAGCCCATTCAAAATTATTTAGCCCAAACTAAAACCAATAACCTAATTACTTACTTAGCCTATAACTTCATTGAATCGAACCAAGTACCAACCGTTTGTCTCTTTTTTAATGTTACTTTTGTCTTGGACAAGTGTTTAGTTATTTAGTGATTGAAACATTTTTTTTATAATAATAGTATTTAATTTTTGACCCGGACCGAATCGAATCACCGACCCGAACATACTACCCGAAAAATAGAGTTGAGAAAAAAAAAAATTTAGATCCCGACCCCTCACTCAAAAATTTCTAGCTTCGTCACTGATCGTTCGGGTCTGGTTTTGGCGGGTGTAGGTCGAGTCACGGGTTTTCGAATTATATGCCCATCCCTAATGTGTATATATGTAGTGTGAATAGTACACATTCATTAAGGCGGAGTGATGTGATTTTATAAAAGTTTTGCTGTGGTATGGGTTATGGGTTAAAAGATTTGGTCAACACCGACACTGGATCTATAGATAATATCACAACACTTCAAAAAGTAGTTCGAACCTCATCAATGTTAGCGCTGCTCTGCACAAACCGAAACCCCTGTGGATTAACTTTTGATTTTGGACATCTTTATTTAATTAAGAACAAATTCTTAATAAAATGCATGGGTTTTTAGAAAATAATTAACCATTCGAAACTTGCATTACTTCCCATCATGTATGCATGGTTGTTTGTCACTTTGTCTTATCTATATGTGTCGAGATCCTCTATTGATATATTATCACGATAAAAGTGAGATATATATAATTAATGTAATTACAGTGTAAGTGTAATAATATATGTCATGAGATGAGGTCGATCACAACTCTCTTAATTTGCTCTCAAGCAAAACACTTAATATATATCTATAGCCCGGTTAAGGAGTTTTTTACTTTGTGGTTTCTAACTAGGGGGTCATGGATTCAAATCTTGTCACATGCAAATATGGTGAGAGAGCCTTAACAATGTTATATTCATTTACACATGGAACCAGGGACGGAGCCAGTAATTTTATCGTATAAGGGGGCAAATTTAAAACGTTGTATACCAGCAAAATAACAACCATCCAATTACAACCAACATGCAACCTAATAGACGATATAACGAACCAACTACAACTTCTTTGTATAACCAAGAGCACGAACTATTCACTAAACTAGACGACCCATATAATGTTATATTATATCTACTCATCTTCATATTAAATCAATACAAGATAACAAATTATATATTATCTAGTGTGTTACGTGTGAGATTCCCCAAAACAAAACCCCCATTCAACCCTTCCAATCTATCATAACACTTTCATCTTTCAATTCAAGCCAAAAGAAAATAACAAACCCTAATAACTAGGGAAAATATATGTGGATAATTTTATTTAGATCAATAAATGAAAGTATTACCGGTTGAAGAAGAATAGATGTATGGAAAAGAAGAATGTAGATTATCTACTCATAGCTACTATCATTTAAAAATTAAGATTTGAAAGTTGAGATTTAAATCGTATGTCACAGATTGCAAATATATTTTATTTTTTTTATTTTTTTGGTGTAAACAAATTTCCAAATATACTTTTAAATAAAAAAATTCACATTGTAAAAAAATTAGGGTGGGGACAGTTGCCCCCAATTCCCCATGTTGGAGTCGTGCCTACATGGGACTATGGGAGAGAAAAAAAAAAATTAAAACTTGATAACTACGTTAAATTTAAGAAACACGTGAAGATATAATTAGTCGTTATGAATTTAAGGCGCCCATGAATTGAATTTCATAATATATATCCGAATAGGATTTAGACGAAATTCGTATAGTGAAAAATCAACTACCAATCAAAGAGATTTATCTTTGAGACATATATATGTTTTTATCATTCACAACAAATATATATGTTGTACTGTATAGTGTACAACTGTATAAAACACTCATTATACTGAATCTCTAAAAATTGTTGTAGATAATCACTTCCCATATGTCTCCTGTAATGTTCAGTTGACCCCGTCAACTAGGATTTATTAGGTCACAGCTACTGATCACAAAATTGATTATGAGCCTGGCTCCTTACGATACTGTGACAAGGTAAACATTGTTTGAAACGGAAATCCTTAACGAATGATCGATCAGTTGCGTTCAATCAAAGAATTATAAGATAAGAGTTATCTTACTTTAGAAAAACTTTATATATGTACGTGAAACATAATTCAAAACTCCATTTTGGGAATGTGATCGATAAACATACACCGTCAACTTTTACTATTTAGTCATTAGCTAGTTAACCCGGCCAGCTTCTAAAAGTATTGTGATCATCGATATATAGCTAGTACAAAATTTTAAAATAGTACGTTTTACTCGTCATTTCTCTCCTAGCAAGTGTATCCAAAAAAGTTAACGAATTACATAATAAAACACAACATCATTTATAAAAGGTAGAACGTCCTATATATGCTTCCTAACTAAAGTAATACTCCTAAAGCACTTATTGCTACTAGTCCACTAGTACGAGCTATGAATGCTCATTTAACGCCGCTGACTTATTTTATTCAACCAACTTTGACAATTTTAGTCCACCCTTTACGACAAGGTCATGTTACTAAACAGATCGACTTTTAGCCTAGCGGAATCGAGATGAATAAATCATTATATAATCAAACTATTATAAATATATGGCTTTATTAATGTATTTTGTCGTTAAAAAAATCAAAAAAATTATATACGTACAGTTTCAGTGTTTCACGTTTTAACCTCACTGCGAACTTGTATTAAGCATATATCTGAACGCCTGATGGGCGTACTATATGTACATGTCTTTGTGGTAAAAAAAAAAAAAAAAAAAAAAAAAATTTCATCTTAATCATGGTTCTTTAGTTGTACCATGTTTTCTAATTTCTACTTATGAAACTAATAAGAGGTATAGTGTGTGGAGTAATCTATTCATACAACTTATCAACTTATTCCATTATGAACCACTAATTAAACGAGAACATATTTTGGGGACTTATTATTCCATTATGAACCACTAATTAAACGAGAACATATTTTGGGGACTTATTATTCCATTATGAACCACTAGACGAGAACATATTTTGGGGACAAATGCAAGTGAGATTTTGTGAAGATATGTCCTTTATTGCTAAAACATTTTAGCCAGAACGTTTGGGATTTTTTGAGAGGACATAAGTCTCACTAAATTTAAGTAAACTATTTTATAGGTGAAAGAAAATACTTCACTCGTTTATAGAAATAAAATTCCCTCCTTTCTTGACAATATATAAACCCAATAAATCAATATTACCATATTATGTTGTCAATTTGTGATAAATTCAATGTATTCAACTTTACAACTGTTCGTTTGCACCAGCCCAGTGATATATTAACAGCCTACATGTGTGTATAGGAGGCAACTGCACATTATTCGTTAAAAGTTGGGCCTCTTTCCATATATCCTAACTACTAATAAACGGATAAACCAGACCAAAGTAAGCCCAATTATATTATTTTCTTTCTCGCAGATGAGTGATGACAATTGATTCCTTGCCCCAACCTTAACTCAAAATTAGTAGTGATTTTTTTTCCTATTATTTTAACATTAGTCACAAGTCCTAACCCAATACAGTATAACCTCTATAAATTAATACGCGATAAATTAATAACCTCGATAAAATTAACAATTTGTTCGGTCCCAACTTGGGACCAGTATAGAATTAGACACCAATCAATAAAATAATAAGATAATAATTTTTTTGAAACCCCAAGGTAGATATATAGGTCCCATCAAAACTATAAATTAATAATTCTTTAAATATTCCAAAATTTTAATATTGTTTAATAAAAAATGAATATATAATCACTTGTTTTTTTTTTTTTAACTTTAAATCTATGTTGAATTTATCCTTAAATTTCTACATTTCACTTACGAGTTGAGACATTGTCGCAACAAAAAGTTGTGAAGAGTTGTTAGCCGCTTATAATACTTATTTCCGAGTGATTGATTTCAAAATTACTGTATCATCTCCAACTTTATCATCAACTAGATTTTGAACAATATCCATCACAAATTCTTCAATATTTTGAACCTCATAACATTCATTATTTTCATCAGGATAATCCCTCAGCTCACCCACATCTGGTTTGTGCTAATAATGCATACCCTTAATTAAGATCTCAAGCTCACAAATTTCTTCTTCATAGTTTACATCGTTTAAATTACTTGAGCCGATTGAATTCATGAAACTGATTTTAATGTCGAAAGCAATTTGCTTTGGACTCGTGTCATTTAATGTGTGAATGTACATTGGATATGAAAATTTTGAAAGTGATACATGAACCTGTTGATGTACGTTGATGTGACAACAACAACTTAGATTTGATATGTCGTTTAGATTGAGACATTATGTTAATTTATGTCGTATCTATATATGTAATTGATAGATTATGGACTTTATGTTTTGGTAATGATCGATTACATGTTTTGGTGTTATATATATGTGTTATGTATGATGTTTGTTGTGTGATATACAAGTACAAACATAATATGTGTTAGGATTCCTTAATAACAGTTAGGAATATAACTAAGTCTTATATCTAATGAAGATAAGGTATATCTTCGTTAGAGGCAAACGAAGATAAACTTCGTTTGGTACAAACGAAGATTAACTTCGTTACATGGGCTGGGCAGCTAAGTTCGTAAGAACAAAGCCCAGCAAGCCCAGTTCGACCTGAAACATATATATACGAATGAATACCCTAAAAAAAACACATTCGACAGATACGTACTCCAGACATCTAAGTTCGTTCTATAGCTTATAGAAACGAATATAGCATCATATGGCTGATTATTTACTTGATAACTAGCGATATACTAGTTTACTAATCAAACTAGTTATCGCGTGAGGATTCCGCACTCACGACATAATCATAGACGATCTCGAGAGCGAACTGTAGCTATCGAGGGACTCACAAGTGGTATCAAAGCCAATCGATTTCTTATCGAAGGTTCGAGATCGTTTTGTTTGATTCTTTTATCTGAAAATCAACCTCCCGATACCCTTACTGTCGCTAATTTCGTTTTCTCAAACGAATTTAGCAAACGAACTTAACCTCATCTTCGTTTCGAGTTCTTCCAACGTTTTTAGCTTTATTTTCGTTAAGTTCCTTCAAACGAATTTCAAGTTATCTTCGTTTACTCTCACCTTACGGATTTAGCCTTATCTTCGTTTCTTTCCTTCAAACGAAGATAATTCTATCTTCGTTTCCTTCCTGCAAACGAAGTTAATCCTATCTTCGTTTCTCTCATTCAAACGAATTTAAAATCTATCTTCGTTCAGTGCAGAAATTTACAAAATGGCTTCCTCGTCAACCAACACTGCTGTTGCTCAATACCTGAATTCTCTTGTCTATCATGATCATCTCGTTGGACGTACTAATTCTCCACCGAAGTTAGTTTCATTGGCTGACTTCTGGGCTTGGAGAGGTCGATTTGAAGATTATATTTAACGAGAAGATTTGAACATGTGGATTATGATCACTGAAGGATATGAATGGCCAACTCTTACTGTAAACGGTGTTACAACTAATTACAAGGTAGGAGAGTTAAAAGGCGAAGAAAAATCCTTGTATGCTGTTGAAGTTAAGGCTCTTTCTACTCTTAGGATGTGCATTCCTCAAGAATTAGTGCACCTTTTTCCTAAGCAGGAGTACAAGACTTCAAAGCAATTGTTCGATGCTATTGAAGCTCACTGTGAAGGTGATCCATTATTGAAGCAAAATAGAGTTAAGATGCTTAAGAAACAATTTGATTTCTTTAATGCTACCAAGAACGAACTAGTTGAGGATCTTATCTTGAGATTTCAACATCTTTTTGCTGAGTTAGCCTATTTTGATCTTAAGTATACTCCTACTGAGATAGTGGATAAATTCTTGGATGGTTTGCCGAAAGCTTATAAAGAATTTCGTCATGGATTGCAAGAAAGAGCTGATTATGCATCTCTTCGTATAGATGGTGTTATATCCACATTAAGAAACAGATAAATGAAGGATAAGGCAAAGGATCTCCAAGACAACTTCACACAAGATCCATCTCTTTATCATGCCACTATGAAAAATCCTACAGCTGATATTAATGCATTCTTTTCTGGGGTTAGTACTTCTGGCACGAAAGAGGGTTCTAATTGTGTTATGGATGGAGATGATTCTGCCGGTTTCATGGCTTCTGATGCTGGTTTCAAGGCTCGAAAGACAAATGAGAATGCTAAGCCAGGAAATATGACGTTTGGTAACATTTCATCTACTTCTGCTGGTTACAAGTCTATGCCCATGGATATGAAATCTGCTGAGGGAAGGATGAATGTATTTGCCGCAATGTGTGCTGCACATGAAGCTTTTGTTGCAGGGAGGATCACGGATCCAACACTCATTGATGAAGATTATGACCAAATAGATCCAGATGATGTTGAAGAAATGGATCTGAAATGGAATTTGGCGATGATCACCAGGAGAGTGCAACGGTTTATGCAACGAACAGGTCGACAGCTTATTGGGGGTACTCAGGGCTTTGACAAGTCAAAGGTTAAGTGCTATAATTGCGATGGCTTTGGACATTTTGCCAAAGAATGTCAACGACCAAAGAGAGATGTCAACATTACCCCTACCCGTCAAGATAGAGGTGGTAATCGTCCTTTTAATCCGAATGCAAGTAGAGCTCTCTTGTTGACTGAAGATACTACTGGAAATAGCAATGACAAGGCTATCGTAGCTGCTCAACCTGATGGTTCTTATGTCTGGAATCTTCCACAGGATGAGACTAATAATGCTTATTTGGCCGAAATAGTTGATGATATGGCTCAAATAGCAGATTCTGTTGAGGATTTCTTGGACACCTCAGTTTACCACAGTGATGAGCATCTGTATGAAAATGCTCAAAGCTCGAACTTGGAATCTTCTACTCAGGTATATGACACTGATTCTGAGTCTGATGAAGAGGTTGAGGTTGCTGATACGAAAGATTCTGGAGAGGTGAACGCTGCTGAGAACAAAGACGATTCTGCTACTGAAAAGGTTGAAAAGACGATTGAAGAGCAGATGAAGGAGTATGAAATTCCAGCAGGCATGAGTGTGGATGACTTTGTCGCGTACATGGCAGACTGCAAAGAAGCAGATCAACAGGTATCTTACTCTCTTCGTACTATTGTTCATGTTTGCAAAATTGTTAATCGAATGTTTGATGAAATTGAACAAAAGAATGAACTAATTAAGCATTTAGAATCTGTTGTTAATGCTGCTCATGAAGAAAGAGATAAGTTGATTAAAAAAGATTTAACTGTCACTGATAGAGAAAAATTTTAAAGGATAGGATTAAATCTTTAGAGTCTGACATTAATGCTATGAAAGACAAAGTTAAACATGTTGTGGCTGTAGAAAGAGTAGGTGGTGAAGCTTATGCATTATTAGCTAAAAAGTGTTCTACTATTGAGAAAGAACTGGCTGATGCTAGAATAGAAATAGTGGACCTACAAGCTAAGGTTGATTCAGCTAGACATGATGAGCTTTTGATGCACATGAAAAAGTTTGAGGACTCTCCATCTAAGAGTTCTGACACTGCTAAGGTTTCTTACAATAGCATGCCTCCTCCCTTCAACAATAACTATACTCCGGTAGAACCTAATATTCCTGAAGTCCTACTTCAACCTAGTGTTGATGTTGGTAAATCAAAAGACTCGTCTCATAAGCCTACTTTGACTGAGGAGACAGCAGAGTCTAAAGGAGTTTCTTCTCAACCTACCAAGGAAGAGAAATTGAAAGGTGTCATCCTAGATTCGTCCACTTCTTATGGTCAAAAAGACAGTATTACTCACTTTACACTTCGTAAGAGTAGTAGGGTCTACACTGAGTTAGAATTTCCGTTATCATCTATTGACCCTAAGAGGATTGATAAAGTCTGGGATGTTGATATTAAGGATATGAAGCGCTTAAGTCAGTTGCGTCAAACTCCTTTACCTAAGCAGTCTAGGGATAGTCAATCTGAAGATGAATTAGTTGTTAATGTCGAAGCAACTAAGGCTTTGAAGCATATCTTAATGCCTGCTCGAAAGAAGTCCCCAAGTAAGTCTAGGATATCACCGACCAAACGAGACCATAAGGATCCTAGTAAAACAAGTAAATCAGTGGACAATAGTGAATCTGTAAGTACCAATAATAAGGTAGATACAAAGAAAAAAACTAAGGTCCTCTCTTGCTTTGCTTGTCATGAAAAAGGTCATGTTTACAGTGTATGTCCTAATCGACCTCGGAGATCGGGTTCTCCTTCAAAGGTTTCCACCTCGGAAGGAAAAAGGGGGTTGGGTAATGATAAACAGGTTCATGAAACTAAAGTTCAATCTTCTTCAAAACTGTTTACTATACCTCAACGACGTGAATCTCCACCAAAAGGTTCTTCCCCTATGGGACAAAGATTCACTACCCCCAGTGGGAGTTCGAGTCGGTCACAAACACCTTCAAGTCGTAATTCATTTTATGACCGAATTCATTCAAGTGTTAGACCCTCTTTTGGCCTTCATTCCCCAAGACCTTCTCCAACGAGCGGTCAGACGTCTTCTCCAGTGAGAAGACAAGTTGAGAATCAAGTCACACCCACGGCTTCTAGCAATGGATATTGGACTGAACTGATTCTCAAGGATGAGAAGGGACGACCCAAACCTATGAAGGTTTGGGTCCCCAATGATAACTAATATTTCTCATTTTATGTGCAGGGAGTTCCTAGGAAACCTATTCATTTGTGGTACCTTGACAGTGGATGCTCCAGGCACATGACAGGGGACAAGAAGCTCTTGTCCAATTATACTGGTATAAATGGGTCATATGTTAGTTTTGCTGGTTCCAAGGGCGGCAACATCACCGGTCAAGGAGATGTCGTCAATGGACAACTAACTCTAGAAAGAGTTAACTATGTGGAACAACTTACTCACAATCTAATGAGTGTCTCACAGATCTGTGATAAGGGCAACAATGTTCATTTCACAGAAAAGGAGGCATACATCTTGAAGCCGGGTTTTGTTATTCCAGAAGAATGGATTATGCTCAAAGCTCCTAGGAAGAGAGACATCTATGGTTTACTTTTAGGTGTTGATAATCCAAAGGAGCCCCTTTGTTTGTTGAGCAAGGCAAATGAGTCTGAATCTCTCCTATGGCATCGTAGAATGGGACATATCAACTTTCGGAAGATGAATGAACTTATCAGTCTTGGGTTAGTTGATGGTGTGCCTGTTAAAAGTTTGGGATGGAAGATAAGTGTGTACCGTGTTTGAAAGGGAAGCAACATAAGAATCCGCATAAATCCAAAGTACTCAACTCTATTTCCAAACCATTCGAATTACTTCATATGGATCTCTTTGGTCCTGTGAACAAAAGAAGCATTGGAGGGATGTCTTACTGTTTGGTGATCACTGATGATTACTCGAGGTACTCATGGGTATTTTTTCTGAAGACCAAGGATGAGACTGCCGAACGATTTATGGATTTTGTCAAGCAAGTTGAAAATGTCCATGGAGTCAAAGTTAAGAGAATCAGGAGTGACAATGGTACTGAGTTCAAGAATAATACTATTACTGTATTTTGCTTGACCAAAGGAATTCAACATCAGTACAGTGCACCATATGAGCCACAACAGAATGGAGTGGCTGAACGGAAGAACAGGACTTTAATTGAGACAGCCAGGACGATGCTTGCTGATTCAGGGCTTCCTATTACTTTCTGGGGAGAGGCAGTGAATACAGCTTGTCACATTCTGAATCGGGTTTTGACAGTTAAACGGTTTAAGAAGACTAGTTATGAACTGTTGCACAACAAAAAGCCCAATTTACAGAATGTTGAGCCTTTCGGTGTTCCGTGCACTTTTCTTAAAACTCTTCCTCAAGGGAAATTTGAACCTAAATCTGAGGAGGGTTTCTTTTTGGGTTATGTTCCAAGTACACCGATTAGGCGTGTGTACAATCAGAAGACTGGCAAAGTAGATCTTGGTACAAATGTCGTAATTGTCAGTCATAAACCTGCTGTACACCTTGGTCCTGCTAATAATTTTGATTATGATGGTGTCTTCACTTCTTTTCGTGGTCCTGTTTCTTTTGCAGGTGTTCCAACAGTGGAGGATGTCGTTACTCTTCATGATCCTCTGGATGGTGGACCGGTTTCTGGTTCTTCTTCTGTTTCCTCACCAATAGTTGCGCCTACCTCTGAATCTGGAGAATCTAGTGGGACAAAAGTAGCAGATTCAACCTTAGAGCCTGCTCCTATAGTTCCTACTGATCCTTTGCATGTACCTCTACCTGATTCTCCTTTCTATGATACTGATGACACGGAAGGTGAAACTCAGGAGGAGCCTAAAACTCCAGATTATAAAACTCCAGAGCAACATGTGCAGACGAATTTGGGAGATGATCTTTCTGTCGATAAGGTTCCTCAAACCAGAGTCAACAAGGATCATCCAGTCAAGCAAATCATTGGTGATGCTTCTGCCTCTGTTCGCACGAGGAATCAATCTAAGAAACCGTCGTGTATGTTTGCTGAAGTTAAGGATACTGGGGCAATTACTTGGTACTTGTATTACTGCTTTATCTCTCAGGTTGAGCCTAAGAATGTTGGAATGGCTCTTAAGGAACCGTCATGGGTTGAGGCGATGCAAGAAGAATTGGCTCAGTTTCGAAAGCTTGAGGTATGGAAGTTAGTTGACTTACCTCCGGGTGAATCTCCTTTAACAACGCGTTGGGTTTTTCGTTGTAAACGAGATGACAGAGGTGTAGTCACTCGAAATAAGGCTCGATTGGTGGTTAGAGGATTTGAGCAACAAGAAGGTTTTGATTACGATGAGACATTTGCACCTGTAGCTAGACTTGAAGCTATTCGATTATTTCTGGCATATGCTAGTTATAAAGGTATTAAGGTGTATCAGCTTGATGTAAAGAGTGCCTTCTTGTATGGCGATATTAAAGAAGAAGTGTATGTAGAACAACCTGCCGGGTTTGAGGATCCAGACTTTCCTAATAAAGTATATCGTCTCGATAAGGCTTTATATGGTTTACATCAGGCTCCTCGATCGTGGTATGAAAAATTGTCAACACATTTGAAGGAAAGTGGTTTTACCAGAGGTTCTATAGACAGCACGTTGTTTATTAAATGGAAAGGGACGGACTACTTGCTTGTACAGGTTTATGTCGATGACATCATTTTTGGTTCATCTGATGACAAAATGTGCAAGGAATTTGAACAGAGCATGAAGGCTAAATTTGAGATGAGTGCTATGGGGGAATTAACCTTCTTCCTTGGACTACAGGTGGATCAACTGAAGGATGGTTTCTTTATACATCAGACCAAGTACGTCAAAGATCTGCTTACTCGGTTTCGCATGTCAGATGCTAAGGATGATGTTACTCCCATTAAGACTAATCATGGGTTGTGTCATGATAAGCCTAATGATCCATCCGTCGATGCCACTCAATATCGAGCTATCATTAGATCCTTGATGTATCTGACAGCCTCACGTCCAGATATTACCTTTGCTGTTTCTATGTGTGCTAGATATCAGGCTAATCCGAAAGAGTCTCACTTGAAAGCTGCAAAAAGAATCCTTCGTTATGTGAAAGCCAAGCCTCGTCTAGGTCTTTGGTATCCCATGTATGGTTCTTTTGACTTCGTAGCTTATACTGATTCGGATTATGGTGGTGACAACTCGGATAGGAAATCAACGTCAGGTGGATGTCAGCTTTTAGGGGGGAGAATTGTATCGTGGCAGTGCAAAAAGCAGACATCTGTTGCACAGTCATCCTGTGAAGCAGAGTACATTGCTGCTGGATATTGCTGTTCTCAGGTGCTTTGGATACAGCAACAACTGCGCGATTATGGTATGAATATCTCCAATACTCCCATTTGTATTGATAATAAATCTGCCATAGATATTACCAAGAATCCGAAAAACTTTAAAGTCACCAAGCACATAGATATAAAGTATCATTTCATACGTGACTGTTTTGAGAAAAAGCTTATTCATTTAGAAAAGGTTATTACTGATGATAATCTTGCTGATCTATACACTAAAGCTTTTGATGGACCTCGTCTTGAGTTGTTATTTCAACTCAATGGTATGAAGAATGCCGAGTAGTTTCTCTCAAAGAACTTAAAATTATTTTTGTGTGTCTTTGTAGTGTAAGTCGTACATAGATAGAGTCATAAAAAAAATACAAAAAGAGTTGTCTTAGTATAAGTTTGTAAATATCTAGTGTAAGAAAAATACAAAAACATTGAAAAATAGAAAATCCAAAAATATGAATAAAGTAAGGTTACTGCGCTAAATGATGAGAAGTGACGATACTTTAACTTTTAAGCCTGCTTAATCATAATATAACTGATTAGTTCATTGATTACAATTTGGGATATATCGGTAGACACAAAGTACCAAGGTTTCTTTCAATCTGAACTTATATTATATAATGTTCTTGTGGGAAACATATTCAGATATATGGCTGAGATTGCTTGCTTTTCAGTAATGAATTGATCTAGTCCTTAAATTTTGTGAAAGATCTAGCATTACTATAAGATTTGTTCAATGAATAGGCACGAACCTCTACCAATCATGAGCATAAAAGTAAATGTGATATTGTTATGCAAATCAATTATATGCAAATTAAGGGGCTAATGTGGTCTTTGAGATTCGGACAAGTATGTCCTCGGGGTATCTTTGTATACCTAGCCTACCTAAAGCTTCCAACTTGGGATAGGTTGTCGGAAAGTTCGCTACATGGATCTCATAGAAAATCACGGGTTCCTTATAAATCATGAAATGCAGAAGCAAATATGTGAAATCACAAAGTAATTCAATTCAGTTATCCACAAAGTGTCTCATGATTGGTTAAGGATGTTCTTGAATATATTGAACACTTTTTATTTTAGTGCTTGTATCGATTACGAAAGTATATCTGAATGTGGGTTACATAAGTTCGCAAACTATTCAAGTGGCATATTAGGCTACTCGGGTTACATGGTGACTGTCCTGGGCCAGGGTATGTCGAAAGTGTCATAACTCAAAGGAAACTGGACGTACCGAGTGTTTAAGAGGACAAACATACCGGTAATCGCTGTTGGGTCACGGTTCATAACGTATAATAAGAGAATTATTTCTCACCCGCAGGTTTATGTAACATGCTAACCTGATCTAATCAGCAGTAATCACGCTTAATGTGAATAATGTATAAAGTCTGGTTAATTAGAACTTAGATTAGTTTATTATTCTGCAATTTTTATTCTGTGTTATTTTCTTTTTAATTGAGTCAAAATAGTATTTTTATAAGTTCTTATTGCACGAGAGATCCTATTCAAATTCTGAGTATATGTTTTGCTGAATTCCTTCATGTGAATTTTAATGAGGTTGTGTAGACTGTTCACAAAGAAGATTTTCTAATATGGACATTAATTTGTTTAAAGTTTAGAAAATGATCTTTTCAAGTGTAATGTGAAATGTCAAATCATTTGAAATCTCATGATTTTCACTTGTCACCAAATTATTAATCGAGTTTATTTAAATTTGTGTGGTGACATTTTAGGGTTTGACAAGAAATGACCTCCCTTGATCTTTTGTTAGATTTTTAGTTATTTCATATTTGTTAACCTTGATTGAGTGTGATTGTAACTTGAATTTTCTGCATTATACTGTTTGTTCTCAATGCGTTGATGAGTTCTGTGGTAAGTGTGCAGTGTTCAAGTTAAGAAGATAACGTTGGAATGCTGATTTCTGTTACTACATTGTTATTTACACGGATGATATCATTACGATAAGATCCTTGGTGTGTAGTGATAATATTTGTGATGCAGATTTGAGCATATGAAGGCTGAATACATGAACTGGTTTTTGTTTTTGGAATAGTTATTTATTTATGATTCATGTATTTAATGAAAATAATCAACTTTGACATTAGTTTCTTTTGAATTTCATGTTGTGATTTATGACAACCTTTTGGATTTTTTCCTAAGTTCTTCAGTGAATTTGTGTTGGATTGTTCATTGTTAGTTTTGTAGACGGCATCTAGTATGGGACTTAAGTGTTTCAAGATGGTTTGCTGTCATGCATATCTATGATCCAAGGAAGTTCTCGGTGTCATAATCAAATTGGTAATGAGGTTCATATTTAAATTGATTATTTTCAGGTTTGTTTATGGATAGCGTTTAACCATGGGTTTTCATTCAAGATTATAATGTTCGGTTATCTACTTACATTATGATTATGAATTTGGGTGCTAAGCACGTTTTTAGTACAAGGCATGAACAGGTTGCTTTCTAACGAGTTTTTGCTATATACAGATTGTGATAAAGGGTTGTGTTTTGGAAGATTGCTTGGATGAAAATCTGAAATTTTTTCAGAAACTTGCTGAAATATGGAATATTTTCAGATTTGTTCTTACGAAGATAACTGCTATCTTCGTTCGAAACAATTTTGTTCAAACGAAGTTTATCTTCGTTTGGCTAACTTCGTTTGTGAAGTTAAGCCCGACCCATAGTTGGCCAATTGTTATTTCCATATATAAAGGGGTTTTTCTTCGTTGTTACTTCATCAAACGAAAATTACTTTTATTTTAAAGCAAAACCCTAAAACCCAAACTTTTTTCTTTTCTCTCACTTTAATTCGTTTTCTTGATTCGTTGTGCAAACTGAGATCTAAGTAAGTGTTTGATGTTCTTTTCATTCACGAAAACGATTTAGGTTTCCATGTATCTTCGATTTGATTTGTTTTGATTATGTTTTATAAAATTCTTGTAATCATTCACCTAGTTTACTCAAACGAATTTAGACTTGTGTGAACGAATTTAGACTTTAGTTCAAAACGAATTTAGATGTGTGCACATGGACTTAGATTTTGAATTGAACGAATTTAACTTGGGTAGAAACGAAGTTACTTTTAGATGATGCCTTACGAACTTAGACCCAAGTTGATAAGGAACGAACTTAGCTAAGTTTAACACCCTTAGGTTTATTCAAACGAACTTAGACTTCGTTTATAAGTTACGAACTTAGAAGATAAGTTTTATAACTTACGAACTTGCATGTACAGTTTAGTCTTTACGAACTTAAACTTCGTTAGGTGTAAATTTAGATTTAATTCTTACGAACTTAAAATCTATTTTCGTTTGGACATTGCTTACGAATTTAGCTTTTATCTTCGTTCAGTATACTTAACGAACTTAGTGTTTATCTTCGTTCAGTCTTATTTTGCGAAATTAAGGATTATGGTTTTTCAAATTAGGGTTTTTCAATTCTGCAATTCATTTATCGTGATTATTTATATTTGTTTCGATATTTTGGTTGGTTTTGTAGAAATGGCTCTAGCTCCACGTCAATTTGTGAAAAAGCATAATCTTGCACTGAATCTAGATCCCGATCAGCACAATTGCGAGCATTTTCATGACATGTTCAACTATATTGCTCGCTCGCGATTATCTTTTGCTTTTTGTGATTCGCCAAGACTGGTTAGGCAGTATATTGATTCTTTCTGGTCCACTGCTCACGAAGTCATGGTTGAAGGACAGAGTTTTGTACGTGCTACTGTTGCAGGCACAACTTTTGGTTTCAATGCTGAATCGCTCCGCACTATTTTACATCTAGGAGCAGAACCAGACATCGAAGAAGAGGAAGACGTTGAGATGACATACGAGTTCGTTCTTCTTCTTCGTTGCTTTCAAAGGATGGGATTTGTTGGACAGGTCAAGCTTCCTTTCGACAAAAGTGGGTTTCAAGGACGATGGCGTTATCTAGCATATGCATTGCTCGTCTGTTTGAGCAATCACAAGGCTGGATTTGATCAACTGTCTGCTCAGATTGCATCGCAGATGGTTGCTTTGGTATATAATCGACCTTATCCTTTCTCCCGATATTTTTATCAAGAGTTTATTGATCAGATTAACGCTAGGGGGAGAAAGCGATTTCTTTTGTATCCTCGCTTTGTGATGGCTATTGTTAGACATTTTTGTCCGGACTTAGCATATGACCAAGGTCCTCGCTACGTTCTTCATGCTTGGCCTTCGCGTCTTTTTGCTGATCTTGAAGCCAATACGAGTAATGTGGCTGGTCTCCATGATCCACCACTTTTTGGTCACCTGATTAATCCAAACTATCGTTCTCGTCTTGAGAATGATATGTTTGTGGATGATGTTGATGAAGATTCTGAGTCTGGTGATTCTGAAAGTTCGGATGATTCTGTTGATGGTTCTGATGATGACTCCGGGGATGAGTCTGCTGGTTCAGATGATGGACATGATGGAGATGATGTTGATAGTTCCGACGGTTCTGCGGCTACAAATGCGACAGACACAGATGATTCTGCTGCTGCTGAACGTCGAACTAAGATGATTCATGACGTCGCGGCTGCTTCTGCAAGTGATCATTCGCATCAGTCGTTTGATCAAGAGGGTGTTGCGTTCCATAGAGAACGTAGAAGCAAGACTTGTCATGCTATTCCTGCTCTTTCAAATTCAGCTAACTCTACTCCTGCTGCTGCTGCTGAGATTGATCCTGATGTTGCAGCTCAGCATGATTCTGAATTACGCGAGATTTTTGAGGATATGGAAGATCCTGTAAACAGAGCAAGTTCGGTTAGTCCGGCGAAGAGGCACGGGAGTATTGATCTTCAATATACCAGAATTAAGCGTCGACGTGTTGTTGAAGCTTCTTCTGTAGCAATGCATGATCCTCCAAGACCGAATGCTGCTGTTGCTCCTGTTCTTGGACGTCGTGTTGATCTTTTGGAGACCAGAGTTCGCACTTTGGAGTCTGCTCTCACTGATACTCGCGCCGCTTTAACCTTTTTGATCAACTGGGTCAAGAATCAAGGGGGAGACGTTCCGGAAGAGGTCTGCAGATTGTCAGCGGTTCAACCAAGACGTCAGAATGACGATGATGATGCTGATAATGCTGGTGAAAGGAATGTTTCTCGCCCAGTTGAAGATAGAGGAAAGGGTGCAGCGATCGAGGGGGAGACAGGAGGTGATACTTCTCAGCAAGGTGCTTCTGGTTCTGGTGCTGGTCCTTCTGGTGCTCCTCGTGATTCAGGTTTCTAATTTTGATTATGATAAAGATTTTTAGATAGAATGTATAATTGATTGTGTGTAATAAGTTATGACATTTTGTGTAATGAAAATGTAATCTATCTTATTTCAATACAAGTACATTTCATCTTTATTATAGTTGTCATGATTATTCTTTCTATTCTGGTGTTCATTTTGTGTAAATTTAAATAGATGATCCAGATTATACAGATTTATTCTTTGATGGTGATGAGCTCGAGGAAGGCGAATTTGTCCCTGAACCAAATCTAGATATATTCAAGAAGCCTTATGGGTTTGATGAAGTATGGGACTCAATTCCTGAAGATCCGTTGATTGAAGAGAATAGAGTGCTGGATCAGAAGAGATCAGATGTTAGAGAAAGAATGCTTCAAGTCCCATTCAGCAGCCTAACTCAAGTTTTACATTTTGTTGTGTATGCTAAGAATGGTGATGTATCGATTCCATCTGACTATGAGGTTAATGTGACAAGGCCATTCAATTCAAATGATTTTCCAGTTCCTCTCAGAGATGATGATTCATTACATATTATTGATCGACGTGTTCCCGAGAAAAGAGTGAATGATTGGATAGTACATAGGGAAACGTGGAAACCAAATCTGTATTGGACTCATATCTCGGATAAAGATGCTGCAAAGTACAAGACAATCATCTGGAGTTGGTTTTATGATGTTGAATTGAAGCTGTTTGTGCTTAAAAGACCAGAAGGTTGTCAGTACTTAGCGTGGTGTGAGAGACATTTCAGAAGTTTATGTGAAGAAGATTTACATGAGCTTGGAAATAACTGGATTATCAATCCAAGCGATGATGGCTTAGCTGATGTTGTTGGTAAGAATCTCAGAAAAGATTTCTGGTTAAGGAAGAACATGAAAGATTCTGACAAACCACAGTTTAAGATTGAGCCAAGATCGAAGAAAAGAGTGGTTAAGCCAGATAAAACAGTTGAGGTTGTTCAACATGATATTAAGTGCATGATCAAGGTCCCTGCCAAGAAATGGGCACAAGATGTCTTGGACAAGATGGATAATTGGGAAATTAATCGAAATTCTGGTGAAGCCAAGATGTATGCAGATTCAAAGAAGAAGATTTTGTTGAGAAGAGTTTATGATCCGATGCAGCTGGTGAACTTCTCAAGAAATGATCTGAGAAAGTTGTACGATACAGAGTGTTCGTTTTTGCCATTTTGGAAGCATGAAGAAAGTAGATATCGTAAGATACTTCAACTCTGCTTACATGAAGATATTCATGCAAATAGCAAAAGATTGTTGTTTGATGAATGATCAGATTTTGAAGACTAAGAAATCGAAGGTGCTGCTGTCAAGGGGGAGTTTGTTGATGTACGTTGATGTGACAACAGCAACTTAGATTTGATATGTCGTTTAGATTGAGACATTATGTTAATTTATGTCGTATCTATATATGTAATTGATAGATTATGGACTTTATGTTTTGGTAATGATCGATTACATGTTTTGGTGTTATATATATGTGTTATGTATGATGTTTGTTGTGTGATATACAAGTACAAACATAATATGTGTTAGGATTCCTTAATAACAGTTAGGAATATAACTAAGTCTTATATCTAACGAAGATAAGGTATATCTTCGTTAGAGGCAAACGAAGATAAACTTCGTTTGGTACAAACGAAGATTAACTTTGTTACATGGGCTGGGCAGCTAAGTTCGTAAGAACAAAGCCCAGCAAGCCCAGTTCGACCTGAAACATATATATACGAATGAATACCCTAAAAAAAAACACATTCGACAGATACGTACTCCAGACATCTAAGTTCGTTCTATAGCTTATAGAAACGAATATAGCATCATACGGCTGATTATTTACTTGATAATTAGCGATATACCAGTTTACTAATCAAACTAGTTATCTCGTGAGGATTCCGCACTCACGACATAATCATAGACGATCTCGAGAGCGATCTGTAGCTATCGAGGGACTCACAGAACCTCTTTAAATTAATAATTTATTAATTTATCGATATAATAATATCTCGATAATTTAATAAAATATCTCGGTTCCAACATTATTAATTTATAGAGGTTTTACTGTATATGTCAACCTTTTCAATAGAAGTCTAAAAAATAAAAGAAACCGGTGGAAAACTTTTAGTCTTGTTATTAAGATAAGGATAAGGATTTTAAAGTCCTAACACCATATTCAAATATTTTTCCAACAACTCAAGTTTATTCTTATCATATTTATTTTCCAGATATTCATATCAATTAATAATAACAAAAATACTAATTTCTTAAAACTAAAAGATTAAACATAAAATACTAATCCATACAAATATGTTGCATTTGTTCACGTTTTTATTTAGTGTGAACAAATTAAAAAATTTATCACACTTTTATGAGTGTAAAAATATGTAGAACTAAAGATGTGTAGAAATTTCTTCACGCTAAAAAATGTGTAGAATTAAAAGTTCACACTTTTTATTGTGAACATTAATAATTATTTTGTAACACCCCATTTGTTCACGCTAACTAAAAAGGTAGCGCGAACAAATGAGGTGTTACAAAATAATTATGAAAATTCACACTAAAAAGTGTGAACTTTTAATTCTACACATTTTTTAGTGTGAATAAATTTCTACACATTTTTAGTTCTATATATTTTTATACATATAAAAGCGTGACAAATTTTTTAATTTGTTCACGCTAATTAAAAGTGTGAACAAATGCAACATTATTTGTAGTAACGATCATCATCAGCATCGTAATACCTTTTTAAATATAACAATCCAATAATAATAATTCAAGAATTATTTTAATATTAAAAATCAAAGCCATTTATTTTGTTGCCATAAATTTCTAAATCAAGATGGCAACATCTATAAGTGACTAAGATAAAAAAAAAAGTTTCAATCTCACATGTTGATTTTTTTTTTTTTTTTTATCTAAAGCTAAACATATACTTACATCTATATAATTATACAAGATCAATTTTCACCATACCCATTCGAAATCTACTTGAATACTAGTTGGGTTTTCATACATTCTAAGCTATTTAATATCAAAAGATCAATTTAACTTTTTTTAACAACAATTATCAAAAAATCAAGGTTTATTATATGAATAACGAGAGATAGTGCCCATGCGTTGCAGCGGTGAGATGGTAGGGTGGTAGGTAATAGGAGGTGATAAGGCATAGAGTGTGATAGCCAAATGTCTTAGCCGTACGCCCTCGAATTTGAAAATTCGTCGAAGGTATATCGAATGACATCTCTAATAAAAGAGCACGAAATTTTAAGAACACTCATACAATTTTTATAGTTTATCGATATACGGTTTTTGAGATAAAAGATCTTGAATAAATTAGAGGAATAAAATGATTTATAGAGGAGAAAGAAAAAATGAGTGATTGAGATTTGAGAAGAGAGAGAAAAATGAATAGTTGAGATTTAAGGGTATTATAGGTATATTAGGTAGAGATGTTTAAATTAGTGAATAAAAAAGAGGGGCAATTTAGGTATTTCATATCATCTTTTGAGAATTTAAAAAAAAAATGGTCCTCCTTTATAATATAGTATTAGAAGTATTAGATAAGAGAAAATTTCTCGGATCGTCCCTGTGGTTTACCCTAAACATCACGTTTCGTCCTTTAGTTTTTAAAATGACATTGGTAATCCTTTATAGGTGGATAAGGTTTTGATCCAGTCCTTATTTTAACGTCCGTTTACTAGGCTCCGTTTTCTCCCTCACATGCATCCCATGTGAGGGTATTTTCATCATTTTCACCCTTAAAGGACTAAACTTGATATTTTTTCAAGATTTCTCTTTCTTCCTCCATCATTCTCCAAACAAAAACATATCATTTTATCCAGATCTAGATTTCAATCTATCATCAAATCCACAAAATATCATATACATCATCTCATTTCAAACCCAAATTTCAATCTTTAACCAAATCCAAAATTATATATATATATATATAGATATAGATATAATGTATATACACATTTTTATAACCAAAATGTATATCTATGAAATTTTATTTCTTTTTCCTTACCAAAAAATTGCAATTGAATATTTGATGAAAAAGATTGAAACCGTGAAAACCCATCTCACAAAAATGATGCTTGATAGAATACTATTTCGAACTCTTCAAGACCCGATGACGAAACTGCTGCTGTTACTTTTGTCTCTGCCTCACCTTCAAAACAGATTTATAACTGAAACTTGATACTTATATTTATGCTCAACGCAAACAGAAACATCAGATCCTGGCAGGAGCGATGCAACAGCAGATTCTGGCGGCGACAGCAGCAGCATATTCCGGCGGCGGCGGCAGCAACAGATTCCGGTGAAACCAGATCTAACACCACCAATATATATAAGTATATATACACAAGATTGAAGCTCCATGCTTGTAGCAAAAAATATATCAAAAGCGATTGGTTAATACTTGATAAGTATAGAATTATTATTATTATTATTATTATTATTATTATTATTATTATTATTATTATTATTATTATACAAGCATCGTGACAGAATATGATTTTTAGCTTAATCTATTTGGTGTTGGTGTTACAGGAAACAAGAGGTAGCAGAAGATAATGTGAATAGATATAAATCTCTCTATATGTGTATTCTAATTAACTGTTTTATATACTAAGGATTTTTATGTATTTGGGTAGGATTTATTGAAATTGGTTTGAAGAAAGGATAAAAGCATCAGGTTTAATCCTTTAGGGGTCATAAAAGACGTAAATACCCTCACGTGGGATGCATGTGTGAGAGAAAACGGAGCCTAGTAAACGGACGTTAACCTAAAGGACTGGATCAGAACCTTATCCACCTATAAAGGATTACCAATGTCATTTTAAAAACTAAAGGACGAAACGTGATGTTTAGGGTAAACCACAGGGACGATCCGAGAAATTTTCTCTATTAGATAATAAATAATGAGAAAGATGAAAAGATACAAATCGATATACTTGAAAAATGGTGTTGGAAAAACCTAGATTAGTTTTCCCTGTCGCTGACAGAAACTTTAATCATCATCATCATCGTATTCTTTTTCTTCTTCTTTTGATGTTTGTATTGTTTATTTTCACCATATACTAATTATAGCCTTAATCATTATCATCGTCGTCTTTTTTTTTTTTTCTTCTTTTTCTTATGATGTTAGAGGCAGTGATGGTGATGACTACATAGATTTGTGATTGTGGATCTAAAGTATACAGAGGTTGATGTAGAGATAATAGATACAGGTATAATGGTTTGAAGTTTAGAGATATAGATTAGATGATGGATATGATAAATAGATACAGATGCATTATAAATTTATTATATATCTTTATAAATGTATACAAAGCATATATTTATTTATCATTTATTAAATAATATTTTATCACAAATAGTCCATAAAGATATGACATGGACGAAAATATCCTCACGTCATATGCACGTGAGGGATTTAGCGGTTAAAAACAGAAGTTAGCGTAAGGGCCTCTGGCAACGAGAGTGAAAAGTAAAGGGACAGTATGCTACAGAAAAAAAAAATTAGAGGGCTACTTAATAATAAAAAGAACCACAAGGACCATTATTGACATTTTCTCTTGATCTTTTTCTGTTTTGTTTTTTGTTGGAGGCATTAGACACAAGACATATATAAAAACCAGGAAGGTTTAGGATCAACTTAATACAACTGCGGTTGATGTGCCATATTGTAATTTTTGCACCATCCAAAACTGTCGGTGTATGTCACCCTTCGTGACGGAACACGACCTTCGTGACAGAGCCGACCCTGCGTGACGAAGGTATCCGCTCTAAGCCTTATCTAAATATGGAAGAGATTATCTCAATCTCTTCCTCCTAAATTAAAGAGATTTGCTCTTATCTCGTCCTAAATACCAGATCTGACATATTATTAAGAATATTTTCTAAAACCTTAAACTTATACTCCAAGATTTCTATCCTTATATATATGGATGAACCTAAACCTAAATTCTCATTCTTCTCCTCTCCAGAAAACACACACACATATCTGGACGTTCTCTTCTCTCTATAAGAGATGCTCCAGCAACCTACAATAATATCATCACATATCAGCAACATGCGGCGGGACGATGACTCTCCGTCCTGAAGCCTCCCACAGCCTACAATGATTAAGCAAAAGTATCCTTGGATATCAGATATGATAATATCCTTCCATGAGCATTCTAAACACAATCAACCAAATCCATAATCATTGGCACGATCTCAATTGGCCATATATCAATCATATTCGATTGGCGTAAAGAGATTTACTCTACCTTCGGGGAATCGCCAACAAACAACCAAAAACACCCATCATCCCCTCTTCAGAACCTAATCTCGGTTTGGTGTACAATCATTTGGCGCCATCCGTGGGACCATAACTCTTAGATCCCATGCCCGTTTTCTCAAAATCATTATGGTAAGGTGCATCAAACCGGATTTATTAAAGATGGAAGATGTACCCAAACAATACATGTCATGTGCCTCCATGTGACTTAACACAACCTCTAGATCTGAAGATCTCCCTCTCTGTTTGGAGATCCCCTTTTAAAACACACATATATAAATATATATATATATATATATATATATATATATGTATGTATGTATATATATATATATATATGTCCGCTGCTTTAGGCAACCTCTTTGTTTCGAGATCCCCATGTTTTTAGAAGATTTATTTGCTATGTCACGCAGCCATCAGGTCTAAAGATCTCTCCCAAGTTTGGAGATCATTTTCTTAAAGCAATATCTTTGCTGCGAGACGTAGCCATCAGATCCAAAGATCTATTCCCAGTTTGGAGATCCTTTTCTTAAGGTACATCTTTGTTGCGAACCACAACCTTTAGAATTGAAGATCGTCTCGATGATGAGGACCTGGTTGTTAAAGGCCCTATCACGCAAAGAAGCAGTAGCATCCCGCAGCACGAAGTTCCTCCGTAACGAAAGCTCCCGAAACCTCCAGAATTGAAGATCGTATCGATGATGAGGACCTGGTTGTTAAAGGCCCTATCACGCAAAGGAGCAGTAGCACCCCGCGACACGAAGTTCCTCCGTAACGAAGGCTCCCGAAGCCTCCAGATTTAAAGATCATCTCGATGTTAAAGACTTGGTTGTTAAAGGACCTATCACAGTAGCTCTCTACGACACGAAGGTTTCTCTGTAAAGACGGCGCTCCATAGCGAAAGCTATAATCTAATGATTTGATCCAGATTCAAAAATATTACTACTGTTTGGACACCCCCATTCTGTTGATAGATCTAATGCCCCACGTGGCCTCTAGAATTGAAGAGTTTTTTTGGGACATCTCATCGATGCCCTCATGCAACCCCGAGTTAAGAAAATATTCCAAGCTATGCTTAGCACTTCACATTCGGGTCACAAACCAAGCATTAAACCTCTAAACCAAGCATTTACGACCTTGATACTTCTTATGACATTCGGGTCATGGTGATATATCCCTACGACAGATAAAGGTCCGACACTACGCATCGTCACGAACCGGTTACGCCACGAAGCGCGTGGGTCACAAAGACTCACATCATTATTACACGGCCTCATTTACGAGCTATGTTACAAAGGGTAATCAATTGGAACTACGTCTCCTATAAAGGCTAGACGAAATAAGGTCCGAATTTTCATATTAAGATCTGACTTTTCCATACAAAAGAAGAGGCTACATCTCCATAGGTAGAGTATAAAAACATCACGATTAAGGAGGAATGTTTGCCACGCATCTTGAAGATCTTTCCACTGCCATACACAGCCTCTAGATTAAACGACCTCTTTAAATGCTATATAATAGCCTCAGACCCAAAGGCCCATCCACAGGCCTTCCGAAGCTCAGACCCGACGGCTCATCCACAGACCTTTCGAAACTCAAACCCGACGGCCCATCTGCAGACCTTTTGAAGCTCGGATCCGAAGGATCCCGCATGCCTTACATAGCCTCAGGTCCGAAGGCCCATCCTTATACCTTACATAGAATTATGTCTGAAGGCCCATTCGCAGCTCAGATCCCGCAGATCCTCCAAAACTCGGATCCGAAGGTCCAGAAACAGCTCAGACCCCGCAAAGCTTTCGAAGCTCAGATCCCGAACGCCAATCCGCATGCCTTCCGTAACTCAAGGTCTAAAGGTTCCCTAAAACCTTCAGACACCCCTTAAAGATTTTCACCAGCTTAGAGCTCGAAAATCGAATGTATTTCGCAAGAAGAATCCGACTACGTAACTCCAATTTTCAATCGTACAAAGGAGATCCGAATCTATGGATAACCTCCAGCACTAGGAACCGTTATCCAAACTACCCAAAAGGAGAAAACGCTTGTACTAGCCTTTCCAAAGAAGGTGCAAATATTCGGGAGAACCGCAAGGATTAATCTTGGCATACCAAGGAAACACCTCAGTTTTAGCCATAAAAAACCACGAGGAAAAGATGCTCAAAGGTGCGAAACTTTCATCACATAATTATACACATACCACATATGGTACATAGTCTCTAAACAAGCCGTGTTACGAAGAGGTGAGTAGACGAACTCCCCTTGGTCCTCTAAGCAATCAAAATAACTCCGAAATGAAGCATCACCGTTCGGACAAGCCTTCGGTACCGAAGTCATGGTACTAGCAGAATTCCAAATATCGACACATAGAATGTTAAATACTGAAAGAAACTTGGAGGAACCCAGAGTTGGCCTGGAATTATCAGAAGAATGAAGAGAAAATGCACTCATTGGAGAACCAATGTTCGAAAAGAAAGCCGAAGGAGGCTACAACAAAAGAATCAATCTTACTTCATTCAAAACCGGCGACTATGTACTTTGGCTAAACAGCACCAGCATTACGTAATATCAATGAAAGCTGGGACCGACATGGGAAGGCCCACACATACGCTGAAACCGCCTACAGCAACGGAGCGTACTAGTTAAAAATCCCCGAAGGGGTCCGGTTGATAAAGACCTGGAATCAATCTTTTATAGAGGATTGAATTTGCGGAAGTTCCATAAAAACTCTGTGATGATATACCCTCCTAGCGGTATGCAGGCCCCTGTCACACGAAAGCACAGTAGGACGTTACGACATGAAGGCTGTCTGTAACGCAGGGTTCCGCAGAAGATGAAGGAGGTAAGAAGTGTTCCCCTATAAACTCGGGATTTGATCTTATCATATAAGTCTAATAAGAAGGAAAGAATCCTCATGGACTCTTATAGCCTAAGACTTAGGGAAACCCTAAAAAGACTTAACGTTTCCTCCAAAATAAATTCTCTCTATAAGAGAGAATCCTAAAGACCTCTCAAGGCATTCATAAAGGCTATTTGCCTCAGTTATTCAATATAAGCAAAAACTCCCACGGAGACAATGCATTATTCAAAAAACTAATGGTCTCAATATAAATAGAGGGTCGCCACCTCAATAAATAAAGGGAACAAGCTGACGAGGACGCCTGAACAGACACCCTAATGTACACGCAAACGTCCGTAAAAAGACAGCTCCTAAGCTGCAATATTTCAAAACATTCGACATATAAAAGATTGAATGTATAGGAAAAAAGACAAAGAACAAAGTACCCGGATTTCACACGCAATAATGTGAAGGCCCAGGATCAGGTATACCATTAACAAATTTACTATGATAGACAGCTAATTTCAAGATAGCATACTCTAGAGACCCTTCGAGACGAAGCAGGTTCAGGAGCGCAGAGCACAGAGCAATTAACTTCACAATCTCGGGATCGCTGGCAAGAGTCTCACAAACATATGACACAAGTCTAGTATAAATGAGCAATTACGAGTCCTTAAGACTGCGTGACAGAAGTATGCCACGCCAAAGGCTTTGCAATGAGGAGTATTCCACCCCCAAGGGCTTTGCAACGAAAAGTATGCCATTGCAAAAAGCTTCGCATCGAAGAGTGCATCAGCGCCAAAGACTATGTAACAAAGACCGTGCTTCAAAGCATCATCGAGGGAGGAAAACATCTGACCCTCAGAGCCTATGGAATGGTGCACAATGATCATACTACATAGATATTCACAGCTTATAAAGCCAGCGACAACCACATTTCCATCGTAATAGAAGATCTCAGGAGGAAAGTCTAATGAATATCTCATTGATTACTGATAGCCTCTACTTAAAAGAACAAAACCCTAAGAAGCAATCGCCACCCCCTGAAAATCACTATAAAACCTATCCGTCGTAGATACCAGCCAAATTTACTTGCTTGCGAATAGGAATAGAGCGTCGTGAAAGATGAGACGCCTTGGTCCTATTCTGGCACAAACCCTGTAATGTTAAAAAAGGAAATGGTGGTGGAAGATGTGTGTTTATTTCACTAATATGAACAAAGCATGCCCCAAAGATCGTTATCCCTAGCCAGAGATATATCGAAAAGTAAAATCCTCGACAGAACACCAGCTGAAATGATTTCTAGGTGCATATCAAGATCAGAAGTAAAGGGATCTAATGTTAACGAAAGATGTTGTCCTGGCTAAAAAGGATCTGCATATCGATGCCTGGTCGACAAAGCATTTGCCACACAGATTGGCAAAAACTTGGAGATCTACTTGAATGACATTGTAGGGACGAAGAAAACCTCTTATAAAATATTTGGGAGACCTTCGGAAACCTCCGAACAATAAACCCAATCCGAATAAATGCTCATTCGGAGTAAAGGAAGGAAAATTCCCCGTGCCCCCAACGGTATAGGGTATTATAATAACAACAAAGGGATACGCTCAAATCCCTCAAGGATTGACAAATTAAAACAGGTCTCCCCATCAAAGATAACAAAAGAAGTCCATAGCTTAAATGAAGAAGGTAAGTTATTTCGAAGAAAGAGGACTTACAAAACAATAATAATAAAAATTAAAAATCGAAGACAGCGGCAGTTGGAGCAGATTAAATAAAAGAAAGAAGCAGCAATGTGATAGAAGAGTTAATTTGGCCAGCAAAAGCCCAACGCAGTGATTTACAAAAATCACCTTGTACCGGGGGGCTTGATGATATACCCTCCCAACGGTATGAAGCACTCGTCGTACGAAGGAAGCATTAATTTGATTTTTCAGAGTTTAATATAATGACTTTTGCAGTTCCTCATATTAAACTAGGGGGCTTGTTGGTGTATGTCACCCTTCGTGACGGAACACGACCTTCGTGACAGAGCCGACCCTGCGTGACGAAGGTATCCGCTGTAAGCCTTATCTAAATATGGAAGAGATTATCTCAAACTCTTCCTCCTAAATTAAAGAGATTTGCTCTTATCTCGTCCTAAATACCAGATCTGGCAAATTATTAAGAATATTCTCTAAAACCCTAAACTTATTCTCCAAGATTTCTATCCCTATATATATTGATGAACCTAAACCTAAATTCTCATTCTTCTCCTCTCCAGAAAACACACACACATATCTGGACGTTCTCTTCTCTCTATAAGAGATGCTCCAGCAACCTACAATAATATCCTCACATATCAGCAACATGCGGCGGGACTCTCCATCCCGAAGCCTCCCACAGCCTACAATGATTAAGCAAAAGCATCCTTGGATATCCGATTTGATAATATCCTTCCATGAGCATTCTAAACACAATCAACCAGATCCATAATCATTGGCACGATCTCAATTGGCCATATATCAATCATATTCGATTGGCGTAAAGAGATTCACTCTACCTTCGGGGAATCGCCAACAAACAACCAAAAACACCCATCATCCCCTCTTCAGAACCTAATCTCGGGTTGGTGTACAATCAAAAACCATTAAAAGACAATTAAAATTTAGTAAATTTTCAATCAATTTATCATCACATTTTTTTTCCTATTTGTTTGGTCAAAATTACCAACCAACAGTTAACATTGTTTCGCCAACGAATTCATGAGAATTTCACTAAGCGTCACCTGAAAACACAACGTACGAAGTAGTGCCCGTAAATGGAAATTGGAAGGAGTGGGAAAAAAATCAGATAACATTCTTCAATATTTGTGTATTACTATTAATAAAATATTTTATTTTTAATTTAAATGTATTATTTTCTTATTTAAATAAAAAATGATATTTAATTAATTTGAAAGTGATTGGTTTTTTTTTTAACGTTCGAATGGTCAGAGCTTGTTCGTAGCACTTATCGGCCCCTACGTCATTCGGGCAGGATGCCATTCGAATTTTCAGGGAACCACGGAGGGAGAAAAACTGTAACATCCTAAAATTTTTGATCTTTGACCTCGACTTTGTCGTTAGTTAATCAGCAAAATCTATCGTTTGACCGTTAGTGATCTTTGACGTCGTTAGTCTCTTTAATTGTTAGGTGATTAATTAACTGTTAAATGATAATTAAGGTTACTTATATGTGGATATATTATTGAGTTGTGTGATGCTAAAATGGCGTGTAGGTTCACCATTATGTGCTTAAGACGTCAATTGATCATCCGTTAGTGTACGTATTAGCTTCGGGCCTTAGTTTTTATGCTAAAATGACTTTTTGGACTTGTTGGTGTGGACTTTACCCAACACTACAAGAAAAAGGGCCTCTAGCGACTTGATTGGCAGCTTAGTTAGCGGCATATTTTAAGCCAGCGACATCCTTTGCGATATCAAGTAAGAAGTCACTAGAAAAAAGTCATAGATTTTTGCGTCTTCAAAATGCAAGACGCTAAATATTGCGACTCATACGGTGACTTCGTCCAACATGTCGCAGATATTTTTTGCAACATTAACAATCGTGTCGCTATTGATGTCGCAAATTTGAATACAAATCGCATCTGTGTCTATGACCATCGCTAATTTTTGGCGACATCAAAGATGAAATTTCTAGTTTGAGCTGTTAGTTGCTATTCGAATCACTATTACTCAAATATCATAAGCAATGCTATATATGGGTCGTTATTCTTCTAACATAAGAAACAAACCGCCAAATGTAATAAACTTTAGTTAACAGTAAATCTATGCAAATCAATCCTCACTTGAACCTCATATACTAACCTACTTACAAGTTACAACCAGCTCACTTGAGCCTAGTGCTTACTTGAACCTTGCTATTTTTCAAATTGATTAACTTGCCAACTTCCTTTCTAACTTCAATACCAACAAGCTTTCCAATTTCCTGAGAAACAAACTTTCTAATAATTTCTCCAAGAGACTCTTGAAACCCTACAAAATCATCCACTTTCTAAATTAACACCTCTTGTGTAGCTATTAAACTTAACGCTTTTGCTCCTCTTGTAGTAGAATAATCTGAGTTTGTTGTAGTTGCAACATCTCTTGAGCATTGACCCAATTTTGATTGCCTGGGGAATGAGTAGAAGACTCTTCCACATCAACTCCTTGCAAGATATAACCATCTACCCCAGCTCCGCCACCATAAAAGCTCTTATTTTTTACCCCAACATGATCAATCCATCTTGAGTAAGTCTTGGACACATTGCCCGATTCAGTATCAAGTAAGTCATCTTCAGCATATTTTTCTTTGTATTGCTCCTACATTGAACAAAAGAATATAAGCATAATGTACTACATAGAATATATTGCAGATGGTGCAGGACAAAATACAACACCCCATAGGTAACAGATTCATGTATGTATCGAACACTGTACCAAGTATGCATACATATCAACAATCAAAATCCCAACCATACATGTACAAGGGTTGAATATATATCCGACATTACCCGAATACAATTAAGATACCAGGAACAATACTCCTTTTAAGTTTGAACAGAGCTGCTTACTTAAAGTTTATAATGTTAGTAGAACACATCGCCATGAAGAAACTACCAAGTTTGTATTTACTTTTGGAAAAACTAAAACATAGTTTTAACAGATTATTGGTAAGTTGTCATACATCCAAACTTCAACATTGACAGGGAAAGTTGGATGCAGAAGAAAATACAACTTAAGAAAACATACCAGAGTTTCTGGTGCTACATTATTAACAAAATTGCCATCCTTCTTCTTCTTGCGGGTTCGAAGGAAAAGCTCAGCACCAGTAGCTTCTCTACCCAGTTCTTTGTCCTACATAATTTGGAGAACACATATTATATTTAGATAAAACTATAGATAACAAAACATATATTATAAGATAAAACTTAACATATACACACTATCAATTGGGTTTTGATTTTACCAATCTTTTTCTTATGTTAAACATTTGAGATTGAGCCACCCGTATGAGGACGTTTATTAGCTTCACGAGTATCTTTTCCCCTTTTTGATTTTGCAATAAATTCTCCTGATCTCCAAATTCTCCATAGTGACTCCCAGGTAGAATGATTCACAAAGTCTAGTTTCTTTGTAGGAGGTTGTTTTCTTGCCTTAGACATAAAATTCCGTAAGCTCTTTGCCCCAACAGAGTGAAACAGCTCCTTAACACCTTTTTCAATTCTCGGATCCCACTTATACTCATCCTGTTCGGCAAACATATCATAGTTATATGAATGATTAAAACAACCAATACGTAATTGAATTTCCAAAAGATTTACTAGTTATATTGTGTGTTAATACCTTGAATTCCTAAAACCAAATATCCTTGTCTTATTCTGGAACATTTGTCCATGTATCCCATTCTCCATTAAAGTGTGACTTCCAGATTTTTGTTATGTTATTCATGACGGTATGAGAAGGAAGAAAACTACCAAAAAATACAAAGTTTCTCATAAATCGTACACGTTACTAATATATAGTTTTATATATATAAAAATTGCTTTATGATTATGGAGTTCTTTACAACTTACCATTTGCCTTGAATCTTTAATACAGGACGCCTATCTTCATCAAAGTCTTGCATATCAACACTATTTACTTCTTCAGATGCCATCATGTGGACCAAACGTTCTAGAACTCTACATTTGCATTGATTGTTCATTTATTACTAGTATGTGGAACAAGTGCAACAGAACTGAACATACTTAACCTAAAGTCCATGTGTTTACCATTTAGGTAGATGTCATATGGACTGTTAAGTTCTAGCCGAATGGGTAATTTGGTCTAAAAGAACAACTAAACTTGGAAATAGTACCTTTTTTGGGATTAGGATTGGTTGGTCTTGCTCACAGTGTAGCTTCACGGTTTCTTGACGCCTCAAGTTTTCGGGATCAGATAACCTGCAAAAAAGAGCTCTAGGCACATGAACTTATTGAAGATAACAAGAAATAGCACATGCGCTTTTTAAATATCTATAACAGTTTTGATCATAAATATATTAATTATCTGGACCAGAAATTCACCACTAAGATTAACTCACTTTATAACAAACCACTATTAGAAACTAGACCAGAGCAGACAAGAACAAACAACCAACTACCATAGACTCGATAAATAAACAAGAAACCAGGCTAGACCAGATTAGAACAAGCAACCAGAGACTCGATAGATAAATAAGAAACCAGATCAGACTAGAACAAACAACCACAGACTCGATAAATCAACAAGAAACTAGACCAGGCCAGGCTAGCTAGAACAAGCAACCAGCTACCATATACTATTAGTAACCATCATCACTATTTTCAATTATCTTCTCATCATGACCCCCTTCTAACTCTTCTACTTCTTCTCCATTCACATCATCCTGTTCACTGACTTCATTTTCTAACTGTTGTACTTGTACCTGTTCCATATCTCCCACATCATCAACTAATGGTACAATTTCATCATGTTCGGTTACAATGAAAGGTACTGAGATGTTATCTTCTTGGTAAGCCAACTTTATTGGTTCGGATGGAACGACAATAGTACTTCTTGCTTTGGTTTTGTACATTGCCCACCAATCAACCTTGAGATGATATCTATCAAGCGACCATAGTACTCTCCATCTTCACCAGTAACACAAACATCAGTGTTTGTAGTTTTTCGACCAGAACTATGAGATAGTGTGTGAAAAGTAAAGCCATTCACATAATACATATGCCTTGTTCTTACGGATCGACTTGGACCAATGGCGAGATTTATAATCTTATCATCTACCATGTGATAGGACCTGAAAATGAATTAATAAATTAGGAAAAAGTTAACAGGTAGTTAAAAAGAAACGACATGTCACGGAACAACTAGCTAACTCTTACATAATCTCGTAGCCAGCCTGTAAATCTCTTTTTTGTAATATCGTTCAACTGACCACTTGTTATATTTGGGTTTTCTACTTTTAACTCAGCTTCAAAATTCCTAAAAAAGGTGATATATGTTATCATTTGTAACTCGGTTATTTATATTTACTATTGGAAACCAAAAGAAGGTCACATACTTGAAAAATGGTTGAATTTCCTCACAGTTTTGAAGGACATAAAAGATTGCAACTTTGAGCTCATCGTCATCTAAGTAACGATGTTTGAAACCACCTCAAAGCCTTCCCGGTTGCTTAAAAATTGATAATTTATCAGGACTTGAACTCACATCGGGCCTATCATCATTTCGACCAACTCTTGTTGAGTTGGTTTTAACATGTGCTTCAAAGTAATGTGAGCAAAAATTTGAGATTTCTTCTATAATGTAAGCTTCGCATATCGAACTCTCAACTCGAGCCTTTTAAAGTGATCCTATTCCGCTACTTTGTTTGCCAAAGTTTTTAAAAATCCAAGCTTTTAAATGACGGGTGTTACAAAAACCTTCTATTAATTCGCCAAACGGCACGACAATTAATAGGTGTAAACCTTGTCTCTCATGCACGACAAATGACGGGTTTTACCTAATATTAAAGTGATTGGTTATCAAGTTAAAATTAAGAAGGTATAGATGTTTTTTAATTAAGAGGGTGATTAGGATTTAGTTTTAAAATGATTATATTTATTTTTGGCAAACTTGTGGCAATTTGGCAAATTTTGGCAAGAAATGAACCAACAAGGAGCCGCCACGTATCGAAGCCAATTTTTACCAAAAACTAGTCAATTCTTGCCAAACTACATGCTATATATAGTGGTACTTTTTTGCCAAATTTTCCCAATTTGCCAATTGAAAACATTTACAAAACAAACCTTAAACTTTTATTAAACTTAAAAAACACAATACAACAAAATAAAACATTACATTTATTTAAAACATAAAACATACAAATACTTAAAAATAAAATAAAAACAAGATTACTAAACATCGATATCTAGATCTCCTACGTATTCCGTAATATCATGACGTAACATGTAATGCGTCTCTTCGTTACGTAAGTTATAGAGAAAATTAGGGTCGGTAGCACGAAGATCGTTAGGAGGATCCTTGATGTAAACCGGTGATATCGCGTTGTCGTCATCCTTGAGGATCATGTTATGTAAAATAACACACGCATACGTCGCATTAGTGATCTTTTCTTTGTCCCTCATCCGTGTCGGTCGATCGATGATAGCCCACTTGTTCTTCAGAAGCCCGAATGCTCGCTCAATGTCTTTTCTCGCGGACTCTTGAAGTTTCTTCATTATCTTCTCCTTACGAGCGACCGGTTAAGCATACGCCTTCACAAAACAAGACCAAGGTGGGTAACTACCATCCCCTAGATAGTATACTCTATTGTAACGATACCCGTTTACGTTAAACTCATACTTAGGAGACTTCCCATTCACTTGGGGAATAAATAATGGCGATTGCTTCAAAACATTGATGTCATTGTTTGACCCTGCAACACCGAAATACGCATGCCAAAACCATAAATCATAGGAAGCAACGACCTCTAGTATGATAGTCGGGCGTTCATGATCACCCCAGTGGTATTGCCCACGCAAAATATGTGAACAATTTCTCCAAGTCCAGTGGTACAGTCAATGCTACCGATCATGCCAGGAAAATGATGTCTAGCTTCATGCTCCTCATATAAACGCGCAACATCGTGGCTAGTCGGAGAACGCAAATACTCTTCACCATAAAGATGCTTTATGGCGATGTAAAAGTTGTCTAGAAACTCACGTGTCGTTCTAGTAGAGAACGACAACCCTTCATCATAGTTGCCGGCCAGGTTGCCGTACGCTAGTTTCCGTAGTGCGCACGTGCACTTTTGAATTGCCAAGAACCCTCTAATACCCGCCGCATTCGCTGAAAACCGAAACCATGGAAATGATGCAGTGATATCTTCAACGATTTTCAAAAATAACCTCCTCGACATACGATATCTCTGACGGAAGACATCGTCCTCAAACATCGGCTCATCCACAAAGTACATGGACATCAATCTTTCATGAGCTGAGTGCCGATCTCGCCAAATATATCTTCGTGTGTGTGCATAAGAAGACGCAGTGTCTTCTTATAAGGCTGCAAGAGCAACAAAAGCCAAAAACTTGAAGCCGCCAGAAGACGAGGACGACGACGACGACAAGAATTCAGGGATTATATACACCGGTAGTTCATTGTCAGACATTTTGCCTTATGAAATTTGATAGTTTGGTGTTTGATTGTATGCAATAGTATAGTTGTTTGGTGTTTGATTGTGTGTGAGTATGGTAGTTTGATAAATATGTGATAATATGTGTATGTATATATCGAAGTTAGAAAAAGGAAAAAAAATAAATAAATAAAAAAAAGTCACATCACGCTCCCAACGTTCATTTTTGACTAAAAAAAACAAATGGTCACCAAATAAGCTCCCAACGTTCACTTTCATCAACCAAAACTAGCCGATGAAGCTTGCCAAAACTTGCCGTTACGAGACGATGCATGTGCTTTAGATTTGCTAATGAGCCGATTTAGGCGATGTTTTTTGCCGATTACACCCTTACCCCTTAGTGAATACAAAATCGATCAAGAAACAAGTTCCATATAAAAATATCATATACCAAACTCAACATCATGTCACAACTAATAAAATTCAAATCAAAGAATATTTCTCTTCAATACAAATAATAAAAGAATAGATCATATGAAGAAAATTGCAAAGTAAACAATGGCCCTTCTACTTCACCCAAAACTGTATGTCTACATCTATAAAAAAAATATATAAAATGTCACTAAATACCTATTGAAATAATCAAATACCAAGAATATAAGCGACATTACGTTCCTTTGAAAATGATCAATGGGTCAATTGATAGTTTCGTTGTGAGTCTAATGACCCACACCCGGACTCGGAACAGACTGCAAGATGCGGTCAATGTTGGCTAGGTGAAGCACAAATTGCTTCTCACTTAGGGGAAACGCCGGCGTGGTAGTACTATCTTGAAGAAATGAAGCATGGACCAACGTGCCCTCGTTCTCCATGTATTTGAGCATTCTTGCATTACAAGATGGTTCAAAACATATTAAGATGAAAATAATCACGAACGACACCATGAGTAGTACACGAGCCATTTATCACAAATGTATGAGAATCGATGTAAATTGAATGTTTGATTTAGGTAATATGAGATTTATATATATACATGCTTGAAAAGTGTAAGATATCTAAAGTTATAAAAATGTGTTCAATTATTTAATTATGTACGTGTTAGAAAAAGATGGAAATATATAGTTGGCCAGGTCAAGATTTTGGACACTCAATTTATGTTGTTTTGTTGTACAAGCGTGTGTTTCATAGGGACGTTTGAAGACATCATATTCTACTGCCGGCAACATATTTACCTACCTGTTTTGGTATCTTGCCATTTTCTGCCCTTCCTTTTGTTTTTTGTGTTTCTTGAAACGGTTAAATTATGCAAAATCAGTTAATGACACGTCATGAACTTGACTAATATTTCATGGGACTCCTCTATTTCTTAATCTTGTTTTTGGTGCCAGAATATAAGAGACTTAATTAATTGGATCCGAGTGGTCGAATTTAAGCATGGCTAACTCGAATAAGAAATTTTTTTTTTTTCCTTTAACGGTATATTTGGGCTTAGCAACATGCCTTTTTATATACCTAACTTTAATTCCAAAAGAAACCCATAATGAGAAAAATCCTTGTCTCTATTCTTGAGAACATTTTGCTCACACCATAATTTGAACCAAAACCTCTCAGTCTCAAGCTACAACATATACCAATTCATTTATTAATGATTGGTATAACTCGAATAAGAGTTATCCAGCATAAACATTCATCCAGAATATTACAAAAGAAATAATAGTTACACATACTGAAAAAATGCATAGTTTACAAGATTTTATATATGCTAGCTTGGCAAATAAACAAAAGTAGCCATTAAGGCAATTTAAATGAACTTCAATACGTGCAAGCTACTTATAAACCTCGATTACCCTGGAAAAAACAAAAAGTTTGTAAACCTCGATTACCCTAGAAAAAATGGGTCCTTGAGTGCTCACCCATTTCGATTTGTCTAAGCCGCCTTTAATGATGACTGGTATATAAGGGTTTTCAAAATTCAAACATGTGTTAATAAGATACTCGTATATGTTTAGAAGTATTAAATTAAATGAACTTAAAATTTTTATAGTAAGAGATAACTAATCATAAAATACGTGTTAATGAAGAACAAAATTATATTTTAATACGAAGATATACATATTTTAAGAAATATCAGCTTCATTTGATGTCCTTAAACATGTGACTTGTGAATTGTGATGTTAGAAAATTCCTAAATATATTGATTTAAGAGTAAATTATACTTTTCGTCTCTAAAGTTGACACATTTTTCATTTTTGATCCTTAAACTTTAAAAATTACAATTTTGACCTTAAAGTTGGCCAATTTTTTCAATAATCGTCCTTTGGCCTTACGACGTTAAAAAATGGCCGTTAACGTACGCACGTGCTAGACACGTGAGGGCACTATTGTCATTTTACCTTATCCAGAGGGACAAAAAGTGAAAAAATAGCTACTTGAGGGACAAAAAGTGAAAAAATAGCTACTTGAGGGACGAAAAATGAAAATCATACAAATAAATTTATTCTTCTATTTTTTCTTTTCCGATCATCTTCGTCGATCATTTTTACCGATGGAATTTTCCGACTAGACATTTATTTTTCGATGATACCTAATAAAAAATCGACTTTGAATCCAAATCTAAATCACAAACAAAATCATTTACTCAAATTCATGACATTCAAAACACAACCAATCAAACAAATTATAGTTCAAACATGTCAGTCATTTTTTTTTCTTTTCTAAATTTTGATTTTAATTGAAAGGGGGACGGTGGATGGTGGTGATTTTAGGTGGCGGCGGTGGTTGGTGGTGATTCTAGTCGGCGGCGGTTGGTTGGTGAATGTAGACGGCGGTGAATGTAGACGGCGGTGGTTGGAGGTGAATGTAGATGGCGGTAGTTGGAGGTGACTGTAGATGGCGGTGTTTGGTGGTAATTGTAGGCAGCGATGGCTAGTGGTGATTGTAGGCGGTGGTGGCTGTTGTTGATTGTAGTGGCGGTGGCTGTTGGTAATTATAGGCGACAGTGGTCGTAGGTTGCGGTGGGTGGCAGTGGCTCGTGGTGGTTTTAGGTGGTGGCTGGTGTTGGTTACAGACGGCGGTGGCTGGTAGCGGCGACTGTTGTTGGTGGTTATTAGGTAGTGGTGATTGGAGAGGCTTGGGGGTAAAGGGGAAATAAATGTCTAGTCGGAAAATTCATCTAAAAAGACGATTGAAAAGATGATCAAGAAAAGAAAGAATGGAAGAATAAATTTATTTGTATAATTTTCATTTTTCATCCCTCAAGTAGCTATTTTTTCACTTTACGTCCCTCAAGTAGTTATTTTTTCACTTTTCGTCCCTCAGTGTAAGGTGAAATGACATTACTGCCCTCACGTGTCTAGCACGTGCGTATGTTAACGGTCATTTTTTAATGCCGTAAGGCAAAAGGACAATTATTGAAAAATTGACCAACTTTAGAGTCAAAATTGTAATTTTTAAAGTTTAGGGATCAAAAGTAAAAAATGTATCAACTTTAAGGGCGAAAAGTGTAATTTACTCTTGATTTAATTGAAGCTAATTTGAAGGTTTTAATATTATCCATTTTGTTGTACATAGATGCGTGCTCTATGTAAATCGACAAAAGGAAAAAAGAGAAAACATTGAAATATATATGTTGACCTGATACTATAAATAACATGTACGGCCGTACGGGCTGTGAGACACAATCTAACAATTCCTGTTTTGTCATGACACAACATTTTAATGCTTATTAACATGAATTTATATAGTTTGGCATAAGAGAGTGTTCGATGTATGGTGTTATATAGATAGGACAAATGGAAAGTGAGATTGAGTTTGTTATTTTTTTTAGTATTGGTGTAAAAATAAATAAACAAGGATTGAATTTTGGAGTATAAAATCGGCATCTTTGAAGTGTGGACGGTGTACGTGCTCATCGTACTCGTTTAGCCGGCCTTGCACGTATGGCAAGCAACCCCTCGATTAGCTACAAATAAACAACATAATAATTAAAAAACCATCCAAGTACCTAAATCACATCTCCATTATTAGCAAACAAACAACAAAAACGTATATATCATAAAATAACCAACAATATGACAACCCCTTTATTTCAGAACATCCCCTCCGTTTCTTTTATGTTTTACCAAAATAGTTACTAGTTTTATTGTCCACCTAGATACATAGTTACTGGTTTTACTGTTTTACCTCTAAGGGAGAGAGGAGTGGCAAACGGCTTGCAGGCGGGTTGGCCATGCCGCCGAGGGAGCACCGCCGCCATCCCCACGGCATGAAGGTGAGCGGGTTAAAAGCCCTGCAAGGCATGGAGGATTTCGACCGTTGGAGTGGAGCGTGAGAGGTGGGGTCCAGCCTATTTTGACCGTTGCTCACTAATTAAAAAAAAAAAAAAAATTCTCCAACCTCTTTATCTATATATACACTTCATTTTTAACCAAAAAAATCACCTAACAAAACCATATCTTCACATTTTCACCAAAAAAACACCACATTACTAAAAAATGGATTCCTCCTCCTCATCTTCTTCATCAGTTGCGAGTTTGCTTTAGTTGTCTTCATTATCATGTAGAATTTTAATTTCGGTTTATGTTGTTATGTACTTTTAATTTTATGTTTATGTAATGTTTAGTTTAATTTTAATGAAATATGTAAGTTTGTATTAAAAAAGAAAAAAATGTTTGATTAAATTAAATGAAAAATAAAAAAATAAATTTTGGGAGGGTTGAGAAGGTCATGAAAGCCATTGAAAATGGTTGAGAGGGTTGGTTGGGAGGGTTGAAAAGAAAAATTAAGTTGGAGATATTTGATTGGTGAAATTTGGGAATGATGAAAATTTGGGAGGCATAACTCCTCTCCCCCTAATAATTATTGACGTTTTTGTTTTGAAAGTCTACAAGAACTGAAATTATACCCAATCCTCAATGGAGTATGAGAGAGATGAAAATAAATGTTTTGCTAATCACTAAGATATTGCATTTCTTTCAAATTTTTATCCCATTTTTTGTTCGATGGATGGAATGTGCATTTCAATCTAATATTTTTCTCTTCAATTAAGCAAGTATGATATTTGCTTGTTCAACATGTTCAACTATTTTTTTAGTATATGTTAGATTTTGGATCCATGTCCAACACTGGACTCTGGACGCGAGATTTACGATATTATCAATATAATATTAGATCTTTATACATTTAAGTCAGAGAAGTTTATAATTTTGAAGATCTACGGTTCTAATTGTTATATTTTGTAAGTTGTAGTACAATAACAATAGCTAGGTTCGTCACTATCATTATTAGCGGAGACATATTGAAGAAAATTGTTTGCCGTAGTCATTCCACAAGGCACATGCTATAATTTCTCAATTATAGATTATTTTGAAACCAGTTGTACTTATAATGTGATATTTTATGAAAGATAATTAAGAATTCAAATATAAACATATTTGTGAACCTGTACTTGACATTCAATTATATGTATTTCATCATGATGTTGGCCCATAACACGCATAGTTTTATTTTCAATCAACCGTCCTATAATAATTAGATAACAATTAAGATTGTTTATATATATATATATTTTATAACAATTAGGACTCTTGATTTGAGTGACAAATGTAATTTTAAATATTAATGCGTAAACTAATATGTAAAAAAGGAGAAAATTATGTACATTTTTGATTGAGTGATAAAATAAATTTTGAATAGAGTTCATATTGATTTGGATTTAGTATTCAATTAACCCTCTGTTGTAAAGCGTGTTTTGTTCTATGATCGTTCTATGTTCTGTGATTCCTATTGTGTTTAGGATAATAATGTTGTATATCATCATCTGTTATTATGTTTGTGATATATATCTAGAGTTCAAATTGTGTTTATATTAAATATTATACTAAATATTAATATTTTTAATCTATAAAAATCTAATCTAATATTTGTTAATAAGTCATTAGGTTTTGAAATAATTTTTGTAAAGAAAATTTCATATGTTGAAATTTTTTAATTAATTAAATGATTGTAAATTTTAAAAAACTCTCTCAAGTTGATGGCTAAAAATAAATATAAATTAAGTATTCGGTATTCAGTATTAAAATGTGTAAATTATTAATGATGGATAACAAAAAAGTGTAAATCAATGAGAAATTTTCTACAAATTAATATAAATAGTAATATACCAATATATTTGGATAATGATTTTTAGGATTTTTAATTTGTAATTAAAATAATGACGTAAACAATAATCAATTTGATGAAATTGAGCGATTTAATTAGTTAAAAAGTTATTAGTTCAATTGTCTTATAGTATTTTAAATAGTATTTTAAGATTAAGATAACATTAAAATAAGATATCTATCTATAATCCCTTATAAAGAGGATTGAGTTTAAGAAATTCAGCATAATTTTTGTTCCCAAAATACCCTCACTTTATTTCTAAAGTTTCAAACTTATCTTTCCACACAAAAAAACCCCACACATCCTAGAAACAAATATCCACACAAACAAAAAACTCACTAGTGTCTTTCTTTATTTTTCTTCTGATGCATCCGGCGCCGGAATCAGATCCCCACCGATGTTTTTTTTTTTTTTGTTTTTCTTGAATGTTTCGTATGTGATCATCATAAAGACACCACAACACGCAGACACCAAGCTAATATATTAAGATTAAAATTAAGATATTAAATGGTTCTCGTTACTAAATGATAAATTACGGTCATTTAGGTGTCATGATGAAACTAAAAAAATTACAATTAACTATTACTTTTATTTGGATGACATATTATTTTACTGCTCCCCTTAACTTACATAAATGATTCAAATGGTGTATCGCGGAATCAGTTTCATCCCTGATTTTGAATACCTCTCGATAATTGGATGGTTAATTTCAGCGCTCTAGTCTCTTGTCTCTCCCCGACTCTATGTTTTTCGAATCATTATATAGATTTTCATTAAAATGTCGTGACTTGTAAGTAGCGTTCTTCCAAACAATTCGGACACGGTCAATGGCCAACCTTGGAATTAATAGCTCCTCAATTAGGGCTTAAACTCATGTCAATTTGGGTCAAGATGGGTCAAAAAGATTTTTAATTAAAACTTTCAAAATATCTTTTAAGGGTTAGGTTGATCGATACAAAATTATGTTTGAACATATTTCTGTATTTTAAACTAGGGATTTGTTAGTGACAGCCCTTAGGGTTGTCAGTAAAAATTAATTGGGTGCATTAAAATTTGTATCTTGCTGTTAGAAAAATCAGGGGGCGGTTTTTAATATATAATATAAAATTTTTTAAGCATGTAATAAGTTGTTAGTGACAGCCCTTAGGGCTGTCATTATCATTTTCCTTTAAACTATTTTGTTTAGATTAAAAGTTTCAATTCTATTTTTAATCTTCTATTACATATAACTTTAAAAAGTTTATAATTTTTTTACATAAACTCCACGGCTATTTTCCGATTCATTTATTACCTTAAACTTAGATCCAAGACGAGTCAAATTCGAGTTATGAGTTTTCCAATCTTAGTTAAAAGTCATAAAACATGGAACATAGGAGATCAAATTGGTTGCGGCGTTATACCTACATATGGATATGAGTCCGGACGGTTCAGTATTCGAACTAGGGGTACGAGAGACTCCCAGCAAATAGCGGTGGTTATCGAGTGGATAGGAGCTGTTCACGAACAACTCGAGCTCGAGCTCGTTTAAACCGAGTCCGAGTTTAACAATTTCGAGTCGAACTCGAACAAGAAAACGAGCTCGATTAGTTAGACAAGCCGAACTAAAAATTTAATTTTTGAGATCTGCTCATTCGAAAGACCGTTTAATTGTGTCGATATGAACGAGTCGAGCCAAACGAGCTTCTCGAGCCTATTGAGCCTTACTATGTAGACATAGTTAAAAATCCCACTAATATGTTGATAATGGGACAAGAACTAATGATCTTCAAGTTAAATGTGTAAAACATTAACCAATGAGATTACCCAACTTTTTGTTTACTTATTTTTACTGTAATTTAGATAAATGCTCAGAATTACTTATATTTTACCATCCACACACGTATACCATAATATAAATAATATACAAATGATTATTAATATCAAAATAACTTCGTAAATATTTAAATCATAACATCTTAAAAAGAAAATAAATATTATATAACTAATACCAATATTAGTTGAACTTCATTATAACATTTTGCTCGTTAGAGTTTAATATGTAGATATAATATGTTTTGTCAAGAAGATTCTTTGTTATATTTAAAGTAACAACTTATTTACATTATTTTTGTAAGGTAGCTACTTTTAAAATAAATATTTAAATGTTTTCACCCCATTAACAATAATGATTCAGTTACACTATCAATCTTTTTTTAAAAAAAATATCTTTATAACTTTTTACATAAATTATTTACACCACCCGACTCCGTCTCCACCACCAACAGTCGCCCCCATCATCACACTATCAATGCCATAATTACCACTGCATTGCACGAGTATCGTACTAGTTACCATGAATATAAATGAGATAACAAAATTATCATTATCAGAATTAAAGTCTCATTTATTGTAATAAAATGAAATTCGTATAGTTGATTTTGTCCATAGTCTATTATATAATGGTAACATATTATACTATATGTATATAGTAAATCAGGTTTCACGTGCGAGACCAAGTTTTATTGGTAATATGTAACGTTCTATCTATTGATGGGTTATTTGTAACACCACATAATTTTAAGCTATTATAATAATGGTTATAATATTAGTATTACTATTATAAAATGATTGTGTTATTATTTTAGAAATAGTAGATGACTGTGTATATGCTACATATCGTATTATATAAAAGTCAAATATTTTAAGTATTGAGACTTATGTTTGAAAGTGTCGGGTGTTTAAATGATTGAGACTAAAGGGACTAGTAGTGTCAAAACTCAATTAATTATATAGAAACCGACTTATGATGTATATATATATACACACATACATATATCTATATTTCTAATTCTACCATTCTTAAGCTACTAGAAAGAAAAAAAAAAAGAAGAAACCAGATGAAAGAAAGAAAGAATAGCAAGGATAGCTTATTTCAAGTCTTAATTATTCTCTTGAATCTTATTTCAAGTGTTAATTCAATCCATAATCCAAGGTGAGTATGTGTTCTTGAATGATTAAATTAAAAGTTAGGATTTCTGGTGATTTTTGATTAAAGTAATGGAACTAATTAATTAAATCAGGAGTTTTGCTATTATGATATTACTAAACATCAAGGAACCATTAATTTTGATTTTAAAGAATACTTTTTAAAAAAAGATTATTTTTGTTAGTGATAATGATTATGTAAAAGATGAAATTGAATAAAAGGTTATTAACCCATGGTGGTGGTGGTTTGAACAACTTCATTTAGATGTATTAATTCTAAATTGAAGCTTTGTTTTGGTAAAAGTTACATAAGTTGAATTATAGCTATTAGTTGCTAAATGGTGAAGTTTGACCTTAAAAGTCAAACCGATTAAATGAGTCCAACATGGATAAAGTGGTGTTAGGAAGTTAGTTGTGAATAAAGTAGGGTGGTAATTAAAGAATCGACAGAGATAGAAGATAGATAAACTAGTAGTAATATGTGATTGTTTAACTTAAAAAGTCAAACTAGTTTTGTTAAGTTAAATTGATTAAGAAAAGTTGTTGATGTGTTTCTATTGATAATTTTATATGCTAATGTGTATAGGTGACGAGTTGGAAGCATTTTTGATGATTATTGCTATTGGTCTAAAAAGGTGAGTAATATGAGGATTAGACAAGTTCGATGACTTTATGACCCCGAGGTGTCATATAGTCATGGAACAATCAAGTTGATGTTGGAACCACGTTAGTATGACCGTCACTGATCATTTATCATTCCTGATATGATAATTGCCGATAACTGAAATCCCTATGTCTAGTAAATATATAATGGGCTTATTTACTCTTAGAGACTGTCACACCCCGACTAAGGCGGAAAAATCGGGATGCAAGATAAAGTACACGCGCACATGGATGTTACATAGGAATAACTAAATGTATGCATAGATTAAACAGAGATAAACAAACACATAGTTCAAACAAGTAAACATAGAGTACAACCCTAAGTTTTAGATGCAATCAAATAAAGTACGAGATAAGCTCTCACGCAGGGGAAGAAGTCAGGCATGTGCCATCAAACACATAAGTACACATGCAACACCAAAATCCTAGCCTGGTCTGCTACAGGACATCATGCTAAGCTCCTTAACCTCCTCTAATGCGATTCACATGTTCACCTGAAAGGAAATACTCAAAAGTGTCAACACAAAGGTTGGTGAGTTCGTAGGTTTTGTAAACAAGTGTCAAGTATGGTGCCATGCCGAAATATCATCAAGATCCACACCGCAATATGGCTATCAACTTACTTATGATAGCAAGAATCAAGTATCTCTATGCCACCAGCACTTACGGTATACCAGGCCTAACGGTGCAAGTATCAAGTATCTCAACTGGTGCCTCCATCTCCACCATAAGTATCAAGTATCAAGCATCTCAATCTCCAACATAAGTATCAAGCATCAAGTGTCAAGTATCAAGCATCAAGTGTCAAGTATCAAGCATTAAGTATCATGATGCACATCATACAGTACAGTCAAATAGCCATAAATGATGATAGACATAAAGGCACGAGTATCCTTTCACCCCAAAATTCGATATATAAGTAAAAAGGGGCTACGAAACTCACAGTGATCTGGTACAAGCACAGTTTATAAGTACAGAGAACAAACACCAAGCTAGATAGGTTTTATCTATCAAACTCCAAGTACACCTTGAAGAAAACCTAAATATAAATCATACACATATTAATTCATGTGGTTAATTAATCATTGAAATAACCTTGATGAACTGATGATTTGGTCCATTGAAGATCTTTGAACGTTTTAACTCAAAAAGAGTTTGAATGAACTTTAAATATATGAACTGGACGTCTATAAACTCACACATATATACCTTTAAATGTTAATTAGTTGTTTCATATCTTTATTAATGGTCCTTCGCTTTAAGAACTCAATTAGGGTTTGCACAATGTTGTTTTAGATCGATTCATGAACTAGCTTTGAGGTTAGGAAATAGCCTTAGGTGAGATTAAATCGTGTGATAATGATGTTATGAAATGATTTGATGATTACGGATCAAGTGTGGTATGATATAGAACGAGTACAAGTTGTTTAATGAATGCACAAGGTCGTTCTAGGGTTTGGAAGTACTCAAGATCGTCTCATGTTTTGATCAGGATCGTCCTAGGGTTTCAGAGGCACCAGATCGTCCTAGCTGACACAAGATCGTCCCATTGGACTCTTAGCAAGATCGTTTTAGCAGACAATAGGTCAAGATCGTCCTGGTTGCACTTCAAGATCGTCTTAAGGGAACAAAGGCTCAAGATCGTTTTAAGTATTTTGGACAAGATCGTCTTAGGATTTCAATGCCAAAATCGTTCCATTTGCCAGCCAAGATCGTCTCGCAAGATCGTTTCAGGTTCACAGGACTTAAGATCGTTTTAAGTGATTCAAGAGCAAGAACAAGGCACATGATCGATTCACGATCAAGTGTTTGAGCTAAACCAATCCAAAGGATCGGTTACCCATTAAACGTTCCAACACACCACAACATCACACAAGAACAAACGAGCAAGAACCAAAAATCAGGGGGGCTGCCCGGGACGATCTTGACAAGATCGTCCCAGGGAGATCGTATCATCATCCAAACAAGCTGAAACAAGAACTTAATTTATCATGAAGATCTAGATCGATTCCGGGACTTGTTTGAACATCAAACTAGTACATATATACATAATAACACTAACCATTAACACTTTTAACGATTTCAAGACCATCTATAACATGTTTAAGGTGTGGCACATCAAGAACAAGTTTTCCCTTATTTTCAAAAATGCATTTTGTAGATTAAAGCATGTTATGACCCAAATTTGTTCACAAAAAGATTACTAAACACATTTAGACAATAAACCCATTAGTTATTAACACGTTTTTCATATCAGAATCGGACCAAATCATCAAGAACATAAAAAAAGTACACTTTTATTTTGATCAAAAACTCAAAATTTGTTGTTGTTACCTGAAATCTGATGCTAGAAGTATGTTTTGATTATCACAAGGATGCTAAAAGTACAAGAAATTTTGGTTTAACAACTCAAAATCAAAAGATGATTTTAGTGTGTTTATGGTGGCTGCACTATGTGTTTTAGAGAGAGAGTGAAGAAAGATGGAGAAGATGATGAATGAAGCTCTCTCTCTCTAACCCTCTATTTATAGTTTTCCATTATTAAATGATCTTAGTAAGTTTAGGGACTATTTGTGAATATTTTAGGACTAGAACTTTCATAAATACGAACGTTTTCGACTTGAAACCTAGTATTTTATCGTATTATATCCTAGACTCGTCTTATAATTCAAGGTTTAAGATCAAATTGACATTCATGTGAGCACATATCTTAAGTCTAAAGCACGTCAAGAACTTAGATGAAATTTGAGAAAGTTATTTACTACATTTCTAAGACGGTTGTTACAGAGACGTAGTATAGGGTTTCTCATTAGATGATTAGAACTATGAGGACTAATGTTACACACATTAAACACCAAAGGGGTTGAATGTGTAAATACCCTCATTATAAATAAAGAGTCCTTAACCCTAAGTTAAGGCTAATCCCTACACACATAATACCGAATTTATCATCCCATTATTACTCAATCATCTTGTTATGAGAACCCAAAATCAATAGCAATTATGCTATGCTCTTACAGGTTCCCAAGACGATTGGGGATGTTTTATCACTCGAATCGAATCATATTTATTCCAAAATGTGGTATCAGAGACAGGTTACGAACAATCAATCGTGATTTGGTTCGAATTTGATGAATTTCGCGAACTAAAAATCTGCAGAATAAGAACTCCGTGCTGATGTCATCACGAACTAAAGCCCACTTCGTGCTGATGTCATCCTCGCGCTGGCATCATCTCGTGCTGACGTCATCATGGCTTCTGTAGCTCCTCGCTTACGTCATCATGAATTCGCGCTTAAGTCATCGCGAAGTTATGCTTATGTCACCACTAACTTCAGCTTAATTTCATACATGACTTAAGGAAAACCCGTGCTTACGTCATCACGAGTTTATGACTTCATCGTGCTGACATCATTACGAATTTGTGACATCTTCGTGCGTACTGTTCACGACTTACTGATGTCTTCGTGCTTACATTATCACGAATTATTACATATGTTCATGTTATAGTAAAGATGATCTTAGCTGATAAATGTGTTCGTGCTTCCTATTTTACCCTATAATTATGTGGCTAAATTTGTCTCTCATTTTTCAAAATAATTTCTTCTAAGACTTTTTTGCCATAGGACTTTAAGGGTGAAAATTTCTGGCTCTGCCCCTTGGACCCCGCTTCCAGGGGCGCTGCCCCCGGACCCCCGTAATATGTGGGGGCTTCGCACTAATGTACATGGTTTTATCATTTGTGCCTAAAGGTCAAATGTGATTTTCATAGTGCTATCGTTCTTTTCCTTTTGCATAATGAACACTAAGTATATTGATTATGCCCAAAGGTGATTTAATACACTTTTGTGTGCTTAAAGGAATATTTTCATGCATAATATACACAATTCTTAATTTTGTGCCCAAAGGTCAAAAGACAAGCGTTGTGTTGCATGACCTAATGCTCATTTGTACTTAGATATTAGTTACTTCTGCCCAAAGGTGATGTAAATTCTAAGTAGAGCCTTATGTTAACTTATTGTTTTGGTGTTTACAATAGGTTTACTTATCACTAGCTTCATTAGTATAATGGTCTTAGTCTCATTACTTTTAGAAACATTACTTTAGCCTCTTACGTATTTTTAGGCATTACTTTAGTTCCATTATGTTTAGAGACATTATTTAGTCTACCTTAGTTATCTAATTATGTCATTATGAGGAACATTATTAATAGCCCTTATGTATTTTAGGCATTACTCTAGTTCCATTACTATTAGCATTAGTTGGTTTGCCTTAGATAGCTAATTATGTCACTATAATCTTTTTGCCCTTAGTTTTAGGCATTACTTTAATAATCTTTTATTGCTTGTATCATAAATTAATATCCTCGTTATTTCCACTGTAGTACCTAACTTAGGCATTAAGCCACTTATTGATGCAAACTTTGCTTCATGAAAAGATTGATTACCTATAACTTTGGAGATGCTAGACCTTAACTATGTCATTCGCCATAATAAATCCACTGCTATTACTGCTAACTTTTCCGCAGCTCAGAAAGAGAATTTTAAGAAAGTGGGAAAGGGCGAATCGCTTGTCACTAATGATGGTCAGGAACTTCATCAATTAAAGTATTTGTATAAAGCGTATGCAAGTAGCTTAAGAACAAAGGAAATAGCAGTGTTTGTGAAAACATAATGAATATGACTGACACAACTCATAAGTTTAAGAGTCCTAAAATGGAAGTCTCTGACAATTTTCTTATGCATTTTATGATGACCTCATTGTTTGCTCATTCCGACACCTTCAAAAAATAGATATAATGCTATGAAGGATAAATGGTCGATGAATGAACTAAATAGCAATGTGTGTGCAAGAAAATGTTCGTCTTAAGTTAGGCCAACCTGTTCACCTTACTATCGCAGCTAATTCCATTAAGAGGAAAGATATGACAATAATAATACTGCAAATAAAGTTCAAAAGGCTAATCATGGTGTTGTTGCTTCTAGCTTTAATTTCTTGACGAACAATCTTAACTGCAAATTTTGTTTGTGCCCAGATTGCCCTAATATCAAGGAGTGGCTAGCTTATAAAGGTAACTTATTTCATGTAATATTTGATTCTTTTTATATTTGATGTATCTATTAATACATGTGTGAGTGATTCTAGTTCTATGGTTCATGTGATTAACCCAACATAAGGATTCCATACAATTCAGAAGCTATCAAATGACCAAAGAAAGCTTAGACTTAGAAGGGTTGATCTCTTATATGCGAAACTGTGGAGACTTATGATTTACATATAAACACTTGAAAGCGTATTAGATTAGTGAATACCTTATGTGTACCGAGAATTTCTCGAAACATTGTGTCTATTTTTTCTAGTCTAACACCTTGAAAGTTATGTATTAATTCATGGTTACGACGAGATTACCATTACTCATAATAATGAATTTCTTGGTCATAGTTTCTTTGATGGATTGTTGTATCAGTTAGAACTAGATCATAATGTGTCACAGTCTTTGTTGTTTTCTAATATTGATGATATAACTAAAACAAAGACAAAATCACCTAAATAATTTGACAATTCCTCCATGTTGTGGCATAACACCTTAGCCACATCTCACGAGTTCGCATGATACGACTCATAAAGGATGGAATATTACATTCTCTTGACTTTAGTGATTTTGAAACATATATTCAATGGCTTAAGGGATTAAGAAAGGAGCCATTAGAAGTTCCAACTTGTTGTAAATGATTCACTCTGATGTTAGTAGCCCCTATCCCGCAACCATCTCAGAACATACATCACTTATTACATTCATTAACGATTATTCATGTTATATGCACCTATATCTAATTTGAACCCTTAGAGACTTTTATTGATCTTAAAATTTTGGTTTTAAACCAACTTGATCATAAAATAAAAGTTGTGAGATCAGATAGAGGAGGTGAGTATTATGGTTGACATATTGATATTAGTTAAGCTCTTAATCCTTTCCATAACTTTTGAAAGGAACAAGACATAAGTAACCAATATACCATGTTTAGTTCTCCTCAACAAAATTTTATGTTGCTAAAAGGAGAAATAGAACCTTAATGGACATGGTGAAAAGTATGTTTGTCAACACTAACTTACCTACTTTCCTTTGGACTGAGGCCTTACGCACAGTTGTTCATATACTCAATAAGAGTTCCATTAGAATCTGTCCTTAAGACTCCTGGACAGAAAGGAAATTGAGTCTGAATTATATGAACGCCTGAGGCTGTACTGCCAAAGCATAACTCTATAACCTAACTTAAAGAAACTGAATCCTAAATCCCTTACCTGTTTCTTTATCGGTTATTAGTTTTATTGTCTTTCCTACTCTACTAGTATTATTGACACGCAGTATGTCACATTTCATGAGAACTGAGAGAACAGTGGGAGCACGACAAATCATAACTTAAGATTTGCTGGAAGTACAAGAAGCGGGGGGAACTTCTCGTCGGTTATTATTACTCCTTCGATAACTCCTCTTGTACCCAACGCTGCTCCTAATATCACTGATCCACTTTCTCCTAATAAAAATAAAAAACAAACCTAATCCTTCTAATCAGAATACTACTAATGTTAAAGCATCTTCATAATAATGCTAAAGCATCTTGGAAAGCTTACTGAAGTTGAGGACATTGGAAAGCTTACTGATCCTACCTCTTATTAAAAAGCCATTAATAGCGATCATGCCACTTAGTGGAATTAAGCCATAATTTAAGAGCTTAGTTCCATATAGCATAATGACGTTTGGGACTTGGTTGAATTTCTTGAAGAATCCAAACCTGTAGGTTGTAAATGTATCTTCAAAACCAAATTAGACCCGAATGGGAACGTCAAAAGCTATAAGTCCATAACTAGTTGCGAAAGGCTTTACTCAAAAGGAAGGAATCGATTATCAAGAAGACCTTATCTCCTGTCTCATAATGATTAATTCCTTAAGTATTGTCATGGCATTCATAACTTATTATGATTTAGAGTTACATTAGATGGATGTCAAGACTACTTTCCTAAATGCAAACTTGCATTAAGACAGATACATGTGAACCCGAAGTTTCATAAAGTAAATAGCACATGATCTGCAAGTTGAATAAGTTCATATATGGGTTGAAGCAAGCATTACTAAAATGGTACCTTAAGTTTATCGAAGTCATAAAAAGGACAAGACTTCCTGAAGAATCAAGTGGATTAATGCACTAATCTCAAGATCAGTGGGAGTAAATTTACAATCCTTGTTTTGCACGTGAATGATATTATACTTGCAAATGACAACTTGGATATGTTGCATGCATGAGTCAAAGCGTTTACTTTTCGCAGAATGTCGACATAAAAGATTATGGTGATGCCTTTAATGTCACAGGTATCGAAATACATCGGGATAGGCGTAATGATGTTCTAGTTCTTTCTCAAAAGACTTATATTAAACACATCTTAGAACGCCATAACATGCAACAGTGCACACCCACTATAGATCTATTAGTAAAAGGAAACGTATGTGATTGTTTCCAAAGTCTGAACATTGAGATTAAAGAAAGGGCAAATTAGGATGATACATTACTCGTAAGTAGTTGGGAGCATTATGTACGCTCAGGTCCATACTCGTTCAAATATCACTTACATTACCGGTATGCTTAGGAGTTAACTATTTAATCCCATAATAGCACACTGAAAAGCGGCTAAAAGGTTCTACGATATCTACAAAGGACCAAAGACTACAGATTAACTTATAGAAGAGGTGATAACTTAGAAGTAGTAGGATGTTCTAAATGCAATAAGAAATCTACTTCTGGATGTATATTTATGATTAGCTGGCAAACCTATCTTTTGACGGAGTCATAAGTAGAAACTGACTACAACCTCTACCATGATGGTTGAACGTTCAAAATTTCATGTCATGAGATGTTGTTAAAGAACCTGGTCAGTAGACTCGAAAGTTGTCAACTTTATTAGACCATTGAAGCTTTACTGTGATTACTCAGCTCCCGTTATTCTTTGAACAGTAACAGTTCAACTGGTGCTGAGATGTATCTCGATACAAAGTTTCTGTTTTACGTTAACGGAATGAGGAAAATGTTCTTTGTATTGAGTACATAAGTACACATAATATGCTAGTGGATCTAATGACCGTAGGTCTTCCTCCTAAAATCTTCGTAGGACACGTGTCGAAGATGAGACTTACTAAAAGACCCATTATGATAGCATGTTGTACTTATTGGTCATTAGTATTATCTTAATGAAAATTTTACTCCTTATTCAAGTTTTGTTTGTCTATTAGTTACACTTCGAGCTCATAATACTGTATAGACATTATATAACAAAATTTGTCTTAGTCAATTGATCATTGCTTATTAGTTTTAAATTTGAGTCATAGTTTGACTAGTGGGGGTCCTAAGTTGATGTTCTTCTCTACGACTGTACTTATTGGCTATGATTTCGGTTTAAAACAAAATGAGTATTATCCCAGCCGGACTTACTAAATACTCATAGATAAATGATCGCTTGGTCAAGTGGGAGAATATTGGAACCACGTTAGTGTGACCGTCACTGATCATTTATTATTCCTGATATGATAATTGACGATAACTGAAATCCCTGTGTCTAGTAAATATATAACGGACTTATTTACTCTTAGAGACGTAGTATAGGGTTTCCCATTAGATGATTGGAACTATGAGGACTAATTTTACACACATTAAACACCAAAGGGGTTGAATGTGTAAATACTCTCATTATAAATAGAGAGTCATTAACCCTAAGTTAAGGCTAATCCCTACACACATAATACCCTAATTTTCGTGTGTCTCTCCTTTCTAAATTCGTGCATCAAGTTACAGCCGAATTTATCATCCCTTTATTACTCAATCATCTTGTTATGGGAACCCGAAATCAATAGCAATTATGTTATATGCTCTTACAGGTTCCACAGGACGATTGGGGATGTTTTATCACTCGAATCGAATCATATTTATTCCAACAGTTGAGACTATATGACCCCGAGGTGTCATATAGTCATATGATAGTTATGTTACATGTGTTGTGACTAATTGTTATAGTTGTTTGCATCATAGGGATATTCTAGCTTCATTGCTAGATTCCAGTTATTATGTGCTAAGTTGTTAGTTGTTGCATATGCACGGAACCGTTGCAAGATAAGAGTTGTAAATCCCTATTTTTGCATTGATTAAGATGTTGTTAAGTTGTTTGGTTGATGCTTATATTACTCTCTAAGCTTTGTGCTTATTCCTTTAGTTGTTTTATTCTAATAGGTGCAAACGAGTCGGGTGTTAAGAAAGATCAAAGAAAAAGAAAGTGAGGCAAAAGAGATTAGTGTGGATTTACTTGGGATTTATATGTTTTAAGTTTCTCTAAATTACCGACTTGATGCATCACTTGAAGTAAATCGCCCATAAAAGAAAAGATTAATTAGTAATGCATCGTTGAGTCATTTGGTGGTTTGTAGGAAATGATTGGGATACAACCATGTTTTGTACCCGATGTATGAGTTAATGTTGTTGTGTCATTTCTGCAAAAAAAAAAAAAAAAAAAGTAAAGAAAAAAGGATGTATAATTATGGTCAAGGGAATGAGGAGTTGTAGTTTGTTAAAAGAATGTGTTGTCTTTTACCCGCTTTGCACCCTAGTTGGGTAAACGACCCATTCGGGTCGTCCCGTGGACTTAAAGGTATAAGATATGATTAGGTTGTCCAAAGAAAAGTAGTACAAACTGGGTCGTAAAACAACCGCTGAGGGTTATTTTCTTGCTAATTCAGCAACTTAGTTTTTGTTTCAGCAACCTGAAATGTGTCGGGGCTGTTTTTGAATGGTTGTAACTTTGTGTGTGTTTTGTTTTGAGTAAAAATAAAAACATGTTTTGAAAGTGTGGTCATAGGTCTTTCGAATGGCATAAGATTCGTGCAATCGGATGTGTTTGAGTGTGTCAAATATATGTCACAAAACAGCTCGTTGGAGCAATTTGCTTGTAAAAAACTGAATTTAAAGTGGTCATATCTTTCAAACAGTAACTACGTTTTTAACAAATGAGTTGTCCACAAAAAGAGAAAGAAGTCTACTTTCTAATGGTCCTTGTACAAAAGTCTATATCAGGTCTATATATAACTTATATAAGCTGTTGAACGACTGCTGCTAGGGTTGGTTGACCGTTTTTAGTTTGTTCAAAAGTTTGGGACCTATTTTACACGTATGTATTCATAAGAACACATATGTTTATGTTATTAAGCAATGTTTTTATTAAAAAAAAAAAAAATCAGGCGTTTCATTATTCGGTTTAAGTATACACGAATGGGGATCAAGCTTAAATGATGAATGTAGTTTTGGCGAATATTTTTTTCTATGTCTTGTCCGAAACTCCATTAACTCAAAACCCAACTAATGGCAATTTCTTAAAAGGTTTTACCTGAGTCCTTAAGGATTGGACTCGCTTATCTCAACTTCACATGTAGGCTCAAACTCCACTAGTAACATGTACTGCTCTATAACACGAGCTAATCGAGCTCGAGCTCGAGCTCCTAAACATGGAAACAAACTCGAACTAAGTTAATCCTACAAGTATTCAAATAACTATACGGGCTTCGAGAACACTAATCAGTCGAGTAGAGCTCGATCTCGAGCTCGATCTCAAGGTCAATTTTAAACATTTATATGAACTCAAGCTCAATTCAAATAATAAATAAATAAACAATCCTAAATATTTTGAAACTCGACTTTCATTGCCACCCTTACCAACAAATAGGAATTGGGCTTCAAATACGTTTAGTGTCAAAAATCAATTTTTAATATCAATATATAGTTGAAGATAACTCATAGAGCTAAGCACTTGAAACCCAATCAGCTTTAGATCTATAATGTTGGAAAGTAAGTGCAAGTTCCACTTGACATACAATTTATAGTCTTTGAATACGGATAACATTGAGAATCGGAATTACTTTAGTGAATCGATTGACTTAAATATATCATTTATTTTTCCTTTTCTAAATGTCGACAGACATACATACATATCTGATAATGATAATAAAGATAAAACTGCTAATCGGAGCAGCTGACGCAGCTGTTAACGGACTTTCATATATTCGGTACCAATAATGGCGGAACTAGCATTAAAAGTAACCTGTGTCCAATTTGATAACACTTTTAGTCGGGTTTTTTTTTTTTTTTTCCAAATTCTAACATTTTGTGTCTATATAAAATTAGATTAAGATATTTTAAATTGAAAACAATTTGAAAGATAAAAAATAGTAAGATGTTAACAATTTGATTAAAAATAAGATAATGATTTGTAAGCGATTATTTTCACACGGTCGTGGCATATTTGAAAAGTCACAAACAACGACAAGTATCACAATGGTTCGAATGAAAGTTGTGTGGATACTTTCAACACCATCATTCCGACATTTTTTTATGGAACTCGACTCCTTTGGATTTTTCTCTTTAATTTTGGTTTATTTTTTGTTTTCTTAGAACTTGTTTGGGGTTACAACAAAAACATCATGAAGTGAAAACCGGTGGCTCGACTTTTGTTGATGGGGTTTTTCTTATGTCTCTCCTATATTTGGCATGGGAGATGATCTGTACACCACCTGTCTTTGACTATACACCACTAAATGTGCTTAAGAGTATTGTACAGTACAATACTATATAGCATGTTTGGTGGTGTACGATCAAAATCTGGTGGTGTACAGATCACTTTCCATTTGCCATAAGTTTTTCCACCCTTTTGTAACCTTAGTAGTTAAAGTTTCAAGAAAGGTCTAGTCTATGTAAAATGTTGTATTTCTAGGTGTTGTACTCTTGAATGCTAGTGCCTTGCTATTATTCTCTTTTTTTTTTTAACTTTTAATAATATATATATAGAGAGAGGTTAGGTATTGTAAAACAAGTATTAAAGTAAAACAAATAAGACAAGATCTTGACTCTTAGATCATAGTTAAATTGATGCACGAAGATTCACGAATCAATTGATACACGATGATTTTCATGATGCACGGTGATATTCAGGGAAGAAAAACCTATTGTTTTATTTGTTTTACTTTAATACTTGTTTTATTTTACCTAAAACCTATATATATATATATAATATATCTCTTTATTGCCGTTAAAAAAATGGCCATTAAATCATAAGTTTATAGCTATTGATTTTAATTTAAAAATTATGATTTTTTTTATTTGACTAGTTAAGTTGAAATAACGTAAGATAATCTTAATTCATAAAAAATATCAAATATTTTATGTAGATTTGATCCATGAACTTAGTAAATCCGTTTTATGCCAATGCATGATCGAAAAATCAAGCAATTTTTTTTTTATCGAAACTTGATGATGTTTTATTAAAAAAACATGCATATATCTTTTTAAATCTTAATTAACTTGTATAATTTATTTGTATATTATTGTATGTAATATTCAACTTGATTGGTATTATATATGTCATAATGTCAAAACAAACACCGAAGAGTTTTTATTTTTTTAAGTTTTTTTTATTTGATGCATTTGAACATCAACTTGACCTCACTATATAAGGTCACTAACCAACTTGAGTTGGGTGGTTAAGAATGTCTTTTAAATCCATTATGTGGGCTTGGATGTGAGTTTTTCATAAAATCTCGGGTTCGAGTCTTGGGTTTCTCATCTTAAGATATTTTCCATGAATAGAAGGTTGGAGGTCTAACAAATCGTTGGTTAAAATTGCCTCCAGCATGTCTGAATCAAAACTAACTTAAAAAATATATATATAAGAAGGGTCACTAGAAGGTACATGCGAGTGTCTATACTATACCCCGACTATCGCATATTCAAGAGAACCCACCAAAGACCCATTTGAGAACTTATAACTGTGTCTTGCAAGTAAAACTCCATGACTCTTCAAGTCGTACTCAATTCGTTGTCTTAAGGATTGAAGAGTTAAAAGTGGAACTGTAGCATCGACATGAGTTTAATTAATATCCTCTGTCCCATATAATATATTAAGTGTTATAATTTGACTTCTTGAGTTTTTTTATCTTAACTTTGACCGTAAATATTTTTATTTATATTATACAATACTTGATATAAAATAAATGAATTGATTAAGTTTTAAATGTACTTTTCATTGATATAACTTTTATCAACTAATATATAGACATTTACAATCAGAGTTATATAAAAAAAAAAATCTTTGAAATAGTGAAAATAAAGACGATTAAAATGGAACAGAGTCAATATGTTTTACTAGAAGATATCCATGTATGCTCATTTGGATATGATATTAAATTTAGGACATCTATGCACTCACAAATCAACTAGCTAGCTATATATATATATATATGGGAAAATGATCCGTACTGCAAATTTTACCTAAGCTTAGATACTGTCACATTAAAAAAAGTTACATATTAAACCTTTGAATTTAATAAACATACATAACCCCCCTGAATTTTACATAAACTCCCCCTGAATTTTACATAATCATCCCCTGTTTTACCTAAGATAGGTACTGCATGCTTTACCTAACCTTTCCCATATATATATATATATATATATATATATATATATATATATATTGTACGTACGTGTATGTGAATTAATAGTCATTCCTAAAGAATCATGTAAGATGGACAGACAAGTGCACCGCGAACGGTCTAAATGTTGTTATCAGAATTGGATGGCTCAACAAGGTCTAGACCTCGATGAATTACTCAAAGCACACGCCCAAAACCCAACCAATATCGACTACCTCCAACTCATAACCAAAAAAGTCATCACTCACTTTGAAAACTACAACTTGGCTCGAGCCGAATTAGCCAAACATGATTTGCCCGCCTTCTTGGCTCCAACTTGGGGGTCCACGTTTGAGAATTCGGTTCTTTGGATTGGTGGTTGTAGGCCTTCCTTGACTATAAGGCTAGTTTACGCGTTATTCGGGTCCCAGACTAGTGATGGGTACTCTGAAAATGATCAGTTGCTTATAGGTGTTGGTCATGGAAAAGTATCGAGCTCTCAGCTTAAAAGTATAGATGATCTTCGGGATAAAGCTATCAAAGAGGATGATAAACTCACTTCGCGTCTGGCTAGCTTACAGGCATACACAATTCGAATTCAAATATGTATATATAAATATTGAATATGCGCGTAGTGTAAAAATATAAAAATATTGTCGTCCCTATTTGGGCTCATCATCTAAAATTGTTACAGGTGGGACCTAGATCATCTTTAGATTGAAAACAACATAATACATGTATGGGAATAATGGGATGGTTATGGTAGGAGATATATGTCTAAAAATGTGAAGTGTGCAAAACTCTTGTACAAAATGGTAGATAGGAAAATATACACTTTTAACTAATTATTTTTCTATTCATGTATGTTAGTGTTAACTAATAAACATATGCATCTTAATTAGTTAGCATTAACATGTGAGTATGACATGCATCTTAGTTATCATTAATAGACAGTGTCACTAAAATATTTGATAGTTAAAGATACATGTTTTCATATTGACACTATATATTATGTTAGTAATATCCTACACCAACTTAGAACTATATATATATATATATATATATATATGGGCTACTGTGGCAACAAGATAAATTGGTTGCAACGGGCATTATGTAAATTTATAAATTAAAAAGTTTAATTTGAAAAAAGAGATTTAAAAATTTCTACCGGTGGATGCAGCCCGCGCACCTTGCCGGTCTTGGTTTTGTCTCAGCAGAGTGCGTGGATGGGACGCCGGGGATGGTGCTGCATATTCGATTTCCCATATTATATATATATATATATATATATATATTCCTTTCATGTAAGTGATATAAGCGTGAAAACAATGATGTGTGAAAAATATTTACATTTGTAAGGTGTAAAAAAATAGTCAAAAATCATTATAATATATAGTTTTCACTCTTATAGTAATTACATATACAAATAAATTAATCCTTATTATAAACAAATATCAAATTAAACATAATATACATTTAAAAGTGTAGATATTAGTTTGTAACATCAACTTATTTCAGTGTGAAGAATTTGCTGTTACAAACTACGTGACTTTAGTATCTTTAATGCCAATAACTAATTTATATTTACATGTTATTATACAAGCGTGAATAAATGATACTTTTTCTTAGCCATTATAACACTAAGTAATTTATATTTAATGTTGTTTGTGTGTGTATTGTTGTGTGTAGGAAGGGAAATGGATAACAAATTTGTTGCTAGGTAAGGATGACAGTTTACAAGTAGGTGAATTAAACAAGATTATGGAAAAAGCAATGAATACTCGTGACCAAGAATTTTATAATGTCATGATGGAAGCAGATAAGTTGAGGTTGAGTATTCTCAAGGATGTGATAGACATTTTGACACCTTTGCAAGCAGTTGAACTCTTAGTGGCAGCCAAGAAATTGCACCTTTCTTTACATGAGTGTAGCAAGAGAAGAGATATCAGAATGGGTTATACTCATCTTCTTGATTCTAACTCTAATAATCCATCGTCGTCTTGCCAGTCACCTGACCCGTGACTGGCTAGATGATGGATTGATTGAGGTCATGAAATTATGCGTTCTGTTTAATTTCTTTCATTAACTACTCACGCCCTACGATCTTTTCCAGCTTGTGTCAACCGCCGACATGATGGTGGTCAGTCGGCGAGTTGGTTTGAAGTTGCTGGGAAGAGAGGTTAATTAGTCTGAATAAGTGGTGCTGGATATGTATAAATGTTTGTTTTGAATTCCTATGTTGTTTTTTTTCTAATAAATTTATTTGAACACATGTATGCATGTACGTATATATATGTTAGAATTCCTCTTTAACTTTTAGAAGTTCTTTTTAATAGATACACAGGTTTAACTAGTCAATCATCTGGTCAAACCGGTTTATGACAACCAAATCTGTTTTTAAAAAACGGGTTGATAAAACATTATAAAATATTAGCCAGTCCTGTTGCAAATAATAATGGAATTATGAAACAAACACATTTTAAACAAATTGGATGATCTTTCTGGAGAAATTTGATACTGGAACCAGTCTAGAAATTGCACGATATTTTGCTCTTACACATATCCGACATACTATACATCTTAAGTGACGCACCACCAACTACACGATCATATCAAATCTCTTATGGAATTGTAATTCGATTTCAGATGATCAGATAACTCGTTTAATTGACTATTTAAGTCTTATATACTCATCGAATTGGCTTAGGATTAAAAAATCACACATGATCACTTTTGAGCTCTTAGCACCTAAACAAACAAGATATACAACAGTGGCTTAACAATGTGCTAAGAATAGATTTTCAGATTGTTAAGCATGATGATAGGTTTGACTTTGAAGTCAAACTTCACAATTAGTCACTAATTAGAGCCGCAATTCGTAGTTGGTGAGTTTCTAACTCAATTAAACTTTAATCCAACTTTAATACATTGAAATCACCATAATCCTTTGCTAATATCCTTGTATCCATTTCCTTCATTTACATAATCAAATGTAGTGTCACAAATTAAATACGAAAGTTCACACTAAAACATATGAACTTTTTAAAATAACACAATTTTAAGTGTGAATAAATTTTTACATACATTTAGTTCTCCATATTTTTACACACATTAAAACGTGACAAAATTTATAAATTTGTTCATGTTAATTAAAAGTGTAGATAAATACAATATTATTTATAGTGATTGTAGATCATGTTTATTTCTAGATCATGACTGTAATTGTTATTATTGTACTATTGGCAACTAATGTCTTGTTGGTCTATCTTTTTTGTTAATAATATCATTCTTTTGTCTTTCAAAAAGAAAAAAGAAAATGAAGAGAAAATGTCACAAATGGTCCATGTGATTTGTCACATTCGCATTTTGCTCCATGTGCTTTTTTTTTGCAACTAGTCCCTGACTTTTTCATTTTCGTTGCCAGAAGCATCTAACACTAATCTCAGTTAAATTTCGCTGTTAAAACCCTTCACATGCATATCACGTGAGGGTATAATCATCATTTAACCAACCACAAGGACTAAATGTGATGAAACAATAATAACATCAAGTCAATCTAACCTACATACATGTAGATCTATATCTATATCTATTTATATACATTACAACAGTTTATCTGTTAACTATACACTTCCAAACACGCTTGCAACAAATTTATTGAAATAAAAAAAAATCCCATCAAACTTATCTCCGCAATCTTTAACAAAAAAAAAAATAAATCAAATCGATAATATATAATTTTTTCCGAAACAATGATAACAACAAAAGCAAATCTAAATAAAAACATTAAAATATCAAATATGTGATATTAGTATAGCAGATACTGAATGAAAATTGAGGGTCTTTTTTCTCACAGTGTGGCTAATGAAAAGAGGTAAGAAGAAGGATGATGTTGGTGGGTACGGTGGCGGTGATGGAGTTTTTTTAAGAAGGATATATTCGATGGTGGTTTCATGGTCTGTGTGTGTTTTTAAAAAGAGAAAATGTTAAAGTCAGCCAGGACCATTCGTGTATCACCATCCATCAGAGTCGGCCGATTCATTAATACTACACCCAAATCCATAGCCCCATTTAGAGAAATTAAAAGTTTGGTGACATTTTCAACAGCGTGAGATGAAAAGTTAAGTAATTAAGGAGGAGTGAGTACATATGGAATGGTAATTTTATTCATTTTATCTTTTTAATATTTTTTTAATTGCCTTTGATTTAATTACTAAACTGTTTAGATTATCATTTTGTTTGTATTTTAGTTTGGGATATATTTGGATCATACTATATATATGTATTTGTATATATATGATAGATCCATAGATATGACTGCGTAATTGAATTCGAAAGAGAGAAATGAAAGAAATTTTAGGGAATTCTTAAGGTTAAGATTTGTGAAATTAGGAATGAATAGAATATGGAGATCCCGAAAAAACACGTGTTTGGCCGGATTTTGGTGGTGGTGGTGGTGGTGGCCTGAAGAAGGAAGAAGAAGGGAAAAAAGAAGAAAGAAGAGGAGTATTTTTCTTTTATGCAAATGGACAATTATACCCTCACGAATGGCCTTAGACTAACAGAAGTTAGTGTGAGGAACTGCTGGCAATGGAATTGGAAAGTTTAGGAACCGTTTGCAACTAAAAAAAGCACAGGGGACAAAATGTGATTATGACAAACCACATAGATCATTTGTGTGGATAAATACAATATTATTTATAATGATTATAGATTATGTTTATTTTTAGATCATGACTGTAATTGTTATTATACTATTGGCAACTAGTGTCTTTGATAATCTGTTTTTTTTTTAATCATATCATTCTTTTGTCGTTCAAAAACAAAAAACAAAATGAATATCACTCCGTGTATTAGACGCCTGTGTGGTGGGGTACAAATTAAAGATCATGATGCCTACTTTGTTGCATATTATTTTAACACCTTCTTTTTTATATATATTTGTCATTTGTTATATTTTGTTTTATTTTTAAAAAAATTGGGGAAACGATTGGGAGCAATAAGCATACATTCCATAAAACTGGTGAAAAATACTCCGTAAGCAAAGTGAAAAATAAAGAGAACTAAACAAACACTCCATCCATTCCTAATAGCTAGATGCCAAAAAGCACCGTCTCTTAACAATTAAATAATGTGCCATATAAAAGTCTTTTGTCCTCGCTATGTACGTGTCCAAAAAAGTATTAGCTGTAAATTACGTGGTAACGTAGACCCACTTGACAGCATGCCGCATATGTAAATGCCAATTTATGACATCAGGTCCTATACGTATCAAAATCAAAGAATGAAATTTTACTTTAATAAAAAATGAGTGCAATCTATATTTATTTATTTTTCTTAAAAGTGCACATTATAAAAATGACGACGCATTTCTTACCTAACGTGGTAAGGACCTACTCAGTGTGGGTAGTCGGTTGTCTTAACCGGATCTCGCTACATCCAAACTAAGTCGACTGTTAAGGAAAAACTCTAAGAAACTCCCGCACATGAAAAATTTAATGGAGAGTCGATTCTGCACTTGGTAGGAATCGAACCCTTCACCTCAAAGATAAAACCTTGGTGACTCACCACTAGACCATTGAATCATTATCATCTATATATATGTTTTTAACAGCATTATTGCAATCTAGATTCTATATGTTATTTTTTTTTATAACTTTAAGATGATTTTCAAGAAAAATATAAAATAATTAATAATGTCATCAATGAATAGTGTCAAACGATAATTACACAATTGACACAATTAAAAGTGTCAAAAGGCAATTCCGTTGTCAAAATGACAGATGCTCTACAATTGAAACTTGAAATTTGAAAGTATGCGATACTATGTAATGTAAATAGATTTAAAATTACAAGATACTATTGTAGATATTTGGGATATTCTTCTTTGGCATTTTCTCCCCATTTCAGCAACTTTTGCTCAATATATATCCGACCACACCTTGTTACATAAAATAATTAACTTAGGTGGTGTGAAGTCAGTCAAAAGTCTCGTGTGAATTACTGTAAATTACAATATTAGCACAAATTAAAAACACATGTACAATAATAATCAAGTGCAACACCACCAACAGTCTTTATGTTGCTACCAAAACTGGCAGGCTCAACAGCAGCTAGACCTCGATGAATTACTCCAAGTACTCACCCAATACCCAACCGATATCGGCTACCTCCAAATCATAATCAAAAAAGCCATTACTCACTTCGAAAACTACAATATGGTTCGAGCTCATTTAGCCAAACATGATGGGCCTTCCTTTATGGTTCCCTCATGGGGATCCACCTTTGAAAACTCATTTCTTTGGATAGGTGGTTGCAGGCCTTCCTTGATCATCCGGCTTGTTTACGCGTTATGTGGGTCACAGCTAAATGCGCACTTTGATGAGTTTCTTGAAGGTGTTAGACATGGAAACCTTGGAGAAATTTCAAGCTCTCAGCTACAAAACATAGATGATCTCCATGCCAAAACTGTCAGAGAGGAAGATAAGCTCTCCTCTCGTGTGGCAAGCCAACAGGCATATTGTTAAACTTCAATATTGTATCTTCAATACCTTTTTGGTATACAACTCACCTCCTCCATACCCCACTCAGGGATTAGGTCTTGTTGTTGTTGTAATACCTTAATAGTATACAGGTCTGCTCGGTGAACAATTTTAGACAACATTAAAGATGACAGAGACGGAGCCAGAAAAATTATCTCTTATGGGGCAAATTTTAAAAAGTTAATCATCCTAAACTTTGTGTATTTCACTATATTTCTTTTATTCTTTTTTGCAGGGATAAAATTCTAAATACACCCTTTATAAATTAGGGGAAAATTTACCATTGTAACAAAATTGGGAGGGGCAGCTGCCTACACTGTCCCATGCCGTCTTTGTCCCGGAATTTGATGTATTCTAAAATAAATCACTTTATAATTCAGCGATTAATTGTTTCGGTAGTACATATACCTAGTGCCAATGCCTTTGTGTTTATATTTAATTTATATATGAATCGGATACAAATTTGATGTATGTGTATTATGCAGGAGAAGATAGCAGATGAGCCACTGGTTAGGCTAGCAAACGATTATCAAAAACGACAAAAAGTAGGGGAGTGTTCGAGCCAGGGTGGAGGAAGGAGACAAGTTGAGGTTGTGGACAAAGTAATGGACGCCCATGCCCTTGATTTGTATGATGTCTTAATAGAAGCAGATAAGCTGAGGTTGGATATCCTCAAGGATATGATAGATATTTTGACACCATTACAGGCTGTAGAGCTCCTGGTGGCAGCTAAGAAATTACACCTTTCTTTACATGAGTGGAGCAAGACAAGAGATATCCGAATGGGAGTCGTGACTCAGCTTCTCAATACAAATATCCCATCATCCTCCAATGGCCCACCATCTGAGCCGTGCCTCTGAGCCGTGAGAGGCACGGCTCAGATGCTGAATGTGCCACATGGTCGCAACAATCCATGTGCACGAAACTTGTTTTTTCTCTTTATGGTGTTTATGTTCTTTCTTCATCCACCCCTACCCTACAAATAGTACCCCTTATACAGCTCGCATCAGCCAAGACATAGCACTGGACATGCGAATTGGTACTTAAACCTGCTTGTATAAGATTAGTTTGAATAACTGGCGATGCATGTAGGCCAAGTTCATATAAAATAAACTATTATTAAACATAAATGATTTTGAGATAGAAGTTTATTATTGCAGTATGAGATGGATATTACAGAAACAAAAACTCATTTTAGATCAACAAAAAAAAAAGAAAATAACTAAAACAAGAACAAGATACTAAGGGTGCGTTTAGTTTAAAAAAACTCCTTTGTTTTCCATTTTCATTTTTCAATAAAACATGGAAAACAGGAAACGCGTTCAAATTGTAATTTTTTAGAAAAGTTTTCCTAGAAAATAAAAATTCTCTTTTCCAACTTTTGCACTAAAATTAGAAAACTGTTTTTTTCAGTTTTTGTTTTCACTTTTCTATTTTCTAAACCTAAAATTAGAAAACAAGTGAATTTGAACATGTTTTCTAGTTTCTAAAATGAAAAAATGAAAATTCCATTTTTTATTTTGAACGCGTTTTTAAAATTTTTAAGGGTTTTTTAAAAATGAAAAACCTTTTCATTTTCTAGAAAACTGCAAATGAAAAACTTAAAAACATTTTCTCCGATTAAACGCGCCTTAAATATTTTTGCACAAGAAAGGACACTTGCAACAAATTTTAGGCCACTTGTCTGTCTCTCAGAGTACAACAACCTAAGCATAATTAACATAGTAGCCAAAAGTCCCAAAACTATAACCGAAAGTTTCAAAAAATGGTACTATATCCTAATGGGCACCATTTCTACATTGCAAATAGAAACTTAAAAAATAAAAAAACACAACTTACAAGGATAATCTCTTGAAATTCATAGGTGCAACATCAGCCACTAGATCCGACACGTTTATTTCATCTAATTCTAAATCATGATGTTACAAAAGCTAAGTCAACGACTCAACGTTTTTACATAATCTGGGAATATTCTCTCCTAACATCCTAAAAACGAAAACCGTAGTATCAAAGAACTAACAGACCAATTCACAACACAAGGTTGCACAATGCATAACAAATTAACAATTATGTTGTCCAATTAATCTACAGTTCAATCTACATAAGATGTTCACAAGAGAATAAATTTTGACTTTTTTAGTAGAATGGTGGTCCGGAGTCTAAGAAGCACTCAATGCATTATTATGTTCTCAGCGACATTTGCTTAATTCACAGAAAAACCACATTTGCAGTGATCTGTTATGATTCTTAGGTCTGATTAGTTAGTCTGTATCTGCACAGGTTTCTCATTCTCGTCTCTTATGTCGCTGGTGTTGCTTCCAGCACCATTGTTGATGACAGGTTCCTGCACTATACAAAAGACCAATTGTCAAAGACCCTGGTATGACAATTCTAATAGGTGGGAGCCCTAACAGGTCTTAAAGATCTAGTTGAGGAAATGTACACTAGAGGTCACAAGATGTGGTATTGGGGGGGTTGCGTATAAGGTCAAAACTGGTATCTTCCTTGTATAGGTTAACTTCTTTTATAAACAAATAGTACGCCATATATGATTACAATCTAAGCAGATTTTGTCTCGTTGAATCCATTCAATCTTTTGTGTTTTACCTATCATATTTATGTATCCGTCTGACCCGTAGAGTTACAGGTATAAGACAAATCTAAATAACTATCAACAAGTAGGTCCAAATTGTGAATTATGATTATACGCTATATATGAATGAACATTGAAAAGAAGGGGTAAAAGGATGAATATGTATAACAATTTGTGGCAAAGGTAATCCAATTCTCACAAGATTGTTGACGACACCCCCTGTGTTCCCTTCTGTTTCGTCCGAGACCTTCTTCCCAGTATTTTCTTCTACATTTGCTACTACAGATGACTCCTGCAACAAACAACACTGAGATCATTGACAAAAGTAGCTTTATAGGACACAAGTGCTTGTTTACAGAATGCTGCACACGGCCAAGCAAAGGAGAGTGATCGTACAAAAGAGAGCAGAAAAGTTAAAACAATCTGCTCAATAGCGCAAAACGAGCATTCACTATATATAGTATACAAAGCCAACACAGACATATTAGTAAAATGTGTGGTTGGTTGCGCTCTTTCACTTTTACTAACGCTAGAAGCACATTCAACTTTTTTAGTAAAAACTACTATAAATTAACAATTTGTTATTTCCAAAAACAAATTGTTTGAATTAATTTTTAGTAAAAACTTTCACTGGTTCCACTATTATTTCTTTCATTAACAGTTTAGCCTCACAAAAGCATAGTTGGATCATAAGACGGATAATAATTATCAAGTACATATACATTGAAACCCACATTATCCACACGCTTAAGCCTATTTAATTGCTTACTCAACATCCAACCTCACTAATCTTTTCAAATCGAACTAGCACATATGTTCATTGATAAATATCACAATATACTAACATTACTAACCTCACAAACCATAGATTCACCAACATGTTCACCAGCATCATGACCATTTCCATTCGAATCCCTACTCTCCGCAACATTGTTGACAACACCCGCTGTGTTCCCTTCTGTTTTGTCCGAGACCTTCGTCCCAGTATTTTCTTCTTCTACATTTGCTACTACAGATGACTCCTGCAACAAATACTGAGATCATTGCCAAAAGTAGCTTTACAGAATGCTGCAGATGGCCAAGCAAAGGGGTGATCGTACAAAAGCGAGTAGAAAAGTTAATACAGTCTGCTCAATAGGGCAAAACAAGCATTCATCATATGTTATTTTAGTATGAAAAGCCCACACATGCATATTAGTAAAATGTGTGGTTGGTTGCCCAATTTCACTTTTGCTAAAACTAGAAGCATTCAACTTTTCTCATAGATACTATAAATTAACAACTTGTTAGAATTAGTTTTTACTAAAAATTATCATTGATTCCCCTACTAATTCTAACATTAGCAATTTAGCCTCACAATAGTATAGTTGGACCATAAACCGGATCTAAATGATCAATTTCATACACATCAAAACCCACATTACCCACAATCTTACTTGAACCTATTTTATTCCTTATTCAAAATCCAAGCTCCCTAATTTGTTCAACTCGAAGTAGCACATATATTCATCGATATATAAATCACAATATACGAACATCACTAACCTCACAAATCATAGATTCACCATCAACATTTTCACCAACATCATGACCATTCCCAACCGAATCCCTACTTTCCACAACCTTTTTCAAATCCTCATCAATCTTACCATCATTTCCCTACAAACAAAAAACTTACCAACTAAAATTCTCATCAAAAAATACCAACAAGTAAAAAAAAATCAAAACTTTACAAAAGATAATACCTTTAATTCACTAGCCTTATAATCTGAAACAATGGAAGAAGGAAGTCTATCAATGTCCCAACCAAGAACCTTACATATAACTTTTCCATAAACTCTATGTGAAATTTTCTTCTTCGTTTTCGCAATCGAAATCGAATGTTGAACTAAAGCAATACAATCTTTAAACCTTTTTTGTTTTTTCTCGTTTGCACTACCACATACTAAACATATAAATTCACCACCACCACTACAATGTGTCGCATAATATTTCTTAAGTTCTTCATCCCCATTAAACAATTCCCAAAAAAAATCATACCCTTTACCCTCCACGTCATCATCATCACCATCATCATCATACATGTCATCATCATCATCATCACCATCATCATCACTATCTTGAAAATTTTTTATATAAAAATCTTTAGTACAATTCAATGCCTTTTGTTGGACTTGATTCCAGTTATACTTTTCTAGCTCTTGTGGGGTTGGGACACGTGTCAATTTGGGTTTTAATTTTAGTTCCGGCCAGCCGGATTGGGTCGCCGGAGACTCTCCGGAGGTGGGTTTTACCGGCCATTCTTTGCCGGAAAAGTTGGCAACTTTTTTGGGATGTTTAAATTTAGGGACTTTTTTCTTGGGTTTTTTGAAATGGGTTGAATTTAAAGGGTGTAGATTTGTGGGGTGTATTGAAATTGGAGATTGGTGATATAAAGAATGGAGATAAAGTACTTCATCTCTTAGCTTTTGTTCAAGATATAGATCCATTGACAATTTTTAGGGTTTTTATTCAAAAAAAATTGATTTTGGGGATTGTGTTTAGTATTGGGCAAATGTTTGAAAGAAGATGGAAAAAAAATTTACAAGTACATTATGGTGATCTTTTGATGGAGAAATATTAAATCTTGTTAACAACATCCATCCTCCTCTATTGTTGTCCACGTTAAATCAATAATCACGTCCCTTTAAATGTTAAGATAACAGTTGTTTTATTGTTGTTAAGAGCGTATTAAACATCCCCTTGTTTGATTGTGAATGAAAAAAATAAGAAGTAAATGTTTTTTTTACTTATGTTTTGTTTCTCAAATTTAACTATTACCCAAATTAGTGATTAAACTAAAATGGCAAAGTTTGTCTACTCCCAATCTCCCATCCAAACCAAGGTAACAAGATTGACAACTCTTAAAAGGGGGGAAAAATCAACTAATTTTGTTTTTTTAGTGTTTGATGGTATTTTTTTAACGGCAAATTTGAGCTTAGCGGCATACTTCTTCATATATCAAACTCTAATTCCAATAATATTTTTTTACATGTGTAACTCATTAAGAATACTATTCGTTCCATTGATTGTAGTTGAGGTTATTGAAAATTTTTAGTCATGTAACATAAGAGATTAATCGAATATATTATAAATAGTCTAATATTCAATAACTTTTTTTATAAAATACGAATAGATAAATTATACATCATTTTTGTTTCATTAAGAATACAATTATTATTTTTAATCATGCAACATAAGATAGTAATCGAATATATTATAAACCGTCTAATATTCGATAACTTTTTTATAAAATACAAACAGATAAATTATACATCATTTTGCTACCCAAATACAATCAATAAAAATCATTGTTTTCCTTATTAGGACGATGGTAGTCACGCCTAGTCATCTACCAATAATATACTGTCACATCATTTCATGTTTAACTCATGCCTAACTTATGACAACTATGTCTCTCCATTCATCACCATCTCTCACTATTTTTCTCCAATCATACTCACTTTCTCTTACATCATTTCTTCAATCAATCCTTATCCCTCTCTCTCTCCCATGCCTGAGTGACAAAAATTGCTTAAAACGTCTGTGCCTAACTCATACCTAAAGCGTAGCGGTGGTGTTTGCCACTAGGCATGGCCATGGCCAGCTTTATACCTAGACCATTGGCATCGTTCTTAGGATCAAGTAGATTACTCGCAATGACAACAACATATTACTTCCCAAATAATTTTTGTTACTAAATTAGTTTTTGCTTAAGTGTATTATTTTGATTTTTAAAGTTTTTTTTATTTTAATATTTTATAATAATTAATGAAACTTATATCATTGAAAAGTATGTTAAAAAATCATTTCATTTATATATTTTATATTAACTTTTATATAACACATTAAAAAATAATACGATTAAAGTTAAAAAAAAAAAAAAACTTTGAAAGTCAAAATAAGACACTTAAAATGGGACAGAGGAATTATTAATTTTAGTCATATTGTCCTAAATGATAGTCATTGTGTATATCACATCTTCTTCATTTTGCATTCCACGATCATCACACACCAATTGAATGGGATAATCCAGTCTTACAAACATTGAAATTTGGATGAATATTTAAGACACTGATTTGAGTTGCCTAAATCCAAATTTTAGTCCGACAAATCCTCATTGATTACTATGAAAATAAATGTTAACCTTTCGTTTGGTTTTTACTTTTTGTATGGAAAGCAATATGAGGTCGATCGGAAGTGAAAGAAATTCATGTTAAGCTTACTATAAATTTGAATAAATGGTAAAACTTTGTTTTAGTTTTCATATATATAAATAGTATATGTAAAATTGTAAATTATGTATTATTTACATAATCATTTAAGCTAAGTTGGATTTTAAATATCACATAAACTTCTAGACTATATTGTTTTATACAAGAGGGGTACCTGTGCAATGTGGCGGCAGAGCGGAGACGACGGGTGATGGTAACATTAACGGCGTGGTTATTAATGTAAAGGTAATTGACGTAAAAGGATAACATAGTTAATGAAAAAGGTCACTTGTGAAATATGAGATATGTGTGACGATATTTGGTTTTATGTAGGGATGTTTTAAGGTTTATGGTACTGGTGTTAAAAGGTTAGGGGTAAAAAAATGTAATTCAAAATCTAAATTGTTTAAAGAAAAAAAAAATCTTTCACTTTATTAGATAGTATAGATACGTTAGATAGCCCAATACAGTATTACATGACATAACATACAGTATTACGAATACATAACAATTTTTAATTTATCAAATGAACAAACCGGATAAAATAAAGAAAACCATAAAGGAAAATAAAGTTTGGCTCTAGACTACCGTCGACAAACCCAAAACCCCACTCTACAAACTTAAATATTCAACACCATAAAGGAAAATAAAGTTGGCTCTACACTAACGTCGACAAACACCAAAGTCCCAAAAACTACAATAAAGAAAACATTTGCATCATTACATGCACCAACTATGTATGTTTTCATGCATTATTATTAATATAATATAATCACCAGATTCCATTCTTACAAATAAGGATTCATTAAACTCATTACTTTCAAATTCTACATACAAAATGTCATCAACAACAACAAAAATCGTAGCAGAATATGCAAAGTCAGGCAAATCGTCATGCAAAAAATGTTCTGAAAAGATCGATTCCAAGTCTTTGAGATTGGGTTTGAAGGTTTGGGACCCTCGTGGTTATGATAACACTAAATGGCATCATGTCAGCTGCTTTTTCGCTTTGGATTCCGAGCTCCCGGTTTTTGGTGTCGATTCCATTGAAGGATTTCAAGAGTTAACGGTCATTATCAACTACTCTATCATATATATTTATTGTTTAGCTTCTTTTTTTTTTATCATCATTTGATTACTCATTATATACACATGCACATAATAGCTATATACACACACACACGCACATAATTTTCGGTATTAATATTATCATATACATTCAACTCTATCATGTTTATTGTCTAGCCTTATATCGTCATCTACGTATTATATCTATACATAGTTATCATTCTATTTATATGTTTAATGTAGGTATTAATAAGTTTTGGACCGCCATTGCGGTGATAGCCCAGTTGTTAGGTAGTTTTATCACTTTGTGGGCTCAGGGTTGGAATCGTGTCACATGCAAATGTGGTGACTCATCTAAATATGAGAGAACAAACCCTTTAGGGCGTTATTAGGATTCGAACCCGAAGTAGATGCACCAAAGATGGGGTGTTAGCCATTTATCCACTCAACCTTTAGAAAAAAATAAGTTTTGAGCCGGTAATCAAGTAAGTTGTAATAATTATTTTTAAAATATCCAAAATTCCCTTAATAATATAACTAACATTATTTATCAGTCTATTGAATACCTAATATACCCTTAATAACATTAATTTACAATATTCACCCCTAAATTCCAAAAATGACCCGTCGTCGTTATCATCACGTTGCAATTATTACCATTGTCGCCGTATCACGCGCTAGTATTTTTCTTATACGCATTGAGTTGGTAATTAATTTTCACCTTGATTACACTATCAAGGATATCGGATATGTGTTTGTTTTGTTTTGAGTTATATAGTAAAGCTTTCTACTGTTTAGCGAGGTGGTTTTGAGGTGTGTATTGTTTTTTTAACTATTCAGGGAAGTGATCAACATAAGTTGAAGCAGATGGTGAGTGAAACGGATCAAGTATCTACTAAGGTATATTTCTTATTCAAGCTACTTTTATTTGTACAGAGGATGCCTTCGGTATTAACTTCGATAGGTTATATGTGCTATGGGAAATGGGAATCATGTTCACACTCCACAAACACAGTTCTGCCATACCAACTAGCTATCTTGTTGGCCACCATTTGGCTATAAAGTTTAAACAGAAATAAGGCTTCTTAATTTAGAGTAACACATCATTGGTCACTTTTACGTTGATTGGTTTTGTCGATTTATTGCTAGAGTGATCGTTCACTAAAGCTAGTCATAACATGTGAATCTTCTTAGGCAATGCCTCAACAAGTGACATTATGCAATGTTGCAAATTGTCTACATCATTCATGAGTACTTGAGTAGTATTTTCCAATTACCTGTTTAGTGTTGCATCTGCTTTCGTAACTGCTACTGTTCTGAAACAGAGAAAAGGGGATGATGAGTCTAAGTCAGAGAGAGGTGATTTGAAGAAACTAAAGGTAGGGAGATGTAGTATTTTATTCATTATGACTGTCGTTATTCTTTCCGATTGCGTATATATACAAAATGTTTCATCAGTAAAATAGCTAATCTCATCACCATCATATTAGTTACATCATTGTTTCTAACCCCCATTTGAAAATAACATGTCAAGTTCGATATTTGGGAATTCCAGTTAACTTGAGAATATTGAGATTGCATTTTCAAGTTGAAAGGAAAGAGTAATATATATGGCTAGCTATGAGAAATAAGTATATAATTAATAGTATACTATTCATAGGCATGTAATTGAAAACCCCATCAAAGTTTAATGACATTATATTTATATTGCTTTTTTATGATATATTTACTGCATTTTTATATCTTGAGGAAATGGTTGATATTCATGTGATTCTGCTTTGTATCTATAGACGGATGAAGATAAGAAAAATCGGCAAGATAAGAAGAATGTAACAAATGAAAAGGTATCCAATGCTGTATTATTTCTAATTCCTTGTATTCCTTCCAATACTTTCATCTTTATAAAATGAATAAAATTTACTTCCATGTAACTTTTTAGTACAACAACTTTACTTGTTTTGCAATATTGTTTTCTTCTACATGTATCAAGATTATTGCAGAGTATGCAAAGTCAGGAAGATCTTCTTGCAATAAATGCTCTGAGAAAATTGAATCCAAATCTTTAAGATTGGCACAAGGGTTTGAAAATACCAAATGGTATCACTTAGACTGCTTCTTTCCTCTAGATACAGACCTGGTTTCAGCAGATTCAATCGAAGGTTTGTCAGAACTGAAGGTGATCTAATTGTTTTTAGTTAAAGGCAATGTGTTCTCCGTTTTATTATGTGCAATATTATGAATTTCTAGTTTCTACCTATTAACAGAATATAAAGTCTGAATAAAGCACAAACTTTTGATTCAAGACAAGTACCTATTTGTTCATTTGTTTGACTTTTATTTTTTGCTCTCTTTGTCCAGAGCAGCGATGAAGAAAAGTTGAGGACATTAGTGTCCAAAGGAGGTCAATCTTCTAAGAAGGTACTGGTTACTTTCCAATTTATAATATAAACAAACCGGATAAAACCCCCAAAGTAACACAATATCGCAAATTTGTGTGTATCAGTCATGAGTAGTAAAATAGGATTACCAGGTTAGTTGTGCATCTGCAGTTCTGCTTGCCTAACTTATTGTTCTGAAACAGAGAGATGGAGTTGATGACACTGAGTCAAAGAGAGGGCATTCAAAGAAACTAAAGGTAGGGAGATGTGGTATCTTTCTCATCGAGACTTTCATGGTTTTTCTCATCGACATTCATGTGATTCTGCTTTGTATCTATAGACTGATGAAGATAAGGAAAATGGGCAAGAAAAGAATAATGTAACGAATGAAAAGGTATTCCAAAACTGTATTGTTTTATAAATCTTGTCCTCTTCCAATACTTTCATATTTATGAAAATTACTTCAAGTAACTGTTTGGCGCAACAACTTTACTTGTTTTACAATCTTGTCTTCTCCTACCTGTATCAAGATTATTGCAGAGTATGCAAAATCAGGAAGATCGTCTTGCAAAAAATGCTCTGAGAAGATTGAATCGAAATCTTTAAGATTGGCATTCAGTAGCTGGGACCCACGAGGGTTTGAAAACACCAAATGGTATCACTTAGACTGCTTCTTTACTCTAGATGTAGACCTGGTTTCAGCAGATTCAATAGAAGGTTTTACTGAGCTGAAGGTAATCTAGATTGTTCTCAGTTAAAGTCAATGCTTTTTTTTTTTTTAATATGTAAAACTAAATATTATGAGTTTCTATCTGTTAACAGAATATCAAATTTGAATAAAACACAAACTTTTAATCCAAGACCAGTAGTAGTACTATTTTTGCTCATCTGTTTGACTTTTATTTTTTCTTCTCTTTGTCCAGAGCAACGATCAAGAAAAGTTGAAGACATTGGTGATTGAAAGGGATCAATCTTCTAAGTAGGTACTTTTCTTAGAAGGTACTTGTTCGCCCGTGACTTGATACACCAGTCGACCCAGCCCAGTCACCTGATGCTCATTCTGTCCAGCGACGGGTCAGCCTGATTCAAAGTGGTTGAAGCCCAATTAAAAGGTCACAGTCCCATTTACAGCTCCAAGTTCTGTCATATAATCTATTTGAAGTATGAGAGTTTTTTTGTTTCCTTCTGATTGTATTTCCCTTTGTTTTGCTTTATTTGAAGTTTTCTTAGCATAGTTTATTTTCTGCGAAATATAGAATCATGGGTGGTTATTACTACTTTGTCTTGTAATTGTGAGTGGAATGGATCAGTTTTATCAATAAAATATTCTAAAGTCTCTACTTTAGAGAGTTGTCCATTGCTATCTTGATTTTGGCAGATTTAGGAGGTGATATTTAGAGACTGATTAGAGATCATTGTGTGGATTTGTAGCGCGGTAGTTAAGGTGAGAATTGCCCAACAAAGACTTAGGTGGTGTGACTGTAACTCGAAGTAATCGTTGCTGAATTTTTAATTGTCCATGGGTTAATTTGATCCTGTTTGCTAGACTCAGCCTACCCTATTGGTATGAGAGCCATGGATACTGTGGAAGCTGATAAGCGCAAGATGGCTCAACAAATGAGGGCAATCCAACAACAGATTCAATCAATGTGTGTGTCTCTCTCTCAAACTCAGGGAACTTATGGGAACGCCCCGTCAAATCCAATGGCTTTGTTAACAAGAACTAAACTAGTGAGTGGCACCCAACGACATCAAAGTCGACATTCCCGAGTCAAAAAACATAAACGGCCCGTTTGGATGCTTTTATCAAATATTATCTAGCTCGATGGATGAAGCATTTTGGTACCGTTTGGAATTGCCTATTTATAAACTTTCTTTTCTCAATAAAAACCTCTTTGTTCTACAAAAATAAACGTATGTTTAGTTTATTCGTTAATAATGTTATCAAATGGTCTTAGACCCCCCGCTGTCGAATCGCGACACGAACTTTCCAGCGAAATTCACCTTTAAAAAAAAATTGTTTAAAATCAAGTCCTCAGTCTTAGATAAAATAATTTTTTGATGGTCGGATTAGACTTTGTTATATCCAAAATAACACAATTAATCAAGGAAAGTAAAGTTGGCTCTAGACACAAGAATGGCGGGAACACATAGAATCACCGTCCACAAACCACAAGCCCAAAACCCCACACTCTCCTCCAAACTCCAATAAACAAAACATTTACATTACATTATAGAATAGAATATAGATACACCGATTATGTATGTATATGCATATGTTTTCATCCATTATTAATCACCGAATTCCATTCTTACAAATAAACCCTAAATTCATAATTTCCAATTTCTACAAAATGTCATCATCAGCAGCAACAATCATAGCAGAATATGCAAAATCAGGCAAATCGTCATGCAAAAAATGCTCCGAAAAGATCGATTCCAAGTCTTTGAGATTAGGTTTGAAGTTTAAGGACCCGAGAGGTTTTGATAACACCAAATGGCATCATCTCAACTGCTTTTTCGCTCTGGATTCCGATGTTTCGGTTTCCGGTGTCGATTCCATTGAAGGATTTCAAGAGTTAACGGTAAAGAAAATTAACTCTATTATATTTTATACATATACATATAGTTATCATTATTATTATTAATTTATATCTATACTACATTAGAAAGCATTTGGTGTGAGTCTTAAATTTTAAGTTCATATGTGTTACCCTAATATTTTAGCAATAATAACAAATTATTTTTTTTTTTAATTTATGCTACATTATGATATGAATGAAGTTGGTTAAATTCCACCTTGATTTGATATTGTCAATGAGTATTTTAATACCGAATCAAGTTCGTCCGGCCGCGAATGTATAGTTAGTTGATATGGCTTGATTACACTATCGAGGTTATCGGATTTGTATTGTTTTGTTCAGGGAAGTGATCAAGATAAGTTGAAGCAGATGGTGAGTGAAGCGGATCAAGTACCTACTAAGGTACTTGCTTATCGACCTACTTTTATGTGTACACGTGTACGTAGGATGCCAATTCCGATCATGCATATTGCATGGGATGCCTTTGGATTTGATAAATGATGATAGGTTACATGTGCTACGTGAATTATGTTCACGAGCAAGGCTCTGCGCGACATGTTATATGTAGCTGCTATCTCTTTTAGATCATATAAATGAAATAAAAAAATTGGTATGATATTGGTTTATTTTAGTGATTCTTAGGCTACGTGGTTGACCATTGATAACAACTAAGGTTAGATACAATTTGCTATCTTGTTGGCTACCATTTGCCTTTATACAGTAATAAGGTTTCTTAATTGACGGTTACACATCATTGGTCACTTGTAACTTGATTGGTTTTGTTGAATTTTTGCTAGAATGGTCATCAAAGCTTGTCATAATGTGTGATACTTCCTATAGAAAATGCCTCAACAAGTGACATTATGCAATGCTGCACATTGTCTGTATCATTCCTGATTAGTAAATAGGATCAACAGATTAGAGGTGCATCTGCTTGCCTAACTGCTATTGTTCTGAAACAGAGAGAAGCGGATGATGAGACTGAGTCAGACAGAGGGGTTTTAAAGAAACTAAAGGTAGGGAGATGTGGATTTTTCTCAGCGAGACTTTCTTACTTTTTTTGGATTGTGTATATATACAAAATGTTTTATCAGTAAAATACTTCAATCTTAAAGTCATATTAGTTACATAGTTAAATCATTGTTTCAAACTCTCATTTCAAAATAAGCTGTCAAGTTCAATATTGGGGCAGCCCACTTAAACTGAAAATATTAATATTGAGGGCTGTATACGCACCGAGGCCTATGGCTTTCTTGAAGATAAGGCGGAGCAGGTAGGCTCTTTGCAAGACCCCTTTCAACGAAATCTCCTGGTGTCAAGTTGAAAGTGAATAATAGATTTGGGCCTAAGAGAAATAAGTATATTATTGATAGTTTTGTGTGCAGATGCCTTTAGTTGAAAACCCCATGAAAGTTCAAATACATTATATTTATATTGCCTTTTTATGTTATATATTCTGAGTTGTCTTATCTTGAGGAAACCGTTGACATTCATGTGATTCTGTTTTGTATCTATAGACTGATGAAGATAAGAAAATTGTGCAGGAAAAAAAGAATGTAACGAATGAAAAGGTATTCAATACTATTGTTTTTAAATCTTGTACTCCTTCCAATACTTTCATTTCTATAAAAGTGACTTCCAAGTAACTTTTTAGGCTTTTAGCACAACTTTACTTGTTTGCAATTTTGTCTTCTTCTACCTGTATCAAGATTATTGTAGAGTATGCAAAGTCAGGAAGATCTTCTTGCAAAAAGTGCTCTGAGAAGATTGAATCCAAATCTTTAAGATTGGGATTTAGTAGTTGGGACCCACGAGGGTTTGAAAACACCAAATGGCATCACTTAGACTGCTTCTTTCCTCTAGATGCAGACCTGGTTTCAGCAGATTCAATCGAAGGTTTTTCAGAACTGAAGGTAATCTAGATTGTTTTCGGTTAAAGTCAATGCGTTCTCTGTTATATTATATGTAAATATTATGAGTTTCTAACTATATATAGAATATCAAGTCCGAATGAAGCACACACATCTGATCCGAGACCAATAGTGGTATGTATTTGCTCATTTGTTTGACTTGTATACTTTGCTTTCTCTTTTCCCAGATCAGCGATCAGGAAAAGTTGAAGTCATTGTTGTCCGATGGGGGTCAATTTTCTAAGGAGGTACTGTTTACTGTGAACTACTTATATAAACACAATGGATGCATCAGTTACCCAAAATATGGTGGTTTTCTGTAAGCTGGTCCTTAGTATATTTTAGAAGTATAATTGCTAGTTAACACAGGGATGGATGGTGAAGTTCCGTTCAAGAATCTTGTGTTTGAAGATCTAAAGATGATCAACTTATGTGAATTCTCTTAGTTTTTGTGTCTAGTATTTTTGAGGCTCTTGGATCCATGTTTATGTGTCTATACTTGAAGGATAACTTGTTTTTAAACATGAGCTTGTATATGAAACTTTTAACACAAATTTCATTCATTTAAGATCAGCCTGTGAGCTGTGACAGTTGAGTGAAGGTATTGCAACTGATCTGCGGTGACAATATCAGAATTGTGGAAAGCTATTGTGATCTCTGTATATTAAGTTTTTGTTATTTATATGATCGCACTTTGCCACGTAAATTTCGGGGTTTCTCTGCACAGTTTTTAAAAAATAAGAATTCGTTGTTTATGGTTCACTAGCTATTCTTTTTTCCTTGTGGTTCAGTTATTTAACCAAATTCCATTTTTATGTATTTGAAATAAGTTTTATTGGCTCTACACTCTACACTATATTGGGTAACTCCTTATATAATATGGATCATACCGTCTACCCAACTCTTTAGCTACTTTTTTTTTATTTCAAAGAGTCGTGTAATAATGTAAAGCAAGACATTCTAATGATAGCTTTTAACCATCCACTTTTAGATATCTGGTACACATGATGAGGTCATTGGATCAGAGATAGTATTTGAAGTTGGTGATGTCAAGGACAATTACAAGGTAAGATAAGTCAGCAATTTTTACTCAATTTGGAACCTTAACATGTTTGTGAGCATACTCTTGTATGTGTCATACTAAAAGATGCTGCTGATAGTGGTCTTCTGTTACTAATTTGCGACTGTAAATGCTTAGAGGTTGAAATTTTCACCCATATACTTATCAATGGATTAATTCAGTTCACATTTTATTTTTTGCGATTCGAAGGTTATAGATTATCTTTAAAAAGGAAACCAGTCAAACTAGTCGGAAGTTGCCTAAAGTGTATTTCTTATGCATGAAATCTCCTATCTAATCTAGAAAGTTAGATTATTATTGGAGTAATATTTTGCTTCTGTAAAAATATTTGACACACTACTTTACTGGTCAAAAGAGGTTTGGTATTTTGCTTCTGTAAAAATTATTTGACACACTAATCTATTGGACGAAAGGACCCAACCTGTCTTGCAGTTTTCTTTTTTTCTATTTCCTGCCCTTCTTGCAGGGCCCATCTTGTGGCATCTAATAGTGATGATTGTTTCCTTTTACTAGGGGGCTACATTGCAGCCGAAATGGAAGGCATTCCAGACCATAATATATCTTGAACGTGTGAGTTTTCTAACCTAACAAAGTCAGTCAATAACATGATAAGCTTTGAAATTTCTGGAATTTCTCAATCAAGCATATCATATAAATTGTAGGATGACGGCCTGCACGATTCAAAAAAAATTGCTGCCTTTGATTTTGATGGATGTCTTGCTAAAACATCAGTTCAAAGGTACTCGTAGCTTTAATCTTGCAAGTTTCTTCTATGACGTCTATAATGCAATGTCAGTTATTAACTGTACGGAATGTTTGAATCTACTTCTCTAGATAAATAGATAAACGTATTCTAAATAGCAGATTACCTTTTTCCAGAGTAGGAGCAAGTGCTTGGTCTCTAATGTATGCTTCAATACCAAAGAAGTTGCAGAGTCTGTACAATGATGGCTACAAACTGGTATGCAACTTCCCCTGCTATTTCTTCAAGGTTTAGAATCATGATGTGTAATAGTCAGAGTGGCAGCTTCTACCAATAATGGGTTAATATAGCTTATGTTCATTCCTTGTTAAACAAAATATTAGCAAAAAAGAAAAAGGTTCAAACGGACTGAAAGTCACCAGTGTATTCTTTTTAAAGTAATGCAATCTTTTAAATCAGGTTCTCAAGTATTTAGATTATTGTGGTAATAGTTTTTGATTACTAACATTACTATTTGAGGATTTAAATATTTCCGAAAGAAGTGTTTGGTGTCAACCGATTTCTCTCTGCACCAAACGCAATCTGTCTGACACACCTCTTTTTTTCATCTCTGCTTCTATAGTTATAGTGTTGACATTTGATTTCTTTATGATTTCTTGTATCTCTGATTTGAGTAGGTTATCTTCACAAATGAGTCTAACATTGAGCGCTGGAAGAACAAGAGGCAGGTAGCCGTGGATTCCAAAATTGGTAGGCTGGACAGTTTCATCAAGCTCGTGAAGGTCCCAATTCAGGTGATTGTTAGTGTGTATGACTACATATTCTTTAATAATACGAACATCTCTTTGATAATATCAACACACAACAGTAATCTAAGAAATGTGTATACAGGTTTATATTGCATGTGGTGTAAGTAAAGGTCAAGAACAGGACCCTTTTCGCAAGCCACAACCTGGAATGTGGCGCATAATGGAACAACAATTTAACTCTGGAATTCCAGTCGATATGGATCAGTATGTTATTTCTTTCTAAACGTTGTACTTGTATATTAGGCTTGGGCAGGTGGGTAAGGCAGGGGGGCAAAATGGGTTTGGATTAAACTGGTTGGTCAGTTTTTACTGACCCACAAACACCTCCTTATATTAAATCTTTATAATATGGAGTAATTTTTTTACTTGATATGTGTATGAAAATATTTAAGTGCAAAATTAATGTAACAGAGAATGCAAATTTGGTTTTTTTTTTATGCATTCGAAAATTGAAATACATCGGATATCTTTCAACCCGTTTTACCCATTTGATTTCTATTTAACTTAATCCTTTAACTTAACCCATTTGATTCCATTAGAGATTAAAGATAGCCCAAATTGACCCATTTATAGGAAAGGGGACAAAATGCAACCTTTATTATCTATCATAATGGGCTAATTTTTTTTTTTTTGATCTTAGTAACTTGTTGACAGTCGTTTTCATTTCTTAGGTCATTTTATGTTGGTGACGCTGCTGGAAGAAAAGATGACCATAGTGAAGCTGACAAGAAGTTTGCAGAGGTAATACACATCATCTCATTTTGTGCACCCATCTTTGCTTCTGCTAATTATAGAAGAATTCATAATTACATCGTCATTTATAATTTGCAATAGCATCATTGGGTGTTTGCTAATGTTGCACTTTTGTGGTTGCAGAATATTGGATTGAAGTTTTACCTTCCAGAAGAATACTTTGAAACATGAAGTTGATACTTTGTTAGGATCTCATCACAAGCCTACACTTATTCCTTTTGATTCGCTCTCACATGCATGGAGAGACCCAACATTAAGTAGAGACTTGTAACCTATGAAATTTGTGGTTGTTACACTTCTTAGTTCTAAATATAAACAAACTTGCTTATTCCCTATGAAAATTTTGTTTATCGTAATATTTTTCATACATGAGGTTCAAGACATAAATTCACATTCAATAATGCTCCAAAATTATTTGCAATGCAAATTGCAAGCTATTAAAGATTCCAGATTGTGCAGAATGAACAGACCTTATTTATTATTCGCACCGCCTATCTCACCCTCTAGTATTGCATGCCTTGTTAAGACGATCTCTTTAACAAGATTTTTATACAGAAATGGTCTCACCGCCGCTCTCAAGAATTGGCCAGGTGGAATTCTACTCTTCTTGATCTTCTTCATTTTCGGACCGTACCCCAATTGCTTCCACTCTTCTGGGCTAATTTTAGCCCGACTACGCCTCATTGTTGATTCAACTTCGCCATTCTCAACCTCTTTCTTTTTCCTTTGCTTCTCTTCCATCACCTGCGATTGCTTCTCATACAACTTTGTTGCCATTTTCGCACTGCGCCTTGCCACAACTTCCATCTCTTCACTGCTATTTACTGCCTTCTTGAACTCTTCTTCCCAATACTTCTCATCATCTTCCAAATCACCATCATCCTGATTATCATCGTCGTCATCACCACTGCCATCATCATCATCACTATCATCTTCAACCTCACTAAGTTCTCCATCCAACACTATATCATCATCTTCAACCTCACTAAGTTCTCCATCCAACACTATATCATCATCTTCATCCTCGTCCTCATCTTCAGCCCAATCCAAAACATCCATCTTTGCACCAATATCATCATTCTCATCAGGGGCGTCACAACCCAACTCCTCTTCCTCCAACTTAGCCTTCCATTCCTTAGTATACGGATGAAGTAACTCGATAGGATGATTCCCAAGCAAAAACTCCAAACACTTTGACTTCCTTTCATCACTCGCTTTCTCATATGCCTTAACCACATCATCCACAAAAGCTTTCGGGTTCACTCTCAAAATCTTGCACAACCCACTAAAATAAGTACACATTTCCACCCTACCATCATCACCTTCTAACTGACACATAAAATCTTGCTCAGTCTCAGGATCAAGCAAAGGCGTCATCGACTTAAAAAACTGACCTTGAGGTTCAAACCTACATTGATAAATCGGTCTCTTCACATATATAATATCCGGCCTCATCCACGCTGCACATTTTGTAATCAACGATCTCGTCCTGTTCCCAAGCCTACCCATCAAATTCCACTTATCTAACCTCTCATCTTTCCTAGCTTCAACCACAACTTCACTAACAAGAGTCCATTGCTCCCATGGCAGTTCCGAAACTCTCCATTTCGGATGCCTAACAAACACCCAAAAGTACCTTAAACCCACATTTTTATCCAACTGTCCCAATCTTTCTCCAAAATCTTGACTCATTTCAAACTGCTCAATCTTTTCCCACTCTTCTTGATCCCTAACTTCACCAATCAAACTCACATTCTCATCCGAAAACCTCCCTCTTATCGGTTCTCCTAAAACGACCCCACGCCAAGAATACGGCCCGAATTCACCATACTTATACCAATCATAAGGATGCTTAAGATTCGGGTCATCTTTCTCCATAAACCGAACCATTCTATCATATCCTAACCCAATCATTTGCAACTCATCTTGTGTGAAATTATTCGGGTAATTCCCATGAGGATTCTTAAGCCGATAAAACAAACTTTCAGCCAGTTTTTTACTCTTCCTTCTAGCGTTTCTTTTCGCTTCTCGACGTACCTCTGCATTGCCTTCAATACGACCACCCGAACTACCCCCGGGTTTTTTCTTGCTACGACCGGCATATGATCGAACATCTGGTCTGCAAGGTGGATTTTTTTGATGAAAAAATGAGTTTATTGATATGAGTTTTGGGAGTTTAGGTGATTGGTGAGTTGGGTTGTGAAAAGGGTTTGAGAATTTTGTTAAGGGATGAGGGGTGAAGGTGGAAAAATAAGGTGGTGGGTTGTTTAGGGTTTTAGAAATGGCAGGGTTTTGTTGAAACATTTTTGTAACCAGTTAAAAGCTTAAAAGAGATAAGCTGCTATTCAAGAGATGCGTATTAATTTGCCAAAACAAAATGCCCACAGGCATATTTGAAAGCATTCAATATTAATGGGTCCTCAAGGTCTAATTTATTCTTTTTCTTTTTCTATCTGCCTTTTTTGTGTATATATAAATATAAATATATATGTGTGTACAATATAATATATGAGATGTGTTTGTATGTACTCTGTGTGTTTGTATATATGTATGTATGTTTGTGTGAACTATGTGTTTGTATGTGGGCAGGGGTGTTTTAAAGAAGAAGATGATGATGGTGGGTGAGAAATGGGAGAAGATAATGTTTTCCTGGTATTCTTTTTTACTTAGCATATTTATTTATATACTATTTTATCTTTTCTCTACTCTCTTCTTTGCCATAACAAATTTTCGGATCCAATCTTAGTTTGGTTTCTAAAGACTGAGATCGAGCTTCAGAGTTTGAGATCGAGATTATTTCTGACTAAGTCTTCCACTCTGGTGAATCTAACCCTTTTTTTTTCACCCCGGGCCGAAGGTCCCTTCCACCTCGATGGATCTAAAAGCATTCTCTCTACCTTTGAGTAAGGGTAAGGACTGTCTACATCATACCTCCCCCATACCCCGACATAGACTTAAGTTGAGATTGGGTACCGTTGTTATTGTTGTATTTATTTACTATTTTACGTTTTATTTATATATCATTAATGTGGGTTTATTTTAGACTTTAAAACTTTTATGATTATTATTTTCATTATACTCTTAAAATGTTTACGGATTAGCTAGTTTTTATAAATTTTTAACAAAAAATTGATTTTATAAGTTTTAAAAATTAATGAAATGTAATGTTTCTATTATAGGTTTATAAAATCTAATATAAATGTATTAGTATTTCTTTTCAATGTAAAAAATAATTTTATAATTAATATTATTTGTTTTTTATATTAATATGAATGATGATGTGATTTTAACAAACTGAGTTTCAGTATATTGGGTTAGAGGCAAAATAAGTTCAGCATGTTGGTTCAGTATACTGAAACAGTTTGTTAAAATGTTGATGAGGTGGTTAGTGTGCTTAGGCATATTGTAAAAGCCATTGGAGATGACCTTATAGTATGTTATTTTTTTTCTTATTTTAATTTTTTCTTTTAATTAATTAAAGTGAAACTAGACTTTTTCTCATTTGTTATTTGCCACTAAAATTTGATACACGGGTAGTTTTATACTTTTAACTACCTTAAAATGTTGGAATGTAGGCGTAATTTGATTAAAAAAAAATCCTTTCTTTTTAAAAAAATAAGTTTAAATAAGGTTGATATTATTAAAGTGAATAGCTTATATGTAACACCCATCATTTTAATTAAAAACTTGGATTTCAAAAAAAACTTTGTCAAACGGCGTTTAGAAAGTAGCGGAAAATGATCACTTTAAAACTGCTTCATCCGTAACCGGATGGTACCTTATAAAATGGTGTTACTAACGTGCATCATCAAAACAATATAAGTGAAATACAAGTTATGTCACCAACATAAATGTCATCATCATTACATATTCATAAATCGTAAATGAAAGTAGCCAAGACATAAGGATAAAAGGGAAGTCTAAGCATTCAACAAACTATCCTAGTTTTCTTTATTGCATCTACCCATCTCACCAAGCTAATCATTTCCTAGCTCAAACTTGCTTATCTTGGAGGACACAACATTTTCATAAAAGCAAGTGTTGGCTAATAAAATTAGCTAAATAAGATACACCCATTTTGATAAAACGTTCTTCATTTTACTTTCATAAAACTTCGTCATATTTTACTTATCAAAATACAACCATATTACATATCATCCACAACAATCATTGGTCAACCCATACTTTCCTTTTTCCCACATTCCAACACATTTCACATCACATCAACGAGTACATACAACTTAATGAACATTTCTTAACATGTCAACATATATTACAACTTAGTCAACATCTCATATCATATCATCATATACCTTCAACATAATCAACATCTCATAACTTAGCATAATACACGTAAACATATCCCACATATACACGCTAACACAAGTAGGGTACATACTCCTAATTGTGCCTATCAATAATAAACCATTTGAACACCTAAACTAGTGATTAGGTGTTTAAGCCATGCAAACAATCATTTGAAATACTTTTGTGATCATAACATATTCACATAATAACATCATATCGTTATATCATAACATCGTCATACCATTACATCATTACAACATCATATTGTCATCACACTACTTATGCACGTAACTTCTTTCACTTTAAACGTCAACATAACAACATAGGTCACTTCAACATAGATACATTCCCATATAACCTCCCGCATAACCCGGGAAACCAAACACACATAAGATAATCCGATTAAGAGGTTAATTATAGAAAACTACATTTTGTTGTGCCTCCAGCGTGAGAAAACTCATGTATTTTACCTCAAAGAAGAGCACACCAATTGATAACTTAGGTTACCAAGCTTTGCAAGTATTCCTGACTACCTATAACCATTAAACGACTATTAACAAGTTAAACACTCGTTTACTTATGATTATAACCATGCTACAATGCTTAAAACTCGACTCATGTCAATGCTTGACTCAATAAAGATCCAACCATTAAGTTAGAGTTCACAAAACTCGATGAAACTTGACCTTTGATCATTATTTCAATCATTTGGACACTTTTAATTTTGATTCATCTTTAAAGAACATTAGCATTGGAAAATAAACTCTTCCACGATTTTGTGGATAGCTTACTTGTCAAAAATGGAGTTACGGTTTGAAAGCTATGCTCATTTCAAAATAGATACTTTTTGAGACTGTACAGTGATCTCGACAAGGGTAATTTTGATCTCGATGAGACCATCCAGCCCTCCCACCTCACTGACTTTTAATCTCGACGAGGGTCCTTTCCCCCCTCGACAAGATCAGATCACATATCCCTTTTCGCATGTTGTTTGCACCAATTCGACCTGAATCAAAGCCAAACACTACCCCACGACTTGTAGCCTTAAAATCGACATTAAAAACATGTTTCCAATGACCAATTGATGTCATCAAAGGATACGGAAATCAATTGCATCAAATCTATTACCGGTTGATTACCGAAAACCTAATAAACGATAATAAATTGAAATCCTTCATACCCAACCCTTAAGATCCGAATTGATTGGGTAAAAACCATTCAAATGACTCAACAACTGATCAATAAATCATATCTTACCTGGAAAGATGATTAAAGGATCAAAATATATGCGAAATCACTCCCGAATCGACCCGAAATTGCTCTAAGCTTGAAGGAGGAGCCTAGGGTTTTGTGTGTGAAAGTTTAATAGGGTTTTTGATCTGATTTTATGACTTTAAGGGTGTGATATGCACCCTATATCTGCTGGAACAATTTTATAAACTTTACATCTAGACCCTCGCACTTCCTTGTAACTCGTTACGTTACTTAATTGCTTGTTTAACGCATACGGAAACACTTAACGACTCTTAAATCCTATCGATAACACTTAATGACTTTATTATTATTATCAACTTTATTTTTATAATTACTTTAATCACTTTAACACATATCTCACGTTAATTATTTAATTCACATAAGCACATATAAAACACATAGCAACTAACGATCACTAACGACAAGTTAACGGTCAACGTCAAAAAGTTTTAGGATGTTACATTATATGAGGATAAGTTAATAATCCTCAACCTGTTGAGGAAAAGGTTTTTCCATTTATTAGTCTTGTAAAAAGCTTTAGAAAAAGGTTATTCCATTAGAGTAATAGCTTTTTAATATGTTGAAGTTAATGGATTAATTAGATAGCAAAATAAAAATCTTTCAAAGACTTTTTTGCATTGTAAATGCTCTTAGAGGGTATCCAATACTACTCGTTTCTCACTCGTCTGGGGATTAGTCCTTTCACGGACGAGCCCACGTACACCATTAGGTGGGACTTGTCCTTTGACTCGTTCTTTTGATATTAGTCCGTTCAGGGAAGAGTTGTCTTTTAAGAGTGTGTGGTGTTTGAGGGATTAATGGTAGGTCCAAGATTAGTCCTTTGTATTGGGTATGTTTTTATGGGATTAACCCTTGGAGTGTTTTTTCTTGATATGACGCTGACTAGGACTAGTCCTTCAGGGATGCGTCTTAACCATTGGCTAGCCTCTTAGATGATATTTGTATTTATTAGAATAAGAAGATTTGTATCATAACTTTTGGTTTTGGCCATCCAACAATTTATCTCCATAGATTGGTTAGCATCCCCATAGATTGGTTAGCGACGATATAAGTATAAAGATATTATTTAAGAATGACAAATAAACTCATATTCAATGTGGAAACCGAAAATCTGAGGTTTTGGGCCTGGTTCGAGTTCGAATATGTGGATCTCGAGCTTGAAATGGGATGGTTATATTCGGTTTTTTTTTTAAGTTTGGGTTCAAGAACTATTTTAGATGGTTATTAGAAAATATGACACATTCTAGTTTAAGAGAAACTACATAAATATTTGTTATAATTAAACGGATTTTAAAATACAGTAAAAGTTAGCAAATCCGAATTATCTGTGATGAAACCAATTACCCAACAGTTATTAAGTAAACCGATAATCGTCAAGTTCAGGTTTAAGATGTGGATATGTAATTATGTCCAAACAAGAATGCACTCCACCTATATCCAATCAATAAATTTAGTTCCAAATAAACTATACAAGAAAATGAGTGACAAATTATTTTAGGGAAAATCAATTATGCATTTTATTGCAATATTGATAGATGCAATTGCATACACAAATTAAATAGATAATTGATATATGACAAAAATGTTTCCTTGATTTTCAAAATAACTAAATAACTACAACAAAAAATTATGCAGTCAATATTATTCAAATGAAGTCCATTATTTTATGGTGAAAAATTTATTTTTTGAATAAACATCGAACTAGAAATCAAAACGAAAAAAAGGAAAAAGAAATTTTTTCTTTTTGAAAAGTAGACTTTTATTCATAACTTGTCAACTCCAAAAATGGGGAGTGACCGGTATTTACAAGTAATATTTACATGTAAACATGGAAACTATTCCAATCTAACCAACTAAAATTGCAATTTCTTGTTCTATTTTTGAACCATAAGAAACTAGTAGTCTTGATTTCATGGAAGACCTTTTCCACCTTCACGTTACCTCCGTTGAACCTTTTCTCATTCCTCGCTTTCCATAGGCACCAACACACCACGAAAACTATACCTTTGAACATCTTGCTGCTCTTCTTGCTTAATCCCGCATATTTATTGACTTCGAAGATATCTTTAACAGAAAAAAAGAAAATCGGTATTACCTTACACCATCGACTGATTCTGTGCCAAATCTCCAGCGCAAGCTCGCATGTACAGAGAATGTGTTCAATCGTTTCCTCTTCTCCTTCGCAAAAACAATAGTCTAAGCACCAAAGGGTACAGTTTCTGGTCTTGAGTGCTGCTAATATCGGGAGTCTATCCATGGATATCCTCCACATAAACATGTTGCATTTTTTTGTAACCCATTTAGATATTTAGACCATTTAAAAATGAATCTATCACTATAATCGTATCGAGTCCTTAGGAAGTCTTTGACACTTTTAACCGAAAATGTATTATCACAGCTACCATCCCACGTCCATTTATCCCTCTGCTGTTTCAAAACAACATTTCCCATCAAAAGGAAAAAGAAATAATACCCGAAAAGATCCAACAAGGACAGTTTAGTACTTCGAGTCTTTTAATCATATTGTTTGTCAACAAACAATTCACAAGCACATCATCACTCACAAAAGCTACAAATTACAAACATCATCATATGATTTAAGGTTTCATCCCAAATTCCATGATCATCATCATCGAAAAAACACAAAAAAATACCTTAAAAAGGTCAAAAACATGTCACGAAAAACAAACCACTTGATAGATCTAGGAACAATATCAACAGTCGATCTATCTGAATTAGGTGCAGGCAAAGAAGCCTGGCTAGACAACCCAAATCTCATTTGCTCACTTGATACCAATTGTCTTGCAATATCCAGCCGTTACTTTATTCTTGTTATTGAATGGTCTCATGGGTCGGGTAATGCTAGCTTCCGGGTCAAGATCCGACCCAATTTGTCACCCATTGAAGCAGAGTATATATCTGCTGTTGAATGGTTGGTTTTTGATGATATAAGAGTTATTGCTGCTGGTACTTCTTGTGGGTATTTGTTAATTTTCTCTCTTTCGGGTGATCTTATTCATAAACAGGTTAAAGTTTTGATCTTTCGTGTCTTTTTTATGTTATTTATGTTATGTTATTTATTTATTGCTTTTTGTATCGAACTTTTATATATTGTTGTTGGAACTTGTAAACTGATGACGTGACACGGGTTTTTGTGACGGGGCATAACTTATATGGGTGTCACATTAGCAGATTGGATAATGTTGGTTGCTTGTGAGCTATACGATAACAAATAATCGAAATTTTTGTTTAGGATAGTGAGTTTGAATGGAGGATATGTAAAGATAGATACATATAAGAACTTTCAAACATTGCAAATAAAAAAAATTATACTCCGTCTGAATGTAGGTGTCCGCAAGAAGAGAAAAGAGCATTGTTTTAGGAATGTGTAATTGATCTGTTACATACCAGGTTCATGTGTCTATTCTGTGGTTTGAATGCGCATAGTTTTTAAAAGAATTGTACTTACGGGTAGACACATGAACAGGCTAAAAGCTAAAAGCTACTTAATAAGTTTTCCTGTTTTATCTTATGTCTTACTTTCGCTCACAACTGATTTGCTTTAATGTGGTATGAAATGTTGATCATATTGTCAACTCACTTCACATTCTTTATCATCCATCTGTATAACCCCATTACCCCACCTTAAAGTAACTGAATCTATATTCAAATTTTCTGCCAAAATATACAATAGATTTGATGTCAATATTGAGGTACTTTACTTTAGATCACAACAGGCTAAATTATAGTGGAGAGTTTTACTCATCTCCATTGGATGGCTTTATAGCAATATATTTATTGCTGAGAGCCTGAGATCCAAAACAAAGATATCAGAGGATCTCCGTGTTCAAGTTACCTGGGGAGAGCGAGTCTTTGACTCAGATGGACACAACCCAACCAGGATATCTCAGTGATCGTCTCAACCCTTTCCCTAACTCCCAAGATGTTTACCTCAAGAGGTTTGAACCTGAGACCTCTTGTGAGGACATCTGGACGCCTAACCACTAGTAATAATATAAACAGAGATAAGCTAGCTTTCTTTCCTGGAGATGACAATTTTAAATCATTTACTCATGAATGGGTCTATCTGGTTTTGTTTTACTCACTTGGCTAACGAAGTAAATTAACTTAACGGGGAATGTTTCAAATGGATAGTGCAGGTCAAATCAGTTAATGGCTGTCTGTCTCACACTCTCACTATCATAACCTCTTAAATGGTTATATATGCATTAGTCAGATGATTATTGTAATCTCTTTCTTTCATTTTCTTTTTTTAATTTTATTTGCGATCATAATCAGCACATCCCTTATCTATAATTATGAAAAACTTAAAAGAAAAGGGATGGTGTTTTTGGGCCAACTACACAGGCATGTGTTTTGTTTACCGACGTGTTTCAACTTGAGTATCTAATCATCTCATCAATAAATGGAATTTGACTTTAAACTGCCATGATGGTCTTGCAGCTTGTATATCCTGAACGTATTATAAGGTTAAGAGTACGTGGAACTAAGCGAGATATTGCAGAGGATACATCATCATTTGAGGAAGTGTGTGTCATTATGCCAGGCATAATAGCTCGTTTCGACGGATCTGATATTCAGGTATGTCATATGATCTGCGAGGATTGATTTTGATATTTGAATGTTCTATGATACTTAGGCAAAACATCATTCTGGTGAAGTAAGTTTTGCTTGACATGCAGAGGGTACTCCAGCAATGGTATCAAGATACTCAAAATCGATTTTGGAACCAGTCATCAGCAGATAGAGATCCAGAAGAATCTGAAAACTCATTTGCTCGTATTCCTTACCAAGTTTGGAATGTTAATAAATATGGTTCGTGTGTAGATGCTTCTGTCACTGGTGTCATGCCGCCACCTCTTTTGGAACTACAGGTAGCTACTTACAAAGGAGCACTTTAGGTATTTTACTAAATTAAGATAGATGAAAGTTCACCAATTACAACATAGGAAACTAAATCTAAGAATCAGAGGAGGAATTTAACATAGACGATGCAAGTGCGGTTAATGTATCTTCGTAGACAGTAATGTGCAATTTAAAAATTGATTATTGTGGCTCAAAGAATCACTATTAAATAACCATGTGCTAAAAGTTAGGGATACTCTGGTCTGATACTCTGGCTCTGAAAGGGATGCAATAATCAGTTTTCCTACAACTTCTTATACAGGCATGATAATTTATAATGTTGACTCTAACAGGCTGTTTGAATTTTGCATTCCGAACGTCTTCTTATGTAGTCATTTTAAGCAGTTATAATGTTTGGATAACATATTCAGCATCTTGTATGATTATTTGGTTAGTTAACAGTAGCCAGTAGCCCAATAGGCAATTCTGGATAAGTAGTTTCCATTCTAGCTGTAACAAACTGATTAGTGAAGGTCAAAATATACTTAGCTTACCTAGTTACACTTTTCTTTAAGAACTAATAATGCTTTATCTTGAATCAAGTTAGAATGCAAATCCAAACATCCCCTTTGAATACGTTGGTACTTTCAAGTAAAAGTAAAATTACGATGATACTGTGCTTACGTATGTGTATGTACAAATAAATATTAACGAATGTTGCAAATATTTTATCAAATGAGTTTTGGAGTGTATCTGAAGGGTATTCTGGTATTTGAATTCAGCTGCTTTTATTGTTGAGCAGTCAAGCGATCGCTACTTTTGTGCCATCACCATTGGAGTTGATGCCGTGATATCAGCATTCAGGTTGGCAGCCAGTCATCAGTTTCTTATACAACACCTTCACGAGTGATTGACATTGTGATTCATTAGCTTTGTCATTTTTTTTTCACTATAAGGCTTTCTGAAGACCGTAGCAGGTCATTCGTGGGAGCCATTCTGTCAAAGGTTGTTCCTGCAACATTTTCAACGATAGCTTCTTTCTCCAAGTTGGTATGGAGGAGCCCACCACCAACAAAAAAGCCCGAACCAAAGCCACAACCATTTGCTCGAGGTCAGGATTATTCTTAAATTTCAGGGTTTATATAAAGATTGAACCCCTTCCACAATCAAATTAAGGTTTTTTATTTTATATTTGGTCTGAGTTTTTATGAAGCCTTTAGGAGTCTTATAAGTATTGAATAATTAGTCTGATACCATTCGGAGTATACTTTTTGTCTAGCCATAGAGAACATTACTTATGTCCTGAAATCATTAGTTGCCTTAACTAATTAAAGTATGGAGGCACTTAACATCATCCAAAAATGATTATTACAACTTCAAACATTTAAGACACTAGAGGTGGCAAGATGTGCTTCGTGGATTGGGTATTGGGTCAAAGCATGTAGTTTTTGGTATAGGTCAAAAAAGCTGTGTCAGGTTGATTCTGAAATAGGTCAAGTTTTATTAGTTATAAAATTAAGTTCGTGTGTCAAATACAATATTATTTTGATAATAATCTAATATGTAGTACGGGTCAAAACAAGTATTCGGGATCTTTTATTAATTAGAAATGCACTTTTGAGTCATCTTTGCTAATTATTTATTGAAATACATATCTGTTATAGTTGCTGACATTATGCCTTCCAAACTCGTGCAGCGTTACCTCTTACATGTTTGAAAGATCACCCGAGAAAGGGAGAGAAGCTAACCCTATCACCTAGTGGGACTTTGGCTGCAATAACAGACTCACTAGGTCGTATTATGCTATTGGATACTCGAGCCCTTGTGGTTGTACGCTTATGGAAGGTATTTTTCTATAACCCATAAACAGACACCCGCCACTTTTTTGTATGTTCCTTTTTAGACTTATGAATTCTTTCAGGGGTATCGTGATGCTAGCTGTCTTTTTGTTGAAAGAGTTGTAAATAAAGACTCTGCTGGAGCTCACGGACGTGTAAAGAACGATTATTGCTTATGTCTTGCCATTCATGCCCCTCGAAAGGGGATTGTAGAGGTAATAATATGTAGCATAAATGTATATATAATTGGCATTTACTTAATAGTGGGTTGGTGTAGGGTAATCTCCAAATTTGACGTATCAGACCGTCTTAAGTTTTTTTTGTTCAAGAAATAGGTTTATCACAGAGATTTTGGTATGTGTAAATCATATCCGACACACTAATCGTTGATTAACAAATCTATAAATATATGGACACAAATGTTTATGGTTACTGAAATACGACCTAACATATTACCCAACCTATCCAGATCGCCATGTTTACATTTTCACGTTCACGGATCCATAAACTTTGCAGATTTGGCAGATGAGGACTGGACCCAGGGTTTTAACGGTTCCATGCCCAAAAGGAAGCAAAATACTGCAACCTACATACAGATTTGGATCAACCGTTTCTGCATCATCTTATAAACCATTGGAAGTTTTTCTTCTGAATGGAGATTCTGGTCAACTTTCAAGACTAAACTGATGTTTTCTTCTTCATTTGAAAATAGTTTCTTGATTTTTTTCCTAGTAAAATTATACACCCCAATTGTGTAATGCTAGTGCAAATAGAAAACACCTTCCAAAAAACAAGTCTTCTATAGCCAATCACACTTATGGTCAACGTTTGACTTTTTTTGGATTTTTATATCGAACATAAAAAAATGTCCATACCAGTGAAATTCTGATGCTAAATTTTAGCCTTTTATGACTGTGCATCTTGTTTTACACCTTTATTTTTTGTGTTTATTATTTATCCTTTTAGTTTTTACTTTGTGGGTTCTTCCTTTGAATGTGTATGTTTATTTTTACGGTTCTATCCAATCAAGTGAACGAGCTTTTCCTAAACTTTTTTTTTTTACAACACCCAAGATGTTTTTGATTAAATAATTTCACTAATTATATCTGACATATATGTTTTAGGATTACTATTTAGATTCTATATATACTTTCTAGCATTCTTTTGAACCTTTCTTTTTTGTAATTGAAGTGTACTTCAGATTTAAGCTAAATGTTATATGATTACAAATTTATAAATAATCAGTCTTTCACTAAATAATTAGACATGTACAACAGACTCATTATAAAATATTCTATATTTAATTTGGAAAACTATCTGTTACTTTTAAAGGGGGTTATTGTGTTCTTCACTCTTCTGATAAAAACAATGATCTTGCTTATTGTATATCCAAAATTATTCAACTACTCAATGTTGATAAAAACAAAGAAATAGTTGATATTATATACATATAAATGAAAACCTAATTATATACTCCGTATTATATACATAAAAACGAGTTAATGGATGAAGTTTTTTCCATCTAAATACATTGAAAATACTGCTAATAATCGAGTAAATGAATGAAGTTTTTTCTTTCAGATTATTCGAAAAATGTGAAAGTTTTGATTTACTAGACATAACATGAATATTATATAAACGAGTGAATGGATGAAATTATTTCCATCTAAATTATTTAGAAAATACATGATATCATTATTTACATAGACCGTTTATAATCAAGTGAATGAATGAGATTGTTTTTTCATGCGAAAGTTTTGATTTACTTGATATAACATGAACCAAACCTTTCTCCAAACACTTTATAGATTATGCCTAACGAAGTTTGAACTTGTAGATGGATATATACTTACCTTACATATCTTTTTAAATATTGGCATCATAATAATCCAGTTTAAAGCATATATCCAAAAACCAACTGTAAAACTATATACTTATAAAGTCATGTTTTTTTCTGAACTCTTTTTAACTACTTTTTTATACCTCAAAAACACTCGAAACATACACATTGTTTTTGCCAATCACAAACAATGGCTTCTTCTTCTTCAATCTTACTCTCTCTCATCACCATCCTTACATTCTCACTCATCACCACTGCCACGTCATCATCTTTCAGGCCACATCATCTCACCACCAATGACCACCCACCAACCACCACCAATGACATCACCACCTCCACCATCAACAACCAACCAACAACTTTCTTTGAAGTTACAAAACCAATCTCACTCCCAAAAACAAAACCTTGTACAACACTTGTCTTACAACATGATTTTGGATATACTTATGGCAGCCCCCCTGTTTCTGCACCTTATTACCCACCAACAAAAAACAACAATTGCCCATCAAATAATTTTGACAAGATTGTTCTTGAATGGTCTGCAACTTGTAAAGGCAGACAATTTGACCGAATTTTCGGTGTTTGGCTAAGTGGAGTTGAGCTGCTCAGAAGCTGCACTGCAGAGCCTAGAGCTACTGGAATTGTTTGGAATGTTCAAAAAGATATTAGTAAGTATTATTCTTTACTTATGATGGCTAATCAAACACTTGATGTTTATTTAGGGAATGTTGTTGATAGTACTTATACTGGTGTGTATCATGTTAATGTTAGTATACATTTTTACCCTAGTGAGGATAATAAAGTTAGAAGCTTTTTGCCCGATTCGGGTCAAAAATGGGCTGATTTGATCATACCCATATCAAGAAAGTTCCCAGGGAATGATGGGTTATGGTTTGAAGTCAAGAATTCGACTAACGTACAGTCGGAACAGTTTGTAATTCCACAAAATGCATATAAGGCTGTTCTTGAAGTGTATGTTTCGTTTCATGAAAACGATGAGTTTTGGCCTACTAATGTACCTAATGAGTATATTTCGGATAACAACTTGACTGGTTTACCAGGTAATGGACCGTTTAGGGAAGTTGTGGTAAGTTTGGATGGCGGAGTGATTGGTGCAGTTTGGCCTTTTACGGTAGTTTACACAGGTGGTGTTAATCCGTTGTTGTGGAGACCGATTTCTGGCATTGGGTCGTTTGATCTTCCTACGTATGATATTGAGTTGACCCCCTTTTTAGGAACACTTTTAGACGGTAAAAACCATGATATTTCTTTTGGTGTCACGAATGCTTTGAATGTTTGGTATATAGATGCAAATTTACATGTTTGGATAGATAAAAAGAGTGAGAAAACAAATGGGAAGCTTTTGACACAAAATATTTCACCTCTTCATGTTTCTTTGGTCTCTAACTACACGGGTTTGAATGGTACATTTGTCACTAAAGTCAAGAGATCAATAAAGTCAAGCGGGTGGGTACAATCTTCCTTTGGGAAAATTGTAACCAAATCAACTCAGGAATTTCATTATAGTAATATTATGGTAATGGCGAAAAATGGGGACTCACAAGTTGTTGATCAGATAATTGGATTCAATGACAGTGTGAATGCCAAAGAGTCATCTTCTTCTGTTCATTTAACAGAATCTTTAAAATCGTTTTCCTTTTACATAGACTCGGATACGGTTGACAAAGGGAATGGAACTTATGCCGCGTTAGCAAATATTACTTTGGGTTTCAACGAGATTAAGGTTGATAATTTGGGGTCTAAATCTTCATTAAGCGTTCTTGAAAACGTACAAAATGGACAGGGCTCGATGCTTGTAAAGGGAAACTTAGTGGTTAGTGGATTGGGGAGTACACAGCAGATGTATAAATATGTTGATGATAAATCTTGCTACTTTAGGGATGTAAGTGCCTCAAATTACACGATTATATATGATAAAGAAGGCCATACGTGCAGTAAAAGAAAAAATTCAAGATTTAGTTTTTTATCTGACCGTCATGCAATTTAAAGGGTCTGTATCGTCTTATCGATCTTTAGGTGTTCTATTTTCCTTTTTTTATTCGACTGTATTGTTATCTTTCCACAAGTTATGTTTATTAGGATTTAGTGAAATTATAATAAGTAATGAAAAATTCATTGCAGATTTCTTGTGGTATTGGGTATATTTTTATAAAACAGCTGTTGGCAACACAGTTCTTATTCCTGGTTATAACTATTAAAGATGGCAAAATAGGTGGGTCTGGAAGGTCAGATAATGGATTAAAACATCGTTTCATGTCAGTTTTGATTGACCCGAAACTCTTCGTCTAAGTTTTTTATGAATGATTCGTATGTCATACATGGTTACAAAAAGAGGATACACTTTGGGCGAATTTTGACCTATCTGACCCATTTTTGATCTGCTTATTCTAATCTACCAGTTTGACCATATAGATTATAAACCATGACCAGATTCAACGCATTCATTCATAGCTCATAAGTAAGGGGGACAAAAATTTGAAATCACCACCTCTTATGGCAACTATATTACCTTTGGCTGTCTTTTGCAGATTACTTAATTGCCACTTGAAAGTGTCTTTCTTATGAAATACACTCCCGGTCAGTTTATTACTTCTGATACGTTCATGCTAGATATTTGAGAATCAGTATATACACGCTTCTATGTTTTGCTACTTCTCATGAGGCTACTTTCAGACTTCTGGTACGACTCAAAAGTTCATATTCCTATTTGGTCTTTCTTTTGCTTTACACAATTTGAATACTTCCTATTTACAAATTCATATAGGGTAAGAATGGTGGGTATGCCTGTTTGTACTTTTTTTTTGTAGATCATCAAAAAAAAATAAAAAAAATGACCCAGGTTATATCAGATAAATCATCATCTGCCTTTCAGTCTCTCAACATTAATTGGTTGGTAACTTGGTACTTAAATCGCGCTAAATATGTAGTATCGCCATCTTATTGAATATATTTATATTTTTCTCAATAGCTTTCTATTAATTTTCAGCATGCTCTTTTAGCACATAGTAACTTTTGCATATAAGATTGTTAGAACTGTAACTTTTTGTTGCATAATGTGATGGGGTTTTAGTACGGAAATCCTTCAAATGATTCTGTCCGTCTGCCACCTTATAGAAAGATTTCTACTGGAGGCTAATCTTTATTATGAAGACCTAGAGATAAGCTTATTGGACCGAAAGCCGAAGCCTTATTTCGACCTGAGCGAACCAGGCCTAGCCCGGCCATCCAGTAGCATTCTGGTGCGGTCCTCAGTTTATAAATTTAACAACATTCCGGGTTCGGGTCAGCCTGGGCAAAAAACCCGAAACAGGGATACCCGAAAACCCGGGATATGGTTTTTTTGGGGCTTTTCATTATGAGATCAAAGGATATAGGTCTTCAGAAGACCTATTAGGGGGTGTTTGGATTTGTGTTTAATCTATATATTGAGACTTCAAGTTGCAATAATTGATTTTTAAATGTTTGGTCAAAGTTAATTTTGATTCTGTTTATTGAATATAACATATTCACACTAGGACAAAAAGGTAAGAAGTTGTAAAAAAAACTGGTAGAATTGAAGATTGATCTCCCTTATTAGGAGATTCAAACATCATTCTTTGGGTACAGTCCGGCATGGCAGCCCATTACATGTTCATTTAGTGACACAAATGCTCTAATGATGTACACACAAATTCACATATATGGTATGATCAAAAGGTTGTATAGGGAAAATAATTTTGATTTCCCTCTTTATATTCTTTTTAAATTTATTTCATCTGCCTGAAGAGGCTTTATCTCCTGATGCAGTATATCATGTTTATCTCTTGACGCAATATATCATTTTCCTCGGTTATCCTAAATTTCTTGTCTGATTCAGCTTGCCGAGAGCTGGACCACGTTGCAACAGACCAGGAACGAGCGATCTATAGCAATCCTGTAAATCACTCTCTTCAATTAGATGGACTTTATTGGACAATATAGTACTAGTATTTACTACTTGAAAACCTTGAGAGTTGACAATCTTTTCAACCCATCTTCATCTTGGCTAGTGCCAGCCTCTTACTATTCTTATATGAGTACCCGCTTTCAGTTAGAAACTTCAATGGAATTAACTGTCTTTAATCATCCATTTGTTAGGCGATCCATTGCTTTAAGTTGGAGTCTTTGCAATATGACCGTTACTTAGCCTAAATCCAATGGACGATAGAAGTGTAGTCCATTTGTGGGGCATGGGTTTGCACAAACAGTTTGCCCGTCGTTTAGGCTGGTGTGTGAAATTTTTGTTTCTGTCTTTACTCGTATAATAGTGAGTTACTCATATAATAGTGAGCATTGTAACTGATACGGAAATCGCAATATCTAATCTTTTCTTCTTACGCCAACCAAAAGAACCAAGTCATTCTGTCACTAGCTAGCAATCGGTACATCGCTGGTAGCTACTAGCGCCTGTTTGAAAAAGGAAACATATCAAAAGTCCCCAATGTTATCTGATATTAGCCTATTAGGTGTCTGTTTGTCAAGAAAGCACTGAAGTGAAAACGAGTGAGTACCATATACATGATGACTTCCCGTAAAGTATTAACCTTTTTGCAACAGAAAAAGTGTTTGCTTCAATGATTAGCTTGAATTAAGGTGGCTTTAAAGGTAAGTTATAGTATATAATCATTATCTCTTTATTTTAGCTTCAGTTTCACAGATGCTTCATTATCTAATGTGCAATGTGAAGTACGAGTAGTTTTCTAGAAAAAGTTTCAATCCAACCCATTTAACACAACACAAATTCAAGGTTCTGTAGGGAACGTACTCAAAAACACTCTGGTATGAATGAGTCGGCCTTAACGCGATTTACATTCCAGTTGAAGAACAAAACAACAAAGAGATGTTAGAAATCTGTTATCACAAATACAAATAACTATAACACAAATATTTGATAATTAGACCGATCCAGGTTAAAACAACAGACAAGTATTACACAATTGATAATTATATCTTTTCTTGATGAGAATTTAAGAGACTTTGGTGGTATTCTTTGTGACTTAATACAACAGTGTCTTAAACTTGATGTAAGACGTCATAAATATATTTTGTTTTTGACTTATTAACTCAAAAAGTCAGACTTAACACTTTTTCTAGATAGCACTTGATGAAAAAAAAAAAAACAAAAAACAAACAAACAAGCCCTTAACTTGTTTTCTTGATTGTGGTTTGTTAATGTAAATCCAATTGGTGTCATTAGTCGATCGATGTTATTAAGCTAGACATAGACATGGTTACTTAACTGTAACCAGCAATATTGGATTAAATAGTTAACACATTTGCTTGTAGAGTTAGAGGTCAAGTGTTCGATCTTCACTCCCTGCAAGGCCGGAGAACCTTTATGTACGTGAGTTACTGCACTTGAGATCAGCCTCTCTACCTTACTTACTAATTACATGGTAACGTAAACTTACATTCATCCCAGTAATAAATAATTTAACCATGCCTTGTTAAGTACCCATCTTTTCGATATCTGACTACGACTGTGACCCATAAATCGTCCAAACTCTAGTTTAGCATCATTAGAAACAAGCAAGAAGCCAATGCCAACGTACAGTGTTGGCAATAGCAATAACCATATGCCTTGAAACCGAAAAAAGAAAGAACATGTATTAACTCGTATGACACAACATGTGTTAAGGAATCTTTTATTTCCTTCGATGAATGTATACATCGATAATGTGGTCCTCCTTAAAGACTTACATGTGACAATGTATTTTATCTCTTTTACCCACATTCTCCAACAAACAAGAAAAAATGATCGCCACATTCGGACCCCTCCTCCAACTCATCAAACAATCGTGCCAATATCGATTCTTTAAAAAAAATAGAACCGTCGTATGTTATTTGTATTTTGGTTTAGACTAACTGTAGATGAAGTTATTTTAGGAAAACTTAAATTGTTTTAGAGCTTGATTGATATGTGATAAATGAGGAAATTGTACTAGATATCATTTTGAGGACATGGAGGGGTGGGTTAAGACTTATTAGACATGGTTTGTCCAAATAAAATTATTTTGACAACCCCTTTCATCTTGTCATTTTCTTGGTAGGGACTCAAATGGATTTGATACATGAAAACATGAAGGTCCTTTGTAAATGTGCATTTATGCTCTTTTGACCAAATGTTGGCTGCTTATTCGTACTTTTTTGGTTCAAAATATATGTAACATTCTTTTCGATGCATGTATATTGTTTTATTAGGTTGTGTATATGTGTAACACAAGATAAAAGTGTAGAGTATGCATATATGACTATTAAGCAACTTGCTTGTAGTCAAAGTTAATATAATTCTGCCTTTAAAAAAATGAATATATGGGTTGTATTGTTTTATTTGTATAAATAATATACATAAAAGAATAAAAGGGTGCTTGGTTACAGTGATAATAATTGAGATATAAGAATGGATGTTATAAGCACAATGACTTTATCCGAAAAAGTTTTCATGTTAACATTCTACTTAGATATTGGCCTGGTAAGGAAATCATTTGGTAATTTTAAAGTCTCATGTTCAATCCTCATTTGTCATAAAAATCATTTTTTTAAAGTATCTGTTACCTATGAAACCTAGACTTACATGTAAAGTTCTAAAAACGCGGGTTTGATCCTTCGGAGTGTCCAGATCATGTGCAAGTTAGGATAGATCATGTGCAAGTTAGGATGAAGGTATTGTACCAACATTATACGACTTATACAGGGTGAGACAATGGGTATCCAATTGTGATATCGGGATTAGAGTTTCCCTCATTACCATTTTTTTTACTTGATTTCGAATAGTTATCATGATTCTATCAAAAGCAAATGAAAAAATCTGTGACAGATAAAATGACAATGAGAAAAATGAAGACCTATCAATAACCTTACACAATAACAAGTAACAAACATTTCAACTCAAAACTCAATTTTTATCAAAATTCACCAATTTAATGACATTGACCACCAAATTTGATGAACTTTACGAATTTGCAACATCACATTCTTTCATAGATTTTTAATACACAAAGTTATAAACTATATATAATTAAAATATACATATTTAAAATAAAAACAAATATATGTAGATTTTAGAAAAAGTTTCAGATTTTATATATCATCACATTTAATTAATAATAAAATAAAGGTATTAAAAAAAGCCCACAAAGCTCTTTTTCCCTCAAACTGTGCACACACACATACATACATAAGTAAATGCATACATATAGGGATGATGGCGGCGACGGGGTCTGATGGTGGTGGCGACTAGTAGCTAGAGAGGCAACAGCGACGTTGAATTGTGTTGGTTAATGTCAATGTAATTAATGTAAAGGTAATGGTGGAAATGATAATGGTTTAAAGTGTAAAATAAATTCATTAAGGTCAATCAGGTAATTTTTTATAACTAGTAAAGAACTAAGTGTTTGTTCAAATATGGCCTTAGTTAATTACTTTCTATATAAACACAATCCTATCTAAGATAGTTGGTCAATATTAAGTTATAAAGATTATTGTATAAACCATATAAGAGACATAAGATAGTTGGTCAATATTAAGTGGAGTTAAAATGTTGATATAAATAAAGTAGTAACTAGTAAGCTTAAAAATCATGGCAATATAAAGATAACATGACTTTTTTAGATTGTTTATAATTAAATAGTACATCAAATTTATTCGTATCTTATAGTTATCTCAAATATATATCAAATATATCTATACCAAATTTTAAATCTTTTCGGAAAAGACATAATTAAATCTTTACCAAATAAACCAATCAAAACAGTACTATGAACATCAATAAAGTTCATCGTCATAGATGTCTAATTTTGAAGAGTTTATACGTGCACGTGCACTTGACAAATCAATGAACCAAAGGACATGTATCACTTAGCTAGGCGACCATAATGATGTGTCAATATATTTTCAATCGTTTAAAACATTACAAAAACATATTATTTATTTCTACTTACCTTTTACATTTACAAAATACTTAATCTATCAATTCCACATGATTAGTGTTTTGTAGGATTTGTATCTGGACACGGTATCGGGTAAATATTCTCCAAAAGCCGAAAGATTCCAATACTACACTATGAGTACTGTAGTATCGGTACTGGTTCATATGAAACCATTATCTGTATTATATATTGGTGATCTCCAGAACCAATATCGTCGGTATCAAGACCGTCAGTCATATACTTATCCCAAATATCATATTCCAACATCACTATATATATATATATAATCGAATTAAAATGTATAATAAATATTTAAGCAAATATACATTCCATATACTGTAGTTATAACTATTTTGAAACACAATTGCCAAAACCTTTAATTATGAAATATATTCACATATTATTAGAGTCAAACAGAAATCTAACTTATATAAAAGCTTATGCCATAGATCTTTAATATTTAAAGTACACTTAATTATACATAAGTATTTATATTAGTTTTATTCATTAATTATTTGTACCTATATATTAAACACAAATTAAATGGGTGTATATATAGTTCAAATCCCATTATCAAAATGAACAAGAATGAAAAACATTTAATTTAGACAACATATGTTGATAGATATTAACTAATTAGCTTTACTTCCCTGAATGATATATAAATAATAGTAAATTATCCTTGTATGAATCTTATATATATTTCACCATAAGCAAACCAGGGGCATTTTGGCATCCTTGGAGAACGTTCCACAGCTTAATTTATCCACTCCACTGTTGGAAGTCGGTGACAACAAGTTTGAGAGCTTCGAATTTGTCATGTCCATTTCAGCCTAAAAATGTAGAATTAATTAACAAGCTTAAAAGAATCAGTAGACTTTGCTCACCATTATCTCCTACAAAAATATAGCCCTAAAAGATCGTCGTTAAGTTTTATCATATATTTACTAGGTACATTATAAATAATCTAATTATAAAGAATATAGCTATTAGCTAACGTGTGTCTTAAAATACGAAATTTTGAAGTATTTTTGTACATATTCTACCTAATCATTTTCATTTATGAAATTTGCCAAAGATCAGAATTTTTATATTCTTGTATGCTAGACGACTCAAAGGAGGCAGCTCTGAAAGCGTTCGCCGGTCATACTACGTAAAGAACAAAATTTATTAAGACACTACATCACAAAGACTCAAGCCGTAAAGAAACAAAATTGTAGCACTTATCGACTCGGGTTGACTCTAAAGTGTGTTGTTTGTAAGTGTTTAATCTCTAGAGTGTGCAGTGTATATGTAAACGTTTTCTAGCTAGTTGTAAGGGTTTCCCTACTTGTATTGTTGTAACTTAAACTACTTGTATTTTGCTAGTTATTTTTTCAAATATATAATTTTTGTTGTTTTTTATTTTTTTAAAAAAGTAGCACTTGTGGAATTTTAGCTTTTTATTTTCACTTGTGGATCGAATAAGTGTATGCAAAATTTGGTATAATCATTTTCAAATAGCAACGAACAAGCTGATGATCCCTCAATACGATCAATCAGTTTGCATAGGGTACCTTTTATATATAGTCGTGTTTTTAAATGAAAGTTTTTTATTCAATTCACTTTAATTTTATTCGATATTATCTATATTCCCTTATAATACAAACTAGGTATCTTATTTTTAAAATATCTTAATTTCTTAAAACATTTATGACATACATCTTTTATCTATAAAATTACCTTCATTAACCCTTTAAATCACATTAATTATTTTACATCAATTATCTACTCGCCGCCATTGCCACTACAAGTCGCCACCGCCGTCACCGACAAGCCCGCCGCTTACACCACCGCATTGCACGGATATTCGTCTAGTTTTAAAAAATAGAAAGGTGTTTTCATCGACCCATAGAAACAATTGAAAAGTATTTCTAAAAATACATTCAAAAAGTGCAAAACTTTTGAAAATGGTATTGGATCGAGTGACGGGTAGAAATCAGAATAGGAGTTTTATAAAATATAGAAAATATCGAGAAAAAAGTTTTCTAATTTCAAGTAGGGTGAATATGTTTTTCTAATTCTTAAAAGAGCTCTATAAAGACACGAATGTGATTAGGGGCATTCAAAGTCGGATATCTGAAATTTTGGATATCCAAATTTTTGATATATGAACTATCAGGACTTTTAAAAATATATATATGTTTCGGATATTTTCGGATAATGAAAATAAATTTTTTTTGGATAGGTTCAGATATTTTCGGATGTTTTCGGATAATTTCAGATAGTTTTGGATATTAAAAAACAAAATTATGAAACTTTTTTAAAAATAAGGCTTTCGGATATTTTTGGATATCCTTTTCAAAAATCACTATCCGAATCCGAAATTTCGGATATCAAATCTTTGAATAAAGTTGGATCAGATTTTCATGTAACAAATTCGAATATGGTTAGTTTTGAACACCACTAAGTTTGATTCCATTTAATGTTTTCTTAATAAAAAAAATTGATAAGAAGGAAAGTTTTCTAAAATTAACACAACCTTGGAGTTTTAGACATGGATTTAGGATATGTTTGGTACAAAAGCTTCGGACCTAGTTGTGGTTAGGGTTTGTGGTCGGAGCTTGAGCCTCGGGCTTTTGGGTCTGTTTGACAAGAGTTTTTTTGGGGCTTTTAAGAGTTTAAAAGATCTAACTTATGAAAATAAGTCTTTTTTAAAATGGTAGCTTTGTTTGGATATACAGTTGAAATCAAAGGCCTCAACCCTAAAAAGATCTTAAAATAACTAAAGGTTTTAAAATAAAAGCTTGTATAAAAAGGGTTGAAATAATTTAAAAAATAATTTTCAAACTTTTTCTTACAAAAAGTAAAAGAAAAACCGGTCAAAACCGGTCGGTTCCTATTTCGTAATAAACTGGTAAAATTAAAACCGGGCCTAAAATGGATACTTCTTTAAAACCTAGTACAAACGGGATTTTTAAAAAACGATCAAATTTCAAATCACCTAAAATTAGACTTTATTGTTTGGAAAGGTTAAATAAATCTTTAAGGTTTCACTTAACGTGCATAAAAATATTATATTATTCTATATCAAAAATCTACCTCTTGAATTTTATACTAAATGTGTAATTATTTAATGGATCTTAACTAAAGCCATTAGGGCATCGTGTAACAAAACTCTTATTTTATCTTAAAAGTCTCTACAATATATAAAATTTCATTTATGTGGACATTACCTAAAATTAACTAGATTTTCATATTTGAAAAATCTTTATATATATATTTACTAAATTAACTTAGCCAAAATTTAAATACTAGTTTCATATCTAAACATTCTCTACAGTATACGTTGAGTATATCTATAATTTATATAAGTTAGAATAAGATTGATTTTAATATATAGCTGGATACGAATTATTTTTCTTTTTCGAACATTCAGTCTAGATAGGACATCAAAGAAATTTCACTGTATAAATGTGAAGACATTCACGTATCCTAGACAATGAAATGTCAACCATGGGTCGTTTCAAGTATTCGGAGAGAAAAACCTCAAAAAGTATCATTCCTAATGATCGAATTCAATACTTTAAGTAAAACAGATTCCAACCAGCTGGGTTGGTCATCATTTTTTTAAATTATCATTGCTTATTATGATAATTTAGTAATCTCGTATTTCATTATATAAGATAGTATTTCCACTATATAAATCATCTAAATACTAGCTTATAACCCTCGTAATACGCGAGATTTGTATATTTTTTTGCATTAACGAACTTTTAATATATGATATTGATTAACATCTAAATAGATATTTACATACTTTTGATCAATAATTATAATATCATATTCATTGTCAAAGAAAAATGTTAACAAATCATGTTTTCAACCATAAAACTAAACTATATACATGAAATATCAAAGAAATAGTTTTATTAACACTAAGTTGTACTATACTGCTACTCTTATCAATGATACCAAATGTGTTATTTTAATTCATGTAATTAAGCATTCACATAAAAACCACGTGTAATATAAAGATTTTTGAAAAATATTTATAGTGTCATTGAAATAAAACGTTATTAATGGAAATAAAATATAATTGAAAATTCTCATATCAATATAAAAAATCATAATTAAATTAAATAGAAAATTATACAACTAAAATTCTTTACCAAAAGGTAATTAGTGAAGAGTGGTATATGCTATCAACAAATAAATAACATAAAGTAAATTTATCAAAAGTTTTTATCAAAACTTAAATCTCATATTCAATTTATCAACCCATTTTAAATTGAAATTTTGTTAATTATTCAATTATACGACATTAGAAATACAAATATACAATATATAAAACTTTGTATGCATGACAGTATAATATATGTTATTTATAAATACATTTTTTTATTATATAAGTATTAACATTAAAGAATAAAGAGTACCATTATTATAAAGATTTGGTTAATAAAATTATTGAGTGGTATTTAATTAGGCCATTTACTAAACTAAAGTAAATAAAAGTAAATTGAAATAGCTAAAGTATGAAGACTAAAAATGTTATTGACCAATTTTTGGGTTTATGATGATGTCATCATGAAAATCTAAAGATGGAAAATAAAAGTTAAAATATAATTAATGGTTCATACTTTTTCAATTTTGAATTAAGGGTTTTGTTTTAGTATATATTAAAGATGAGCTAACGTATAGTATTTTAAAAACTTTAATCAAATACGTACATATATACAGATATTATGGAGTTAATAAGGCATATATTTCAAATCTTTGATGATAATTTAGATTTTCGATTAATACATTCTAACATATAGTATGATATATAGACAGAAGTATATATTACAGATGATATATAACTATTCAAGAATTGTATGTGAAATATCAAACATGTAATTAACATGTATAAAATTTTGAATGATGTCACTATTTATTAGCTTAATTAATCGTAGGTCGTATATATATATGTGAGTTAAAAACTTGTGTATATATGTATGTGCATATTAGATGTATAGTTAAAAAAAGATATTATCATTGTTACCAAATTCCGGTTTCTTAATTAAGGTATACTATACGTCATTATATTGATCATGGATATCTAGAACTATATTCAAGAAATGTATATATACTCGTATATATAAACTGCTCAACGTAGTGTGTGTTTTATATATTTGTTGGATCAAATATTGAATATATACTAATTAAGCAAAACCAGATTAACTTGATCCAACAAAAATTGAAACATGCGTACGTCACAAAGTTTGGATTTTATAGATTATATATGCTCATCATTGCATTATTAGTTCTGAATTCTTTCGATATCACTAAATTAAAATGAACCTTGCCTGTCGGGTATCTATGTTTAGTGAGGATTATTTTTCCACTCAAGCTAATTTAATATATATCAATAATGTATATCATTTTTATTGAATGTATAATAGAAACAAAATTATTATGGTTGCAATTGCAATCACTAGCTTGTTTCTATTCTCAAATAATATATAGATCGTCTAAATGTGTATTTATAAAATGTTAAATTAAGCTTGTTTAATTTATGTATCAAATTCTAAATCTAGTTAAGAAAATATGTCACGTATTGCAGCAAGATTAAAATGTTTACGAATTAATGTAAATTAAATCATAACACATATACACACACACACACTGTTGATGTATATTAATTGATGAGTAATAAGTACTAATAATTAATTAATGAAATGTGTTTTATTTGTGGTGATGTGATCAAATCCTGATGGCCACTCTATATAGTGCAGAATCCTAAAAGAGACAATACTACCTATTTATAAATAGTAGTAGTTAAAAAGGGAGAATTTTTTAAAAGACAATAACATTAAATATTGATATTAATAAAAATTAAATTTATTTTAAATTTTTTAGAGAGGGAATTAGATATGCAGCCAGCAGAGTGAGAACTAGCTCATGAAGTTTTTTCCATGCAAATTAGGGTTTCTTAATTATATTGCTTTATTGATTGTCAATTTAGGGTTTGTTTCATATGCATATGCAACTATATATACTAGTATAATGATCTATTATATATCTTTATGAAAAACCCTTTTGCTACAATCATAGTATAAGTTTCAAAAAATATATATATATATTAATAAATTTAATTTTAGCATCATATACTAATTGATTAAGAGATATATAATTACCAGATTCTTGAAGAAGCAAATATAGATCATGATTGTTGCATACGAAAACTCGACGATTCTTCGTTGGCCTTGAGGATCGGAGTAGTAGTATTTCTCTTCTTCTTTTTCTTCTTGTAAGGAATCCCTCTAGCTTTAGCCTGTGAATCGCGAATTTCGCGAAGGTAAACACGTATCGCGCCACTAGCAAAAGGGTTCATTTCAGGCAATCCACCATTTTCTTCATAAGCTGCCCGAAGACGGCCTATGAGTGCATCAAGGCTGCCCCACGCTTGTCTAAGAGGACAAGTACAAGGACCAGCTGGATCAGGTTGACCGAAAAACACACAACCTTGTAAGTGAACCTTAGTTTTTCCAAATTGGTCTAGGTATCTAAGGAAATCTAGTACATGGCTGTAGTTGCAATGAGACATAGCCACTGGTGGTCTTTGGTTCTTCAAGTACTGACCAAAAGTGTTCCAATCGCGTCGTTTTTGTGACTCATACCGGCTTAGTTGTGGCGGTCCTGGTGGCGGTGGTTGGGAATCAGCTGGTACCTGAACCCCAGCACCGCCACCGCTACCGCCACCTCTTGACGATCCTTCACCTATTTCTGATCTTCCCTTATTTTGATGATCACTAGACATTAGGAAAGAATTTAGCAAGTGATGATCAATTTTTTCTATCTTTTATGAAGAAAAAAAAAATACAAAATAGTGATAAGTGGTTTTAGAGAGATGAAAGAAATGAATTTCAAGATGATATATAATTGAAGAGAGATGTGAAGTGAAGTTAAAATGGAAAAATGGAAAATTGCTAAAATCAAATCATGGAGGAAGAGAGGTGTTGAGAAGACAAGACATGGGTCCATTTGAAAGTGCTTTAAGGCAATTAGGCTTTATTTTCTTCTATCAATTTGTATTATTCTCATCCTTTAATTGGCACTATTAGCCTCGCACAGAATAATTTTCATGTACTGATATATACTTTTTTTATTACTAGCCTAAACTATGTATATATTATATGGCTAGTTTTTTATTTCACTTAAAAACCAACAAACATATAAATTCAAAAAATATAAATTGTTGAAAAAAACTATAACGAAGCGTTTCTAATACATATCTCTTCTTATATTTCTAATCAAAGATATCATATTTTCTAATTCTAATAAGCGACTTTAGATTTTCTTTTACTAGCAAGTTACTCGCTTATGTGGCAGGGCAATGCTGACGGATAAAATATGGGAGTTGAATAACGACGGTTGGTAATAGCGACGGGATGAAAGTATTTTAGGTAATATTCTATCGGGCAATCCTTTACGCTTTAAAAAAAAAAAAAACAGAAAACCTAAGTCTTATATATTATCCAAACAAGACTTTGTTTCTTTTTAAGCCTAATCTCCTAGCCTTAAGAAAACCTTAAAATTCTCTTGCCAAAGAGCCACTAATGTAATTATTTTAGTCTAATTAATTATCCATAGTTAGCACGTGATATATAAAAATCACCTAACAAAATCTAACATTTTTCTTTATTTAATTTGCATATTTTGAACTGTACGTGCATAGCCATCAATTAGGGGGAAATCCTATTTATTAATTGAACATATATGCATAATATATAAGGTAATTATTTAACTTGATTAAATATGCTAACCAAACATTTAACCAGCGTAACTAACCCAAGTTAATTAATCACATGTCATATCCAGGTGTTTCTTTTTTTTTTTTTTTTCTCCTTAATTTTCTTTTTATTATGTCGGCTCTTTTGAAAACTTTAAAGATATATATATCCATTCACATACCATATACATAAATATTTTCACACATATGATCCTAATTAACAAATCTAAAATCACCATATTTTGATCGTAAAATCACCTCAAATATCACTAAAACGAATGCCGCTTTGATGGAATTACAATAAGCTAAATAGCTAATAGTAACCTTTCATATAAAACTTTCATATTACTCCATTAATTAGTGGCGGAATCTAATTATAAGACCGTACTAATAGCAGAAATTAAAAATATATATCATAAACATCGAATAACCCACAAACTTTATGTGATTAAGATCTTGTCCCCTGGTAATCTTCTTCTATCCTTTCATGTTCAATAATGTCTATTACGTTATACTTAAAACATTATTAAGAGTCTTATTAGCAATAATATACATATACATAATATACTATATATTTATAATAATAATACAAAATCCCTTGTTTTTTTTTAATATTCGTGTCACGGGATGACTAGCCGTTACATCCATACGGGCAAAACAGTCATTAGCGACCGATCCACGAAGTCAAAGACCATAGGGGAGGGAAAACCTACCAATTTAACCTCTACAGAAAGCATGACGTTAAATTGGAGGTAAAACCTTGTCTACTCAGACTCGAACCCTGGTCTCCTAGGATCCAAGCATCATTGCAGAATTTCAGAAATTTACGTGCTGGAAAACTTAATAAATGCGATCATCCTTATTTGATATAATTTGGTCAATAATTTATGACATATTCTTTTTTTTTAAAATTCTTGAAAATAAATCGGTGTACATTTGAAGCTCTAAAATTATCGATTCTCGGAAGTTATGGATTTTTATGAAAGTATAGAACTCGTGAACATAATTAAGAGTTCTCAGTCTTTTAAAATGGAAAATTATCCTTACACAACACAATTTTACCATACACAACAATATATGCATTAAAATGTTGTATAGTACAACTGTTTGATGCATGTATTGTTGTGTATGGAAAAATTGTGTTGTGTAGGGATCATCTCCCTTTTAAAATGATAAGCACGTACATTTTCCTCGTCTATCATAGTCACAATCACCATGCATCTCAATGACCTTTTAAGCTATCACAAAAACAAAAAAATTGTATTATTATATTGTATAACACTTAAAATGTAGCCAATTATTAGATTGGTGACGCATTCATAAGGCTTTAAACCTTGAAAAAGTCTACTGGAATTCGAATCTCATTTTTTACATTTGTATGAATAAATTATTAGGTTTCGATATATATATATATATATTGTAAAATTGTATGATATATTTATATGTTGCATGTATGTGTATCATATCGAAAATAATTATTGTATACTATCATCTTCTTTTTAAATTGGTTCGTCATTATATCATCATCGTCAATTATCTTTTTATAGTATTCTTGTCAAACTATAATGTAATTCATTTTAAATATCAATATTAATCAGAAAGAGACTTTTAATATAATTGGGTGTTTGATAACGAAAGAATTTTCCATTAAACACAAAGAATCTATTATTAGTTAAGATACCAAATATAGCATTTTTAGCATTTCAAGAAATTCCAACTTACTTGAAAATACTTCTTAGGTATAAAGAAACCAAATTGATTCCACAAAACTAACTTATATATGTAGAAATTGCTTCTAATCAATTATGTCAAATTTATTAAAGAATATATATATATACGAGATAGGTATTCGCGCAATGCGGCGACGATGGCGGCAACGGCTGGTGCTAGTGACGGTGGTGGTAACGATGTGGTTATTAATATAAAAGTAATTGACGTAAATGATAGTGTAGTTATTTTATGGTTAAAGAATGTATCTTTTGTAAATAAATTTATTAAGAATATTATAAAGATATTAGGTGAAAATATTTAAATTGATAAATAATGAAGATAGATAGTCTGGATAAATATGGGTGTATGATATTTAGGGATATGTTGGATAAATTTAGTGTATGAGTTAGGAATGTGTTGAAAATTAAAGGTACATTGGGTATTTTAAAGGTAAAGAGTTGAAAAGAGGGGAGGATAGTTTGTTTATTAATACGAGGATGGTACTTGCGGAATCCGGCATCAGTAGGCGGGAAGACGGTCTGCTTTATTAGAGATTTTGGGTAGTTACGTAAAGAATAAAAAAATAAAAAAGTCCAAAAGCAAATAAGGTATTTCAAAGACAGAAATGTTAAATATGGAGGATTTGCTTTATTAGGGAGTAGCGATAGTATATATATATATATATAATATATATATAGTTTTCTTATTTTGAGAATCATTTTTTTATAAGAATTATGAGAACTATTAGATTATATATTTGCTCACATGTTTTTTTTTTTCATTCACATGTGAAATGATATAAAAAAGTATGTTGTAAAAGAAACCTTTTAAAAATACCTACAAAATAGCCTTTTGTGAACTTGTGAATGAATATGTTCACGTTTTCGTTCACATATTAACAAATGAGTATATATAAGGTTTTGAAAAAAAATTTCTTCTACAACATGTATTTTTATAACATTTCACATGTGAATGAACAAAAACATGTGATCCAATACATAATTTAAGAGTTCTCAAGGTTCTTACAAAAAAATGGATTATTTAAATAAGACTCAAATATATATATATATATATATATATATATATATATATATATATATATATATATATATATATAAGAGAAAGATAATTTGAGACCAACTAAAAAAAGTCCAAAAAAAGACCATTGATTTTCGTAACTTACACACCACCATCATCATCTATTACGATATAGAAGACTTTTTTGTAAAAATACTAAGATTTTGTAAAAACATCATCATGTGTAAGTTAGCTTAGATGGGGGACAACCTCATACTCACTTCCTCTATATATATATATATATATAGAAACAATCAAATAAGAACAGTTTTAAAATAAGAACGGTGGAAACACCTTAAAAATATTATTTTGATGCATTAAAAGTCTATAAAACTGACATAGTGCATAACTAATTATCATTATTTAAGTGTTTAACAACACATTGATTCATCGAAATAAAAAAAAATCACGTTTTTTGTTGGATGCATCATTTTGATGAATATGCATCTAAGATGGATGCACAAAACAAAAAACATGATTATTTTGATTTTGACGGATGAATATGCACTATGTTAGTTTTATGGACTTTTAATGCATCAAAATGATGTTTTTAAGGTGTTCTCACCGTTTTTATTCTAAAAGTATTTTCACCGGAGTGTTACCTTTTATATATATTATATATATATGGGTGCCCCATTTCATTTGAGAAAGTTAATCTACACACTCAAATCCTAGTCCCAACTTTTAAACTTTGTTTTACTCATTTTAATTTATTGACTCTGTTGGTGGTAGCCATATCTTATATTCTAAGATGATCTTGTTGACTTTCAAAGATTTCCTTTATATTTTAATACATTATAAAAATATTAAAAGAGTACGATAATTTTTCTGCATAATTGGTGAGTAACAGTAGAAGATATGTCACATTGTCATCAAGCATTACGTTATTACAACCTTCATATATAAGTGGAATTTAAAAGGGAAGTCGTTCAGAAAATGTAAATACGTAAATATAAATATATTATCCCACTAAAATGTAAAGATTTCCAATAAGAATTACCCACGCAAAGAAAAGCAGATTTCCATTTTCCCATGGTTATGTCACAATAGATTAATAATTTATTATTACCACCAAAACAAATAGAGATGATGTGTTTGAGAGAAAAAAACTTACTCCAAATAATATATTTTAATATTATTATTGTAATTGGTGTTGGTGATGTTTTTGTTTTTTCTCGTTCTGATATCCTTTTCACAATGATTTCTTTCACTACTTTAATCTCGAATATATTTATACTTAATTAATTTGGCCTACAGAAATTGAAAATTGATTACTCTTTTAGGCCTTCTATTGCATGATTCAATGCATATGAATTTTATTCGTTGAAATGTATTTAGAAACAAGAAAGATGAAAAGTTTAAGATTCAAGAGGTCATATCAATAAGAATTTAAGCTTTAAACTTTCATCAAACATTAGTGTTAGTTAATAATGTATAAGTTGAATCATATAAAATAGGGAAAAATGCTAAATGTTAAATACATTACTAAACAGACATAAAAACAAAAAAAAAATTATAACTTTCATATCAAAAGTTCATTTTTTTATGATAAGTTTTACAACTATTTAATTTATTGGCCTATTTGATTGGAAAGTACTCTAACTTGTCTCGAATGTCTTTTTTATGATCTTACTTTTAAAATGTCTATTCGGGGATTCTAACCGATAGAAATTAACTTCTATTTGGAGTCTAAGGTGTACACATGGTTGTCATGTAAGCAATGATCTGCTTCACGTCAACCTTTATCGGGTGCAGTCTTCAAATAAAAGTTTCTATTGGTTAGATCCCCCGAATAGACATTTTCAAAGTAAGGTCCTAAAAAAGTCATTTGAAACAAGTTGGACTACTTTCAATCAAATAACTCTAATTTATTTTAACTACAACTCTTGAGGTTTTGTTTAGCCAAATTTATCTCAAAAAAAATATCTTTTTGGCCAAAGTACTTTTTTCGTCCCTGTAGTTTTTTGAATAAGCACTTTTTATCTTCGCAGTTAACTTTTGGCTAAAATAATCCCTGTTGTTTGCATTTCGTCCTTGGATCTGTTAACCCCCTCACGTGCCTTGAAGGGCATTTATGTCTTTTCATGCATCTTCATGGTTTGTCCATGTGGTTAAGTGCAAAATCCGTCCTTATGGTTTGTCGTTTTTGCATTTTTCATCCCTGTATTCAACAAATCTCCAAACAAAAATTTAATCAAAAACCAAAACAAACTCAAATCAAAAAACTATATATACTTACATATGAGGATCTAATTTAATACCGGCCAGTACGACTAATTTAATTATTTTATTTTTAAAAAAAATTGTTATAAAACTTACTACAATTTAACAAAAAAAAAGTCAAAATATAATCATAATTCACTCAAAAATAATACCAAATAGATACTTTATAACAAAATATAAGAAAGTTCACAAATTACAAAAAAAAAAATAACATTAAAGTATTATAAAAATAATTTATTTTAAAAAATAATAAAAAACGAGAATACCGGATATAGCGGAATGGTAATACCGAAAATACCTAAAATAGTTATACCGGAGTACCCTTCGATACCGGTATTACGGGTAATACCAAAGCTATTTAAAACATTGTATGTACGTGTTTGCATTTGAAAGTAATTGACCAGATCCGCAAAATGTAGGTGTATAGGTTTTTATTTTGTTTGGATTAAATTGTTACCAGTAGTTTTTGTTTGTTTTCTTTTATTTGAAAAGTTTTCCTGGATTGGTTAATGGCGAGGATGGAAAATGGAAAAACGACAAACCACATGGGTGATTTTTGCACTTAACTCTATAAAAAGACGAAAATGCCCCTCACGTGACTTGCATGTGAGGGGGTTAACGACGGAAAAGTTATAACAGCAGGGACGAAATGCAAACCACGGGGATGATTTTAGTCAAAAGTTAACAGCAAGGATGAAAAATGCTTATTCGAAAAACCACAGGGACGAAAAAAGTACTTTGACCTATCTTTTTAAAGTCATGGCTACCTCGTAATGTCTATCAAACTCTATATATTAAGTAATATTTTTTATTATATTTTATTTGCTTTAAAGTTATTTTAAAAAATCAAAATGACACGTGGCGCAATTTTATTGGACCACATCACCCCTTTTACTATTCATTTCCTATTTTCTTAATATAGTACAATATATTAAATTTAATTAATAATCCAATAAATCATACGTTTAAAATCTCATTCACTCCAACTTCATTAAAAATTACTAGTCAATTTCATACAATTGAAAGTATTTTCTAAATATTTTGGCCACTCTGGGATAAAAAAAATCTTAACTTTACTTGTTATCCAATCAACAAACTTATTTCTTTATGGTTTATCGAGTAAAACATACGAAGTTAACGAATAATTTAGAAATAAGTAAAAAAAAAACAAAAAAAAAAAAACAAAGCTAAACTTCAGTTTTCAAAGATTCATTTGAGAAAGTAGTTTTGGCGCGCAGGTCCCAAAACTACCCAACACTAATCTTATTTCTTGTGCTCACTATAAAATCAAAACGTCATTTTTGGCAACACAAAGAGCATGTATCAAAAAGCTTTATATAATTTTTTAACGCCCAACTTTGGAACTAGAGTTTTTATCTCTGGTGAATTGGTGATGCAAGGGCTCAAAAGGGATCATTCCGCCTATGTTAAAAAACACATTTTTTAAATGGAATACTGAATCTGACTACTATCTACATTAGTATTATAAAAAATCCTCAAGCGAAATACGGAAAATAAAACAATTACAGTAATAAAGGAGGGCTCATATATAGCCAATAATTACCAAGGAATACTACGATTATTAAATCTTAAAACGAACAAAAAATTAAGAATAAGAAGTCGAAACTATCGACTTGAACACCTCTTTGGTAGATATTGATCCACCCTTGAATAGCAACTACCATCAAATGAATGAAACCGTTTCAAGGATACTATCAAAACTTCTCTTGAAATTAGCATGTTGAATCCAATTTACAACTATCGTGGGTCCATCAAAGGGAACGTCTAAGCATAGCCAAATCAAGATAGCTTTGTTAATTTAAGCTCCAACGCCTTCTTTGTAATCAATAAGTTAAAGAAAGTAATTCTTCTTAAGCTGAATCTAAAAAAAAGTAAAGTACTTTATCTGAAGTCGAAAAATGAAAACTAAAGATAGAAGACCAAGCTGATCAGAAATCAACTTGGTTCTTAAAGTTATTTTGGAAGAACTTTTGAAAGATCACAATATTACAAGTGTGTTGATGCTTATTAAAATATACGAAGTACATTTATGTGTCATTGACCGTGGTTGTCGAAATTTTATGAGATGTGCATTATTTTCTTATATAAATATATAAATATTTTTTGTTTTGTTTCCAAAATCAAAGCTATTAATTCATTTAATTAGGCAAAACTGTATAATGTATCATTAAAAGGAAATGATTAATCTCTCCCTGGCCGATTGCACCAACTCTTGTGGCATTCTTAATTGCAAAGTCGGGTCTTTTCCCATTACTTATCTTGGTTTGACGGTTGGTTCTAATATGCATGAACTCTGTTAAAAACCGGGCCCCAGTTATTAAAACCTTTGAATCCCGCCTTTCACTTTGGAAAGCCTCAACCCTCTCCTTAGCTGAACGTTTAACACTTATTCGATCTGTGCTTGACAGTCTTCCATCATACTTCTTCTCCTTGTACAAAGCTCCGATAAGTGTTATTTCAAAACTTGAATCAATTCGTAGATCTTTTTTTTTGGGTGGTTCTTTGGGTAGTAAAAAGATTCATTGAATTTCTTATTATCTCCCATGTGAATGAGGGTGGACTTAGTTTGGGTTGTTTAAAAAATTAAAAACATGGCTCTTTTATCTAAATGGTGGTGGTGTTACCATACGGAACCTGAAAGTTTATGGCGTCGTGTTATAAATGCCATTCATCATTCCCTTAGAGATTGCTCTTCTTTACCCTGCCGTAACTCTTTAGTGGGAGCTTGGAAATCCATATCCAGATTAAGCTCTCGCATGTCCCAGTTTGATTTTGCTCTTGAGTGCATGTTCACAGGCTCTTTAGGAAACGGCTGCAACATTAGGTTCTGGATCGACAAATGGCTTGGCGACTCCCCTTTTTTTCAACTTTACCCAGATTTATTTAAATTGGAAAATACTAAAGGTTGTATGGTCAAAGATCGATGTACAGGAGCTAGTCGCTTCTCGCAATGGGTTTGGCATTGGGCGCGCCCTCCTTCCACCTCTGTCGAACTATTTCAGCTGCACGATTTGTTAAGTCGAGTTCAGAATGTCAGGCTTTCAACCAAAAAAGATACTTGGGAATGGGATTTAGATCGTTCCCATGTGTTTTCTGTCAAATCAATGAATTCTCTACTTCAAAGATCACTAATCGGGCCTTATAGATGGGTTTTTCCTTGGAATAAACTTGCTCCCTTTAAGGTTAATATACTTGGCTGACGGATTGAAATGGAACGACTTCCAACCGTAGATCAACTTTCTTGTAGAAATATTTTGGTTACTTCGCCCCTTTGCTCGCTTTGTACTTTATAGCCTGAAACAACCAAACATCACTTTCTACATTGTCCTTTCGCGGACATCTTATGGAACCATATCCAAATTTTGTGTCACGCTTCTTTCACAAAACCACAAAATCTGAAAGACCTTCTACAATGCCACAACAACTTCGGCACAACCCCTCTCAAAAAGAAGATTGCTCACCGTGTCATGCTTGCCTATCTTTGGGTACTATGGAAAAGTAGGATCGATTGCATCTTCTCGAATAAAACGCCTTCCATCCGATTTGCCTTCAAAGATCTTAAGGGAATTAGTTTTCTTTGGCTTACTAATAGATCAACCTCTCTCAACATTACTTGGACTCAATGGAATAGTTTCTATTTCTAATCTTTTATTTGTATTATCCTTACTTTATATGTATCTTCTAGCTCCTTGCTAGAGTTCATATAATTAATAATATTGTGCTTTTAATGTTCTAAAAAAAAAATCCTTCTAACAAAAAATTCTAAAAATTCTTCTAACTATTGGATGATGACATGTAAAAAAATCAAAGGCCAAGATTAGAAAAGAGAATTAATGGAAAATACATGTCACCTTCTTAAAGTTTTAGGAGAAATTTTAGATTAATCTTTAAGAGAATTTATCATTTTTCATCATTAGAACATGGAAAATGATGGATCCTTCTAAACATTAACTAAAAAATTTTCTTGAAAACTTATGAATGTGACAAGTTGGTTCCATTTAATCTCTTTTCTAATGTCCCTTTGAATTTTCACATGTCACCATCCAATTAATTAAGAGGAATTTTTAGGCTAATCAATTAAAAAAATTAATCATTTTAAAACATCAAACACATTGAAATGACACTTATAAGTTATAAGACACATCTTTTGAAACCATCCGTCACTGACTATTATATACATATTAAAATTATTATTAACTTTATGTTCTACATATCAAATGCGTTTTTAGACAATCACATACGAAATACAAACCCACATCAAGACAACAATCATCCATTATTTAGGAATTCTGATAAGTGACATACTGACATGCATATTTTCTCTAAAAATATAACCTTCAAGCTTTTGTTTTCATGATAGTGATTGTGATGATGTTGTATTTTGTTTTTACTTTTTTCTCGAAAAAAAAACTTACCTTTTTTCCCCATGATTCCTTTTTTTTTTCTTTTTTTTTTTATGAAACTAAGTCTGGGAAATTATTAGATGTTAGGATGTGAAAATATATTAGATGTTAGGATGTGAAAATAGACCATATTTCGTTGGAGCTTAAATTGACAAAATTTCAACAAATAATAGTACATGCCTTTATGGTAAAATTGTGTTGTTTTCTTTCACTCTTTCTAACTTGTTCAATTTCCTTCGTTCATATTAATGAAAACAATCCCATCAAGGTTCAAAATCATTACCCCATGTTCCCTTCATTATTACATATGCTGATATGCATATTGTTTTCTTGCAAAATTATGTACACTTTAAAATTTTAGTACATTAAACACATGTACACAATATTGTTTATTCTATGTGACTATGTTGAGTATTTTGGAATGATTAAAGGTCCCATATTTTTCTAAGGCATCAAATGTTACCAAAATAGGCAAATAGCATGTCAACGAGCATGAACATGATTATAACCAGGATAAATCCTTTTATCCAAAATAAGCTGAGCATATGCTAATAATTCTCTTTTTAAATGCTAGTTTCATGTGAAAGTTACAAACCCGATAGGTCAAGATTAACGTCTTTGAGTTTTGTAAAAGCCAACTTACAATTTCATTATAGCACAAGACAATATATATATAAATCATTGATACGTTATAAAAAATTAAATATGTGTGAAATAATTATTAACCAAAAAATGTTTATGCAACAACATATATAGTTAAAACCGTACGTGACCATAGTTTATTTTTATTTATAACATACACTCGGTTTTAAACTCAATTGATCAATAGAGACTCTAGGTTAATTATTAAAATCATACTTTGCTTTTAAATAATCGAACTTTTTTTCAGAAAATAAGGTAATATATTCACCTAAATTTTCTATTAAGGATAACATAAAATGTTTTTGAACAAAAATAATCAAAAGTTCAATTTTTGTTAGAAAAAGGTACGAGTAACATTATTTTAATAGTTGTAGAAAAAAAAGGGAACTTGTTTATGCTTTTACAAGTTTGTGTTTGTATGCAGGTGGGCTGTAAATTAATGGGGCCATATGCCCATATGGCTACCCAAAGTGAGATGGGTTGTTAATATGATTGTACTGTTCTACAGGCCCAAGTTTATAGCTTGGTTGTGTTGGGCTGCCGTCTCTTAATCAACAAAAGGAAACTATGCTGAACCCAGCACTAGCCCGGTAGCCCCGGTAAGTTGGGTTGGTGCAAAAAGGAAAAAAAAAAAGTTATTCATGGTTGCTGTTGTGAAGAGGCAGTTGTTGCAGTTGGCAGTTTGAGTGTAGCGTCGGTTGACCTAGAGCCAAGAAAAAAAAGTTAATCATGCCTCAAAAAGATGGTTTGGTCGAGAGTCGAGACGATGTTCCTAAGATAGTATCAAACTATAGAGGGTGTCTAGACGAAGTATATGGACATTTAAGACTTAGAAGATCCTTCCTAATTGCTAGATCCATAAACATTAACATATGCACCAAAATCCGAGTTCCCGATCACACCCATTATTCTCGACTCCTCGTTCATATGTTTCGTGAGCTACTACGAAAATTACTATGTTGTTGGGAAAGGTCTCTTGTACTAATATTTTGTAAAGTCGTCTTTGACCTTGTAAAGATCCACATGGGTTTGAATCCCATTTATCACATTTGTAAGGCTGGATTAAAAGGGGTTTTTCAAAAGTTCTGCTTTCCAGGCATACATGTAATTTAGAAATAATAGTAGAATAGAATGTCGTTCAAAAAAAATAATAATAATAAGATCGCCTCTCTTCATGTTAATTAGAAAGGTCTATCGTAATTATTGTCGAGCATTTTTCATGATGTCTTAGTCGGCTCAACAGTTATTAGTGGGTAAGCAATCGTTTTAAACCTCTAAAAATCTAGGCCTCAATTTTCATATAATAGCCTTGGTGTTTAAATTTTGGACTAAGTACCATTATATTGGTTTTTGCATTACAATAAGACCCTTATATTGTTTTTTGCATCAATCTCTACATTTTTTTTACTAATAGTTTAACAATATAAGTTGAACTTTTTTTTTTTTTTTTGCTTATTTTTTTGTTTATTTTAATTAAAATGTTAATGAACTAGACCTTCAATTTTGATCTCATTTATGGCCACCAAAAACCTTAAACCGACACTAATAATGTCTTATATTAAATAAGATTATTAACGACCCAATAATAGTTGTCATTAAGAAAAATGTTCATTAAAGAATTTTTTTTATTGCATGCAAGACATTACCTTTTTGTTTATGAAGTCGTAAAGTAATAAAATGAGAAAAATAAAAAAAGTGGGAATCAAACAGTTCATTTTTGTTTTAAATTAAAACTTTTAATATGTAACAAATTACATCATTACCGTTTGTCATTCCTAAGCTGTATATGCCAACATATATAATTTCACAAATAAATAATGATTCATAATTTATAACAAAAGTTTCCGAAAAATAAAAGAAGAAAGAACCAGATTCAATGTCAGGGTGAGTAAAGCCTACACTAGTAACAATTTTTAGAAGTATTTTAGAAACCCAAAGAAATAATACTTTGCTTATATATCAATGATTGCAAAGGCTGTTATCATTTTATTAGATGGATTCATGGAGGCAGAATTATTTATGCCATATTGACACAATATATTTTAGTTAATCAGTACGGTGTGGTTTATTTTTCCACCTTTTATAGTGCTCACACTGATTAGATGCAATAATCCTTTATTTTTGTAATTGAGGTAATCTAAAAAAATAACCTTTTTAGTCAAGATAAACCTATAAATTGCTCGGCACCTATTTTTTTTTTTTTTTATTTTTTATTTTTTAACATTTTGGTTGTACAATTAGAAATGTGGCGTAGTAGTTAAACGTAAAGTGTACATACAAGAGAGGTTCAAAATCTTTTTAAGTAAACATATGGCCAAAAAATTGATTAAGAGCGATCACATACTTCGATTATTCACTTCGATTAGTTAACACTCGACGTGAATAATTAAACCAAAGAAAAAACCATCCGTTTACCGGTTAGTCTTAATTTGCATAGTACCAATTAAATGATATAAACAATTTAATATACATGCAACTAGATTATGAGTTAGCATTTCATTTATTATTTTAAGATAGTTGGTTATAGATAATACTCTAATTAAGCAAGTCACAAACGTTTAATTATAATTCCTTTTGCTCAATGATTGAAAAGTCATCCCCATTCAAGAGGTTTTGTGTTTAAACTTTGGGTATGACATAAGAAGTCTATTTATGAGGACTTGACTTACGTATATTCAGATTCAAGTCTGAAGGGTCAAGATTTACTCTTATTAATCATCGTGCCTTCGGGCAGATTAGTAGGGTTTTTTTTTCCATCGGATATTTGAACTATGCATTTATACTTCGAGTGGGCTTTCTAGCGTGGATTCGGTTAAAACAACGTATATTAGACCATATTGTTGAATCACGACACGAAATTTCATCGAAATTCACCTTTCAACAAATAAAAAATAATAATAATAACAATAATAATAATAACCCAAACTCAATTACTTGTTGTTTGGATATTATTTCTTTAACGACTAAAATGATATTTTATTTATTGCATGTATAAATGGACTATACTTATTATTTTTGCATACTTTGAGACACATGATTGACTTCTATATCCACTTTCAAACCATTAAACTTGCATCAACTTTCATTGTTGGATGTTAATTTTTGACTTCTTGCTTCGAGACTACTCCACCCCATCCACGAGGACCACGACTAGAGACTAGTATATATTGGTTAGCAATGGCCGAGCCACACAGACGCCAAAGTTAATTGGTAATGTTCCATACATACATAATATCTATATATAAAGATTTATGTTTCTGATATTTTTTTATATATTAATATATTTCAAAATTAATTCGCCTACCAACATAACATAAACTTTTTTCCCGACGACCTTTTAGACATGAATTCCTGATTGCGTTATTATTTTTTAGTGCATGCACATTCTTAAGGTAACCTAGACAAGAAATTTAATATCTACAAAAAGTAATATATAAAAGGCTTTCATCTAAGTTGAATGTAAGTTAACACCATACAAATTGAACTTAAAAAGTTATAAATAAAACTAACAGTTTTGTAGTTTCAAAAAAGCAGCAAAAGCAATTATTCTCAATTAGTATATAGATAATATAAAATTCTTCATTATTTTAAATTGAATTTAGTTTTGCGAATTATTCGAGTAGAAAAAGTAATATAAAAGATAAATAGCTATATAGCATCCATTAACGTTAGCAAAGAATCAAAGAACACAGAATTGGATCTTGGAAAGCATATACTCTTGGAAATTGATGTTGTATATGGGATTTCTCCTTCTCAATATTTGACTAATAGAATAGAATAGTGTATGTTTTATTTTAACTAAGGTTATCTACGTATAAGGACGATATTGATAATACTTTTATGGTACAAAAAGGTTTATCTACGTGCGCCTGCACGGATAATGTTTTAGGAAGATGAAGTGAGATGCTAAGTAAGGTATGTAATAGTAATGAAAAGATTCATTGAGAGGATATGTGAAATATAAAATAATTTAAAATAGTTTTATTGTTTATATAATGGTCTAGATTAACTTACATTTTTTTTTACCGAGATCAAAATGTTTTATCAACAACAAAGGCATAAAGCCCTTTACCTGAGTCATTCAAAACATGTTTTACTCACTTTCTAGATAAAACAATATTACAAATAAAACAATAGTTTTTTTTATAAAAAAATCACCCTTCATCATGAAAATCATTTTGCATCAATATATATACTTCTGTATTGTGAATCTTTATGCATTAATTTTATCATTATGTAAGGGTCAACATCTTGTTTTATTTATACTTTAATACTTGTTTTACGATAACCAAATCCTAGGTTAGAAATATGTTCTTATTCTTTCAGTTAGTTAAATAAAAAATAAATAATTTTTTTTTTTGTTTAGTCAAATGAATGATCACGAACATAACTCTTTTTCATTGTTTATGAACCTCTTTTAAGTTGTTTGCTCGTTATTATACATATATACTTTTATTTGTCATTGTAATATATGTGTATATATATATATATATATATTATATGGGAAATGATATACTAGGAACCCTAGAAATTTTTAAGAATTTTCTTTAAATTAAAATTACTTACTAATTGCTTACACATGTTGATATGACTATATACTTGGTTATACATATTTTCATATAGCTATCTATGTATATTTGATCACTAACTAATCCATTAAACATTTATTTACAAAAAACTTACATACATATGCTTGACTTGCATATACATGCTCATAGCACTATTCATGTACGTTTACTCATAGAATCATTTGTCTCAAGATAATTATATAACGGATGAAGATCCATGTCTCCACATAATTTAAAAATCCAAAATTGCGTTTAAAAATTATTAATGGTATAAATTGATTTAAAAAGTTCCTAAAGATTTTCAAAAATTTTAAAGTTCATAACCTAATTTTAACACACACATACAAACTCAATCATTTAAACCCTCACAAATTTTCATTTTCAACATTTTATTCCACCCATCACTTTTCTCATTTTTAACATTTTCTCATATATATTTAAGGTATGATTAACGTGAGAACAACAAATATGGAGAGAACCGTGAGAATGATTAGTTTCCCTCCCTCTTTCTTCTTTTTTATGTAATTTTTAAATTTTATAATTTATAACTTTTATTTTTTGATTTTTTTTTTGTTTTTGTTTTCTTTCAACAAAAACCCATCAAAAAAATGATTTTTTTTTTGGTAATATATCATATGGGTTACGTGTTTGAAAAAAATATGGATACGGTACGGGCGTTGCCCTCATCCGTTCTAAAAGTGTTGTCACCGGACGCATATGAAAATGATATGGATTTGATGGGCGGCGATCCAAGAGATGGTGACGGTTTGATACGGTACGGGCATAACCCCTAACTCTTAGGGCTAAGCCTTTAGAGATAACTTTTTAGTAGTTCTCACGGTTCTCACTATTCTTTTAGTTCTCACTTGATCCTTTCATTATAAATCTATACTATTGGCGTACACATGTTAAGCATTATTTTCATTACTCAAAATAATTTAATATAAAAATATCATTAAAAAAATAATATTTAGATTTTAAAGGTAAATAAATTTATACTTTCGGGGTAAATCTTAACCATTGTTTCGAAATATTACATAAAATACTATAAATACAATCACTTAAATTTAATGTGTATATTAGTGGGGCAATGCACCACATTAGACATAATCTAGTTTTTTAAATATAAATATTTTATAATTGATTAAAACCATAATACTTGTCACTATATGTCTATACATTCGATTTCGTTTACATCTATACTATTTTATAAAATATTTTGAGCTTTTTTTTAAATCTCAAAAGATGATTTAAACTATCTAATTTACTCTCTTCTTTATAAACTAATTTAAATAACTCTACATAATATACCTCTAATACACTTAAATCTTAACCACCAATTTTTCTCCTTATCCTTAAATCTCAACCACTCATTTTTTTCCCTCTCTTCTATAAATCATTTTAATCCTCTTATTTATTCAAAATCTTTTATCTCAAAAACCATTTATCGATAAATTATAAAAATTGTGTGGGTGTTCTTAACATTCCATGCTCTTTCATTAGAGATGTCATTCGATATACTTTCGACGAATTTTTAAATCCGATGACGGAGCTCGTACGGCTAAGACATTTAACTATCACACACTCTATTATGACTTATCACCTCCTATGATCTATCACTCCACTATGTCACCGCCGCAGATACTTTATCCTATACAATAAACCATTTTTCTTAAATGAACATAAACACAAAAAACTACCGTATTCTTTTAATATGCTTGTAAACTGTTCTTTTAAACAAAGTCTTGTTTACGTTGGTTAAGTAAAGCCAAAATAGCAGGGGTGATTACTGATATTTCCGTCATCCTCCTGCTTATATTGCTGTCATTTTATTTTCAAAGGTTCCTTTCGTCTTTCTCTCCTCCTCTATATATATATATTGCCTTCTCTTCCATTCTCTGTACTCACACTACTTGTATACATATCGCCCAACTACCAGGTACTGTACATAATTTTCATTTCATTATGTGTGTGTTATTATATATATACATACACGTGGCGGTTTGTGGTGAATCCACCTACTGAGTTTAGAGAGTTTTACACTGTTCTTTTTTATTTATATATTTTGTTTTATGTTTGGCAGGATTAAAAGGGAGAGTGTGAATGGCAAGTAGTAATAAGAATTTAGAGAAATTAGCATCAATAGATGCACAATTAAGGCTTTTAGTACCTGGTAAAGTCTCAGATGATGATAAGCTAATTGAATATGATGCTTTACTTTTGGATAAATTTCTTGATATTCTTCAAGATTTACATGGAGAGGATCTTAAAGAAACTGTAAGTTTTTCTCTCTTTTTTTTTTTTAATTATATAAATATTTACTGTATTTATGTAGTTAAATTAGTAGTAAAGTTGTGAAATTTATCATTTTTATTACTTGATCACTTGTGTTTTTATTTATTTATTGGTATTTACTATTTAATATTATGAGGGTTTTTGTGAGTTTTGTTTTTCTTTCAGGTTTTAGTGTTCTTTTTAAATTTGAAATTTGTTTTGTTGGTATTTTTGCCGATGTGACTGTCATATAAGTTGTCACAGTCAAGTTATCGGTTTGACCGTGTCATAAGATGTTTTGGATACATCAAATGGTAAAAAGATTAAATCTTGGTGCATATGTAAGTAAGTTTTTATGTATGATACTTACTATAGCGTTTCGTATATAGTTGCGTACATGTTAAAACTGAAAATGTAACACATGTTTTGTTCAATGTCATTTCCGAGAACTGGGTCAGTGAAATATCGAACCTTATGGGTTAAAGTTTATTGCTTTTTGTGTATTACAATGTTTTCTGGAACTATTTCTTTGATTTTATAAGTTAAGTTATTGAACGGATCACAAGTTTGTGATGTTTATTTGTGTAGGTTCAAGAGTGCTACGAGCTTTCTGCTGGGTATGAAAATAATCATGATCCTAAAAAGTTGGAGGAGCTTGGAAGTGTGTTGACAAGTTTGGATCCAGGGGATTCGATTGTCATTGCCAAAGCTTTTTCTCACATGCTTAACTTGGCCAATTTGGCTGAAGAGGTTCAGATTGCTTATCGTAGAAGGATTAAACTGAAAAAGGGTGATTTTGCTGATGAGGCTAATGCAACAACGGAATCTGATATTGAAGAGACTTTCAAGAAACTTGTACATAAGCTTAAAAAGTCCCCTGAAGAAGTGTTTGATGCACTCAAGAATCAGACTGTTGATCTTGTTTTCACTGCTCATCCAACTCAATCTGTCCGAAGATCTTTGCTTCAGAAGCATGGAAGGTATAACTTTCAATTTGAATTGAGTATGATCTGAAGCAAATATTTGGTTTGCCCATTGTATGTTATATGCCAGGATCTGGGACTGTATCGTTTCCATGTATTTTTTCCAGGATTCGGGACTGCCTTGCACAGTTATATGCCAAAGACATTACTCCAGATGATAAGCAAGAATTGGACGAGGCTCTACATCGAGAAGTATGTAGCATTAAAAAAATAATGTATTCTTGCATGCTTAGCTGGAAATTTGTGCCAGATTGACATTCATTCGTATTAGTTTGTGGAGTTTTTGACTTTTGTTAATTATACGTCACACTACATTTTCCTGAAGTATGTGGACCAAGTATTGCGAGCCAACCCCTACTTGATAGGATAAAAAGTAAAGCTAGCTTTGACACGAACCCAACACGCAACTTGCCTGAGCCTGACCCACCCATTTTTCCACGTCTATTATCAGTTCGTTAGGTATATTACCTTCAGCCAGAACTGCAAGATGATTTTTTTTGTTCTGATGATGCTATGTAGATTCAAGCAGCTTTCCGAACCGATGAGATCAGAAGAACCCCTCCAACTCCTCAAGATGAAATGAGAGCTGGGATGAGTTACTTTCATGAAACAATCTGGAAGGGTGTTCCTAAATTCTTACGTCGGGTTGACACTGCTCTTAAGAACATTGGGATCAATGAACGTGTTCCATATAATGCCCCTCTTATACAATTTTCTTCATGGATGGGGGGTGATCGCGATGGTACATGTCCTCTGGCACATAGATTTGACACTCTTCTATAATCTTATTTGCATGATTTTTCTATGTAAGAGCTAAGTTTTCAGTGGTTTGTGTAAAAAATTGCAGGTAATCCGAGGGTAACTCCTGAAGTTACAAGGGATGTTTGCTTACTTGCCAGAATGATGGCTGCAAACATGTACTTCTCCCAGATCGAGGATCTCATGTTTGAGGTATGCAAGTTCATTTGGGGCTTACTCCTGCTTCTTATGCATTTTCTTTGATTGGATTTTTTACAATGAAGTTATTTGTGCCAGATGTCCATGTGGCGTTGTAGTGATGAACTCCGTGTCCGGGCTGAAGAACTCCATAGATCATCATCAAAAAGAGATGTCAAACACTACATCGGTAATTAATAAGAACAAATGAATTCAATTAGAATCATTTTGAAAGTACACCAAAGTGTAATCGTAAAGCATTAAACTTGCTAGGTTATTCATTCTAAAATAAATTTAATTTTATGACAAAGTGTTTCTGGTGAATTCAAGATTTGCCAAAGAAACATCTATACTGATGTGAACCCCGTTACTCATAGGCATATAATACTGTTCTGGCTGCTCTTTATAGTTGATGAAAATTCTTTTCTTTGCCAGAGTTCTGGAAACAGGTTCCTCCTACTGAACCGTACCGTGTTATTCTTGGAGATGTGAGGGACAAATTGTATAATACACGTGAAAGATCGCGCCATCTGTTAGCCCATGATGTGTCTGACATTCCAGAAGAGTTGGTCTATACCAATGTGGAACAGGTATCCCTAATGAGATACTCGTACCTTGTAAAAAGTTTAGTCTACTAGTTAATATGTTATAGATGTTTATCCTATATTTATCATGATGTTTTGAAATGTTACAGTTCTTGGAACCTCTTGAGTTATGCTACAGATCACTATGTGCTTGTGGTGATCGTGTGATTGCCGATGGCAGTCTTTTAGATTTCTTAAGACAAGTGTCCACTTTTGGACTTTCACTTGTGAGACTTGATATCCGTCAAGAATCTGACCGCCACACCGACGTCCTTGATGCCATAACTCAACATTTGGAAATTGGGTCTTACCGTGAATGGTCGGAAGAGAAACGCCAAGAATGGCTTTTATCTGAGCTAAGTGGAAAACGTCCTTTATTCGGGATTGATCTTCCGAAAACCGAAGAAATTGCAGATGTTTTGGACACGTTCCATGTGTTAGCGGAACTTCCGTCTGATTGCTTCGGTGCTTACATTATCTCCATGGCTACATCACCTTCTGACGTGCTTGCAGTTGAGTTGCTTCAACGTGAATGCCATGTAAAACAACCGTTACGGGTGGTCCCACTTTTTGAAAAACTTGCAGATCTCGATGCAGCTCCTGCTGCAGTGGCCCGTCTTTTTTCGATTGAGTGGTACAAAAATCGTATCAATGGTAAACAAGAAGTTATGATCGGGTACTCGGATTCCGGAAAAGATGCGGGAAGGCTTTCTGCTGCATGGCAGCTTTATAAGGCGCAAGAACAGCTTATAGACGTTGCTAAGAAGTTTGGAGTTAAACTCACCATGTTTCATGGACGTGGTGGGACCGTTGGGAGAGGAGGTGGGCCCACCCATCTGGCCATACTGTCTCAACCACCCGAGACCATTCATGGTTCTCTTAGAGTCACGGTTCAGGGTGAGGTTATAGAGCAATCATTTGGTGAAGAACATTTGTGTTTTAGAACGCTTCAAAGGTTTTGTGCAGCTACCCTTGAGCATGGGATGAACCCGCCGATCTCACCAAGACCTGAGTGGCGTGCTCTTATGGATGAGATAGCAGTTTACGCAACTGAGCAGTACCGTGAAATTGTCTTTAAGGAACCACGCTTTGTCGAGTACTTCCGCCTTGTGAGTAGTATTACTATGTACTGCATTTTTATTTCTCATTTTCTTACTTATGATTTAGAGGTGGCAAAATTTTTAGTGGGACAGACCAAAACGAAGGACTTATTTAACATGCCAAAATGGGTTGGTTGACCCGAAACACTTGTTTTTGCCAAAATTTTAAAGTATGATTTTAAAAAAAGCTGTATTATAACCATAGTTGTCTAATATTTTATAACATTTTTGTATGCCATAAGAATGCACATTGGGCGACTTTTTACTTGTTTTGGCCCATTTATGTTGGTTAAAGTTTTGATTTTTTACCTATTTGATCCATTAGAGTAAGATATAACACAGTTCACCCATTTACAAGAATATGGCATCTTTCCTCTAATTTTGATCTCTTAATATACTTATAGGCCACACCAGAACTGGAGTATGGGCGAATGAACATAGGAAGCCGTCCATCAAAACGGAAGCCGAGTGGAGGCATAGAATCGCTTCGAGCCATTCCGTGGATCTTCGCATGGACTCAAACTAGGTTTCATCTTCCAGTTTGGCTTGGATTTGGTGCAGCTTTTAAGCACGCCATTGAAAAAGACATCAGGAATCTTCACATGCTACAAGAAATGTACAAGACCTGGCCTTTCTTTAGAGTCACCATCGATCTAGTTGAGATGGTGTTTGCTAAGGGTGATCCTGGTATCGCTGCTTTGAATGACAAGCTCCTGGTCTCTGAAGATCTATGGTCGTTTGGTGAATCTTTAAGAGCAAACTATGAGGAGACCCAGAATCTGCTCCTTCAGGTATGGACATCCAAATTAATATGGAACTTTTAATGGGAAAGTGGGTGGGTTGGGTAACCGGAATGCTGATGAGCTTATCAACAATAACCAGGTTTTATCTATGATTAAATTATTACATTATATCATATTATCATTTCTAGAACAATTCACCTTTCTTTGAAACTTTCTTGGATGTTTTATGCATAAAAACTGTACTATGGCTGTATGGCAAACTTGGGAGCGTTTTGAGTTTTCACTTGATTCCCCATTAAACTATTTTTTTTTCGGTTTGATATTGTAAAAGAATATATTAAAGGGTACTAATACTTCATACATAAGCGGGATGAAATGGCCACCTATATACATCTAACTTCGCTCTTTTCTTGCCTTAGATTGCCGGGCACAAGAAGCTTCTTGAGGGTGATCCATACTTGAGACAAAGACTTCGTCTACGTGATTCATATATCACAACCCTGAATGTATGCCAAGCTTACACACTGAAGCGGATCCGTGACCCAAACTTTCACGTGACTTTAAGGCCTCATATCACCAAAGAGTATGCTGATGAGCTTATCAAGCTAAACCCGAAGAGTGAGTATGCCCCTGGTCTGGAGGATACACTCATCTTGACCATGAAGGGTATTGCTGCAGGAATGCAAAACACGGGTTAATAACCAAAAACTTACTTATGTTTTACCCTTTTGGATGTTTTTCTTTGTTATCTACTTGTAATCTTGAGTTATTTTGGATGTTTGCTGAGGGAGATTTGGGTTGAACCCCTGGTTGTCGAGGACGGTGGTTGCGAATGTATGTAGTGTTGATGTGCATGGTTGATAGTGCCCTGTCCACGAAACGGATGGTTATTGTATTGTATGTTTTTAATAAGTGGTTCAATCGAAATGGTCCTTTCTACTACTGTTCCTTTTTTTTGGCAGATCAGGGTTTCAGCTTAGAAATTACACTATCAGGGTACAAACAAGTACCGTACAGTAATAATTTACAATAATTTCTTTTTTTCATCTTACAGAGTAATAAGATAGAGGGATATATCTGCAACATATTTTAGTCATCTACAACAAAAATACATATTTTACTGCATAGTTTACAGCTTTGTAAAGCATGCATTGTTGTAGATTATCAAAATTTGTTGTAGATATATCACTTTCCAATACGATATTCATTAAAATTCTTTTTCAACCTAATGAAATGCTACATAATAATACTACAAAATTAAACAGTGTGGCATACTAATAATGCAGAAAACTGGAAATCATTAATTTGGATTTGCGAATCAGTTTGTAGTTTGTACAAAACTTAGGCATGAAACTGTTAAATCAAATCCCGTGTACAAAACTTTAGGCATGAAACTGTTAAATCAAATCCCGAATCATAGTCGTCTGTATTCCCTACTACTAATTATAATAGAACAGAACCGGTTCTCACTATGGGCATAACTTCGGTTTTTGATGAAACATGCAGTGTTGTACTACTAAGTTTTAACTTATTGCCATCTTGATGCAAAATTGCAAAGTATAAAAGTAATTTAACTAAAAATATTTAATATAGCATTAACCAACTATTAAAAAGGACAATGACAAACTTTTAAATTAAAACAACATTCATAATTAGCAGGGGTCGTGGTTGATAGTTGAAGTTTAAACCTTTGAATAAGGAACCATGAAAATGAATAAGTTTTTGTCAGGCTTAAGATTTTTAATGGCCTTAAGCGAAATAAATTTTAGGGGCCTAATTTATTAGCATAAAAAAAACAAAATAAAAAAGGTACCTAACTAAACATGATGGTGTGAAGAAGATTTTATAGAACCTGCTACTGTGAATTGTGAAATAGTGAGTTGAGTTTTAACCCATAAAAATGAAATCATTATGAGCGGCTAGTTTGTTACTCGTACATATTAATTTATTATCAAGAGGCAAGAGTTATAGGATTTATTACTACGCTTTTCCCTTTTTTTTTCTAATAAAGTCATTAGCGCAAGTATCCAATATATTAAGCCCACTATAACAATATGGAGGCCTCAAAAATATGGGAGTCCAAAACAATGGCTTGACTCTCATATACTGCTGGGCCGGCTGTTTTTAACCATGGGTCAAAAGAACATGATCACACTTGAAAACAATTAAACTAAAAGTTTCCAACAGGAAGCTCTAAGACTCACTTTGTATAAATAGAAAGTTACATGGAAAATTACATGTTTTTAAAACCAGATGTATGCGGCTTAAGCAGGTATGCACTCGTTAAAAGTTCATTTTTTCCGTAAAATATTAAAACGGATATTATGTAAACTAAGCAAACCACCTTCAAATGTTTTAGTAGTCAGATGACTAGATGTCTTTACACAGAAAAATTGAATTTGAACATTCTTAAATAAACATTTTAGAGGTAGCCAGATAAAAAAATTTTAAATAGTCATGAAAACACCTCATTTAGTCATTTAAAACACTACAAATAAAACTCATATTTCCATGTGTCCCAAAATACACTACAATTTGCAGCTTCATGTCTTGACTTCATCCATCTCAAATTAAATGTATATGGCCTCACACCTTAAATCCTGTTTGTTTAGGATTTAACCGACTTAATAAAAATACTTAATTTATTAAATCATTGAAAATATTAATTTTTTTACTAAATAAACGAAAAATAACTGTATTGACTTAATTTATATAGACTTAATTTATTTATTATAAGTATATGAGTAGGGAAAATGTTAGATAATGTTAACATTATAATCTTAGATGATGTTGCTCTTACAAACTCGCTTAAATTATTTAAATCAATTTCTACACATGTCAAAAAGCCCTCCATGATTTTAATGATTTGTGAGAGCAAAATCATCCAACCAAAATAATGTTAACATTATCCAAGTTATCCCCATATAGGTATGAGAGATGATATTTGTACCATGAACTTTGATTAATGTACTACAACGTACAACTTTTACAACTGACTGTACAAATTAATAATACACTATAGTGGTAAAAATATTAAAATAAGTGCTACATATATCACTTCCCTATAGGTATACATGCCAAAAAAAATGGGCTTTAATTGGTAACCCGAACCGCAAGCATTTGGGCCATCCAAATCCCATTCTTTTTTCCGACCATCTTTCTCGATTTCCAAAACCCCCCACGTTAAGCAAAGTCATTAAAAACATAAATAAATAAATAAAATAAAAAAGCAAACCAATCCCACCACAACACAAAACTCCATTTTCAAACGATTCTTTAATGGCAGCTTTAGCAACGAGAAGACGACGACCATCGGAATCCGATCGGTTATTACCTTCAGTATCAACTGATTCCTACACAAAAGTAGATAAACAGCCTCCTGAAAAACCACCTGCTGACGTGGACAAAGGACTTTCATGGACATTTCCGATATTTGCGTTAGGTTTGTTGAGATATATGAGTGCAACTACTAATATCATTCATGATTGTGATGAAGTTTTCAATTATTGGGAGCCTCTTCACTTCGTTCTTTATAATTCCGGTTTTCAAACTTGGGAATACAGGTACCTATATACACTCTATTTTGTATACGTATATATATAATATATATATATATTTATTTATTTATATTTATATATTGTTATAAATAATGATAATCTATATATCAACAACAACAACAGAACCCAACCCTGCGCGGGGTATGGGGGAGGTAAGCTGTAGACAGTCTTACCTCTACACATATGTAGAGAGACTGCTTCCATAGGGACCTCCGGCCACAAAGATGTGCAAGACGGAATATGAGAATTGTTTAGAAAAACCATACCTGTTTGCCGAGAATCTGGCAAGAAGAAATACCTGTCTGCTGAGTCTGGCTACTTTGCGGGTTGGAACGAGTATCAACCATGCGCTCTACCGAAATCTTAGAAACATGTTTGACAATACAAATACAAAGGCAACCATATTGAGCATATTAAGCAACATAAAAGTAGCAAACTAATAGGCAACTCGAACAAGTAGTAAGAAACAACCAAGACAAACATACGTATAAATAAGAAATGACAAAACCTGAAAGGGACCCGATGGGACCAAGGCAGTAACGACTTCTAAACAACCTATGGAAAAAAAGGGAACTTTGGCCGCCTAGCTACACTAATCCTAGTCCTCTCACCGGCTCTCCAAACCAATAAACTAGACCTAGACACCTAGTCCTCTAGATAAACTCTCATTGGTCATGTCCTCCGACAGACATTTTGGGGGAACAAACACAAGAGTAACCTCCCCCCTTGGTTTAGGCCTCTCGAGACTCAAGGCCAAAAACCCCTACGAAGGGTCATAGAGAACCAAAGTCTAAAAAAATAAAAGTCTACCTAATCTAATCCCATATGCCTAACCCTCGTAGTCCACGACCTCTACTTGGGAGCTCCTCTAGCGCATTCGGAATTTCGTCCTTCCACTTCCATCTACCTACCTCTTCCTGTCATGTCAGAGTCCTCTATAGCGTCGACTCACCTTAGCTGTGCCACTTCTCTAGGCCAAAACCCTCACAAACCTCCTTTGGCAAGGCAAAATGGGAAAAGATAACTATCCAGGTCACAAAAATCCCACCTTAACCTAATATTCTACTCTAATCCTAGTTCTCCATGCTGTCATATCCGACGTCATGTCCTCCGACAAGCCAAGTTCTATTAGGTCCTTCGCTAATTGATCCTCCCACCTCATCTTAGGTCGTCCCCTTCTTCGTATGTCGTCCACGTGAATAGACTCCGCTCTCCTTAGTGGTGCTGTTTCATCCCTTCTCCTAACATGGCCAAACCATCTCAAGCGCTCTTCCCTTAGCTTGTTAACGATGGTCCCTACTTCAAGTTCGGCTCTAAAAGCCCCCGTCGGGATCCTTTCTACTAAGGTCTTCCCGCAAGTCCACCTTAACATCCTCATCTCAGCCACCTATACTCGAGCCGTTTGGGCTTTCGTCATCGCCCAACATTCTGACCTGTATAACATAGCCGGTCTAATAGCCACTCTATAAAACTTCCCTTTCAGCTTTAGCGGGATCCTCTTGTCGCACATGACTCCAGTAGCTGCTCTCCACTTCATCCATCCAGGTTGGATTCTATGTGTCACGTCTTGGTCTATCCCCTCCGATTTGTGTATCACCGATCCCAGGTATCTAAAAGACTCCTTCGGACGCAATATCCGCCCCCCAATGCTAATACCCTCATCCCCATTTTGTCTTATCTCCTGCATATCGAAGTCACATCTAAGGTATTCTGTCTTCTCTCGGCTCACGCACAAACCATGGTCTCCGCTTCTTTCCATTTCTCTAGCCTCTGGTTTAGTTCTTCCGTCGATCTTACTATAAGCGCAATGTCATCGGCAAAAATCATACACCACGGTAGTTCCTCCTGTAGGCCACTGGACAACTCGTCTAAGATCAGCGTAAAAAGGTATGGGCTAAGCGCCGAACCCTGGTGTAGGCCCATTTCTACCAGGAAAAGTTCAGTGTTCCCTACAGGGGTTCGAACACCGGTCCTCGCCCTATCGTACATATCCCTAATAACCCTAATTTATCTCCCGGTAACTCTTTTTGCTTGTAGCGTCCTCCAAATCAGCTGTCGTGGTACACAGTTACTACTTACTAGTGAATTTTTGAGCTACATTTTTGAATTTTAAGAAATGTGAGTTTTATAGAATGAAGTTGCGAAATAATTATCGGCTTCAAAATAGAGTTTGATATAGTTTACTGTTGTTATAACTAGAATCGGATAAGTATTTAAGACGTATTCGAATTTAGTCTGAAGTTTGTTGTGTGTATCCAACTTTCCGAAGTTGTTAAGTAGAAGTACTAACAGGTACATACAATTATAACTTCGGAAAGTTGGATACTAATTACGAACGATAGTAATGGTTATAAGTGGATACAAATTACGTATATGTTGTGATGATGTGGCTATAGGAGGATATTTGATCAAATTTGAATTGGCTATTAGCTCTTTTGTCTTGCTTTGCAGTAATCATACCGATTAATAGTTGACACTTGTCCGGCATGTCTTAGATGGAAAATGTAGATAAAGTAAATATGTATGTTTATAGCAACATTCGGTCATACAAGTTTCTACATCACATTTTTGGAGTAGTATATACAGCATAATGTTATTCTTCATTTCAATGTCGGTTCTGCCTGTTGACATTTTTGGTTCCTTCTTTTCTGTTTTAGCCAACTGAAAAAATGTTCTTCTATGCGGATTCATATTTTTGTGGTTTTTTGCAGTTCTCAGTTTGCATTGCGTTCATACCTGTACATTCTTTTCCATAATATGGTGGCCTGGCCAGCTTCATTGTTCTTTAACTGGCTTGATGAGGATAAAGTACAAACTCTAATACTTAGCTCAATTTATTATACACGTTTGTTGGTGGTTGTCTTTGTTCACTGTGATTGATCTAATTCTTGATCTCGATCTAGGTAAGAGTATTTTATGCCGTGAGGATATTTCTTGGCCTTCTATCAGTCATAACTGAAGCTGCTTTGGTAGTAGCGCTTTCAAGGAAGTATGGAAAACGCCTTGCATTGTATACACTTGCCCTGTTGTGCTTAACAAGTGGTTGCTTTTTTGCCAGCACAAGTAAGTAGCAATTTTCGATAACACATTAATTATTCTGTTTCGTTTTAGGTTCCTGTTTTCATTCCAAGCATTAAATAAAGTGATTTGTGTGATCAATCAGACAGTAAGTGGTCACCGTAAGTAGATTTATTAAATAATACCAGCTGATTAGATTCAGTAGATCCTTACTTTATGTAAACTTAAACCTAATGCAAAATTTGTATCTCAAACACAATCACCTGCAGAAAACTTAATGACCAATGCCATTATTAGACAGCTCTGTTGAGTTTTTCATTTTCGTCGAACATTTTTCAGATGTTTATTTGTACACATTATTGATGCTGTTAGATAATTATACACGTATCTATAATTGTATCTGGACAAATTTACAAAAGTGTTAACTAGTATTGACGCTATAACTTTCATATGTTCACATAAATTGATGACACATTTTAGATCTTTTTGATAATATAAAACAGAGATGCATTTTTTTCTAGTGACCAATATTAGTTCTCACCCCTATAGTTATTGTGGTGCAGGTTTTCTGCCAAGCTCTTTCTCAATGTATGCTATGTCTCTCTCTTCAGCATTGTTTCTATTTGATATGCATGCCACAGCTGTTGCCGTTGCAGCAACTGGTGTCATTCTTGGTTGGCCATTTTCAATCCTCGCCTTTCTTCCGGTTACAGTTTATTCTCTACTTAGAAGGTTCAAGCAAGCATTTTTCTCAGGGGCATTCATTTCTCTTACTCTTCTGGTACGCATTTCATGTTTTCTTTCTAAGTGTGTGTGTGTGCGTGCGTGATTATTTTATCATACCTTCAGTCTAATTTCTGCTTTGGGTAACCATTTAAAAACCCTCAAACCTCAAAATGACGGCATATCCTTAATTTTGACTATGTTATGTTTTTGACGCCCAGAGTTAGTTTACAGTATTACCCTGTATGAAACTTGTATATAGTTGGTTACCTTTTCATGGAATCATCGGTGAAAACTAAGATGGTTATGTAAAGTATTATTCAGACAATAGCTGGGTATTGTTCTTATTGTATGACAGTATAACCTAAAAGCTACATCTGCTTGACTTGAACTATTTGTTATTTGGCACTTTCAATTTGAGAACATATTTTTCCAATTCTCCTCATCATAATGGTATGAAATTCTTTTCAGACACTCTCGGTAGTTGTAGACTATCATTACTATGGAAAATGGACATCATCTGTCATGAATCTGTTGGTGTATAATGTCTTAGGAGGTGGTGAGAGTCATTTGTACGGAACAGAAGGGCCATTGTACTACTTGAAGAATGGATTCAATAACTTCAACATTGCTCTTGTTCTTGCACTGCTCTTCCTGGTTACTCTACCGGTTACAAAGAAGAAGTATACCCCTGACATGTTAATTGTCATATCTCCTGTGTATATCTGGTTGGCCTTCATGTCTTTGCAGCCACATAAAGAAGAAAGGTCAGACTGATTTGTCTTGTTGTTTTTTTTATATCACATTTGGCTAATAGTTGGTAAATCCCTTACATAGGTGGCTTTCCTCTTCTTTCAACTGTTTGTCAATTGTTTCATAATATGGGCATTGAAATATTTTCTCCAGGGCTCATTTTATGTCCGTTTAAATTTTGAAAAGCTAGTTGAGCTATAATTTTTTCTTACTAGCAAATGCTTTCAATCTTAGTTCATTATAAACATTAATCATGTGAGCATATCAATAAAGAAAATTCATCTCTCCTAAGGTTTGGGTTTGCACCTATATTTTCAATTAGTCTATCATGAAGCAAATATTTTGGACTAGAGGTGGCAATTTTGACCCATTACTTACGTATTGATCCATTAACTGAATCAATAGAATTTAAGCTTTCGAATGATAATGGTTATTAGCCTTTAGTTATAACAATGACCTTCTAACGGTGACTGCATAGCTCTTTAAATTGCAGATTCCTATATCCTATATATCCCCTTATATGTGTTGCCGCTGCAGCAGTAATTGAGAGCTTTCCTGATTTTTTCTATGATCGTTATAGTACTGAACAATCTTTGCTTTACAAGGTAAGCAGAAGCTGTGTATAAAGCATTATTTCCCAATGTCATTGATTGTTATTGTTTTAATTAACCTCTTGGGTTTGCAGATAGCTAAATACACGAGACCGTTGTTTATTGGCCTCATTCTGTGTGTTTCTCACTCTAGAACATTCTCCATCATAAATGGTTATGCTGCTCCATTAGAGATTTACAAGCACTTTGAACATCACGATGATGCTGGAACAGGTAAGAACTTTCAAGTATGGTAGTGTTGGTTGATAGGCCAGATAGTGTTACTTTGGGTTTGGTTAAACTGGAACACTTTTTTCCAAAAACTTCAGTTTTATAAACATTAATTTTGTCAGACTGTCACTTATGATCAATAATTTCAATATTGCCAAATCTGATATATATTTACACTTTTTCTTTAGATTTTTTTGATCCTTTACAGATAAAAACATGACCAGAATCGACCATTAATAAGTAGTTGGGTTGAGATGTCCAGCTCTAATTTTGTGTCATCCGATCTCAAACTGTATGACAAATGTTGAAGTTTTATATTGCTGAGAGAGAATCTAATGACACATATCTTCCAGTACCATGACTTTTAATGCTTCCAAGTAAATATAGCAATGCCATTCCAAAAAGAAAAGTAAATATAGTAATGATTGTGGTTGACTATCTGGTGCTTTCAATGTTCTCCGATACAGAGTAATGATTGGCATGGCATTAGGCTGAAAAAAGGACATATATGACACAGATTTTTATTAACAGAACGCATATCTAAAAAGTCATAAAATTAAACTTGAATGTGAATGCAGGTGCGGTGGTCTGTGTGGGAAGTGAGTGGCATCGGTTTCCATCTTCCTTCTTTATTCCGGACTATGTGGGTGAAGTTAGGTGGATTAATGACGGCTTCAGGGGCCTACTTCCGTTTCCATTCAACTCAACCTTAGGTGGAACTTCAGCTGCACCACCATATTTTAACAATAAGAACAAGGCATCTCCTGACCAGTTTGTAAGCTCAGCACCCCTAAACTTCTTGTACCCTGCCTGTGACTAGCTTAAACCCGATTTTCAGATTTTCTTGTTTTTCAATTTATGTACAGCTAGAAGACATTGAAAGCTGTGATTTTCTTATTGAGCTACAACTGCAAAGACCATTTCTTTATCGAGGCAGTGACTTGTCAAAATGGGAGGTACTCTCTCTCTCTCTCTCTCACACACACACACACACACACACAGAATGGCAATTGTAACCCATTTACTTCTGAACGGGTCAATTTTGGGCTTTGTTCATTTCTATTGGGTTAGTTGGGTATAATCCGTAATATTTGCTGAAAAGAAACAGGCCAAAGGGATCAAAAGTTACCAAAGTCTGTTGTAACATAGACAACTGCTTGTCACTTTATATAATAAGTGAGATTATTATTCTAGTAGTACAGTAAATTATGTTAGTAGTATAGTAGCATTAGTATAAAACATTGATAGTCATAAAAACTCAAAAAAACAGACAACTATTTTATGGTCAACAGTTAAGCTTTGTAACTGATATTGTATTGTGTATTTGTGTATAATAATTTATAACTAATAAATACATAGGATCTACATATAATAAAAATACATATTTACACTTTGTATCCTTCTAATAAACTCTATTATATTCTGTCTAATACCAACGAAACTGAACCAACCAGTTTTGGCCCATTAAAAAAAATTTCCAGTTTTTGACCCCTTTACCCTGCCTCGCCCATTTTGCCACTTCTAATAATGAATGTTTGTTTTGTAGGTGGTTGCGGCATTGCCATACCTAGATAGGGAATTTTCACCCCCATTACACCGATCGTTTTTCATACCATACATGTGGGAAGAGAAAAACATATTTGGGATCTATAAGTTATTAAAGAGACACAAAGAGCAACAGTAGGTTTTGCAAGTAGCTGGATCTTGGCTCTTGTTAGATTACTACTAATTTTAGGACATGATAGACCTTCTTGCAACATTTTGCAATACTTGTTTTTAGTTATGTACTTATCTTTTTAACTTTTTTTTATTCCTTTTACAGTTTTACATGTTTTTCTTAGCTGATTAGTTTGGTTGTGTTTTCAAATATAGATTTCTGTAATTTAGATTATTAGCTTGCATGTCTAGAAAATTACCACTTCTTAAACAATCTTTGGGAAGAATCAATCAAAGAGATGTTGGTGAATATATATGCATGGTTAGTTTCATTGACTTGAAACCTTTTGTCAAGAAGCTTCCTTTGTTGATGGAGATTTTCACAATAGCACTTTCGTTATTGAATTAATCTTCAAGGAAGTTTATTCAAGTAGAAATATCACTTATTCATCAAAGGTATCTATATATTATAATCTGTGTTGTCATGATTTGGGAATATTAGATAACGAAGATGGATTGTAAGAACGATTCACAAGTAACTTGAGTCGCGTATAGAAATTAAGTGCAATTGTAAAAAATGGAGGTAGTTTTTATTGGCGTGTTAGATTATAAGTTTTGACTATCCAATGATGATTAATCCAACTGGTACATCTTAGGTTTTACCCAAAGTCTTAAGTTTGATCCTTAAGGATGACAAGTCTTGGGGTTTTTTTTTTTCCGAATATTTGTGAAGACTTATGGTCAATATTTTGTTCTTTAAGGTACGTGCAAGGCTTTACCATTATACGGTTAGGTTTTTCTGATATCGTATACCGACTGAATGTTCGGAAAAAAAAGATTACAAGTTATTGTTAGATTTGGTTGCTTCATGTTGTTGGATTTGGTTGCTTCGTATTGAAATTAGGTTTGAAAAGCCTGTATTGTGGTAGCATCAAACACGACACTTTTTCTAACTTGGTGGAGAATCCTGATCCCTTAAATTTCCTTATCACTCACTAAGCAAATCATTTATGATGATAAGCACTACACAGCATCATTAAATTATACAGTAATAACTTACTTTGCAAGTTGCAACCTACATTTTACATCAAACTTCCAAGTCAATATATTTATATGGTATAGTTAGACCATGTTGTTTTTTCCTTTAATTTTTGTACTTCTTTTTAAAACATTATTTACATAAACCATTTTTTTAGCCTTGTATGAATTCCAATAGATATAGGTCGTATCGTATCGACAATGAGCTCATCAACTCAATATATGATATTTAGATCAAGTTTTTTACTTTGAACTCAATATATCAAATTACTTGTATCGTATTTTGTGTGTATTTTTTTTTTTAACTTTTATATTTGTTAAGCTTATGAATAAATTTATGTCAAAACTGGAAAGATATAAAAAATCGCTGGTCTAAACGAATTTCTCCCGATTCACACAACAGACACATAATAATCTACCAATAAACTAAAATAAAATTAAGATATTCCTTAAATGACACGTGGCATAATCTCTGCCTGTCCTTTTAATTTATTTATTTTATTAAAATTGTTTTTTAAATTGTATATAGATTCAATTTCCTTATTAGACTTAGAATTAAACTTTAACTCTTAACTTATAAAGACTTTAAAAATTTATTATCATCCGCCATGTTTACCCGTTCTGAATTTGACGTGACCGTAAAATTTTTATGATATATTCAAAACTATAACTAAATATATATTATATTTATTATTTATAAGGTATTAGTTTGATCATTTGGTTTATTTTAGCCATATAGTATGTACGTGGTAACTAAAAAAACAAAAAAATATACAACAATTCTCTCTCACCGCTTTCCACTCATTTTTTGACATAAGCAAGAAAGAAAGAAAGCAAAAGTAGAAATAAAGAGAGAGAGAGAGTGTGTGTGTCAGTAGGTAAGCAAAAGTTAAGAGTGATAGATATAGATAGATATATAGATCGATCGGCGGTTATGGCTTCTTCAACTGAACGTGAAACTTTCATTTACGTCGCTAAGCTCGCTGAGCAAGCCGAGCGTTATGACGGTTTGTATCTATTTCTAGATCTGTTTCTGCTTTTAGATTCAAAGTTTCTCTGTGTGTCTGTATATATATATATGTTCTGATTGTAGATCTGTTGATAAGTAGACACAGAAGAAATTAGTGAAACTGATTTTAGTAGATTTTTTAAATGAAGAAAAATAAAAGAGATATATTGAATTTGTAATTTTAAGCTATGTATGTATATGTATATGTATATGTGTATATAATCTATTTTTGGAAGGAGTTTGTTGATAGATTCGAGATTTCAATATATTGAATTGAGTGTATTTAAGTTGAAAAAAGAAGAAATTATTAATGATATTTGAAGTTTGTATAATCTATGTGAGAAATAGTACATGTTGATATTGTGCAAGTCTGGAGCTTAGAATGGATACCAGGTTTAGTTGAATTGGATAGATAATTAGTGAGTGATTATCTTAGTTGATATGTAGTAAGGATTGTTATCTTAATTGGTGTCAAACTGTGAATGAATTATGGATTGTTGAATTAGTATTGTAAGTTATATGAGAAGTACAGGAGCTTCGAATGGATATTAAATATATATTGAATTTTAGAGTTTTGAATTGCTCTGTAGTATTTAAAATCTATGTGATAAGTATTAAGGATTAAGGTAGTATGAATGGAAGCTCATGGATCTTTTGTGCTTTGTTAGTTTGTTATAAAGTCACACGTCCTAAGTTTAATGCTTGGGTATTCAATGGGGTCTCTTTATTTTGTAATGGACATCAAAGTATAAGGTTGGTTCAAGGTTTGAGGCATATCGCAAGGGACATGTGTAGGTTTGCACATTTTTGGGGACTAAATGCACTCAAATGCCTTTAGTGGGTGGTACGTTGAGCCATCTAAAAGTTACCTTGTGACAAAAATTTTGGATATTCTGTTTGGATCATAACATTTGAACATTTTATTAACATTTCAGTTGTATCCAAGAGTCTATATGTAAAGTGCAGATTTTCAAATTATAGAAGTTGATTTGAGGGTTTAATTATTCACTTTGATCTTGCATGTAATTTTGTTGTTGTTTGTGCAGAAATGGTAGATGCTATGAAGAAGGTAGCAAAGTTGGACGTTGAATTGACTGTTGAAGAGAGGAACTTGCTCTCAGTTGGGTACAAGAATGTAGTGGGTTCACGAAGGGCGTCGTGGAGAATATTGTCCTCAATTGAGCAGAAGGAGGAATCAAGGGGCAATGAAGTGAATGTTAAGCGGATTAAGGAATATAGGCAGAAGGTTGAAACAGAATTGAATGAAATTTGCGGTGACATCATGGTTGTGATTGATGAGCATCTGATTCCATCATCATCTGCTGGAGAATCTACCGTTTTTTACTACAAAATGTGAGTGTAAACATATATAGAATTATAGATGTATTACAAAAGAAGAGTCATATACTTAATACATTCTAGTGGCAGGCCTTAAGATCCGCGTGTCTATTGGATAGGCTTCTATGATTGCATCTAACGCTCTTTTCCTGGAAATTGAATAGAAGTAATTTACCTAATTAGCTGAAGCTTGTTTGTTTATATCAATTTCTTTATGGGTTTTGATTGACTGCAGGAAAGGAGATTATTACAGGTATCTCGCTGAGTTCAAGTCTGGCAATGATAAGAAAGAGGCAGCCGATCAGTCACTTAAGGCTTATCAAGTAAGTGGCCACTTTACTGTACCTTCTTTACAGGGCTTTACCACAAGTAAGCAATTGATTTTGAGTTTAGGTATTTATCATACACAAGTATTTCCCTTTTGAATTCTGCAAAATGTATTCACCTCATTGATTTATCGAATCTTATGTGTGATGTTTATATATTATGCATTTATGATTTAGGATAGTTATTAATGTTTTTTGTCATGTATACACGTGTTCATAAAGCTGTTGTCTTATTGACATGCATTTTCTATTTATCTCAATAACTTCCTTATGTACAGTTGTACACAGAACAAACATGAAGCCATCACAAAACAGTTTCTTCAAGTCTTGCAGTGAATCTATATCTTCTTTATTTGCTTATTGGTCAATATATGATGTTTGCAGTTGGCTTCTACCACTGCCGAAGCTGATCTATCTCCTACTCACCCCATCCGTTTGGGTTTGGCTTTGAACTTCTCTGTGTTCTATTATGAAATTATGAACTCTCCTGAAAGGTAATTTTAAACACTTTCCTTTGTATATGTATGATATGAAACATGTGCTGAACTGCATATCCTTCATTTTACTTTACTTGTATTAGGGCCTGCCACCTGGCAAAACAAGCTTTTGATGAAGCTATCTCGGAGCTTGATTCCCTGAGTGAAGAATCCTACAAAGATAGCACTTTAATTATGCAGCTCCTCAGGGACAACCTTACTTTGTGGACTTCGGACATTCCAGAGGATGGAGGTATTTTTCATAGAATTATTTGTTTCAGTTTTCTTGGGTCGTTTATTCTTAGCAAACCCATCTTTATCTTATAAAAGATTTGATCCTTACATGTGTTCTTTTCATCTTTTTTTATACTGTCCCCATGACTAGAATCCTTTTTTCAACCTTTAATTTAGCATACTCATCCAAAGCCGATTTTTAGCAAAACTATGAGTAGATACTCGAACATATCCTCGGAAGAGGTGACAAATTGGTGGGGTATGCCAAAACCAATAATTTTTTGGTACAAGTTTGTTTGGTTGACAATATATTGGAAAAATTATGCTTTAAAGTAGTTGGTGTCTATTAAAGTTAAGATGTTCTTTTAAAGATGCACCTTTGTTGATGTTCTATGTGTTTGGCCCGTTGGTGCTAATTAAAATTATTTAAGATTCTTTTTTATTTAGTTCACTCAATGCTCTTGAATGTTGTCAATATACATTGTGGGACATATGTGTGTTCAAGTTAAAATTCTGCTAAATTGACTCATAAAGTGGATTCATTTGCTCTTTAGTAACTGCCTGGTTTTGCATTTGCAGAAGACCAAAAAATGGAGATAACCAAATCTGGTGCAGAAGATGCAGAAGTAAGCAACTCATAATCCGATGCTCTCTTTCTATTCCATTTTTATTATTTTTTTTTTCCATTTCATTGAGTTCCATGTTTATGATTCAATATGAATTGCAAAACAGCCATGTGGAATAACGGGTCAAAGAGATTTAGGGTCAAAACATATATTTAAGTGTAGGTTATATTTTGGTCTACTTCTTTGAGGTAAATAAATGATTAATGTATTGATATGATTATGAACCATGAAGTTATACTGAAACGTTCCCAGGCAAACAAAACGATTAAGGAGGTTATAAGCATATAAATTTACACTATCTGCAACTTTTGAGTTTTGGCCCATCATCAATTAAGTGCATTCCAATTCGATCCGTTCCCGTTTAGGAGTAAACTTGACGCCTCTATGATTAGGATACATATATGATGTACAATGTCAATTGGGTTCCCACAATTTCTGACTGATCATTTTCTGTTGAATATCTCATGTGCAGTAAAATTGTATGACGGTGGCCTTGTACCCTTCGACAATTGGACTATGAAAGGATGGTGTATGTTATATGTAAGCTTGATTATTAAAGCAGTGATTTCAAAATTATTTTAGATTCTGTTTGTTTTGGCTCTTGGTTTAATGGTTTTGGAGTCGCTTATTCATTCAAGACATCTATCAATTCAGATTGCTTCTCTTCTTCTTCTTCTCAATGGTTTTTAATTGCTCTGCTTGCCTCTTAATGATTCATATACTTGGATTAAGTTTCACCATTTTATTCTAATTTTGTTTAGGATATGATAAATCATTTGATATTTGTTAAAATACTTGACTGTAAATGACTCGAGTTTTTAATTAACTACTCAAGTTTAGGCATTATAGTTTTCAAGCTTGAGTTGTGCTTAATCATAAAATTTGTGCTTATAAAGTAATATATCGCATGGTTTGAAATCCCCTTTGGTTGTTTTGAGTCAAGTTAAGAGATTAATTAGTTAAATGAGACTAATGAGTTGGATTAAATTGGGTTTCAACAAGCTTTTACAGAGGTTATTTATGATCATAGATGACGTGATATGAGGTTTGAGTTTTTTTTGAGTTTATCTAGCTTGTAAACGACTAATGTGAACTATAAAAGTTAAATAATTAACGCACTGAGCTCAAATTCTAACAGAAACATAATATCTTATCTCAAACTGATTAATCAATAACAATATGCTTGAAACTTGGAAGTAACGCTGAAATTATAAAGTCATATATGACATTTTTGTATTTGTGGATAAAAATGTTGGTCTTTGTTAAGATAATAGAAAAAAGGGGATACCATCTGTGCTGCTATGAATAAAACATCTTTTAAAAAAATAATTTCATATTAACCCTTCAAGTTTTAAAATGTATAGAATTGGTCCCTGCAAAACAACACAACTGCATCTAACATTTCTACAGCTTACGGCGTGATTTTCCCTAAAAAACAATACTTCATTTCTGTGTGGAATTTTATTCCATGGAGATACTACTGTCACAAGCTTAGAGCATTTTAATGCTTAAGTTTTTACAAAGATTTATCATAGTATGTTATGTACTTCTGTTGTCTTTCCACTTATTTTAATCTACTAAATATCTATCATAACAACTTCTAAATATAACAAAAATTCTGTTAATAACATAAATCTACTCCAATCCAAAAGAATCTATTATAAGTTATAACATGATTCTATTCCAATCCAAAAATCTTTCCAAAAGCTTTTTTTAATATGGAAAGTGCTAAATGAAGATCTTTCACTTAACATGCATAAAAAAGTTGTACGTTTCCATATCAAAAACTCACCCCGTGAATTTTATGGTAAATATACAACTATTTAATGCACCTTAACGAAAGCCCTAAGGGATTCGTTTAGCAAAACCCTTCTAATATTTATCTTTGTTTCCCTTGCTTTTGCTCAAGTCTTTGTTGCAATGTATAAAGCTTTTAAAAAGATATTCTCTAAAACTAAAAAAGCTACGTTTTTGGATTACATTATAGAAAATTACTTTGATGGGGAAGATTATTCTAGAGTTGTGATTGGATATGATGATGGTGATGGGTTTGAAAAGATTTCATGAGATAATTTTCTGGAATTACTTTTATCTTTCCTTTGCAATCCCATTTTTTTAGTGTTTTGGTTTTATATGTGGAAACTTAGGTTTAATATCTTTCATTTGTTATCCAAATTTATTAAAAATTCATGAAAGCTACTTAGTTCTTTGTTGAATTACAAAGTTTGTAAGAAATTAAATGAAAACTACCATCTGTAATTTCAACTATTTAGTGAAGATGTAATTAAGTTGGTTTACACTATAAGACCTAAGTTGCATACAATGTTTTTCTATACCCGCAGAGGTTGTACATTATCTACTTGCACGTAGCCTGAACTCCAGAAGTATATGTCCCGCACATAATTTATTTTTTATGGGTAGACTATATTTTATGAGTTAGTTTCATTACATACCCTTGGGGTTTGTTATTTTTTTATTTTTCACCCCTCTCGTTTTTCCGTATCATTACATAAAGGATAGTGGCTTTTTGTTTCATTACATACCCCTCCCCTTAGCGGACGTTTGTTGTTCTTCGTTAACCCACTCACGTGTATGACATGTGAGGATATTTTAGTTTTTAAACAATATATCTTCTTCCCCAAATCAAAATCTGCCTTCTTTCTTTTTCCTTACCCGGCTACCCCTAAACAAATCTATATAGACTTTTCTTCTTCCCTAAACATATCTAACCCTAAACAAAAATATATCTATACGTATCAATCTAAACAGAAGTGCCCCAAGGTTTAACTCATTAACTCACTTCATATACATATCACATATGTATCCAACCCAATTTTAGAGAAATTAGGGGGGGAAAGCAAAAGATTCTTTGTCAAGAATTATGGAAAAGTTGATTTTAGAATTAGAATATGAGTGATATAGATATATGTATGTAGTTATTGATTTTAGGGTGTGTTAGATAAAAGAAAAACAAGGTGTGTTTAGAGCTAAAATGACTAATATACCCTCATGTGCATTGTTAACGGAGACCCACAAACGTCTGTTAGGATGGAGGGTATGTAATAATGCAAAAAGTCACCATAAGGGTATGTAATGATACGAAAAAACAAGAGGGGCGAAATATGAAAAAATGGCATACCCTAAGGGCATGTAATGAAATTAACTCATATTTTATATAGAGTTTTATACTCCGTGGCCAAACTTCACCTTCATATAGCTTTGTGATATACATATATTTTGTGTATGAAGAAAATATTAATTTAGACCCGATTCATTTTACTTTTGGACATGTATTTGTGAAACATTATATGTTTTTGACAATTTTTATTTGTAAAAAGTTATGTAACTTATGTGCATTATCACGGGCACCTCCAGGGTAGGGTTGAGGAAAAATTTCTAATCTCGATCCGTCTCTTTTTTGGTATCGAAAAAAGTTATTTGATCACATTCGGAATCGAGACCAGTATTGGTTTTTGGTAGTTTCCATGATTGGAACCGGGACGGTACTAGAAAATCCTGCAAACTAAGAAAATTCCCGATTACATACCGATCACGTCTTATATGGGACCGGGACCGGTATGGACAATAACGGTCTCATGTCCATCCCTACTCTGGGACTATCCTGGTAGGTATATTTCAATGAGAAAATTGCATCATTAGCCAAATTTTATTGCGATTATACCAAATTAGCCAAGCTTTTTTGGATTTTCACAAAATAACCAACAAAATCGCAATAAACTTACAAAATCGCAATGAGGTCATCAAAATCGCAACGAGAGTCTGGGAATCGTAATGCGATTATAATCTCTATGCGATTCTCAAAATCTCATAGAGATTATGCATGATCTCATAGAGATTATGCAGAAGAATCGCATTGCGATTCTCAGGATTTCGTTGCGATTCTTCATAATCACCTTGCGATTCCGTTAATCTTATTGCGATTTTGATGTTCTCATTACGATTTTAAAGATCTCATAGCAATTTTGTCAGTTATTGTGATTTTGTAAACTATTTTGTGAAAATCCAAAATACCTGGCTAATCTGGTATGTTCGTATGAAATTTGGTTAATCATGTAATTAATTACTCGTAATTGTTTAATTATATGTCTCGTCATTTGATTTCCTACTATTCGTTTCTTTTTTGTTTGGGGTATGTTAACTGAAACAGAAAGTCATGGTCATGGGTATAGCCCAGCCTACTTTATGTTGGCAGCAAATATAGATCACCATAAATTGATTGTTTTCTTGCACGGAATATATATTATGTATGAATGTTTGTCCCTATACCCTACTTTGCTTTCCATTTTAACAACACTTTGGATGCAAAATGAATTACATATATCTTTTGTAAGTTTTCCAATTATATCATTGGCTAATGTATGTCTACTTTATATAATAGTCTATATATAGAGAGTCGTACGTACATTAAAAAGAGAGAAACATAAATCGATAAACTTGAATGTAAATTCACATTATATTTGAATTCAACTAACATACACCATAACTATTACTTTACGTGGGGTTGACCCACATCTAATCGTTTAAGTTGTTTCACATTGAACTATTAACATACATCGATCTTTAACTACATCTTAGTTGAATATGTATGTCAGTGATAGTTAAGTTGTATGTTAGTACTTTCATCTATGACGGAGCAAGCCGCCAATAGGCATGTCACCTTACCAGCTATCCCGCCCCCTTATTAATATCTTAAGAGTGTAACCTGCTTCGAAAGTTCGAATCACAGTTTTCAATAGCCGCAACGGCTACAGTGGTGGTAGGCGGCGGGGTAAGAAGGCTGGCGGTGGTAGTGTCGGGGAAAATCAAAACTTCTCACGCTTCATATATACAATAAGACAACTAATATGCACTTCGCACCATATAACCTCTCATATATGTAGCGATCGTATAGATATATATACTTTTGCGCGTGTGAATATATACATTTGCATTATGCAAAATTTGAATATGATATCATGAGTCCATGATGCGCATGGGTCGTCAAGGGAATAATTAATTAATTATAAGGATAAGATCAATAATAGCCAGGTGAATATACTACTACATGTGTTTATGTTTATATGTTGAGTTAATGTAAAGTAAAATATTACGAGTATATATGTTGAGTTAATATAGTGTGATATGTTATATGCTTCATATTCTTGACTTTATATGATGTGATATGAATTTATTGTGAACGTAAGATGACTTGTTTAATTGCATGCCTTACATAATTAAAAGGCTACTAAAGCCGGAGTGCACGCAAAGTATTTACTCTACTGCACAACAAACAAACTTATGATTCCAGTAACATATATATATAGCTTTCTGTCGTGCAAAGTGCTTGTTATTATATTTAATTCCATCAATTATACATACATTTTCTATTGTATATCCACCTCAATATTACCTTAAAGCTTCTCATAAGTTACCTAAGAAAAAACAAACTAGATATACCTACTACTCAAGTGACTAAATTATGATTTGGTCCCTTTTATTACATGGCTCTATATAGATATATAGGTTTTAAGCAAAGTAAAACAATTACTCCGTATTAAATTAAAACAAATAAAAAAATAGAGTTTTTTCAAACTGAAGATCACGGTACATGATGAAATTTATCGCGCATCAAATTTTCGTAGATCTTCGTGCATTAATTTAACCATAATCGAAGGGTTGATATATTGTCCTATTTATTTTACTTTAATAAACAATACACAACCTATTATATATATATATATATATGGGTGGGGTGGGGGCACATGCATGTTTATAGATGGAAAAGTTTCAAGTGATTATTACAGCATTAAACATGTTATATGACTCATTAATAAGTATATATATATAGCCATATAGGTCGTCTTGGGTGTATCTTTAACGGGTTGAAAACATGGCTGAAGTATTTTTTAAGTTTTAATTCGTAGGATCTAAAAATAACAAAAGAAAATGGGGTGATCAGCAAATGATCTTTGTTCCACTCTGTTTAGTTAAGTTCGAGTCTCGTTTGGAACAAATATGTAATTAAAATCATGGATGACGTTTTTTTAATAATTCAAGTTATTCGATAAATATGAGTCTGTACGTGCGACTTATGTAGTCAACCTAACGGAGATATCTCGTGGTATATTAGGCCCAAACCAATAACAAAACCAAATTCTCAAATTCTCACATAATACATCATCGTTACATATTTTTTCACTTCCAGAATTTACCCAAAATTTTACCCGTGGAAATCATGGAGAACGTTGACCCCACTATTCACCCATTCTCGCCGTCTCCTTCAGGACATGAAGCCACAATTTGGTCTAGAACGCCGTGGTGAAAGTAATGTTTTCAAAAATGGTCATAACATGACGCGCACTCACAGTTTCACGCTAAATATATAGACGTGGGAACGCAGAAGATTTGGCCGAGAACGGCACCTATAAGTAAGGCCTTAATATTCTCGCTAATAACATTTATTGATGTAAAATTAAAAGACACACAAGCTACGTATGTGTCAAAAGAGGAATTGAAGTTGCCAATTTACATAATAGGAATAAGCAAAAATGAGAGTAAAGCCAAGACAAACTCAAGAAAACAGAACTTATAAGGAAGATATTATTTCGTAGTGGGTTTCGTTTTATTCAACAGCAAGAAACCATAAATATAGCTTATACATATGCTTTCTGTTTTTTTTTGTGTTTCAATTCTTTTCTTGCACTAAACCTCAACAAATTTATACATACTACTATATATACATACCCTTTATATATATATAGAAACGTACACTAGCTTTCTCAAACATCAAGTTAATCATTTATTTTCCAAACAAATTTAAGCAAGACAATTAGAAACAGGAATCAGAAGAAAAAGGTGGCAGATAATAATTTATTTATTTATGGCTTTCTCTAATTACACGAAGATGAACAGGTTTGCTACTTTACTTAAACTACCTCTCATGACTTTGGATTAAAATTTCGTGTATATTTATATACACACAGTTTTTGATGAAGCGATCAATCAATATATATTTGGTGATCATTTGATTCGATTTTACGTATATCTAGTAGTTACATATACGAGTCATAGTAGCCTTTGTGTAGTCGTACTTACTTAAGGCCGGGTTAATTGGTGGGTTGAGACTTGAGGGTGTGGTGGGAAAATTACTCATCAATCAGGATATATATAATCAAGAAATTAATCATTTTCAGTTCGTTGATCGTACGTTAGAAACGATACTATGAGTTCGATCATATGATCACCATGTGTTCTCATCACCTTTGTAATTGTGACATTTATTATTATACTTGGTGCAAAAATTTCGCTTATGATAGTTATTTTGTACATATATTGAAATTGCAAGTTTTTTATGAGTTAATTGTAAAAAAAAAAAAAAAAAAAAGTAATTCTGAAAATTTGATTTTTTGATAAATCAGAGGTATGATCCGTATAATTAATTGCAGTGGGTGCTCCCCTGGCTCGAGCCCATCACGCTTGTTTTTGGGGACACCAAGACCTTTAAATTCACTTGACCCATCTCCGAACCCAAACCCGAGAAAGTGCCTGATCAATAAACCGAATCGTGTCAGGATCCCAAACGCTACTCATCATCCCTCTTCTTATGGTAAGTTCTTTTTTCTTCTCCAATTTTTATTTTGTCCATCACACTTAATTTTTGGTCACAGAGTATTTGGTCACTAACAAATAACATAAAGTTTATTATTTTTTTTGTGACAGTCGCGTCGTTTGCTGCATTCGCGATGCTTACACGAAGTGTTGCAAATGATGTTCTAACCGTCGGTAAAGAACTTCGTACCCTCGCCGACGAATTTATCCCACGAGAGTACCAAGAGTACTACATCCACGAAATGAAAAAACTTCTTGTTAACAATGATACTAATTTTACTATAGTCATAGACGAATACCAACCTCACTCAAACACCGTTGACCAAATGTTTAAAGCCGTCGAGACCTATTTAGGGACTAAAGTGAACGAGTCATGTGTTCGGAAGGTTAATGTGTGCAAAGAAAAAGAAACTTTAGCTATTAAAATGAACGGAAATGAAGAAATCGTCGATGAATTCGATGGGGTTCAAGTTAAATGGAGATCAACGACCAAAATCGACCCATGGGAAGCACATTCGGGGGGACTTAAGTGCTACGAGTTAACGTTTCACAATAAACATAGATTTAAAATTTTAGATTCGTACTTACCATACATATTGGAGAGATCAGATGCATGTAAAGCAGAAGAAAAGGGGATAAAGCTTCATATGATTACTGATTCTTATCCCGTGCCAAAATCTATTGTTCTTGATAACCCAATGACGTTTAAAACCCTAGCAATCGAACCCGAGCTAAAGAAATCGATTATTGAGGATTTAAACAACTTTAAAAATGGGAAAGACTACTATCGCCGAATTGGCAAGGCGTGGAAACGTGGTTATTTGATCTATGGGCCTTCAGGAACTGGCAAATCGAGTTTGATCGCATCCATGGCTAATTATTTAAACTACGAGTTATATGATGTTTATCTTAGCGACGTTAAATCAGACTCGCAACTCAAAAATATATTGCTAGAAATGCCTAACAAATCGATACTCGTTTTTGAAGATTTCGACCAACTTCAAAATCCTATGGGTGAGGATACGACAAGAAAAGGGTCGAGAACAGGTATTTTTTCGCGACTCTTGAACCTTATGGACGGGATTTGGTCATGTTGTGGAGAAGAACGGATTTTTGTGTTTACGACCAAACGTATAGATAGACTCGACCCAACGTTACTTAGACCGGGTCGAATGGACATGCATATTCATATGTCATATTGCACATTTTCGGCATTCGAACAACTAGCTTTCAATTATTTGGAACTCGAAGATCATAAACTTTTTGAGCGAGTCGAAGAGTTGTTGCAAAATGTAAACGTCACGCCTGCTGAAGTGTCGGGAGAGCTTATGAAGTGTACAAAAGACCCTACAAAGTCGCTCGAGAGACTTATTGGCTACCTCGAATCGAAAACAAGTTTGTGAACCGTGACTCGCGAAGGCACATCATTCTTGTTAATATTGAGTCCGTAAACGAACATTTGTTTGTGTGCACTTTTATGTGAATAGTGTCGGCAATTAGCTTTTGCAAGTAGCACTTTTCATAGTTTAGTGCTGTAGTGGCTAGCTTGCATTCATTAAATTTATAATGTTTGAATACTATGTAATGGACCTATGTTTAAATACTTAAATGTATATATAACTGTACATAGCTTTTAATTGAAACTTTAAATTTAATTTAGTTGAAACATTTCAAAAGGATCTACAATTTTAGATGTCAAAGATAACTAACAGATGTAATATACATAATACATCAACGTAAATAAACAAATGTTAACAAACAAACTACTGAACGTGCATAAACAAAATATAAAATATCTACAAACATTATCATGATATTCGCGTAGTGTGGCGACGATATGAAGTCGGCTACGGATGGTAATGATGGTGGTGGCGTATGTAAAGGTGTTTGATTTAAAGAGATAATAATATTTTATATCATAAATATAAATGACTGATGGTGTAGTTTAATAATAAATATTGATAATAATTTTATTCATTAAGACTAATTTGATCAATTCTGGTGTCTCATTTTTCTTAACTTTTAACATAAGAGTTATAGTTTTTATATAATAAAATAGAAGTAGTATAAATATAAATAACTGTTGAGTCTCATTGTTCATTGTAAATTTGGTGATGACAAATCTGATAGTCAAACACTTAGAAATCTTTTGGTTCGTATAAACTGATCTGGGTCAGACTAAACTGACACAACTTACGATCTGTTTCTGACCTAGATCATTCTTCATGTTTTATACTGTAACATCTTTTGGAAGCAAGTGTTATTCAAGCTGCAACAACAATGTTCATAGCATTCAATCCAAGTCGAAGAGTAGGATTGAAGATAGAATATCAAGCTGGTAGTGGAAGGCAACTTGGGATTAGCAGTCAGCTTGGATTCTTGGAAGCACTTCGGCAGATTGGTTTCTTGACAAATGTCTGACAATAAAGTGAAGATAACAATCTGGATTCAAGATAAGGACGAATAACGTGCCTAAGAAGAATCCTAAGATCCAAGTTGGTGGTTAGATTTACATATGCGTGTCCACACTCTTATTGGATGAAAAATAATAAGTGGCAGTACTTGGGGACCACAAGTACCATGGAATTGGCACGGTCAAATATTCCTCTGACATCCAATAGAAGATGAATACGTGTTTAAATTGGACACCAAGTGAAGAAGGGTTTTCGCCTATAAAAGCTTCATTTCTTGATTGCATATGTGTGGCTTTCCTGAGAATTATTCTTCAGACAAATTTTTTTTGCTCTTACACACAACTTAGTCTGTTGGAGATCAGCTTGGGCTAATTCTCCTGGGTAGAAACTTGTTGATTGTAATTTGTCTTTTCAAAGGGTTGTTTAGATATCTGTAGGCTATCTTGTTTTTGCAACAACCTTGTAATTCTTTGTATAGATTATATCTTAATAAAGGATTATATTGAAAATTACAATCTGTGTGCAAGAATGTCGTTTAATAACTACTGCTTTACTGTTTATTGATTCATGTTCTTTACTTACTTTATGTTTAACCTGAGTCTTTAAAACTTATACTTAAAAATTTGTGAAGATCGAATTCAGTTGTATTCATCCTCTCTACAACTGTTCTGTATACAATATACTTTGGTATATTGATACCTATTGATACTTGGGTATATTGATACATCTTGGGACGTATCAATAACTATATAAAAGATAATACTATGAGGAGTGAAACCTTAATAGAAAAGTCTTTTTATGGACATCTCATGCCACAGTTTAGTCAGCAAGAGACATTTCTTTATAATTTCAAGCATTAATAGAAAGCTCTTTTCTTTTTTTTTTTCTTTTTGTGGGTTTTTTTATTTGCAATTGAACGTGTCCTATTTCGCACGTCTCTTATCCTTTCTCTTTTCAGAATGCCCCAGGGCGGTGTAACAAGCGTTCTAAAACGTTCTATCCCTAAAAATTGTCAAAACACTTATCAAATCCGAATAGTTTAAAATATATTAATGTTAAAAAAATTTTATTTTTATGTTCATATATACGATTCGTTGACCACTAATACATCCCACTAATTTGGTTATTTTGTAAAGTTAATTTCGATTCAGACGTGTTGGAGGTAAATTTAATCAGTGATTTGCTGGACCTGCAACCCTCTCTTCCTGGAAAATACTTTGAGATGAGAAAACTATACTATTTTGTTTAATTTTTTATATTTTTTTTCAATTTATATATCTAGAAAAGTTAATCTCAATAATACATTAAAGTCTATCTAGCCAGACCGGCTTTCCAATAATCAAAAGCACATATATATACACAAAAGAAATACATATATATATATAGAAAAGTGAGTATGAGTCTGTTATATATATATAGCATTTGAGCAGCTGCTTAACTTTTACGTTTTTCCTTCATTCATTAATCATCTTCTCCCTTGTTGTTGTTCAACTTCAAAATGGCCAACACCAATCTACCTCGAAGAATCATCAAGGTTCATTTTTACACTATTTATTTAACTATCTACCACATTTATATAAACCCTAATTATTTTATTTTTTTTAATAAATTTTTAGGAGACGCAGCGCTTACTTAGTGAACCAGGTTCTCACCAATTCATATCTATCACTTTTATTTTGTTTATTTATAAAATTAAATTAATAGTTAGGTTATTTTTTGCAATATAATTTATGTTTTTTTTTTTTGTATGTGTGTTTTGTAATTGTAGCTCCGGGAATAAGCGCATCGCCATCGGAAGAGAATATGCGGTATTTTAATGTCATGATTCTTGGCCCTTCTCAATCTCCTTATGAAGGTATATATATATATATATCATGTTACTTATTGCTTATTTACTTGTGTTTTAGTGTTGATATTTCAGACTTTTTTTATGTTGTTTTATATATATAAGATAGAAATGCGGTATCGGATATGAATTTTAGTAAATCTAGCGTTTCGTTCAAGTATTTTAAGGGAATTTGATGGAAAGGAATTTTCTATGTCAACCTAACGTGTCTAGGTATTGCACACGATGTGTATTTAATACGAGTAGTTTATGTTTTAGTCTTTGTAAGGCGACCTGAAGGTAGTTTCCGCAGTGAAGTTATTATTACGCTTCATTTACGTTATTTTATAAAGCAAAATGAAAATTTGCTTTGTTGGTTTAACTATCTTTTACCATTTGTTTAATATAACTAAAAAGGTGCAAACACATTATGGAATTTATGTTATTGTGATTGAAGATTTTAATCTAGTCAATTGCTTTAAGTAGTAAATGTTCTTCCATGCTTACTGACTGCAGAAAAATGCTAAGTTTTTACGTTGTTACTTCGTCTGGTTGCTTTACAGGAGGAGTCTTTAAACTGGAGTTATTTTTGCCGGAAGAATATCCAATGGCCGCTCCCAAGGTACAAGATCATGCATTGATACGTATTAACAAGGATGGCTTTTAGACTTTTACTGTCCTTTATTTAAATATTCCTGTTGCTAGGTTTCATGTGGTGCACAAATGATGCCACCCTTAGTTGATATACTTTGCTCCCTGTCCCCTTGTCGTCTTGTCAATCTGTGTATTCAGTTCTTTAGATGTGTATGAAACTCGGATATGATGCTTCATTGGAAATGAAGTCAACCGGTTATGCTAAATTCGTGTTTAGGATTACGGTTTGATGTGATTATTTGATTATTACATTTGTAAAACACAAATAATCTAAACAAAAGTGTTTGGATGAAAAAAATGATTATCTGCTATGAAAACGCAGTTTTGGAGAAGAATGTACATACATGCTTTTTCATAACGCAATTTTGAAAACGCAACACCAAACACCCCCGTAGATAAGCTATTCAAGGTGAAGGTGTGAATGACTTTTTGTAGCACATATGTTCAAGGATTATATAATTACATGGTATTGTATTGTATTGGTGCTTACTGCAGACCCTTAAAGGAAGCTTAAGTGAGGCCCAGTTACCCTGTTAGGATAAAAGATAATTATATAGATGTAAGGCTGTATAGTTTTGTTGCGAGTATTGCAAGGGAAGGTTAGAAGAAAATAGGAAGAGGTCAGTGAAGCAAACATTATGGTGCATACGTCATGTATGAGTGCTGAAAAAGGCTATGTGTAAGCAGTGCAATGCTTCAATGTGGTAGTCTCTTGAAGTCTTGATCACCCCTTGAATACATGGAAATAGGTGTTGGAAAATTTTGGTGAACCTGTAACTCTGTAGTTTTAATTTACAATTCTTTATGTTGCAAATTTCATAAGAAAAAAGTTGATGTCTGCATGGTTGCCTTCGGATACACTAGTTTTAATTTACAATTCTTTCTGTTGCAATTTTCATAAGAAAAAAGTTGATGTCTGCATGATTGCCATCTGATACACTAACTTATCTTGCAGGTTCGGTTTCTTACAAAAATATACCACCCTAACATCGATAAGGTTTGTTACCATTAATTCATTATCATCGTTTTTCTTTAGGATTGTTTCAAGCCTTTTTTGTCTTTATATTAGTTATATTTTTATCTTTCTATGCAGCTTGGCAGGATTTGTCTCGATATCCTTAAAGACAAATGGAGCCCTGCTCTACAGATTCGCACTGTACTCCTGAGGTAGTTTCATTTATGATTACATAATTAATGTTAGATTTTATAAGTATACTGATATGGATGCTTAAGAAATATATGGTACACGTAGTTACTGTCATACACTCATACCCTCATGGCCTCACCACAATGAGAAAAACTCTTCATTAATAATTATTACGGAGATTAGAAATATATTTATTTTTCCTTAAAGAAGTATTCTGCCATTTTCAGTTAGAAATCTATGCTTCCAGTCTCTCTAAAAGAAAGAATTAATAATTTTAAGTCCAGAGGAGTTTAAAATTTTTCTTTTTGAATGGCAGATGAATTGTAATTACGAGCTTAACTATAGGACAAACCAAAATTATAAATGAATGATAATTTAAAATTATCGTTACGTATGTTTAATTAGTGGGAGTATTCGACCATGGCCTGTTTTGGGATGGATGTAGTAGTTTACTTGCTACTTGGTGGTTGGTACCGTTATTATGTGAAAGAGCCAGTCGAAGCTTAAGCTCATATATGGCTTGGAGTCTGAATGTCCTAAATAAGGTGACCCTCAAATAGGATTAATCTTGAATGCGTAAATGCAGGAATCTATAATTTTATTTTTCTCGTCCCTTGAAAAGTGCCAAATTTGACTCTATGTACATGAATGAAAGGTTTTGACTTTTGAGTATTAGCTAAATGTTTACATATAGACAGTAGCTTAAATCTAGTTTTAGTGTTGAACAAGAAATTGCTAACCAAAGTTGTGATCAGAAAGATGATCATTGGAGAGTGGCCAGTTAATTATGTCTTTGAAGTGTTTCAAACCTGCGGGTAACGGCTTTTTTGTGCATCCCAAATCACGGAAGACGCCTTGGATACAATTTTCATTCAAAAATTAGTGATTCGGTGCGTTATTTTAATGGGTGGGTCACTCCATATTCAAGCTAGTTCAGTGTCCTATTGATGGCCAATGAACATCTATAACCTAATCACAAATTACACAACTTCTCTTGTTTTGCTTGCTTCTTTTACTCGAGTGCGCTAAAGCTCAGCATGAATATTATTACTCTGCTCTCATTTCCTGTACAAAATTAAAACTCTAACCTTTGCATTCTTGAACCGTGTCTTTAGCATTCAAGCACTTTTGAGTGCTCCAAATCCAGATGATCCGTTATCTGAGAATGTAGCCAAACACTGGAAGACTAATGAAGCTGAAGCCGTTGAAACAGGTACCTGCAATATCCTGTTTTTTTTTTTATTTCTTCATTTTGTGCTCTCTTTTTTACAACTCTCTGTTTTTTTGTTGTCTATAAAACCCGCAGCAAAGGAATGGACCCATATGTATGCTAGTGGCACCTAGTGCCTGTAGGTTCATGCCTTCAGCCCCCATGCTGCCCCAAGAAATAACTTGTATCATTTGATATTGATGAATTTATGATTTCCATATTTCTGTTTTGGAAATCTCAGCAAGTGGGAAAAAAAAGTTGGATCTCCCTTGCTGCTATTTCCCTGACGATTAATGTTTTCATCCTTGTCATTTGGGATAAGCTACTCTCGTGTTGTAATTTTCATTTTTAAGATTTCATGAACAGTCAATCTATAGTTCTATACAGAGTATAGGTTTGCAGTTATCACAAAGAAACATGTTGCCATAGTGGCTCTCAAAGCAGCAAGTAACGAGTGCAAATGGGTAGGTTGGTAATGGGTCAAAACAAGTTTTTTTTAGTGGGTTAAAGTTGTTTGGGTTAGATTTGACCATATTCACTTCTCTGTCTACTTGTATTAGTATGGTGCACCAATGCTCTAGAGTTCTAGATTACTAAATATAACGATATATAAGGTTTTATGCATACTGCAAACATGGTTGACCAATTTCGTTGTAGCTAGTTTTGTTCTGGTCCATTTTAGATGATAAACAATCCAAATTGACTCATCAGGCAAAGTTGCACATATAATTGGATACCCAGGATTGACTCAATCCCTTGACTAATTTACTATGCGAGTGAATTAAGTTAAACAACCATTTGATCGGATATATCGAAAGGGGCTTAAAGAGCTATAAGCGTACTTGAGCTTTTTGTTGGAAATGGAATTATTACATTAAAAGTGTAGTTTAAATATGATAGATTTGTAATCTTATTTGAAATAACCACTCTTGACCCCCTCTAATTAGTTGGGTTTTCGTTTTTACTTAAAATGTTGACTTGCATCTACATGGTATATACAAAATTCGATTCTTTATTCGTTAGCTATTATTCATATGTGAATGTGGTAGTCGTATGGTACTATCTGAATTTTTTTAACTTCGTACGTTTACTAGCTATCACTATATCAATAATTGCTTTTGAGTAGGGAAAAACATCTTTCTTTCTTCTTAATGTCAAGATAACCCCATCTTTGGACCCCAGAAAGGAAAAAATGTGGAATTGCGTCACCATTTGATTATGCCATGTACAATAATCATTGCTTTGGCATGTATTCTGGCATGCACGTCACTCTCCCTTTTTTGTAAATTGCAAAGGTGTGGAATGCATTTACAACTCCATTTGGGAGTTGGCAATTTAATGCTAACACATGCTTCGGACGCCCACACCATGTTATGGGTCACAATGTCACATCTATTCGAACTATAACAAACTCCATTTCTCTCTTTTTTTTTTCTTTTTTTTTATATAAATAACGAACTCCATTTCTCATTTAATGAACTGCCTTTTCGGTATCTCGAAACGTTATAAACACTTGCTTCCTAGTTTTAAGCTAGCTTTTACCTTTTTCCCATAGTGGAAAGAACCCCGATTTTAGGAGAAGGGGAGTTTTGCATCTGTTTTGGATGCACAAACATATGCGTGTGGAAAAGGGAAGTTCCCAGCCATTGAAAATGAAACTCAAGTATGGCCGAGTTGATAAACCCTTGAAAACAAAGCATTATAAAAGGTTGCAGAGATTCCTATCGGGTTTAAAACGCTAGTAAAAAGATTGACACCTACACGACGACACGCATATGTGTATAGCAACAAACATTCAAGAATAATTGACAAGTTATGTCCATATATAGAATAATCAAGAAACCTGCAAATACAAATAATCTCTCAAACTCCATAATCCAATTTCTCCCAAATGTTGCCCTTTTTTTGTATCACCATCTTCACATATATACGTCTAGGCACCCACTTTTGATGACTGTGAAATGAATGAAATAGACTACATTGGGGACAACATACTACCGGTGTTTTAAAAAGAATAAATAATACAAATTTAACGAACACCAACTTACGCACTCCTGCTTTCTCTTCACGTTGCCTTCAAATTCTGGCACTTGATGATTCGATTACCAGGCTTTATAAGCAGTAGAATGTAGAGAAGTGATAAAATTATGTGGAGTGACTGCGATGAATCAAGAAGTTACCAGTTTGACTGATATGATCCTTATGAGTTGTAATACTTCACTAATGATTCCAATGCTTCTTGAGTTGGGCATACCGGTCCTTTTATATGGTGACCTTTTTTGTAAATCTTGATTGTTGGTACAATACTTACATTCTCTGCTTTTGCACAAAACGGGCTTGCTTCGATATCAACCTTTCAACACAGAATAATGTGAATTAGTAATACATTTAAGTTCATGATCATAGTCTACCCTGCATACATGTATGCACAGAATCTAGAGGTGGCAAAATGGGCATGGTGGATAGCGGGTCAAAATGTGAAAAAAGAAAAATAAAACTGGTTGGATTGGGTCTCACATTTGTCTTTAGGATACCCATTGGTCTTGTTTTTGTTTTAGGAATTCGGGTTGGATGAAATAAAGCATACAGAACATCGTATCTGAAGACGACTAGGGTGCAAAGACAACACAAAAGGCAATGTTTTTTTACCTTCAGGAATAATATGGAAGGGTACCGGGTACATAATGTGTCCAGAAAGTGAGACATCTGCTTACATCTGGCGTCAGATGATGATCTAAAAACAGCAACAGAAACTCCTGCAGTTATCAAATTTAAAGATTTTAGACGATTTTGGAGAAATGAAATTGAGAAAGAATGTACACGAGTTAATGAACTAACCAGCGGAAGCAATTGCAGATTTGAACTGCGTATGGCTCGTTATCAATTCAGCTTCACCTCCAAATTTCATATTGCATACTTCTTCACCACGGGACTTTTTCAATGCAACTTGAGCATGGAACAACGATTCAGCTATTTCATTGTTATCGGGAATTTCTTTCCTTAACACTTCATAATCTCTGATGGACTCGGCCCACCGCTCAAGCTGTTATTTTAAGATATGGGTTTATATAATAATAAAAAAAAAATGATAGAGGTGATAATATGGCCTCATATACTTAGGAATGGTTCACTTTGGGTAATTTTCAAAATTGCCTCACTCAGAAATAGATTGTTATCGTGATAATATCGTATTTATAGTCATCGTAAACTCATTAATTATGTATGTTATGTTAGGAAAGGCGATTGTAGAAATTCTACTTGTTTTCACCTAACCCTTTTGATCTATTACCTAATCCAACTCTTTTCCATCTCTATATCTAGTGATTTGTAGCTTATAATATCGTACTCTAGTTTTAAAATAGTGTTCTTGTATACCTTACTATATGTGGCCGCTCTACGTAGAAGTGCTTTCTTGTAGGTTGGATGGATAAGAAGTGCTTGATTACAGTCATCAAGCGATCGTTCCAACTTTCCAAGCTTAAACCAGCAGGCTGCTCGATTACAGTAGAGAACTGGATTTGAAGGATCAAGCCTAAGCCCTTCCCCATAAGTCGAACAAGCTTCTGTAAACCTTTCTGACTTGAAATTATCATTTCCACGATCTCGAGCTTTACACACTGATCTTATGTTTTGAAGCAGTGTCGCAACCTCAATGTTTTGTGGGTCAATCTGTCCTGATTTTTCAATACTAATAACTGCATTCTCGAATCTTTAACGCAGGGAAAATAAATAGTTATTCAGGATGCTTTCCATTTTCTAGTTTTCAGTGTTCTTAATGAGGAATACGTAAAAAAAAAAAAAAAAAAAGACTCATTCTAGAGGTGGAAATTTCGACCCATTACTTGCTTCTTTTTTTGAAGGGAAAACTCACACACCCGATATCTATTCTACACCTTTGTCTCAATGGGAGTTGAACCTTCACCCACTTGATTAAGAACCACATTTAATGGGGTAAAGCAAAAATATTAGCGGAGAGGCAAATGGGTCAAAACAGGTTGAAATTTGTAAGTCTCTCAAAGTCTATGCATAATGACATAATGTATACAATCTCCTGGGTCCTGAATATTAATTGTGTAGAATCGCATTCTTTTATAGTATAAAATACGGAAAAAAGTGTATTTGGTGGCCAGTCTAATGCACCTTTTTTCGACCTATACTAACGTGAATAGTTTCAACAAGAACCTATTTAAACTCGTTACCCAACCCACCCATGTTGCCACCTCTAACTGGCCCAGGTATGAAACGATCAGAATGCAGGAAACAAAGCAGCTTAAAATTATTATATGAGTGGAGTTAAGAGGCCTGTGACTAAGGTATTCGATAGGCCACAAAACATCAGGTTCAAATTACTTATTTCGGAGCTACAAATTCAAATATTCACCAAAGTTATAGATTTTTCTGCTTTATTTTGTTTCTCATTAATGTAAATTGCATGAAATTGGGGATTTTGTGAACTCTGCATATGCTTTACAAACTACATAGACATTCTAATATATTATATTTTTCTTTAAAGTGCGTATTACCACTACAAAGACTCATAGAAATTTACCTTCCGAAGGCCATGTCAATCTGAGCACGAACAAACAAAATGTATGCTTCAAGAGCCATCCCGAAAAGATTTGTTTGGGAACACGAAAAGCTACAAAAGGATTCCATATAAACCACATTTGTCACACTTAAATCAGCCTCATCAAGTCGATGGAGCTTCAAGAACGCTTCTGCTTTACATGCAAATAGCTGTCAATTTGATATTAACACATTCAGTTACAACTCCAAACAAATCTATAGAATAATGGATCAAAGGGGTACTTTTTAATATGTGGGTAGGGTCGTCTTGGCTTGGCTCTGCTAGAACAGAAACACATCATTTGTAAACAAACTTTTGAAGAAGTAATCTGATTCAATACCAAATGGGGGGAACTAGGGGCCAATGCTCCCTCAATATGTAAATTCTAAATTGATTTTTAAAATTTTTCTCAATTTTTAAAAATTTTATTGTGGATTTTGAATTTTACCCCCTTTTGGATTTTATCTTCATAGATTTTTAAACTAGCAAGGTTGGATAAGTGATTAACACCCTTGCCTCTGAAGACAGTCAAGGGTTCTACCCTCATGCCTTGCAAGGTTGGAGGTCCTTTTCTATCTTTTTATAGAACCTCGAAACAACCCTCTACACCGTCGTGGTAGGGGTAGTGTTGTCTACATCATAACCTCTCCCACACACCGTCAAGGTATTGGGACCCAAAACTAGGGAAAACGGCATTGGGTGCTTACTCTAGATGTTCAACTTTGGCCTTTTTTGGATTTTTTTTCTAAAACCATCCATGTTCTTTAATACGTTGCTTTGGGAGGCTTTATGCTTTGAGACTTTTGAAGGGTTTTATCGCATTTGTTAATTAAGTAAGTTGCTAGATTTACCCATTTACATAAGTAGAGAAATCAAATTTGGCACCTCTATTCAGAAGCGATCTTGTTGTTACCTGGGGAGAAGCATCCGCCCCGGAAACGATTGCAGCGTCACATTCCCTTAAAACACCAGCCCAATCACGAACCCCTCTACACTCGGCGCACTTATTTATGTGTTTCTCAACCGATTGCAACTTTTTGAGCTCGTTTTGATCCGGTTGGGACCCTGGAAAAAAAAGATGTCTCCTAGCATTTTCCACCTGCCCTAAGCTGTCATTTGCTTATACAAATCAGATTATTTTTAAATCATGTGTCACCCATCCAAATTGTTTCTAACTTGAGATCACTAATTGATAAAGAAAAACATAAGACAATTACAAGAAACCATTACACATTGTTACATACATTATACATATAACTTAAATACATCAAAATCTGAAGAAAGCCCTTAATAGAACACAAATATTTATACCCAACTTAGCAAGTTAAAACACTAAAATTTCTCAAAAAATCAAAAAACTAGATTTTGCATGATTAAAACATAAGACCATTATAAGAAACCATTACATTCCTACATACATTATACATACAACTACCAATCCATCAATAGATGGAGTGGTACCCGTTACCAATGCAGCATGGGCATACATGTGAAGTTGAGAGACGGAGGTTCAATCTTTGGGGATCCCCAAATCATGTGGGTATTAAGTAAAGGTATTTTACCGGCATCCAATGTGGTTCCGGGGACATGGTGCCATTCTTTACCTTTTTCTTTTACATTATAATATAACTTTAATTCATCAAAATCTAAAGAAAGCCCATAAAAGTAGAACACAAACACTCATACCCAATTTAACACGATAAGCACCAGAATTTCTAGAAAAATCGATAATATAGTATGCATAATGAAAAGGAAAGTTTTTGATTAAAGTCTCACCTAATAAGAAGATAACCTAAACGACGGTGAGGCCTCATGTATTCACAATCCAATCTAATTGATTCCTCATATTCTTTAACAGCTTCACTCAATCTATTTAAACACGACAATGCCGTTGCACGGCTAGTATGGTAAGCAGCATTTTTTGGTGAAACCGAAATAGCCCGATCATAAAATCTCAATGCCAATGCATAGTTTCCCTTTTTAAACTCCTCATTTCCTAATTTTTTCAACTCGTCACCCTCCACAACTAATTTTCTTGAACTTAAAGGCTTTGAAACACCAGAAACAGGGGACTCTGTTTCTGACCCGGGAGACTTAGAAACAACAGAAACAGGGGACTCTGTTTCGGGCCCGGAAGACTTATTAAATGAACCGCTACGGATTATGCTGCCATGGCCATAATTACAACTTCCTAAACTCAGAACTTCTGGTTTGGTAATCTGATTGGTCATCATACCAGTCTTTAAATACGAACGGGCCTGTTGGCCCGATTTAGGAACAGGGGAGTTGCCGGTTGAAGAAGTTGGGGGGCTATCAACCGACAACTCCCTAGAATGTGATTTTCTAGAATGTGATTTTCTAGGACTGGAATGAAAATGAACTCGTTTTTCATGTTGGCCCGGTACTGACCCAGATGAGCTAGAGCTAGTGCTAGGTGATGGCACGGGCTGTAAAGGTGAAACAGGGGAGCCCAAATGTAGTTCACGGAAATCTGGTTTGCTGGTGTTATCAGTTGGGGATGTTTTCGGTATGGGTTTAGGGGAATGTGACATTTTATTTTTTATTACAGTGGCTTTTTTCTTCTCTTTCTAAAAATAACAATGGAAAGGAAAGAGAGATTGGGCATTTATAAAAGTAGCAAATGTGGGGTTGGAAATCATAATTATTAGCAAGTATTTTATTATTAAAATATTAGTAGGATAGAGGCACAATAATAAATAAGCTAAAGGGGAACATGCAAGAAAGGGAGAGATCTCGTGATTTTGAAAGGAAAAGTTATGTCCAAGTGGGCTTTTTTTGTTTTGCATAAAATAAAAAGTTTGGGTGGATGGATGGATGGAAATGGCTTAAGTGTGGTTTAGGAGTTTTTAACATATAGATTTATGTCGATATAACTAGTTTTACTATTTGGTTCTAATACTTTTAATTAATTGGGGCCATATAGATTCGCAATTTGTTTTATAGTTTGATATTCGGATTATTAAATTTCAAATCAAATTGGATTATTATATATAAATTATGATATTAACTTATAGGATTTGTCATAATAAGAAAATAATATAGTTTATGACACATTATAACTTTTTCATCTAGTGAACTTCTTGTAGTCTATAATTCTCACTAAAATTTTATTTGCGAAAGTTTATGTAACGAATTTTGCCTACAAAAATATACATAATTTGAATATGATTTGGTTTGGCTTAAATCGAAATCAAATTATCATATTTGGTTTGGTTTAAGGGTGTTTAACATATGAAATTATGTCGATATAATTAGTTTAACTATTTGGTTTTCAATATTTTTAAATGATTGGGGCCATTTGGATTTGCAATTTTGTTTGAAAGTTTGATTTTTGGATTATTAAATTTCAAGCCAAACTAAATAGAAAATCAATTTGGGTTATAGATATAAATAAATAAAGTTAACTTATACTATTTCTATACTATATATATTATAAAGCAGATTACTTCTAGATTTTTAACATTGAGTTAAAATTTTCAATATTGATTTTAAGTACATCCCCAAAATACCTTTCTTATCTATTTTATATTTATCTAAAATAACCATAATACTTTTTCTCTTTCCTCAAATCTCAACCAATCATCTTTTTTCTCTCTCCTCCATAAATCATTTATTCCTTCAATTCATTCAAAATCTTTTATCTCAAAAATCATACGTCGATAAATTATAAAAACTGTATGGGTGTTCTTAAAATTTCATGCTCTTTAATTAGAGATGTCATTCGAGATACTTTCGACGAATTTTTAAATCCGATGGCGGAGGGCGGAGGCCATAGGCATTTGACTATCACACTCTCTGACCTAGCTATCACCCCACCATCTCACCGCCGCAACGCGCGGGTACTTACTCTCGTGTCATATAATAAGGAAATATTAAAGTTTATTTTATTTTTTAATTTTTTTGGAAGGCGAAATATTAAAGTTTATGATATATTATAATCTTTTTATCTAGTGATCTTCTTGCAGTAAATAATTCTCACTAAAATTTTATTTGCGAGAATTTATTGAATAAATTTTGCCAACAAAAAATCTACATATATATTTTGAAAATGGTTTGGTTTGGCTTAAATGAAATCAAATCACCATATTTGGTTTGGCTTCTGGCGGATTAATTCAATTCAATTCAATTTGAGTTTTTCCTTTAGTTGTGTGTTATATCATGTTATTACTATATTTTTTTTCTTCTTTAGTTGTATGTTATCTCCAAAACTTGTGTTGGTCTATGTATGTATATTGAATTGAGATGTGAGTCATTGTACATATATCTCATATATACATCTAAGAGCGGTTCGGTTCTGCATAGGAGTATGTATGAGCGGTTCTGGAGTGGGAGTGTCGAGGTGTCCCATTGAATTGTTGCTGTAAAGTCTGTAATGGCTAAATTTGTTTTTGTTTTTTTTATTTATGTATTTATAGAAATTACAAGAATTTTTAAATAAATAACATATGTTTTTTTTTCATTGAATTAACCGGTGAGTAGATATATCAATGTGACAATATTTTCGCTAGACTATAATTGCAAGAATTTTGTCATGTCAGTTTTGATTATTTGTGTGTTTTGAGTTGCAATTACCACATTCTAATGTTTTTAGTAATGAGAAATGATATAGTTAAAAATAAAAGTTTACTAACCAGATTTATAAACTCATGTGGATCAATAGAAAAAGAAAAGTGAATCAAGAAAGATAAAATAAATATAATTTTATTAGTGGTTATCGATGCTACATGTGTTTGTAATTTTATTTGTAAAATTTTGTTTGTAAATGTGACATTGATCCTTTAACCAAATTTACAAAATACTTGTACTGTTAATTCTTCCAATAAAACTATTCTTAGTTGAATTTGGAAGGATCGTGGCTTTATAATAATTCATCAGTTATATAAAACACCCCCAAATTCGATATTCAAAACTACTAGATATGCCATCAATAATTAAATGAAATTAAGCGACTAATCGCATGCATCAAGTCTAAATTAAATCGACGAAGATATATAAACTATCAACTTTTTCAAAGCTTTATATACCCGATATATCTATCTAACAAGTGCGTCATTAAAGTATCATGTCACAAGACTCTAATATACATGCGAGGTTAACTTGCACTACTTACTAAGTTCTTGGCGTTTTAAATCAAAAACAAAGCAATTGTTTGGACTCAGTTGATAGTTAAATGTAAAAAGCTTTTAAATGGTTTATGAATTGTAATAGATGGGTTAAAAGTAATGAAATTGTGACATGTCGAGTATATTAAATCATATAATGGATTATGATATGCGCTAGTTCTCAAAGGGTCAACACATTTGAGTGACATTATTAAGCAAATAGGATTAGACGGCTGTCAAACTTTTTTTTTTTTAAAACAAAAATGTAACCGACGGTTTGTCTGTAAATAGTCCCTTTTATCTTTAAGTAGATGTAAAGACTAATTTATATATCTCATCTCTGATCATTCATAATTAAATAGAACACATGATTAGTTAAATTTCATTGCGATTGTATCGAATTAGTCAAAAAAATTTGGATTTTCATAAAGTAACCAACAAAGTCGCAATAAAATCTACAAAATCGCAATGAAATCTACAAAATCGCAATGAGAACTTCAAAATCGCAATAAGATTTTGTAGAATCGCAACGAGATTCTGAGAATCGTAATGCGATTCTGATAATCTCGTAGAGATTCTGCAAAAGAATCTCGTAGAGATTATGCCGGATCTCATAGAGATTCTGCATAATTCCATAAAGATTATGCAGAAGAATCGCATTGCGATTCTCAGAATCTCGTTGCGATTCTTCAGAATCTTATTGCGATTTTGTATAATCTTATTGCGATTTTGAAGATCTCATTGCGATTTTGTCAAATTATTACGATTTTGTTGACTATTTTGTAAAAATTCAAAAAAATTTGGCTAATTTAATATGATCCCAATAAAATTTGGCTAACCAAGTGATTTTCTGTAAATAGAATTGTTTTTGTTTTTGTTTGAAGGACATTGTTCTTTTAAGAAAAATGGTAAAGTAATAACAAGTGGAGTATGTTTGGAAAGTTTGGAATGGAATAATCAGGAGAAGACAATGTAACCTGATGATCCCCTTCTAAATAGGGAAACCCAACACAGTCGATCGTATATAGGTAAGTAGGTGTATGTAACAAACTCCTTTTCCTCTATCATTACGTCGTCGTTTCTCTCCATCATTTTCTTTTCTTTTGACTAGATTCCTGCTCTCTGTACTTCTTCTTACCATTATTATTCCGTACGCATGCTTTCATCCTTTATTTTTAACTCTTCATGACATCCCTCTACCTTGTATTTTTTTAAAAAACTATACATGGTTCTAAAAAATCATTATAATTATCTTCGTAATAACTTGATTACATGACAAGCAATGTTGGAGCTATGTAGTGGCCAAATGTGTTCATGACGACCCCACAATTGTTAAAAAGCTCTATATTCCTAAACTATATTTATATATTTGTTTAGTTTAAAGTTAATTGACAACTCATGTACTTCAATTTTGCAGATTGGTTTTATGCTTGTTAAGTATCACAAAAACGGTTTGAAGATCCCTGACTACAAATTCTGATTCCGTCACTGATGACAAATGTAATTTATTAATTCTTCTTTCTAATTTTATTTTTTGATTTTACTAAAATGTCATGATCAGATTATTAATAGAGATTATTGGGTTGAGTTTTTAAGAAAATATTTAAGTTATCATATTCTTTTCACCTATCAAATCTTACCCTCCTTTTGTCATTTCCATATTTACTTGAAGCATCTCCATTCTCCAATGGGAGTTTATTTAAAAGTTTATTAATCTTTAGAGAAAAAAAAAAAAAAAACAAGTAATAGTTTATTAACTTGGGAAAAATAACTTATCGAAAGACCTTCTAATCAAAGACTTATTATTTTCCAAGTCATTATTCAAAATGGAAGAAAAGGCACAAAAAAGTTGTTAGCATAATTGTAAATTTTAGTTGGTGGAAGCATGAGATGTAAGAAAAAGGTGTTTAAAATACTTAACTTCATAGATGATCTTAGAAGGGAATTACACCAAAGGCCAGAACGATTCATATATATGACAATGAACGTTTAATATTGGTTATGTTTAAACCAAAAGAAAGTCTTTGTTTGGTTTGTTCAATGAGAGGTTATTTTTTTGCGTTGTGTTGGGATTTCTTTTATTACATTATATTTATTGTTATTTTATACGGTTGTCTCAACTATAATATTAATGTTAGGGCTCCTATTTTACCTTTTTGAATGTATTATGTAATTTTGTAGTAACTAGTTTTTTGTTAATTAGCAATTTATAAAACTAGAAGGGTACCCGCACCAGATTTACATGGTGGAGGTCTTGAGTCTGAGACTTGGGAAGAACATTTGAAGTAATTTCACAATAAAGTCCTCCAGTGAAGCAGGTTTGAGTCCTGCAGATGGGACATGGTTTTATCCCAGTTAAATGTCGTGTCTTCAGGCGGTTTAGTTGAGAGTTTCTCCTTCTACTAGATATTGAGGGTGAGTGGCTCTCTAACACGGACCTGGTTAAGACAACGTAAGCTAAATCCCCTGTTGCGAGCAAATAATCCACACCTTTCAAAAAAAAAGAAGGGTTCTCGCACGTTAAACGATTAATTATGTGAGATGTCGTAACGGTAATACAAGTTGTTTAGGTGTGTGTATGGGTGAGAGAGAGAGAAAGAGAGATACATATAGACAACCATGAGATATAATTTGTTTGGTTGTTTAGGAGTACTTTGAGGATATTGAAAAAAATAAAATTTTCTAAAATAAAGGTGTCAATTTATTTTGTAAAGGATATAGATTTTAATGTCAGTTAAAATGAAAAGGGGTGTTTTACTAAACCTATTATGCGGGGCTCTGGAGGAGTTTACTTCAAGGTCTCGAGTTCGGGCCTTGGTGGATTCTCCTTGACGGTATTTTCCAATAAAGGAGGTGGTATGGTGAGAAGGGCTATTTAAGATCCGCTTAGTGCGGAACCCTTTCGTTGTGCGATTATCACACATCATACACGTCTGAGGTAAAATTTAGTTGTAAAAAAAAGTTAAAATGAAAAGGGGAATCCGTGATTAGATTTGCTTTGAGAAAGTCGATACATTTAGCCCTGATAATTAGGCTTAATATGTGGGGTCTAACGATTTTTTTTTATTTATTTTTTCATGACTATGTGCTAAGTTTATTTTCAAATTATTCTAAAATGCGAATCAAGTGAGATTAAACATGTAAAGAAGTTAACGGTACTCAATCTTAATGTTTGTAAATTCTAAGATTAAATGATTATGCTAAGTAAGTAAGTAGTAATATTTTTGGATTATAGATTACATCTTTCACTTACAATAAAAGCATTTGAAGTGGTGAAGGAAGAACAATTACATTGAAATACACTCTAGATAAGAACGTGATTACACCATACGCGGAACTACACCCAAGCTAGGGGTCGTCCGGGCTACGGGTCTGCAACGTAGTGTAATTTTTTTGAAAAATGATCTATTCTTTATTGGTGTTACGGGTCAAACAAATATGGATATCCATCAATGTAATTGATTCTAAACTTTCGAAAGATGATCCTAATAATAAAATTTATAAAGACGTACATGTGCAAGTAAATGATAAATGAAAGCTACCAAATTGTCAAAAACCATTAAAAAGCTCTAAAAATAGCCAAAAATCCTAAAAAATCGCTAAAACCGCAACAATTTAGTCGATATCGTTATTTTACGTCAATATAAGGACAACGACAAAAAAAATTATGTTACCCATCCCTTTCAATCCTGGTTCCGTCACTGGATTACACTAGATCTTGCGTGATGTTTTATGTGTTACCCATTAAAAATTTGGTTGTATGTGTTTTTTTTGGAACAGCAAATTAAGGCTACTAACAAAGCACTAAAAAGCCCAACTGTACAAGAAAATACAATTACCAGAATGAAACAATATCTAGATTAATACTAAACAAAAGGAACACGACGACTAAGAGACAAAAATGTTTATAAAGCAATATATTTTTAATTGCTAAATGTTACTATGATTTATTTACAATTTTAAATAATTGTATCTATTAAAATTAAGTATGATATCAATATAGTAGTGAGTGACACAACGATGATTGCTATAACTGTGTGATGTATTATGATTTGTGGCAGATTACCAAAATCATATAGAAGTATTACATTGATATGTCAGAGTGGGATAACGGTAATTGATATAATAGCTAACGTAATGTAAGCACCATGTAATGAAGACTAATTTACTACAAGTTTACAAGTATTATACTAGCTATGACAACTACTAAAGCTATAATTCGATAATATACTGTTGTAACATACCGCAAAAGATTTTTTTATGAAATTGAGCATTATTATCTTTATATTTTTGACGAATTAATTGACTTGTGTTGTTTCCATGGTAACATACTAGACTAAAAGTTTGATATTCGTACAATTGGTTTTGAATCTTTGATTAATTTATCATATTGTATAAGTAAAACAATACTGTAAATGCAAGTAGATGATGTATGAATGTGATAACTCTATTAAATTACATGGTACCTTTTGACTAAGATTAAGTGTAATATATGTTCTTAACGGTTGTTGGGTTAATAGCTCTATGGCAAAGGAAAATCCTTTCAATGAAGGTTTGGATTCAGGTAGACCTGAGTTCAAGTATTGAAGAATAAGGTTTATGTTTATTAATTGTTGTGATTACGTGTGAATTAATAGAAGGTCTTACTAGATATTGGGTGAAGACTTTACAAAATGGACCCTATTAAAACAACATAATCTAGACTTTATTGTGATATTTGATCCACGACTAAAATAGAACTCGAGTAACATGTATTGTTAATATATTATCATACCAAATTAACAAATTTAATGAAGATTGCATGGATTTGTTTTAATTCCTTTAGATTAATTTATGTCGCTCTATCGCATTAAAAATATTTTTGTTTGGATAGGAAGAATATAGGGAATGTAGCTAGTCTAAACAGACAACACTGGCCATGTGCGGCCGTGCCGGCGCCAGCTTACCTATCGAGGTGTAAAAATTTAAATGTGACTAAATTGCTAGTTTTATAAAAGAGTGAACTGCATTTTTGGTTTGTATGTTTTGGCAAGTTCAGGACCTTTTCAGGTTTCATTGCAATTTGGTCTCTATTTTGGAAACCTTTTGCAAGTTTGATACAAATTTACGGTGGTTCTTAAATGAAGCCGTTATTAGAATTAAAAACTGGTGTTTAATTGTAAATTCTTAAAGTGTAAAGGGTCCTTGTGTTAATAGTGTTAGTTAAAAAGTTTATCATGTTAACACAATTTATTCCTTTTATTGCTTTTATATTCATTAATTTTATTTTATTTTTAAAGAAAAAGAAATATTTTCTGTAAATTTCCCTATTCGATTCCGTTTTCGCGATTTATCAAATTAATCTGAAAAACATCAGGTTTGTTCGCAATTCGATTCCGGTCATATTCATATCTAAAGTTTACCGATTCATCAAGATTCATTAATAGTTACTTTTCCGACAATTTTTGACAAAATAATAAGCTAGGGTTTGTGCGGAATGCAAACATGAGCATTTTGATGTCGATTTCGTGTTTTAATTCGTAAAAACAAAGAAGAAATCGCAAATTTAAGTTTTCCGGCAAATTGCCATATTTTCCGGTGACGGGTTCTGAAGTTCATTTTGGCCCGGGTTTGTGCACGGTGGAAATCTGAGTCGATTGGTATCAGTTTTGAGTTTTTACTCAAAGAAAGGAGGGAGAAATCGTAAATTTTGTTTTCCCGACGCGTTTTGAATTTTCTAACGAACTGTTGAACATTCCGACCGCCATTGTTTCTTACATTTAGCGAGCTAAATTACAAAACTTTTATTCATAGAGCTCGTAAAATTTTATAAATTTTACAAACAATCACATGTTTATCTCAGTGACAACAGGAAAAACTATTTGACCAACACTAAATTTACAATTATACACCATTTTTAAAATCTAATGACACTTAACGGCTTCATTTAACAATCACCATTAATTTGTATCAAATTTGCAAAAGGTTTCCGTAACAAGGACCAAAAATGCAATGAACCCTGAAAAGATCCTGGACCTGCAAAAATATACAAACCACAGGGACCAAAAATATAATTAACTCTTTATAAAATTTGTTGAAGATATAATGTTGCAATTAGAGATTGCAAAAAAACCCGCATCCAATAGGGATACTCGAAACCCGATATTTTTGGTCCGGGTTTGGGTCCGGGTATGCGGGTCTAGGGCCGGGTATGCGGGTCTAGGGCCGGGTATGCGGGTGGTTTTATCTTTTTCTCCGGGTCCGGGTCCGAGGACGGGTTTAAATGAAAACCCGCATACCCGGCCCGTATACCCGAAACTAGACCCGGATCCATATCCCCCCCCCCCCGGTTTTAATTAGATAAATATTGGAAACTATAAACCAAAATGTGTCATTTGTAAAAAAAAACTCCAAGTAAATATGGTCAGTGTTAATGAACCTAACAGAAACTTAGCTATAATTGTTGTATGATAATTCATGGCAACACAAAAACAAAGACATACAATATCTTATATTTATACTTCATAAACTCTTGGATGTCAAACCTCAATGAATGCCATGACTTTATGTTTCTTCAAAAGTGTAAAAGTTTCAGTCGTACATGGTTTGATTAGTATGTTAACGAACCCCTTATTACCTGCGGGGAAACCCGTTACCCAATGGTTAGTTGGTAAATAGGACCTGTCGGGTCCGGATCCGGGTCCGAGTTGGAGCGAGAAATTTTAATCGGGTCCGGGTCCGGGATTACTAAAACCCGGACAATATCCGGCCCGTTGTCATCCCTAGTTGCAATATGATACATTAATATTTTCAACTAAAAACAAAATGAGTATGAAATTATATATCAATATTAGATTTCTCAATTAGACTATGAGGAATGGGACAACTTTGAGCTCCCCACATGGGGGCGACTTTCGCCATGTGGCGGAGACTTCCCTAAAGAGTTACCCCTCTTTTCTTTTTTGGAGTGAGACAACTCTTTGGGAGAGTCTCCTTTAATTTTTTTTTGTTTTTTTTCGATTTTGTTTTTATAAAATGTAAATTTAAGTAACATATATAAATAATATATATAAAATAAATACATATATTTTACTAATTTATATAAAAAAAACATAATTTTATTCCAAACATCACACAATACAACTAAACAATTATTTCAAACATCACAGTATCACACAATGCAACTAAACAATTATTCAAAACATTACAACTAAACGATTAAATTTTTTTTTTAAACTTCAGATTGTTTCGTACCAATTCTCACTCCTGCACGTGATGAATACTGTTTCGAGATACCTTGGTGTACTCGGCCATAGTTCATCGTCGTGACCTTGGTTCACACGGTTGAACATCATATCAAATACGTGAATGTTGGTGCGCATGCGGTGCCGTTTAGCGGCCATCGCGTCTGAATTTCGATAGGTCGATGGTTGGTTTTCATAAGTGAGGAAAAAATGGATCACTTTCGACCAAAACGTACGTTCCCTTTCGTAGTTACAGCACAACGGGTTTTCTGACACCTCGACCCAAGCTCGTGTCAAACTTATTTCTTCGGACCGAGTCCAAGCCATTTGATTATAGAGAGAAAAAATAGAAGATTTTGAAAATGTAAAGATAAAAATGGAAGATAAAAGTATAAAAATGAGACCAAGTGATATGGATTATTTATAAGGGGTTTAATTAAAAAAAATTAAAAAAAAAAACAAACGGCTAGTGCAACAATTGGATTTCTTGAAAAACTTGTAGGTTTTGGGCGATCAATATTTCTCGGGTTTCTTTTCTTTTTTAGCTTTGTCACCCCTCGGAGCGGTGTGCTGGGCGGTTTTGGGGTGGTGTAGGGCGGCGACGGGGCAATTAACGCCCCTCTCCTCACAGTCTTATCTTTACTTCTTCATAAAAAATACTAATTATCTCATTTTAAACTTTATACTTTTAAATAACTCAAAATACTCATAACTTTCAATATTTTCTCAACTCACACATTATATCTACTCAAAATACATCTTTATCTATCCAAACTAACCCTTAAAGTTATATTTAGGGAATCTCATCCTTCTTTTATCCATTAATTTAAACATTTTCTTCTAATATACTTATAATATCTTTATTATAATTATTTACAATAAAAATCTCGCAATACATTAAAAAACTACATTACATCGTTCACATTAATTACTTTTACATTACGCAACCACCATCGACCGTCGCCGTCACGACCATCGCTCGCCACCGTCATCGTTGTCGCATTGTGCGGGTAGTTCTCTAATTTTTATGTAAGATATTAGAATGTTTTGTCATATTTTAGTTAGAGAACAAAATTATATATAAAGGGTGTGATTAATCCGTCAAATTCATTAGCTTAAAAATCCTCTTAATTCTTATGATTGTGACATGTGAAAATTCAATGAGCAAGATTAGGCAAAAAAATTAAGTGGAATCCACTTATCACATTCATAAAGTTTTAATTAGGATGATTTTTAGGCTAATGTTTAGAAGGATTAATGATTTCCATCGTATAAATCTACCAAATTACTACTACTCAAATGGAAAAAGAAAACACGTCATGCTGGATGAGGATCCCCTAAAGTTGAGTATAACTTTACTAGTGAAGTTGGTTGAATCATGACCATTGGATTAAAATTAAAGGTCAAGATTTAAAACTCAAGGACAAAATTTTTAACTTAATTAGTAAAGTTGGTTTGAATTTTTTTGGATCTCAATCCCATCATGGCTACAATTGCGTCCAGCTCAGGATGTGTAACTGAACAATACGTAGTGACGCCGTTAGTGAATTGGCACTGTTTACTACTTTTGTAAATATTCCGTCTATTTTTATAGTGACGTGGATGCGACACTAGTACACTACATAGTCCCGTGGTGAAGATTGTAGAATAATTGTGATGACACATTGACCATACTTGACACGTAATCATATCTATCATAAACCACTACAAATAATGTTATATTTGTTTACATTTTTAGTTAGTATAAACAAATTAAAAATTTTGTCACGCTTTTATATGTGTAAAATTATGTAGAACTAAAGGTGTGTAGAAATTTTTTCACACTAAAAAGTGTGTAGAATTAAAAGTTTACACTTTTTAGTGTGAACTTTCATAATTATTTTGTAAAATCTCATTTGTTCACGCTACCTTAGAATAATTGTGATGACGCATCGACCATACTTGACACGTAATCATATCTATCATAAACCATTACAAATAATGTTACATTTGTCTACATTTTTAGTTAGTATAAACAAATTAAAAATTTTGTTACACTTTTATATGTGTAAAAATATGTAGAACTAAAGGTGTGTGAAAATTTTTTCACACTAAAAAGTGTGTAGAATTAAAAGTTTACACTTTTTATTGTGAACTTTTAATTCTACACTTTTTAGTGTGAAGAAATTTCTAAATACTTTTAGTTCTATATATTTTTACACACATAAAAGCGTGACAAAATTTTTAATTTATTCACACTAACTAAAAGTATGAATAAATGCAATATTATTTGTAGTGAAATATTTTTTGCTGTAACCTTATCGACGAGTTAATTACTTACTCATCTATTCGACGGAACAAAATCAATCATAACCGAAAGAAAATCTCTAGTCAACATGAAATCTCAATTTTGTTCATATTTAAACTTGAACTATAATTACCTTATAATTGTAATGATTAGATATCTCATTTCAACCATTTGAATTGGGTCGATATATATCAAAACATATAGATATGCTAATTACGAGTATTTTACTTCAAAGTTAAATATCTTGGAATAAAATCATTCTCCAGTTAGAGTTTTCAAAATATCAATTATTTCTGAAGTAACTTGTCTTAATCTATAAACCGAACAAAGGAAACATTATATGTTACTCCGTTTCATAACTTAGATTTAGTGACCTATGTTCTACGACGCTAGTCATGATCATGCATTATATTTCGTTTCATTTATGTGACTAAAATCAAATAGAATAAAAACATGACAGTCGACAAGCATACTCTCGTGGTTTTTTGGAAAAAAAAATTATAGTTTTTTTTTTTTAGGCATCAACGGGTAAATGGCTAACATCCACTACACGGATGCACCCACGCCGGTTTAACTCCTGGCAATGCCTTAAAGGGTTTGCTCCCCATATGTTAGATGGGTATAGCATTGCTAAGGCTACATCACCACATTTGCATGTGACAGTATTCGAACATGAGATCCCTATGAGGAAACCACTTTGTGTGTGGTTCAACATTTTGTATTATTTTTATCAAAATTGATATAAATAAGATAAAGATACGTATTTGATGATCTATATGCATTATGTTGACGGACATTAGATGTTTACGTTGAAACTTAGATACAAGAGTGACGTTTATTTGTTGCACTTCTTTAAATGATAGTCTAGCATATGGTCAATATCTTATTGTTTATGATACGTGCAAAGTTTCATTATTATATTGTGAGTTTTTTTTAATGTCGTATACCGACTGAATGTTTGAAAAAAAAATTAGATAGATGTATATCCACGTAATGCGATAATAGAGTAATTTATTAAATTAACTAGCTTATTAAATTTTGCAAAAAGTCATCTTTGATATGCTTTTACAAAAAGCTATTTTTAGCTTTAAAATACTAATACAATCTTCATAAAAATGTTTGTTTGAACTTGAGATGTCAACTTAATTAATGTATATTGATACCTCAACGAGCTAACCAACTTCTTTGATTGAATATTTACATGAATTAAAAATAAGGGTTAAGTACAAAAATCATCCCTGTGGTTTGTCAAATTTGCAGTTTTCATCCCTTCGTAAACTTTTTGGCTAAAATCATCCTTGTGGTTTGCATTTCGTCCCTACTTCTGTTAAGTCCCACCATGTGCAAGTCATGTGATGGAAATTTTTGTCATTACACTCCACTTCTTCCTCTAATTCTTTAGAACCGTCCATGTGGTTTGTCCGTTTTGCAAATTTCATCCCTATTATTATTATTTTTTTAATTCAAACATTTATTCATAACGTGTCAAAACCCGACCCAACCCGACCCAACCTGGCCCAACCCGAAACCCGGTATGAACCAAAATCAAACCAATGATCCCGCCCGTTACCTTATCGGGCGGTTTGGTTCGGGAGGGCCTAGGACGGGTCTCGGATTTTTCGGGTCATATGTTAATCCCTAGGTTGATTTCGTAGGACAAACAAAGTATCAGAAATGGGTAGTTGATAAAAGATGTTTTTACTACTTTTCCAGACTTCGAAAAAAAAATTGTCGCCCACTCATTTCTGATACATTGTTACTTAGGTATTTTCAATACCGATGTTAACTAACATCCTTTTTCGATAAAGCTAACCATTACCCTGCTTCTTTAAATGGGACTTATTGTTTATACATATCATAACATTCGTAAATATATATGTATGTAAATAAACGATTATGCAGACAATGTATTTGATTAAATATCTGAATTTTTTTTAAAAAACTACAAGGATGAAAATTGAAAAAAAGAACAAACTACGGGGATGATTTTAGAGAAGTGAGAGAAAAAATGGAGTGAAATTACAAAAATGTCTCTCACGTTACTTGCACATTGGGGGACTTAACAGAAGTAAGGACGAAGTGCAGACCACAGGGATGATTTTGACAAAAAAGTTAATAAGAGGATGAAAACTGTAAATTTGACAAACCACAGGGATGATTTTTGTACTTAATCCTAAAAATAAATTGTTGTCATGTTGCATCTAAAGAATGAAATACGTACCAAAAATGTAAATACTAGAAATTAACTTTTTTATCCTAAAATATAAGAAATTAACCTAAAATATAAGCGACGTATCAAATTATATATAATACTAAGGGAAATGGCATGATGCGTGGCGAGTTACTATTCGTTCACCGTACATCCTGGGAAATGGCATGATGAATAGTAACTCGCTTGCATGGCGAGTTACTATTCGTTCACCGTACATCCTGAACCACTATTTAGATTTTGCCACATTGCACTCCGTTCGGGTTTTCAAACACAAGTTATTTATTGGGTTTTTGCACATTTTTACACTTTTGGGTTTCCAACTAATATATTGCAACTTTTTCGTTATCATATCCCGTACAATTATACCACATATCATTATGTACCACTATTTTGTTTTTTATCGTACTTTTTTCATCTGTGGTTTAACTAATATATTAAAAACTTACATTCAATTTTTTTATCACACTTTTCTCCTTTGTGGTTTTAAATAATATATAGAAAACTTACATTCAAATTTGTTTCTTTCATTTAAAATTTTTGGTTTATTGTACATGTAAATTATATGTATTTGTTACTATAAACTTTAAAAAACATTTGCGGTATTGACTTTAGACAAACATGTATTTCATATGTTAAAGCTTTTAGCTAACATATATAACGACATATTATCAATAACAAAATCTAATCACAATAGTTGAAACCCCACAGAAGTAACTTAACGTGGTTTTGTCCTTAAATAAATATATTATTTGAAACAAACCTATCAAAAACAGTTACAACACCGCAACACGGGGCCAAATATTTTTACTAGTTATCATTATTAGAAATCAACTTTATTTCTAACAATGCTAATCTGATAAAGTTTGTTTATTGTTAAGATGTAAATGATACTATTTCTAACAATTATGGTAGTTTTTTAATGATAATAATGTAACTAAAGATCGTTTTCATTTTACGAATTTATTCATTTTTAGTAAGCTACCCCAATTCCCAAACGCTGCTTAATGGTATCAATCGGTCACCAACAAGTGGATACGGATTCAAACTCATAACCCTTTATTCACCAAAGTCGTCATTGACCAAGATGAACTTTATAGATTCACTTTTTGGTTTCAAATGATCTAAACAAACACAACCCCAACAATCACCGAGAAAAATGGACAAAAACGATGAAATATAATGAAATCGACTAAACAAATGTTGGTGGCACAGTTTTATCATCACATTCACAGTCACAGGATAGAAAGGACGTACCAGTATAGCTTATAGCAGCTAGTATTATATAGGCTATGTGGTCTATATATGTTGCATGTGATTAACAGGCATAGGTTCTTGTGCAAGAGTTCAAACCTAGGATAACAACCACATAAATTTAAGCGAAAATGGAAAAAAGTTTAATTTAATATCTTGGTATACGTTCGATGTTGTCATATCCAATTCTAGTTTTATTTAAAATTTAGAGGAATGATTAATCTCTTTAATTAGCTTAAAAATCCTTGGAAGTATAATGATAACAAACAATAAAAAAGATTAAAATTAAAGAAAAAATTTAACAAATCTACATGTCATCATCTTATGCTTTTAGGCAGGATGGAACTAGAAATTTTACTATGAGAGAACAAATTTAAAAGTCATGTATCATACTCAGGTTGGTCCCGAGATTTTTGATGCCTAGGACGATGTGTTGGAAGATGCCTTTACTAAATTTTGTAAAGAGATTCCGCATTATTATTTAGATGTTTTGGAAATAGTCAAACTAGAAACTAATTTTTATGTTCATTTTTCCTTGTTTAGAAAAACAATTAAAATTCAGAAAAATGAATCTAGCTAGTAAAATATGACGGTATTTTAAAAGTCATATTATATCGAAAGAACCAATCAAAAGTTTTCTTCTTACTAGTCAAAATGCCTATAACATCTACCATGATTAGAATTTCTATAAAACTTTATAGTTTTTTAACACTAATAATTAATGATCCAATTCTTAAGTGCTAATAACAAATATCGAAACATATAATATTTAATATGGATATGAAATCTTACAGTTTTGAATTATTGTGTTGTTACTAAAAATTATTCTCTAAAACAAAAATACATACATGTAAATTGTAAAGTTTAAGATAAAAAAGTTTGTTAATAAAGTAAAAGGGTAACTATGTTCATCTCAATAAAATAGAAAGGACTTAAAAGGGTCAAAACATCAAAGTAATGATTATGGATCGTTTTCTTCCCAGCCCCTGTACCATTCTCTATCTCTGGTACAACCCAACACCATTTTAACAACCCAACACCATTAAAACCTAAATTTTTTTATCCATTGTGACTTAAATGATAAAGCTATAAACTATACAAAACACGTTTTCGTTTTCATCTATTTAGTATTTTTTCAGTGCAAAATTCTAAATATACTTTTAAAAACTAAAAAAAATTACAAATTGTATTAAAATTGGAGTGGGGGCAACTGCCCCATTGCCCCCATGCTAAATCTGTCTTTGCTTTTAAGATGATTTTTAAGCTAACTTTTTATTAAAATGTCATCCACATTACTGCCAATAATTTAGTTGTACTCGCTCTATTACACACACACTCTATATATATATATATATATTTTATTATGTATACAGATATATAAAAAAAAGCTGTTAAATGTTACTGTATATATAAGGAGTATATATTATTGCATCATGACAATTTTATTATGTACTCGTAATACATCGTGTAAAAAAAGTGTTGAACACTTTGAATGGTTGAAGGCTATACTACAATTTAACATTAGTTGTTAGGTTAATATAGTCACCTTTATCTTGAGAATCTATTTTTTTTTAAGAATAGTAAGAACTTTTAAATTTTATATTGAATCACATCTTTTTTTTTGTTCATTTACATGTGAACGTCATAAAAACATATGTTGTAGAAGAAATGTTTTTTTAAAACCTTATATATAGCCGCACGCCAACATTCGTTACTCTCATCGTTGCCGCCATTACATCGCCATCACAATTGTCACCTCCGCTACCGCCACACGCCACCACCACCCATCACCGTCATCACCGCCGCATCGTGCGTATACTCTTCTCGTAATTAGTTAATGAAGTCAACTTATTTGATGGATGCATTTCAAGTTTTACCGTACGTGATGTCAATGGGGTAAAATTGATTGAGATCGGTTGATCGCTGGAGGTCTCGTCAGAAAGTAATTAATATTAGTAAAAAGGTAGAAGCACATGCGATTATATTAATGTCGGGCGTTTTAAATTGGTAAAGTAAGGCGGCTGGTATCCCGACCAGACTTTTGGTAATTAAACCAGACTATTTGCAGCAATTATTGCTGCAAAATAGTGGTATTTTTGTCCATATCCAACTATTTGCAGCGATTACTGACAGGGGCCCGCTATTTTTTTTGCCATACTTGCCATTACAGATAGGGGCCCACACTATTTGCAGCGACTATCGCTGCAAATAGTAGGTGTGGTCGAGATACCAAAAAAGCTTAGTTGGGATACGGTTGGCAATTACAAAGTCTCTATGACTTGAGTTTTTAATCCACAAAGGTTACTTGCAGTCTTGCATGGTCCCCCAACTCTGCTATATCCAAGATAAATACATTTTATATCTATATCGAGACAAAGTACTACTGCATTGCAACGGTGAGACGGTAGGAGTGATAAGTCATAGAGTATGATAAGTCATAGGGCATGATAGGTCATAGAGTGTGATAGTCAGATGGCTTAGTCGTACGGGCTACGACCTCGGATTTGAAAATTCGTCGAAAGTATATTGAATGACATCTCTAATGAAAGAACATGAAATTTTAAGAACACTCTAATAATATTTATAATTTATTGATGTACGGTTTTTGAGATATAAAGATTTTGAATAAATTAGAGGAATAAAATGATTCATGGAGAAGAGAGAAAATGTGTGGTTAAGATTTGAGAAGTGAAAAAAAAAATGAGTGGTTATGATTTCTTCTAAAAGTATTATGAATAAGTGACATGGGTATTTTTATGTTTTCACTTACTTAAAGTTGAAAAAATAGAGGGAACAAATGTTTTATAATGTAGTGGAGATAAACATTTAAAAATTTTACACTATCATTGAATTTCTTAATATTTCAATTCAAAAGATACTTAAATATTTTTATCATTAAACTTAAATGATATGTCTGGAAAAATAAAAGTGTTAAAAGCTTAATTTTAATAGCTTATATAGTGTCCTTCCGCTTGCATCGTTGGGACATAGGGAAAAAGTCTTCCAATGAAGGAACGGATGTGAGTTCGAACCAGAGGGAGCAAGGGTTTTATCTCTAATTAATGTCGTGTCTTCGGACGACTAGTTAGGGAATTTTTCCTCCTACCGGGTATTAGAGGGTAAGAAAGTATGTAAAACTAATTTGTGTTAGAGCTTTCGTTGCGATGATTAATCTACATCTTTCAAGAAAGAATAAAGCTGACATAGTTATAACTTCTGTGGTTTTCTTGCGGTCATCTTTTTCTGCAACATTAGCCCATGTCGTTAAATCTTTTGCAATAATGGTCCCCATCAGTTAACGCTTGTTAAATTTTTTCTCAACATAGTCCCTGTTGTTAAAACATTTACAATAATGGTCCCCATCAGCTAACGTCTGTTAAGTTTTATTAAGGTGTTCAACGGAAGTTACAAAAAATGCTGCAAATTAGGTCCTTTTTTTCAACAAAGGGTTAGCTCCTAAAGTTCTTATATTTCTATGGCACTTTCCATTTCTTTTTGCATTTCATATATAATAGTATAATTTAGTGCGTTTTTCATTACTTTTTTTTTTCACGTTTTGTCACATTTTTTTCAATTAATCATATATATTTGATACATTATTAACATTCGTTTTTTCCCCTTGAACTATTCATAGAGCTGATGTAACATCCCGAAAATTTTATTTAACAGTTGACTTGAGTCGTTAAGTCAACCTTGCGTGTCCGTTAAGTCTCTAGGAGATTTAATGATTATGTGTATTTAATGTGTTATATGTGTAAAACTTTAATGCCTTAATGCTTGATGTAATTATGTGTTTAAGGTGTATTTTAAATGCCTTAGAGGTGCTTCAAGTGTTTAATGTGTTGTAAGTATTCCCAATAGGTCATATTAGCCTAATGTGAGTCATAAGAAAATCTAAGGACTAAGTTTTGACATATGTGAAAACTAAAAAACGGGATTAGGGCTCACTAATCAAATCATTAGCCCCAAAATCAGATCTCACTCTCCTACTTTGAACCCTAGAACCGCCCTCTTTCTCTTGAGCAATCATAGTACGTTTCTTGCGATTTCGGGTGGATTTATGATCAATCGATGCACGTATTCAATCCATTAATAATCCTCCAAGGTATAGATCAAAGTCTTTGCTGAAAATCAGTCAATTCCATCCATATATTTCGTCCATACCTGGACTTGTTGAGTTTTGATTGATAGGAAACGTTTTTGTTGTTAGATTTGACGATTTTGGGTCATGCAGCGATTGTTATTGCAATCAATTGGTATCTTGAGAATTCCTACAGGTATGAAATTGTTGTCAATTCCATTTTTATGTATGAATAGAACCAATATAGGGTTCACATCTGGTCTTAAGGTGTGATTTGGATTTGATTGCGTTTGTGAGCCGATTTAGGTCAAATCGGGTGTCAAATCAATTGTACAATGTGTGTAATGAATCTATAAATCAATTGATGATTTCATAAAGTCAAATGATTCATATTGTGGTATATATGAACTGTAAAGGTCGTGGTCGTTTTTCATGGATGTTTGAGGATCGAAATTGCTTTCAAAACGATAAGGATTTCAAGCCCTGATTCTGTTGTCATATTGCAAAAATCATATCTTTTTGATATAAATGAGATAAGAGATGAATCTTATATTTTTGAAGAGGTTTATGTGTCCCCTAGTTGCCCATAGGTATGCGAAAAATGTCTATTTCCAAAAGTTAATAGATGGTTTTGTAACCTTATCCGGATGGGTCTATGCAAGTTTAATGACTATGAACTCGATATAGGTCACTCGGGATAATTGTGAAGCTTATTAACTTGTGTTTGGTGTATCGTTGTGCTCGTCATCAGGTAAGATACACTACTTTGTCACGCTAAGGGTTCGACGAAAGCATGGTTTTCATATATTAACTTCCCAGATGGTATCTTGTTTGCTTATGGGTATTCGGGATTATACGGGAGGTGATATGGGCTATGTATATGCATATTGAAGCCTGAAATGCTACCCCAATGACATGAGATGATATGAATTGTTATAATACACTATGATATGATATGTTTTTGGATGATATGTTATGCAATGTCTTGAGATGAATTGAAATGTTATATATGTTAATCATATGTGAATTGTGCATGATTACATGGCTTGTTCATCTAATTCACTAGACTTATTAAGTTGCCATGACACGTGCACGTTTAAAGGCCCAAACGTAAAAAATGATATGTGCTAATGTTTAGGTATTGTGGATACCTAAACTATATGTGATGTAAACCGAGCTCGTAAATGGCGTGAGAAGTGTTAAGCTTAACCCGTACATGCCTTTGTCAGGGTTGTACGTTTGATGTGGTTGCTTGGGTGGCTCCTTGAAACGAGGTACAACGTGGAGAGTAATACGGGAGGTTTTACCAACCCCACTTGTCTTGTACATACAGATTACTCAGAGATTGGTTTGTCATTCCTTAACGACATTGATGAACAACCATAAGGTTTAACCATCTAGTCGGGTGGGACTTATGTCACCACTATGATGATGCGTTAATGTGATATGTAAAGATGCTGAAGATGACTAGGCACAATTAGGGTGGTTCATCCTAATATGAAAGATATTGATGCTATGATATGTATGTGAGATGATATGTGTCTTAACGACTTAATATGACCTTTATATAATGTTTTAAATGGACAAACGTTTTATAGACTATGTGTTATCTTACTTAGCTAATTCGTTAGCTAACACTTGCTCTTTTAAAATGTGTTGTTCCCTCAGGTTCAACTTTAGTGAGCAGGTAGATGTGAGAAGACGCGAGACATGGGTAGATGATCTTGAAGCTGGCTATAGTTTACCCATAGTGGCTGCTTGCTTTAGACATTTGCTTTATGTTTAGATAATAATGACTTGTATTGATAATGTAGTCGGTTGTTTAATGTTGGGCAACCGATGAGTTTCCATTTGAACTTATTTTGATGATATGGCTAGTAACACCATTTAATGAATAAACAAAACATATTATGTTGGTTTGACTTTTAAAGTTTACTTCTGCTTTCTTTTGACGCCGTTAGGCGAAACTTTTTGGAAATTCATGTTTTTAAATGATGAGTGTTACAATTGATCAATTAATGATTAATATAACTTATGTTTGTACACGACAACACATTTTAGATACACGTTTAAATACGAAACAAATGAGTGTATCTCCCGCCAGTATAAACTTTTTGAAAGCAACATTATTTTTCCAGAGGCAACGTCCGGGTTACATATCTAGTTTCATTGTAAAAGACCGCTAGTTAGAAACTAACCGGCCAAAAAACCATACAAATTAAAATATAATATCTATAATATAACTAAAATAGGGGGTTGGGGGTACACTTGGCACTCCTAATCTCCCTTCTTTAACCTAATATTCCCTCCTTATTAATCCTCTAATTTTTAATATTTATTTAATAGAAATGACCGACCTTTAATAAAAAAATCTTTATTATTAAAAAAACCTACGTCAAAAAAGAAGAAGCTATGATCGACTACCAAAAAGGTTTTTGTTTTTTGTTTTTTTATTTAACTAAAGTTGAAAAAAATGGTAAACTGAAATCAATATTTATATGGAGTTAATTTTCATATGTTTCTTCTTTAGCTTTCGTATTGATTAAGTTGTGATATTAGTCATACACTTTTTGTTTCTCTTTTTATTTAACTATAGTTGGGGAAAAAAGGGTAAACTGAAATTATATATGGAGTTAATTTTCATATGTTTTTCTTTAGCTTTCGTATTGATTAAGTTGTGATATTGGTCATACACTTTTTGTTTCTCTTTTTATTTAACTAAAGTTGGAAAAAAAAGGTCAACTGAAATCAATATTTATATGGAGTTAATTTTCATATGTTTATTCATTAGCTTTGATATTAATTAAGTTGTGATATTGGTCATACACTTTTTGTTTTTCTTTTTATTTAACTAAAGTTGGAAAAAAAAGGTAAACTGGAATCAATAGTTATATGAAGTTAATTTTTATATGTTTATTCTTTAGCTTTCGTATTCATTAAGTTGTGATATTGGTCATACACTTTTGTTTTACAATTATTATAAGATTTATATAGCTTGAGACTACCCGTCGAATGGACGGACCTGAACACTAGTTTATTATATTATTTATACAACAACTGGATATTTATATCCCACTAACTTTTGATCAAAAATGGATTCCTGATTGTTAATTCGTAATCCAGTCATATACTCATATCCATCCATTTCAATTTTCGAATTGTGTACTGCATCTTATTTGGAACGCTCTTCGTTTCCCTCCTTTTTGTTAGGTATCCAATGGGTTTGTTTGACCTCCTTTTAAGGAACTTAAATGTTTATTCGTATTTTCTTGAAGCTATTAAGCTCCTGGGAAGTGGTAGGATGATGAGTTTTCTATATAAAAAAAAAAACTTGTTAAAGTTTTTTTATTTAGGAATAATCCTCACAACTATATGTCTTGTAATATTTACAATATGAACTAACTTTTTGTTATTAAAACATGGATTCATTATTGTTAATTTGTCATTTACTCTTCTTCCATCAAACACCACTCAATCTATCGCACTCTGCATTTATCATGTGTACCATTGTCTCATGATACCCTACTTTTTTCTCCATCCATTTTCAATGGTATATATACTATGCCTTTTCTAGAACTGTTATAACGACCCGTCCCATGTTAAAATAGGAGTATAAGTTTTAAGTTGTGAGCTACTAGCCTACTAATACCTTCCGCCATTGTTTTAAGTTGTAAGGTGTTAGGTCACTTCATTGCTTCAACCTTTAGGGCGTTACAAGAACTTGCTAGTTGGTGTCTATGGTATCTAGTTATCTGGCATTTAATAAAATATTTATTTTCTAAATAATAAAAAAAATACATTGTGTTAATTAGTTCAATATGATAATTATTATTTTTATACGAATCATAAACACATATTTTCATATTTTTGGAAAGTCAATACTTCATTAAATGCATGATATATATATATATATATATATATATATATATATATATATATATATATGGAAAAGTGAATATAAGGTTGTCCGGCATCTAAGCTTAAATGTGAACCCTTTACATACAAATTTTTTTAATATTTCTTGATTAATGAATAAATGTTTGGCCTCCATAAATTTTATGGATTAAAAAAACAATATGTGAATGTTCCACACCTAAGCTTAGATACCTAACAACCTTATATTCTCATCCCCATATATATATAGAAAAGTGAGTGTGGGGTTGTCACACACCTAAGTTGGGTAAAAAACCTCTCACATATGGATATTTTAATATTAATGAATAAATGATGGCCCCCTGATTTCTTTGAAAAAAAAAATCAAGATGTGAGGGGTTTTTCGTCAAAGTTGAGTGGTGCTGTCCCATACATTCACTTCCCCTTATTTATATATATATATATATATATATAATATTTCCATAAATGAAGACTTTAGAAACATTAGTTAGTAGATCCCTATCTCATAAGGTAACCAATGGATGCTCGGCTTAACACTATAAGGAGACTAATAGTTTATCTGTATTATAGCTCTAGCTTAAAAAGTGTTCTGATGAGCTCCTAACTAGTAACTCCTAAGATAATATGTGCACAAATTGTTTTCTTTTTTTTTTTTTTTGAAATTTAACTTTTATTAACACAGCCAAACCACCAACGAAATGGCTTGGCAAACTATACAACCATTATTACAAAACGAAACTACACCAGCTTTCCCAACTAATTGTACAATGTTTTTTCCTATTTCTATACCAAAGGAAGCCTAAAGAACGTATATCTTGAAAAATCTTTTCCGTATTGGCCCCGCCGTTGTTAAATCTCCTATCGTTTCGTGCCTTCCAAATACACCAACACGCTACGAAGACAATGCACTTAATGGTTTCTTTCTCCGTCCTTCCCATACTCCCAGGATGGTAAAAATCAAACAGGTCCTTGACTGAAAACAGATAGATGGGAGGGATTTTACACCAATTACTTATTCTTTGCCAAATCTGTGTCGACACTATGCATGAGCAAAACAGATGCTCATTAGTTTCCTCTTGCTGGTCACAAAGGTTGCACATGCCCGCATCGAAATAACAGTTCCTTTATTTGAGAGCCATAAGTGTAGGTAATCGGTCCATAGCTAACCTCCACATTAGAATGTTACACTTAATCGGAACCCACTTGGACCAGTTGAAAATAAACCGATCCCTGTAATCTCTATCTCCTCTCAGAAATTCCTTGACTGCCTTCACAAAGCATGGAAATGGTGTGTATAGGCAAAAACACCACCTCCCCTAAATAAAAACGTTTGTTGAGTTTTTTTGAGTTTCTTTCTAAAAGAAGTTATAAAGACTTAAAATCTATAACGAACTTCAACAGAAGGTGAATATTACCTTCCTTCAGGCTATAATATAAATTTTAAATATATTCTAAATAGCATAAATTATTCAAAAATTCAGACCATTGTAGGCTTAGACTACCAAGCAAGTTTGAACTACCCACTTACCCAATACATCTTTCGGCCCATCTTTGTCCACCATCATTAGTTTTTGGCGTATATCACTAAATCTATTTTAAATTATTGTATTGTACAAAATTTTGATATATATGATGTTGTATGACTAAAAACTAGGGGTGGAGATCCTCTAGGTGTTGTTTCTAATTTGAGGGGCCAAACTAGTGTTTAGTGGTGTACGAATCGCTACAATTTTATCTATTGGAGTGTGTTTAATTTTAATTACTTTTGTATTTGGGTTCCTTCATTCCTGTAAATTTCCTAATTAACTAATTCATTTAAGAGAAATGCTAGATTCATAAACAATTTACAAACAAATGGTTGCAAACTGTGATGTGAACCAATCACCAAAGAGAAAAAAAAAAAGAATCAAAAACATAATTTGATTTGATTGGTTGAAGATTCATTTATAAACTTTTATTTATAATTTTTTTTTGTCAATCTAACATTTCTCTTCATTTAATCAATTTGGAAAATATTAAATGTTAACAACTAATATTTGTCGTTTTTAAATAGATAAGTAATACGGTACGAGAGAACGCATGTACATATAAAAGATTAATTTAGCACATATTCAGAAGATTCAAATTCAAATGATCTAATATTTGAGCTATATATATATAATTGTTATTGTTATATATATATATATATGAACAATATATATATATATATTATATATATAATACTCCGGTGAGAACACTCTTCAAATAAGAACGGTGAGAATACCTTAAAAACATCATTTTGATGCATTAAAAGTTCATAAAACTAACATATTGCATAACTAATTATCATTATTTAAATGTTTAACAACACATTCATCCGTCAAAATCGAAATATTCATGTTTTTTGTTGTGCATCCATCTTGGATGCATATTCATCAAAATGATACATCCAACAAAAAACGTGATTTTTTTTTATTTTGATGAATCAATGTGTTGTTAAACACTTAAATAATGATAATTAGTTATGCACTACGTCAGTTTTATGGACTTTTAATGCATCAAAATGATGATTTTAAGGTGTTCTCGCTGTTCTTATTTTAAAACTGTTCTTATTTGATTGTCCCCCTATATATATATAGTGAAAAGTTATTTTGAGAACCTTTTTTTTTGCGAGAACCTTTGTGAACTTTTCAAATCAAGTCCAACCGATGATTAATCTTTACATGAAAATTATTTTTTGATTCTAACTTATGTGTAATTTTGAAGTTTATAATTGTGTGGAGGCATGGATTATCATCCGTTATACAATTATGTGGAGATTTGGATTCTTGATCACATGTGCACGAATATTGCATAAAACAACCTTTTTTTTGCGAGAACCTTTGAGAACTTTTCAAATCAAGCCCAACCGATGATTATTCTTTACATGAAAATTGTTTTTTGAATAACTTCTGTGTAATTTTGAAGTTTATAATTTTGTGGAACATGGATTATCATTCGTTATACAATTATGTGGAGATTTAGATTCTTAATCACATGTGCACGAATATTGCTATGATCACATGTATGCAAGTCGATCACATGTAATCATAGCAATATTCGTGCACATGTGATCAAGAATCCAAATCTCCACATAATTGTATAACAAATGATAATCCATGCCTTCACACAATTGTAAACTTCAAAATCACACATAAGTTATTCAAAAAACAATTTTCATGTAAAAAATAATCATCGGTTGGGCTTGATTTGAAAAGTTCTCAAAGGTTATCGTAAAAAAAAGTTCTCAAAATAACTTTTCACTATATATATATAATTGCTGATCGATCTTCACGTCTTATATGTCTATGTCAGTTTAACACGCAGATGAAGTGGACGCTTCGTATCATTTCTTTTGACCGGCTTGTTCAATGATTCAGACACATCTATTAAAGAATCACAATTGAGTGACAAATATGATTATGAAACAAATTCGAATGAAAGGATGAGGACATTGGTACATAGCTTTGATTAAGTAGTTCAATATGACAATATGCATATGCATACTATATAAAATTTACCACGAGCTTCTGATAATTGAATTGTTGTGTACTTGTATTGGTGTACAAACAGGTGTATTTGTAGACAAGGTTTGTTTTTCTATTGTTATAAAGTACCAATTCAGTTCATACAATTATGTTGAAAGCTATGTAACAATAAATTCAGATAATTATGGTTATATCAATAAGTACTTGTATGTACACATGTATTAGGCTATCTCCAATGAGTTGCCCTTGGATATCCTTTCCCATTGAAGCTTGTTCAAAACTAAGGATTTTTTGAAGGATGCCCTTAATTAAGGGCATGCCCTTACTTGTCCTTACCTAATATGTTTTTGTTTTTAGTGGAGGTAAAAGGATATGTAAGGACGTTTGTATGGTTGCAGATAAAATTATAAAATTTGAAGGATTTGTAAAGATGTATAAGGATTTGTAAGGATGTATAAGGATTTGTAAGAATATGATGTGGCAGCTCAAGGACGCCTAAGAGAGTTCATAACATTGTAGATAGCCTTAGTATTGGTAGTGATTGATCATACTCTCTAAGGTACTTACAGGTGTGCATACACAGAATTTCACATATATTTATTTATAGTTTTATATTTATATACTAGATTTTAGACTCGTGTCAAATACACAGGGCTTACAACATAATTATTAGATGTTACATATATATACTTAATTATTATTAGATCAATGGGGTTGGTGGCCCATTGGTAAGATATTTGACCTAGAGAGTATCTACTTTGGTTCAAGTCCCACTTCCGACATTTGTCGGGGTGGATTAACAGAGGATTTTTCAAAAATCCTGATTTTCATATATACTTGTAATTTAGGAGTAGCAGTAGAATAAAATGTTGTTAAAAAAAACCTTAATTATTATTAGATGTTAATTTAAACTTTATTATTATTATTATTATTATTATATGTTAATTTACAACATTATTTTAGGGTTGCGTATTTTTAAAATTTAGTTTACTTATAATATTTTTTATTCTATTGGATATCCTCATCTATTATATTGGAATTATTATCGGTTAAAATGTATAAATTTGTAATAGAAATTAAAAAAAAAAATTATTCTATTAGATATATTAGAGGTGCATAAAAAAATCGGTTAACCTTATCGACTGGTTCAAAATCCGGTTAACCTAACCGGTTACTAACCGATTTGTACTGTACCGGTTATAGGTTATTATAAACCGTAGGTTAGTAACCGATCATCACTTTCAAAACAAGAATCGGTTATTGACTAGTTAACCATTAACCGATTTTTTTCCAGTAAAATTAACCTATAACCGGTTAACTTATAGATTATTAATAATATTTATATTATTTATACTATTAATTAATGTTTATGCTACTAAGTATTTATTTGTTAGGATATTAATATCATGCAAGTTGAAGTATTATTTCATGCAAGTTTGTTGCCTGTTGTGAAATTGCACAATATATGTTGGATAGCTATCATAACTATATAGGTTGTTCTGTTTTTATGTTGTGATCCATAAGACCATAACTATTTCAGGTATTGTTATGTTTATGTTTGGATGATATCTAGATGATATCTTTTTAAGCTCCTCATTTGTCTTATATATTTTTATGTTTATGCTAAAAGTCTATTGCGATAATATACAGGCATTTGTTCATGTTTTCTTGCATAGGTTAATAAAAACCGAAAACAGGTTAACCTGTTTCGGTTAACCGGTTTATAATAACCATAATCGGTTACATAGGTTAAGGTTTTTTCCTCCAATAACCGGTTATTAACCGATATAGGTTAATTGTAACCAATTAAATTATAAAAAAAACCAGTTTCGATTATCGCAAATTATTAGCCTAACGGGTTAACCGATTGTTGCACCTCTAAGATATATATTGGTTATTATTATTTATTTATTATATTAGAATTATTATTGATTAAAAAGTATAAATTAAAGTCAAAATTAAAAATAAAAGTCAAACTTTAAAATATCGAAAGTTGTGATTGGTTGATTAGTTATTAAACCAACCTTGTTTTAGTATACTAAAAGAATTAAAATTGATACAGATTAAGATAAGATAAAAATAAATACAATAATAATTTACTTTTCGTTTCACACACAAACACACACACACATACACACATATATATATAGGGTAACACTCCGGTGAGAACACTCTTAAAATAAGAACGGTGAGAACACATTAAAATATATATATATATATATATATTATATATATATATATATATATATATATATATATATATATATATATATATAATATAGTGTTTAGATAGGACATGATTTTTTAAGGCTCGTAAGTTTACATATTAATTTATTTATATATTACGACTCATTATCGATTTTTTTATTAATAGATAATATGCAATTTTGTCACATGTTTAATAACTTAATTTAAAAAAATTAATTGAAAATTATGATTGGTTAATTGAAGTTAGATTAATTATCTTTTAATATATATTAAGATATCGAAAAGTTTTTTTAAGTTAAAACAAGTAAAGGGAAGAACTTTTCCATGGTTACTTGGCCATGACCTTTTCTGAACATTTCAGACTTTTTTTTTTTTTTTTTTTGACCACTCTCAAAATGTTTGCTTTGATAGACATGATGCTTAACCCATTATGACAGCTTGGTGGTGGTTATTGTTAATTTTAAATTAAAGTATTGAATTTTGATTGCATCTGTCCATCTGGATAATGAACAATAACAGGGCCCAAATGATAAGCCCAGGTTCTGGTCTTATAGTCCAAAATCGTAACTACAAGAAAAGTCCGTCAGCACTCAGCAGTCAGCACTAGCCTGAAAAAAATTAAAATTCTATATCCAAAAAATGTATACTTTATGTAAAATTGTTTAAGAAAAATTTAAGAGGATTTTGTTAGCCATATTTTCTAATTACGGTTAATATGCAGAAAGAACTACACAATAGCAAAATTAAATAGAATTCAATACTATTTTGGCTACAATAATATAAAATCAGATTAGATAAGCGTATGCGTATGAATGTATGATGTTCTGGTTGAATTTGATATTTTGTCCTTTCGAGAAGTACAGATTGAAGACTACATATTTGAGTTTAATTAGTGTCAACGGTCAAGTTACGGAATGTATTACATTCCTGCATTATAAATAGAGATTATTACCCATGGATGTAACTAACTATGACAAAATGTCTATGTTATGTAAATATCTTATTAAATGTCTATATAATGTAATGAACTTTCAAATTTTGGTTATTGGATATATCCGGGTATATTTGTCAACCATATAATCTGTCACGTATAAGTTTTTGATTCGTCATGTACATCTAATAACCAAAATTTGAAAGTTCATTACATGACATAGACATCTTATAACATAACATAAACATTTGGTCATAGTTAATTACATTCATTGGTAATAATCCCTTATAAATAACACAAATCACTTTCATGTTTAATTAATGAGATTGTAAGACTTGAGAAATTAAAACGAGCAGTTGTACGAATTATGAATATAAATATATAATAAAAACTAGTTTGAACAACATATTGGATTTTTTTAGCATGTAAGCTCCATTTGCTATTACACCATATCATCTTGAGTTCTTAACAACACTATTTATAATAAATGATTTTTCTAATGACACTCTTTAAAATTGTCATTAATTTGCGTCAACAAATTAATTTTTTATATCAAATCCTCAGCCATTGAATTTGATAATAAGAGTACAACTATGATCACATTTTGACATATTTTGAACTTATTGGAGCCCTGTTTGCCATGCCTACAATGGTAGAAATTATCTCCAACTGCTCAAAGTCGACAAAAAGTGTATTTGAACAAAACTTGAGTTAAAAATTATGTTAGCAAAGGGTGGAAAAATCTAAATTAGAAGTGTATTCATGTAATGCGTGATAAAATATTAAAAAAGGAAAAACCCGAAATGTTATGTAGAAATTATTTTTTAGGTTTTCATTTTTAATTTTCTAAAAAATGAAAAATGTTTTTATTTCATAGAAAATAAATAAAAATTTTAAAAACGCGTTCTAATTAAAATACTAAAAATCATGTTAGAGATGTGAGGGGAGGGGAAGGGAGAAAATAGAAAATGGAAAACAAGAAAAAGATGTTTTCAAGTTTTTTACTGCAAAGTCGAAAACATTGTTTTTTGTTTTCTTAGAAAACATTTTTCAAAAAAAATTTGATTAGATAGCGTTTTTTGTTTTGTATTTTTTAAAAACAAAAAAAAATGAAAAACAAAATGTGTTTTCTGCAACCAAACGCAACTTACATTTTACGCACGGGAAACAACTAACGTCACCGAATTTGCAAATCGGAATACTTGCAAAGTAAGAGACGTACATACGCGTTTAGACACCGTGCTTCTATATCTAATTATATCTATATACTCTTTTTTTTCCGACCATCACAACTCATCTCACCACCACTATTACCTCCATTTCACCGCTCATTATTATAAGCTCCCCTACCACCTAACTCATATAATTTTATTATTTTATCTTTTACCAATTCTGGATTAAATAATAATAATAATATTAGAAGTCACACGGATTTTACATTCATTGGCGCCAATTTCAGGTACGTAACCGCAACAAATATACACTTGTTTTAATTTCCTAGGGTTTTATACAATATCGATTGATTATATATATTTGATTATAATTGAGTAATTATTGTTATAATTATAGTTATTATATAAATAAAAATGGCGGAAGAAAAAGTAGATATAGATGAAGAAAAGAAGAATAAAAGAGGAGGAAGTATTTGGTCAAGAGTATGGAATGGAATATTTAGGTTAAAAAATAATGGTGATGATTTTGAGAAACGCTTGAAATATATATCTAAAGAAGAAGCTACACTTTTAGCTCGAATGAAAAGGCGATCCTCTACTTGGCGATCAACCGCCCGGAATCTAATCCTTTTCTCCGTTTTACTCGAGGTATATATATGTATTCTCTCTACCTTTGTTGAGAATTGTTTATATAATTGTAGGATTTTATGTAGAATTGATGTTATTTAATCGTCGATACTTGCGTTTGATCTGCATTGTCGAATACTGCGTGCGTGCTTTTGTTATTGTATGTATTCTATGATGATTTTTGCTTTTGTGTGTGTAAAGTATTTTTTTAATTTTTGCCGCTTGATGTATGTGATGTTTTATGGCTGTTTTGATGGTTTGGCAACTTATATGCTGTCAAAGTGTCGAGTTAAAATTATAGTGGTTCATAATGAAGATGTCGCTAGATACATATAATAGTAGTGAAGTAGAAGTTCGATGCATAAGAAAGCAAGTTTTTTAATGTCTCCCAGTCTTGTTTGAATTTCTCGTAATAGTTTTTATTAAGTGGACTTATTGAAATAAAGTTTGTTTCTAACTTGTCTATTGTTAATATTGCTCGATAAATGTGTTTTGGAGACACCAAAGCTCTTTATACAAAGCAGTTTCATGTGTTGATTGTATTTGAACCGCGCAAGTTATTGTAAAGGTGATTATACATCATTTCAAAGTTTGGTAGAAGGTGCTTTTAGATGATGCGAAATGCGATTTTTTTGTGTTAACTTAGGTTTGAATTGTATCAGTAAAGATGTGAGGAACGCAGTCCAAGGATTAGCAAGAAAAAATTGTTAGGTTCAATTGCTTTGTGAAAATGGTGAGTATTTATAACATATTAACATGTTGACTTTCTGTGGTTACAGTTCGTGGTATTGGCTTATGCTATAATTACAACAAGAACGGTGGGCTTGGACTGGCAAATGAGGGCATTGCGAGTTCTACCTATATTTCTTTTGCCTGCTGTATCATCGCTTTTGTACTGGGCACTATTTAGATTCACAAGAATGCGTAAGTTCCCAAACTTGTGACCTAGATTACCATAAAGAAGTTTTGTAATCTTATATTGTTTAATTCAATTATTTTACATCAATCTATGTGATGCGTTGTAAAGTTTGATCATGGTGCTAAATGACCATTTCATAATCAATTTTCTTCTAATCACCACTGTAGGCGATGGCAGGGATCAGAAAACTTTAGATAGGCTTCGGGCTGAAAGGCAAGCGAAAATTGATGAACTTAAAGAAAGAACTAATTATTATACTACTCAGCAACTCATTCAGGTATTTGCTTAGAGCTGCTTATTAGCATTACTTTTCTTATTCTCGATAATCCACTAGTATGCAAAATCAAAAATAAGATGTTCAAAATTAGTTTAATGTTCGTTGCAGTTTGAATTCCCTTTGTATTTGAGTATCTGGAAAATAGTTCTTCGGATAACTCGATGTTTTTAATTACCAAATTATGTATAGGCTGTGGCTTCCTGCCTTCCTGTTAATATTATCATTTACACATAATTGATGTATCATGGGACATCACCCTAGCATTATGAATTTATGTCTTTACCTGACTTGTTAAGTGATAAACGGGGAAAAGATTAAGAACCAGTGTTCAACTATTTAGAGCTTCTTTTCTTGCTCAACCATATGCATTGTTCACTGCTAAGTATTTTTGGTGGATATTGGTGTCATTTGGGCATTTTGATGTGTGTGTGCTCTAGTGGTGACATAAGGGGCGGGTTAGGATTCACAAGGATCGGGTAATAGGCCAAAACAAATTAGGCCATGCTGATTGCTGACTTGAATACTTTTTTGGTCCATATTATTATTTTTTTAAATTTATGCCTTATTTGTATATTGACAAAAGTTATATACCTTGAGTTAAGTGATTTAGAATCTGTATGCATGCATTTCAAATACAAAGAACCAAATACATTTGGCAACTTTTTAAACCCCTCTGACCTGTATGACTGTATCTTGTTTAATCCATATGACCTGTTAGAGTGTTAGAGAAAAAAACTGAGTTGAACCATGAAGAATCAAATAGGTTGGGATATGCCACCTCTTGTTTATATCCAACTTCCTTGAGAGACTGGCTGTCTTATTTGCTATTATTCCTTAATGACAATACCACATTTTCTTGCAGAAATATGACCCTGACCCAGCTGCGAAGGCAGCTGCTGCATCTGTACTTGCATCCAAATTGGGTGCAGATTCAGGGCCTAAAGTGTTTCTAGGAGATGAATCGCCACATTCTCCTGAAGCTACAGGGAAGAGCCATGATGTTGAGCCTTTGAAATCAAGTGGTCTTAGGAAACGAAATACATCAGAAGCCACATTTAAAGGAGGCAATGACATGGAAATGCTTTCGTATGTGGAAGATGAGGTATCTCCACATGGTCAGGTTGTCGTTGAACATCACAACCCTGCTGCTTTTGGATCTCAAGATGGGGGTTGGCTTGCTCGACTTGCTCAATTGCTTGTAGGGGAGGACCCCTCACAATCTTATGCACTTATATGTGGCAATTGCCATATGCATAATGGTAGGTACATCTCCTCTCTATGTTATGCCCTCCTGTTATCTAAGGAATTACGTAGTAATCGCATAAATCATGGCTACTATTGTAGTCTAATAGTTTTTGTTTTAGAATGTTGCATGAAGTTTGCAAGATGTCCATGTTAGAGAAGTTTTGCTGTTCAAAATTCTTTTCCTATTTTTTTTCCTGAAAACTTCAAATGCTGATTCGAATAGGTGGCAGTTACTCTTGTATGGAGTTGTCTGGGTTATGTTATATCTTGAATGGGTTAAATAGAAAAATAGATCTCAAAAGGAAATGGGTCAAATGGATCAAGTGAAAGTGAATTTCTAATGCATGTAAGTGTAAAACATTGTAAATTTTTTGTTTAGTACTGTGTATCATCATTGAAATAGTATAGATTTTTAACATTTTTTCACACCAGCTATTTGGAATAATATCAGTTTTTTTTGGCGTCAAGTATATTGGGTCTTAACCCAACCTGTACCAAGAAAGGACCCATTAAGAATGTATCCGATTCTGTTTTGACTTTTGCCACCTCTACTGATTTAGTATACAAAATTTGGATATCTCGTCATTGTTGACCAATACATTCATAGCATGATCTTTTACAAATCCTAAGCTGCAGTTTTCAAAGGAGGTGCGTGTTTTTGTTGTCTCAATATTACCCTATACCACACACTAGGTAGAAGAAAATGTGATCTAGTCCTTTCCTGTGTAACGAGGATTCACCATAATGATGGTTAAAGATGATATGTGTTATTTACAGGTCTTGCAAGGAAAGAGGATTTCCCATTCATTACATACTATTGTCCCCGGTGTCATGCTCTGAACAGACCAAGAAACTCAGTCCCCAGTTCTCCAAATACCAATACCCATGTTGTTACGTCTCCAAATACCACCACCCATGCTGTTACATCTCCAACAATGGAAGGATCGGATGTTAGTTTGATTAAACAAAATAGCGGATCAATGAAAACATCCCCTATTAGCAGTCCCGTAGCAGAAGCCCTGTATATGAGTGAGAAATTATCTGCTACCAACAGTCTCGTATCAGAAGTCGTACATATGAGTCAGAAAGTATCTGCAACCAGCACTCCCGTGGCAGATGACGTGCACATGAGTGACAAAGTATCTGCCTCTAGCAGTCTCACGGGTGAGATGGAAGCAAGCGAGAAAATAGTTGCTGTGTAGTAAATAGGGTATAAGTGGGGGTGCTCTCTCTTTTTTAGAGTTATGTCCTTGTTATGGGTGTCGTGGTGTGTGAAAGTGTTTGTATTGAGGGTTTTATTCTTTCTTTATATTAATTTTTGTGAATTTTGTAAGATACATCTTTGTGGGAGGACTTGGAGAGGAACAGAGGGCACTGTTGATATGCACGAGTCACACACGTGAATCTATTTTCTGTTAATGGATTGATATCACAAGTTTTGAGCAAATAGTTTTGGTATATGAATCAGGATATCTTTGAATATCCCCTGCCTCAAGTTACAATTTTTACACCCCTGGTTTATAGCGCGAGAGCTACGATACATATAAGTTTGGGCTCGTTTGATTTTACAGGCTAGTTCTTGGTAACTTAGTCGAGGTCCAAAAAGTCTTAACAATGGTTCTGTCCTTTTCTTCTCCCGTTGTAACTCGATTGTCGGTGGGTTGACAACAAAGTACTCAACTAGGAACTTTATTGTTTTGAAAATGATGCACTATCGACATGAATTGTTTCCTCGTTTTTACTTTGAGTTTTTCTAACGATATATCCTAATGAATTATTAGAGCAAGCATTACAATTAAATTAGGAACATCATAGTTGTATGTTTGATGTCGGTAAGTTCTCTGCACTTATCCCTCTAATTCACCCACAGACCCACTATAGTTATACAAATTAAGACTAGATTCGCCTCTGGATTTCTCTAGAGATTCATGATAGTTTTAGTTTCAGTTAATGCAATTTCTAAGAGAAATTTAAATAGAACAATTTGCACAATAAACAAAGACACAAATATTTAGGGAGGCCTAGTCCACAGCAGGAAGCCAAGAAGGATTTTATTAACAAATATGTCTTATTGAGGTCACATTGCATCTCTCACAACCTAGGGTCCGAAAATACCCTTGATAAGTATTGGGACACTCGACTAGATTTAGTCACTACCTCACTAGTATATAATTTCATAAGACAATCCTATAGACCTATACTACATGTTTCTTTCAACTATTACAAGAGCTTTTTATACTCTTTCTTGTTTTTGGGTCAGATTAATTCTTGTGATTTGTAGAGGAGAAATATAAATCCAAGTTGATTTTAAAGTCTATTCTTTAACAACTAAGCAATACAACTGACTTAAATTGGTTAATAGCTAAGCAAAACTAGAAACTTTCTGGCCGTCTTTATTGACCACTGTGAGAAATAAAGTTCAACTTGGATGCCAACTAAAAAAAAAAAAAAATTAAAACTTGACATTATCTCCAAGAAACAAAACTCAACTTGGACTCTTCAAACTAGCTGTCAGTTTAAACTTTGCAATCCACATATGATAGTCATTCTTTTTCCGCTAGTAAGATGACATCTAGAGTCCTTATTTGATTTCTATTTCAAATCCTTATATCTCATCGTTACCATAGTTTTCACAAATTTAGGATTCACATTACTGCTTAAATGACACTTTAGTTTTGATACATAAAAAATTCGAGAAATTAATATAAACTTTAAAGTTTGTAAGATGAGTCTTGTCTTTTGTACATTAGTATGATAAAATAGTTTAAGATTTGATCTACGCTAAATTAATGTAAACATGACCTGAGAGGTGAATGATTGCTTAGATTTTACGATAAGAGCATGTCGAAATTTATTTATGCATTTTTTTTTTAAAATTTATGTTTGATTCAATTACGCCATGACGTCATTTCCACATAATTCAAGCTTTAAAGTAAACACATTAAAACATTCAATACACATACAAGGCCCAAGGGCTAACATGATGGTTCAATTATTTATGGCCCAATAGTAAAGGCCCAGTTATTCGGTCTCATATTGAAAACCCTAGCACGCAATATTTAAGCTGAGCAACTTTGTTAAAATATCCAGCTGCCGCTGCTGCTATTTCTCCTCCACAAATCTTAGCAAAAGATAAAAAAAATAAAAATGGGGGAAGAAACAGAAATAGAGAAGAAGAATAGAGTAGTAATATTTAGAGATATAAGAAGATATAGTTGTGAATACTGCGGTATTGTTCGCTCTAAAAAATCTATTATTACTTCTCACATCCTTTCTCATCATCAGGTACTCACTCACTCTTCATTTTATTTTAACCTACTTTATATATATATATCTATATATCTGTATCTATCTATATATATACATAATTCTTTCAATCAGATTTTAGGTTACTACTAGTAATTCAATTGTATTTGGATCTTAGCTGTATATTATGTATAATATATATATGTATTTGATTATGTGTCTATATGTATTATATACTTATGCATACTTGTAATGATTTATAACTTGTGATGTGATTTGATGGTTTAGCTACTTATTATTAAGTAAGTATATAGAGGATAAGTAGGGGCGATTGTTCATGTATTTAGTATTGAAATATTGTTGATTTATATAGGATAAAATTGAAGAGCAAAAAGGCGATGAAGAAGAGTTGGAAAAAAAGGGTGGGAAGATGAATGTTTGTGAGGAATGTGGAGCTTCATTTCGAAAGCCGGCTCATTTGAGGCAACATATGTCAAGCCATTCATTTGAGGTATTTTTCAAAACTTACTTGTATGCTTTTAGTATATATATATATATATATATTTATCTTGTTATTGTTATTAGTTTTGTTATTAATGCATATTATTTTTCTGACTTAATAAAATGCATGTGATTGTTAAATTGCTTAACTTTTCTTAGTCTTGACACTTTTGCAGGGTTTAATAGGTATATATTAGGTATTTGATTTAGTGAAAAGAATGGATTTTTGTTGCGTGAGGCATTGGATCCCAACAGAGAACTCCAAAATGCGAGACCTTGATTGGATTAGTATCAGGATGGGGGACCTCCTGAGAAGCTCTATCAAGTGAACCTCAGTCACGCCCTTGATTGAATATTGTTGCGTGAGGCATTGGATCCCGCCAAAGAACTCCAAAATGCGAGACTTTGATTGGATTAGTATCAGGAAGGGGGACCTCCTGAGAAGCTCCATCAAGTGGTCTCCATCACGCTCTGAAGTATGAGGTTTACATATTTAATTGAAATATATTTCATTATTATATTTCTTACATATGTTAATTGAAGCGTTATTCTCATTAGTAAACGCTCTTTGTACTGCAGAGGCCCTTTACTTGTCAGGTTGACGGCTGCAACTCTAGTTATCGTAGAAAGGATCATTTGAATCGCCATATTGTCCAACACCATGGGGAAAGTTCTGATTCTCCTACTAAAAAATGCAAGAGCAAATCTTCTGTTCAAGGGGACAAAACAGAGCATGCGAGAAAAACACATGATGATTCTAACACGAACGATCATAAGCAACATGTATGTTTGGAACCTGGGTGTGGAAAAGCTTTTAAGTATGCATCACAGTTAAGAAAGCATGAAGGCTCTCATGGTAAGTGTTTGGCTTTTTGTTGCCAAGTTAATTTATCTTTCTTTTCTGATCATTAATAATTTCATTTTGATGGATTTATTTGTTAAATATTGCAGTTAGATTGGAAACAGTAGAGGTGTTATGTGGGGAGCCTGGCTGTATGAAATATTTTGCCAATGACCAATGTCTAAAGGCTCACTTCCAGACCTGTCATCAGCACATTAACTGTGAGATATGTGGCTGCAAGCAACTCAGGAAGAGTATTAAACGCCATCTCCGAACACATGAGAAAGCAGTTCCTAAGGAGAGGATCAAATGCAGTTTTGATGGATGTGACCTTACCTTCTCAACTGTAAGAATTATATTCGCTACCTGTGTTAAAATGGACATGTCTATGTGGTTGGGTTTGGTGGGCTTACAATGCTTTAAATAGAATGATTTAGGATGTGTTATGCATTAAAAGCAAGGCTCTCGATCTTTTTGATTTGAAATCATAACAAGAATTGCCCCTTTTGTAAGTGACTGGGCCGAAATTGTAGACTCTAGTCCTGTGCATTATTTCCTGTAATAAGTTGTCTATTAAACAGAGAAAAAGATGTGAACTTAAAAAGCCTCTGAAAATTGCAGGGTTCGAATCTTCAACAGCATATAAAAGCTGCACATCTTCAACAGAAACCATTTGTATGTAGCTTTTCTGACTGTGGTATGAGATTTTCATACAAACATGTGAGAGATAAGCATGAGAAAACCAGTCGTCATGTTTACACAGTGGTAAGGGCTCTATGCTTGAATTACATTAGAAGCTTATAATCGTTCACCTATTTTCCATCATCATCTGTTATGACCAGATTGTTGTTCTTTTAGGGAGATTTTGTTGATTCCGATGAGCAATTTCAGTCAAGGCCAAGAGGTGGTATGAAGAGGAAATTGCCACCCATGATAGACATCCTTATGAGAAAGAGAATAGCTCCGCCTGCCCAATCTGATCAATTACATGGCTCTGACTACATCTCTTGGTTACTTGGGGGAGATGAAGATTAATGGACATTTAGTATATTTTTGCTTATCTAGGACTTGTGATGTTCTGTAGTCTCAGTTCCTTGTAACGATGTCCATATGACAATCAGTATTTTGCATCTATTTTGTATTCCTGTGTTGGTTGTAAGTCGCTGAATATATATAATGTTATCTTAAATTTTACTCGGCTAATGAATTACCAGTCTGATCAAATATTTTCGTTTTTTGAATTCTGCTCTAATACTGGGACTTTTTGTATATGAAGTTATCAACATTCCTCTAATTCTCCAGGTGACATTCCTCAACGAAAATAGATATATTATCTGGTGCTTCTCAGTTCTCAATGCTGCTCCAAGCTTTTAATTCATATCTTATGTTGAATGTGTTTATATGACTTGATTGTTAGTGAACCCACATTAGAGTTTTTGATCAAACTGCAAAACTTGGCCTACGCCATTGGTGCACATTCAATTTATAAAAAAAAAAGAGAATATATACAACCTATCAGCTCATGTTTGTAGCTTAATCTATTTTTCTGACGTGGCTAACACAAGTTAGTGATCAGTTTACGCCACAAACCATTTCACTGGAAATTCTCTCAAATCTAGAATGTTCTTCCCTTGAGAGCTTCAAATCATCGTTTTGGTTTCGATCATCTCTAAACAACTCCTTGCAGCTAGTTTGCATCATCTTATCTTCACGCGAGAGCTTCAAATCATCATTTTGGTTTCGATCAATTTGAAACAACCCTTTGCAACTGGTCTGCATTATCCTATCTCCTTCACTCGAGAGCTTCAAATCATCATTTTGGTTTTGATCAATTTGAAACAACCCCTTGCAGCTGGGCTGCATCATCCTATATTCTTCATGATCAAAATTGTGATGTGAAGCTATGGTCTTCTTTGGAATACCTCCATGAAGAAGATTATAGCTTTAATATAACATAGCATACCTTTTGTTTTGAGAAAATCGATGGAGGGAATGGAGGGCAATCTCAAAGCATTTATGCGAAAATCGGTTATATATTAGATTATAATAATATAATTTGGTTACTAATGGATCAAATAGGTAAAGTTAAATACGAAATGTGCCAAACAGTCGAGTAACTAAAATCATACTAAATGGTTTATGAATTGGTATTCGTGGCTCTCGGGTTTCTAGCTAGAGTATGACCTACTGTGACAAAAACAAAATTTGGATGCATACCTAAATATTCTTTGGATTAGCCACCGACTCTAAAAGTAGTTTTTCTAAAGATATTTTATGAGTATTCTATTAATTATATTCAAAATAAAAAACTGAATATAAATCATGGTGGGTTAACCATGTTGGTGAGTGAACATGTGAAGATTCCAATGTCTGGATATATATTTGAATACTGTAGTATCACTTTCCGAAAACAATAAATCGGCCCTATATTAAGCTGGGTTACATTAACCATTACCCAAACCATCCAGGCCACCCATTTTGCAAGATACAGAAGTGGGTTATTAAAGGACGGTCATAAATAACTTACTCTGGAACGACCCTTGGTAGATGGGCTTCTTGAGCCATACTGTTCCTGGGAACACCATCATGTTGGTTTTGCTCAATGTTTTCTTTTCTTCAACTTCCAAGTGCATGAAACCAAAACTATTTGTCCATGTGTCAACTAAACTAGGGATGGCGGACAGCACCAGCTTCTCGATCTTTAAGGATTTTAGCAGCTACAAACAGCAAAGCAGAAGATGATCAGTCAAACATACAAATAGACAGGCTGGCCATTGGCAAATAAGAACATGTACAAGAAATGAAGTGCATGAGAACCAGACTCGGTTGGAAACACTCAAAAGCTGGATATTAATCATCTAACGTGAAAGAACAATTGTAATACTAGGCACTAGCTACACGTGCCGATTTGCCCTATTTACTTATGAATGGGTCAATCCGGGTTATGTTTTATCTCTAATACGTTGAATGGGTCAAACAGAAAATCTTAGCTTAGAATTAGACCAGTCACGAGTTAGATGTCACCAAAATTAGCCACTTTGACCCGTTACCTAGCTTCCTCAACCTGCCCATTTTGACACATCAAGTCCGATGACTAAGATAAAACGACTACCTCTTCAATAGCATTCATGAGACGCCTACACATTCCTTGGCGCTGATATTTGCTGCATGTTGCAATGAGGGGCAACTCTGCAACTCCTATCCCATGGATCCTGTATGAAAAAGCAAACATATCTTAAAGTGGAAATTGATCATATGGACTAAAGTAAATAATAGACGAGACGATCTGGCTCATGATCTATCTATAGATCAGTTAGCCAATGTGATCCAAATACTGAGATACCTACATGACAACAATACTATATCCATATTGGGATTCATGAAAATCACAACTCAAATTAATTGAAGCACTAAAACAGTTAGATTGTAATGATAACTTGATTGACGAGGTACCTTATGGATGCTACACTTAGTAGCAAGTCATCTTTTTCCAAGATCATTGTGTAGAATCCCTCATAATCAAGACGTGTGACTTCTGATCTGCATATAAATTAGGAAAGTATTCATGTTAGAATCTTGGTAATGTAAGGAAGCAATCAGAAAAGAAAAATTTACTCACCCTAGGTTGTATAGTACATGCGATATCATATCGATGCCAGTTCTATGATCCACCATGGGAAGAAAGCACTCTTCCATGATTGTGAGGGCAACAGCTAGTTTCAAATTGCATTCCACCTTGAGAGAAACAAAATGTTGAGCAGAAAGAGCCTTTTGGTCTCCATGAGTGCACCTTAAAAGCGTCCATGAGTAGCCATCAGAGATGGTATTCATAATTCCAACCCGTGAATCAAGTCCTAAGTGAACCTGTAAAAGATGAATGTAAAAGACAACCCCAAATGAATGTCCGAATGAATTCTGCCATTATTCGTAGATTTTAGAGGTGGCAATTTTGATTTGACACTAAAAAAACTGGTTGATTTGGGTACTGTCCTATTTCATGCGGGTCATATAAACTTCTTTAGCTCAAAGGAGAACAAGTCAAATTGGTAAATCGGATTGAAATGTGGTTTATTTTGAATGCATACATCCTCTTCAAACTTTGTTCAATAAATGATTAATATTAACCACAATATATTGTTTTTATCCATAATTAATGTACAAAAAATATTTGCGGGTCAACTCAACCCTGTTATCTTGCTACCTCTAGTGAATCAATTAAATATTACATACTGTACCTCCTTACAACTTTCACCACAAAACCAAGTAGAAGGTATTGTTCCAGTTCCAAGCTCCTTCATCCTCACACAGTTCTCGTGGTCTGTTTACAGGCACATAATTGTCAGCAAAACACATGGATTAATACAACAAAAATAAAGATATGTATACATTCTGAAAATTGTAGGCAATAGATACAACAAAATGACAAATTTAAGATCAGTTAAATTGCAACAAAAAATACAATTCAAAACGTAATAATACAAACTCTAGTGGCTAAGTGAAGAAAAGTTACATTTATGCCTGCACTGCAAACATTTCAGAACACCCAAGATTGAGGCTTCAGTATTCACAACCAAATCCCCACAACTCCAGCAAGAGCAACTTGAACAATACCAATCCCCTTCAGGTATATCCTAGAGAAGCAAAATCATAGACAAAATTAAGATGTAGAAAAATGCCAATCACATAAATAGGACTACTGGTTGTAACATGAATGAGTCATGACCCAAAACACTTTTTGTCTTATATTATGACTAATTAAGTGATAAATATGGTTAGAAACGTTATATAATCAAATATTTACTATAACAATCTAACTTCTAAATAATACTATCTAGATGGCCAGATGCCTTTAAATGCACTTTAGGTGAACTTCCGACACACTTCCATTTTTTAGCTAATTGTGACATGTTACCCATATGACCCGTTTGAGATAAAACATGCGTAATTAATTGCAGCAAACCTGCACAGCCAAGCACGCTTGATGAAAGGTTGATGGGCAGTTATCACAGCATATCAGCAAACCTCCATCCCCACACAGCCCACAACTATCATCATTTTTGTCAATGTCTTCAATATGTACAGGGTGTTTGATTCCTTTTTTGACTTCATATTCGGTTGACCAAGCTTCCAACTGGCACAAATTGTAAGCCTTTCCAGATTCCATATAAAGATTCAAACATGGACAATTTAAGCTAAAACCTGCATGACGCTTAAACTTAGAGACAGAAAACACCTTCTCACAACACCGACACATAATACCATCTCGGGTAATTAAACCATCCTTCACCACTGAATTGTCCCGGGGGTTCCTGTACTGGATAACTTCCTTGATTTGAATAATCCCAAAATCTATTAACCAAGATAATACCGTTCTGACACCATGGCAAGACCAATTCTCTTCCAGATCATGCTTACGTGGAAGCAACCTGCAACCACTTTTTCGATTTTTGTACCTTTTTTGGACATTTCTAACACGAGAATTCCCTTTTCCACCCTTTTCACGTTTGGCCGATTTCTTGAATTTTGACTTCAATTTCAACTTCAACTTCTTGCTACGGTTATCAAAAGAGTGAAAGGACAGTTTTCTGCGACTTCCATGTTTATGTATTGTTTTTTTCGATGTTAGGCGCGTGATACTCTCACTAAACTCATCTTCATCAAGTTCCAAAAAGGAAGAATATTTCCTTATTTTCCTGAAACTTTTAACAGGTTTTGGGCTGTTAACTAAAAGCTTGCTAACATAACTCTCTTGTGAAGCAGGTGAATCATTAACCTTAATTACACTATTTACTCTTGTAGAACTCGTGTCAGAACAGTATAACCTACATTTTTCGGCATCCCGATCCCCGATATGTCCTTTAAGCAAATAGCATCTGGATTTGACACCGTTAACAGATGATTCAACCAGGCGACATGTTACAATCGAATCCGGTTGGCACAAACAAGATTCAACAGAATTAACTACCTTCTCTAAATTAGATTTAGTGCTACAATCTTCTAGAACTGATACCTTCCTTCTCTTAACTTCAACAAACTCTTCGGTATGCTCCTCCCGTCTCATCGAGTCATGCTGACTTGTCATAACCGAACGCTCACTATTTTGTGGAAATGATACGTCTTTAGGTTTATTATCATCAGTTTCAAAATTGATTGCTCCAGTTACAAGGCACTTTTTACTACTTCTGTCATCTTCATGCCCCAAAAACACGTCTTTGAAGATGTAATTTTCGTCTAGTGAACCTTCGAAACCATCATCTTGCAATTCCTTGATACCCCGACTCAGAAACATCTTTATGGACTTGTAGTATTGCCCCATCATATTAAGTGTCCCAATCACATATGATCTCTACCAATGAACGTCACAACATCTGCAGTAACACAAGACTAATTACTTTTTAGATAGAGAAATGTGTAAATAACTTACTTACCCAGTTACATTTTTAAACCTATAGGTATTAGATAATTAACATGCACCCGGGCAATTTATTTATTACATACAGATATGTCAACTTGAGTAGATTACAAAATCTGTCATGCTACCTTAATCTCTAAATAACAGTTTTCTACAATGATTTCCAAAAATGGGAAGAATCTCTGAAACTATTAACTAAATAACTTTTCACGGAAACACTAGTTGGCAGAAGACGATCCCAAATCTTCCAAAAACGAAGCATTTAGCCACTAAGACCTAAGTACAAGTGCACAACCAAAACATAGCTCATCATGTGGATAAAAAGTCTTATCCAGCCAAGATTACAAACTTTTGCCAAAAATGAAAAACCACACTTTCCAAACAAGGAGCTATCTGTATGTCATGACATCAATAACATAGAAATTAAAATTGACAATAACCCAAAAAAGCAACAATATAGTGACCAAAAACAAGTACATTACCACGTAGGAACACAAACTAATTTACTTCTAGTTTTGTCTCGATACATTCAATGAGCCCAATTACACAAACTTAACAATATTTTTTATCCAGAAACGCTATAGCCACTCCTATGTAACAGTGTGGTGACACGGGTTGGGGTAATCATTTGATAACACAGTTTCAAAGACCAATGACCATTTCAGAAACAACATTATCACTCGCCAAACCAGAAGCCATTACCACAACAATTATATCATAACAAAATTTAAAATTTCAATCGCTACATTGGCACTTTGTTGGATTTCATTAACTACATTGGGTCACAACCGTAAGTACGTTGCTATTCTACATCTTTAACTCAAAAGCAATTTAGCGGATCGACTACAGCTCTACAACATTGGCACTTTGTTGGATTTCATTGACTACATTGGGACAAAATCGTAAGTTAGTACGTATTCTACATCTTAAATCATAAGTGAGTCGGGTAGACGCCGACATTTTGGATAGATAGATTGTGGGCCAGTCTGGGTTGCTAATTATCAACTTTTTTATTTTCCACAAATATACACCTCTAAATCATGCATTGAATCATTAAATTTCATATTATACAAATTGAATTAATCACAAATGATGCAGCATTTCATCCATTATTGATTTCTGAACAATCTCAATATCAATACACCAATAATAATAATAATAATAACTCAGAGCTTTAAATAAAATCCCATAATATAGATACACACACACACACATATAGCTTCTACCTTATTCATTTCCAAAATTTACTCAAAAAATGCAATAAAATTTACCTTCATCTGCATTCAGAACATTTGCAATTTTTTTATATAATTTAGTCCAAAAAAAGGAAAATAAATTATTTTGAGGATTGAAATGATCAAAGCACACACACAGTGTGTGAAAGTGCAAAAGAAGTGGCGGAAGGATTGGGGCTTTGGAATGACCAACCGAATAATAATCTAATAATTAATTAATAAAATTATGGATTTTTTTACAGATGGCAGGCATGAGATGAGGTGAAATGATGATGATGCTGTCAATTTTGTTCGGCCGATTTTTACAGTATTTTAATTGACAGTTTGTTAGTTTTTTTCACTATTACTCCTTTTTTTTTTTTTTTAAATTCCTTTTTGGTAATTTTTGTAACGGAAAATTGAATTTCTTTACTTGATATGGAAAGTCTAAAGTTTTTGGGATTACGGAGTGTTGATGTGTATTATTTTGGGGATTGTTTGATAAATTTTAAATGATGTCACATTCGTGTATGATCTTATCTTTACTCCTATATAATGGAGAAAGTTTTTTTAAATCTTAAATTATAATTTTGAACTACCAATATTTTTTATTTACTAATTTAAATATTTCTATCTAATATATTTATAATATCCTTAAATCTCAACTGATCATCTTTTTTCTCTTTCCACAAATCTCAACCACTCATTTTTTATCTCTCCACCATAAATCATTTTATTCTTCTAATTTATTCAAAATCTTTTATCTTAAAAATCGTATATCGATAAATTATAAAAATTATATGGGTGTTCTTAAAATTTCATGTTCTTTCATTAGAGATGTCATTCAATATACTTTCGACGAATTTTTAAATTCGCGGGAGGAGCCGTACGGCTAAAACATTTGGCTATCACACTCTATGACTTATCACCTCCTATGACCTATCACCACCACCATCTCACCGCCACATTGCGCTGGCACTATGCTCGTTCTTATATATGTATTTTGACAAATTGTAAATTTTTTCCTTTTCGCTTGTTTAATAATGATAAAATAAGAATATGTAGCTATTAAATATTAATTTAAAATGAGAATATGTGTCTGTTAGAGTGTTAGATACATAATCTTGAACGTAGAGCCCTTCATATCTTGATTTTTTAATCCATAAAAAATATGAGGACCAATCATTTATATATTATATACAATAAATATTTATAAAAAAATAGTATATAAGGAGTTATACACCAAAACTTAAGTATAGAACAGCTACATACTCACTTTTTTCATTATCTATTAGTGTTTTTGTGTTGTTACTACAATTGATAAATCGTTTAATATGTTATTGTTTGTTTGTCAAAGTCAAACCGTGTTTTCAAGCAAAATTTAGATGAGACCTCTCAAGAACATTCAAAAACATGTCCATTTATCAATGTAAGAGTTAAGAAGTCCATGATTCATCTATGTGTAGACAAATTGTAGATGAAATTTACACAAATGCTTATTTTTCAACTTGAGGGAATTGATGAATAAACCCCCCTATTTGATATAATATGAGAAAAATATATAAATACCAGATATATGAAGAAATATAGAAGATACTAAACAACAAACTAAATAATCAGATTTAGATTAAGATTGATGATAAAAAGTTTTAAACAAGAAATGATTCAAATACCCAAAAGTGGGATGGATCCTAAACTACACAAATACAGAAAACTCATAGTGAGGTGAATTGAGAAATAAAGAAGACACAAAAAAAGGCTATATAATGGCGGTTGTAACAGTCCAATAATATACTTAAAACAGGTTGCAAGAGATATAATATATAGCCGTCAATGTTCCCATTTCAACCTTCAACATTTTGACAACCAGTCATTCTCTTCCTTCTTTATTCATTTTTTAGATATAGTCTCTTATCTATGACACATTTGTCTTTTATCCAAATAATATCAAAGTTAAGATTGAAAGCCAACATATATTCATTTCTTAACACTATCAAATATCTCAAAAGTAACAACTTCATTCTATAAGGCATAAGGTTCATCCTTAAAAGAAAAAGAAATATTTTTTACCCACCCTCTCAACACATAAGAATTGAAGAAATTAAAAATATTAAGAACATTATTCTTAAAGCATACTACATAAAAATAAAATTAACTTAACTTATATATTTAAAAATAAAAATTTGACATATAAAAGAATTAAAAAATAAAACTAAAATAAAAATTAATAAAATTTACATGTTAAATTTTTTTAAATTTTAAAATAATTTTTAAACTATGAGTTAGATGAATTAATCATTTTTTTTTATGAGAAAGAATTCTCTCAAGTTGCTTAACATGACTAATTATATTAAATAACTTTTAACCTTTGGATTAAAATCACATTGTTAGAAAACAACTTGGGGAATGTACCCACATACTTTTAAACGTTCCATGGTCCGTAAACCTGAACCCGGTGGACTCACACACTCACTCACTAGAACCCACCGCGATGTTGTGATTCTGCTGCACCGGTCACGCACTCACTCAACGACTCACTCTAGAAAGCCCCAAACTCACTCAACTCCTTAAAAAATGGCACTACGTTTCCTCACTCCACTCTCCCCTTTCACAAAACTCACTCGCCCTCCTCTTCCTTCATTTCACTTCCCTCACAAATTCTCTCCATTTTCATCTTCTCTTATTATGGCTTCCGCTTCAAAAAAGGTAAAATTATATCTCTCGTAATTATTATATATATATATATATTTTCCACATGTATAATAATTATATGATACTTACAGGTACTTGTTCCGATTGCTAATGGAACCGAACCGATGGAGGCTGTGATTACAATCGATGTCCTCCGTCGAGCCGGCGCTGACGTTACCGTTGCTTCCGTCGAAAAACAGCTTCAAGTTGATGCTTGTCACGGTGTTAAAATCGTCGCTGATGCTTTTGTTTCTGATTGTGTTGATACAGTTTTCGATCTTATTTCGTTGCCGGTATATGCTCTTTCTGTTAAGTTTGTTAGTCGTTTGCCTATTATATTGTTTAAAAAATCGGTCATTCTAAAGGTTTCGTTGTTTTGGCAGAGTTCTAGTTGACAAATTGTAAGGTTTTGTTAGTGTTAAGATAGCCGGAAATGGATTGATGAAAGGTTGAATGCTTTACGATAGCGTATTTTTAGGAAACTTTGCTCTAATTTTAGTGTGATTTTGGATTAGGTTACTTGGTTGTACTTAAACGATGATGTTTATTCGTAAGCACATATCTGTTGGAAAAAATAAGCTGGTACTCACTTGCGTATAAGAAAGCGCTTATTATTTATATAAATAAGCAGATAGGCGATTTTTAAAGAGTGTTTGTTGTTGCTTAAAAAAAACAAGTAGTAGTAGATTAGCAGAAAAAAGAACAATGCCAAACATCTCCTTAATCACCTTTAGTGTTTGTAAAATATGTGGTTTTATGTTTAGGTTTTATTGGCACTTGTGATTTCACGGTATCTGCAACATAACACGCTTTTCTGAGATACCACATTTTAAGCATCTCGAAACTGTTTTTTGTTATTCAAGTGAAATACCAATAAATAGATACACAAAAAACTACATGTTATACAAAGGATGCATGTGACTAATATCATGGTTCAAGTACCAACGAGAATCCTTAATTAAAAAAAATACAATAAATTATGATGAATTTGTGCAAAAATGGAATCATGTTCATTGGCAAGCCATTCAGTGCTTAAACCTTTACATATCCACGTTTTGCTCACCAGTTTGTTTCTATCCTTTCTTTGCACGTATGAACACCTTAAAGTGTCTCCTAGTTAGAGAAGAGCCCTATTACACAACACCCCGTTCTCATACGTTCTAAGTGAATGACTTTTTGAACATCATCAACTAAACTTTTTTCTTACAAGAATATTATAAAGAAACTGTCTAATATGCGAAAACTAGCGTTTTTGAAACGGTTTTGACATTTACGGCCTCGGGAATGTGTTTAAAAGGTTAATACATGCATAAATGCTTTTGTACATTAACCATGACCACTATGTAAGTCTACAAATTTTAATCATAATTATCCTTTTTGCATGTAATAATCTGGGGCTATTATGTTTATCAAAGCTCAATCTCAAAATGTGTTTACAAAGAGTTGATGATGAATCTGATGGACTTATAATACTTCAACTTTTGTGTATTACGCAGCTAATTAGTGCATAACGTGTAGATTCATCCAATATATTAGCTTGGCAGTAATAATTCAATGTTGCAGTTCATGCTTTCTTCGTCATTGCTGCTTTAATTCTCTATAGTCGTATGCTTGGATGAACATGCTTTTTTTTTATGTATGTAGTGCTTGTGGACTGACCTGTTGTAGTATTCATCTTATTGTGTTGTTGGGTTGCGTAACTCTACATGAGTTCGTTGTCCTGTTTTCTGTGAATGTTATATTCTCTTATAGTTCGTTACATTAGTTTGTGGCGACTATCAGCCTTTCTAAAAATCTTTGTATAGGGAGGGATGCCGGGTGCAACCACTCTTAAAGACAATAATGTTTTGGAGAGCATAGTAAAAAAGCAAGTGTTAGAAGGTCGATTGTATGCTGCAATTTGTGCAGCTCCTGCTGTTGCGCTTGGATCATGGGGCCTACTGAAGGGATTAAAAGTAACAAACGAACTATGGTTTCTTATAGATCTTGATCGTGGTGTGCTCTGTTGTTACTTATGAACTTTCTTTTCTGTAGGCAACCTGTTATCCAGCCTTTATGGAGCAGCTATCATCCTCTGCAACTACAGTCGAGTCACGAGTCCAGCAGGATGGAAAAGCTATAACTAGTCGAGGCCCAGGAACAGCCATGGAATACTCTGTTGCACTGGTAGAGCAGCTGTTTGGGAAAGAAAAAGCTGATGAAGTTTCTGGACCGCTGGTTTGTTCTGGATTCCATGCTTCAAGTTGTTTATAGTTCAAATTTTCTGTTAATTATGCTTATGTATGTATGGTACTAGGGCATAAATTTTTCCGATTAGGGGATAATCTGAATAACTCTTTCATACTGTTTCCAGCTGATGAATTCTAAGCATAACGATCAATTTATTGCTGCTGAACTAAATAAGCTGCAATGGACATCTAGCTCCGGACCTAAGGTGAGTTTGCAATCTTTAATGATTTGGTTAGTTTGCATTAAAATCTGTTAGTTTAGCTTGTTTTAATCCAAAGTACATTGAAGGATTTTATTGATATACCTGCTTCCTTGTGCTTCTAGATTCTAGTACCTATTGCGGATGGGTCGGAGGAGATGGAAGCTGTTATGATCATTGATGTTCTTCGAAGAGCAAAAGCCGAAGTTGTGGTTGCATCAGTTGGGGATAAACTAGAAATTGTTGCTTCTCGTAAAGTAAAGCTAGTTGCAGACATGCTCCTTGACGAGGCTGCTAAACTTTCATATGACTTAATAGTGTTGCCAGTAAGTTTATATGAATTTATCTCATAAGCTATCACTTATCAGCACCATCTACTGTCTGTTTGATGTTTTCAACCTACTTAGGGCGGACTTGGTGGTGCCCAAGCATTTGCCGACTCACAAACACTTGTGAATTTGCTTAAGAAGCAGAGAGAGTCTGACAGATTCTATGGAGCAATGTGTGCATCCCCGGCTCTTGTGCTGGAGCCCCATGGATTACTTAAGGTATCCACCTCTATGACTACTGCAACATATTTGTGCCATTGAACTTATCTGCTATGAACATGTTTGCTAAGTAATACGTGTGAAAGTAAATATCCTCGAGTTAAGAAAAAGGTAATGTCAAAGAAGCACATAAGAATCAAAAACAACTTCTGACCGGCTGACCCCTGTAAGAGACAAATTTAACCTGATTTATTTATGCTTGGATTGATTTCGGTTTTATTTTCTTTCCATATCAAACCGGTGAATAAAAAAACAGCTGCTAATGGGCGTTGGTCCTAGTGGTATGTGTGATGATGACCCATTAAACAATAGGTCGTGCGCTAAAAGGTCATCATTAACAGTATTACTCTAATAATATAGTTGTCTTGTTGATGTCATTATTAAATGTATTTTTTAAGAATCATTTTTGGGTCAATACATCCCATTTTAACCAGCACTGTATGAAACGAGTCCTTGACCCATCTGACCCAATTTCATTTTGACCCATAACCTCACAAATCCTCTGGACTTGTTCACCTTTCCATCTTTCCGTTGTTGACAATCAGATCCAAATGATGTACATGAAAAATAAGTAACTCAAACTTTGGACTTGGTGAAAAAGGATAGCCATAACTTGTTGAACATGCCAGGATGTGAACTCTTATAGAATGATTTGCATGTGACAGAGATCCTAAGTCTGTTAGGGAGTGCTTGGTATCTAATTTGATATCGATGTAGAGAAGATTATTTAATGAGTGATATTGCTTTCTTATATTATGTTTTGATTTTTCCATTCGAGCTTATCTATTAAGTACAGTTTTTGTCTCAGTAATACACATTTACCAATTTCTTCATGCTATAAGATAGAGGTGGCAATTCTGACATACTTTTTTACATATTGGTTGATTCTAGTTGTGTTTTTATCTCAGCAGTCAAATGTGTAAATCCTTAAATAAGTTAGTTAAAAAGGTAATGGGTCGAAAGTTATCTGAAGTGTGTTTTCAATGTATACAACTATACAAGCTTCTAAATTGCTATATATTATTATTGTAACTATATAGTAGTTAAAGCTTGGGATGGCCACCAGCCGCCACTCCCTGGGGGGAAACCCAGGTTCGAATCTTGCCAAAGGCAAGATTAAATTGTGGCTGAATTACCTTAACACTATCCTTGTTGGGGGTTATGTGGGTACCAAAAAGGTACCTGGGCCTAAGGGGTTCCCATCAATTTACCCTTTTTTCCTATATAGTAGTTAAAGCTGGACTACTTTTTGTAAGGATATATTTTTATTTTCATCATGTTCAACATAAACTTTTTATGAAATGTGGGGAAATTGAGTTATGGGTCAACCCAACCTGCTCTGAACAAAAACTAATGACTTGACCGGTTACCAACCATATCCAGCAACCCAGTTTGCCATCTCTGCTGTAAAAATGTCGCTCATAGGTGTGGCTCAGCTTCATTGGGATTGACACATGGTTTATGTATCTGACTAGGGAAAGAAGGCGACAGCTTTCCCAGCGATGTGTAGCAAACTGTCAGACCAGAGCGAAGTTGAAAACAGAGTTGTGGTAGATGGCAGACTTGTTACCAGCAGAGGGCCAGGGACTTCTGTGGAATTTTCGTTGGCCATTGTAGAGAAGTTTATGGGTCACGAGAAAGCATTAGAGCTTGCTAAGGCCATGCTTGTCGTGTAAGTGTTTTAGTTCTAGCTTCGTGTTTATGTGAATTTCAGCTGAAAAAAAAGTAAGAATGAGAAATGTGTAGCTTTTATGTATTTTTCACATAATCTAGTTGTATGCTTGATGGTAACACAAAATCTCGATTATAATTAATAAATATCCCGGTCACTTGAGGTCGGATCAATGTGCTGGGAGTTTTGTATGTAAGGTCAATGGTGTTAAACTAAATTATTGGTTTGCTGTCTTCTGTCAATTCTTTATGTATATTTTTATTTTTATTTACTTTTACTTTTTTTAAGAACGGCCAATTCTTTATGTATTATGTATACATACATGTGTGTATATACTATATGGGAAAATGATTTATGATGTTAACATCATCTATGTTGGATGATGTTGCTCTCACAAACTCCCTTAAATCAATTTCTACACATGTCAAAAAGCCCCCCATGATTTTAATGGTTTGTGAGAGCAATATCATCCAACCAAAATAATGTTAACATCATCCAAGTTATCCCCATACTATATAGGGTGTTGCAAATGGAGTTTGAGGTTGGTATGAGGTTCACTTGGTTGATTTGGGTCATATTAACTTATATCCAACTTGGAATTGTTTAGAAGTTTACTACAGATTGAAGGCGTTAAGCAAGTTGACAAGTTGGATTTTGTTGTAAAAGTTTCAAACACTGATAACAGCCGTGTAAATAATCAAATAATTTTCACTTAGTTGTTGTCAGTGGCCCTGCAAGGAGGGAAAAGGTAATGGCCCTGCAAGGCTGCAAGTAGGAGGGAAAAGGTAATTGGGCCGTCACAATGAGGATTGGGGGTAAGGCGAGTGACTGCCAACCGTGTTCCTGTGCTGTTGACAAATAAAAAGATGCACAAAAGGTTAGTCACAGTTGAGAACTCTGATGTCATGTAGAACAATGGAAACCCGTAAGAAAGATAGGTATATGTACAATTTAGCTAAGCAGTACTTACAACCTATATTCGAAAATTGAAAGTACATAAAAGCGTGCTGCAAATATTTTATTCTTTATATTTTTTTCGTAACATTAGTCCCTTTCGTCAAAAATCTTGCAATAATGGTCCCTATTTTTAAAATTTTTTACAAAAGCTCTAACAATCATTAACTAGCATTTAGTTATGTTTGGGTTTTTAACAGAAGTTGAAAAAACTGTCTCTTTCCTAACAGAGTTACGTCCCTATGTCTGTCTAACGGCCGTTAACAATTGTTAAATGCTATTTGAGTGTCTAATTAGGAGTATATATATAGTATTTGTTTCAACTTAATTTGTCTATCGGCCGCCTAATCTAATAGTTTAGAAGTTGTATTTGGCTAAGAGGTTCGACCAATCTCAAAGGTATATGCCGTTTATGAACAACGACATTATATGTTACATAGGTTATTTTAGGTATAATTTTTACATGTAATCTCACACAATATATGTAACGTCTTCTGAGGTAACGCCCGGGTGACAACCTTGTATATATATATATATATAAAACACGAATTATAAGCCATATAACTATTACAGGCCTTAATGAATTATTAATATCAGCCTATAAAACAAATTATAAGACTACACATATACTACTACAGGCCATGACGGCCGTTAAGCTCGATAAGTGGGTTTAAGAACCAAATGAATCCTAAGTCACATCTTCATTAATGTTAGGTCAAATCGGGCTTAGCACTCGTTACAACCCATATTCGATGTTTTGAAACTGAAACCTGCCTCTGACTAGGCCAGGCTGTGGATTCAACAGTCAGATTGGACAACCAAACCTGATTTAGTTTGAGAAGAATGGAGGTCTTTATTCTTGTCAGAGAAATGGAGGTGGTCGAATTGGGTTCTAGATTTTGACATAGGTAGCAACACACAAGGTAAACTGAGCGGCTTTGACTGGAAAAAGATTTAACCCTTGTCAAAATTTGACTCAAACACCTGTTCCTGGTTGAACCATCCGGGCCTGACTGGTGTTTCAAACAGGGGCTATAAAGCTGATAAGTTGATCTTCCAAAAATGAATTAAAAATTTACAATGACCAAGTATCAACTAAATGACTAATTAAACGTTCTCACGGAGTCACGGTTATGGGACTCCGACACCTTAGAAACAACGATGATAAAAACCCAACCAGTGAGGAAAAGATCTTGATTTGAAAATTTGCTGGAACTATGCTTTGCCGAACATAGTCGTCCCACCACCCCTTGTAGTGTTGACGGAGGATGAACACCAAACGAAGAGCTTTCCTCCCTTTTCCGGCAACTCTTTCGGAAAGATACGAAATCCTCATCATTCCATCCCATCCCATGTTCTTCAAAACCTTCATCTCTTAAGTCAATAAGAAAATACTATTTCATGCAAAATATCTTTATTTAACAAGAAAGTAAAGGAAGAAATGAGTATTGCAACCTGTTAATACCATTTTTACTAATCATTATTCATTTTGACCCATCTTGGTACATATTATCTAGAATAATAATATGTTAAGATAGACAACTTTAAGCAATAAAAATGAAAACACAACATGAATGGTCATATTAACATGTCTTTCCAATCTATTAGATGAAAACTAAAAGACCTCAGTAAAACTAATTGTCAATATGATTACTAATATCAATACAATTATGCATATATGAGAAAAAAAATGAATAATAGAATAAGTAAAATAAATCATCACCTCTGTTCTTTATGCATAATGCTTTCATTTATGTTATGACAGAAGAAAAATATTTAACTTCTGGTTTTATGACATCTAAACCACAAAATCAAGAAACATAACACTCTATATCCAGTAATAAACCCCAACATCACTCCCAAATTACTCCATTTTTGTGTCTCCTTTATTTGTTGTTGTATCAAGAATCCATCTCCATACATTTTGCACTTACCATCTTGAGTTTCAACACACATACTTCTTCCATTTATACCTCCATACTCATTTATCATAAAACATTCAAATGGATACTTGAATAAACTCATGTAATGCATGAATATCCAATACTTAGGTATGCTATCTTTTGCTATAAAGTAGCCCGAAAATAGAAAGAAACAACCCATCAACCCTGATATCACTGATGTCCCCATGATGAAATTTGGCACCAATGCACTAAAACAAGCTGTGAATGAATTTGACATCAAGATTACCATCCATACTATTAATCCAAAGTAGAAGAAACTAGTGATCTCAGTGCGTAACCCGACTAGCCAGTAGACAGGTATCGTGTAAAGAATACCTATCATTAGAAGAAATGGAAGGAAAATGAGAGTGTTTGCGATTACGTATGATGAAACTCTATATGCACCTCTTGATGTTTCTCTCATCAATATTCTTCTTTCTTGTAAAAAAATTGGTAGTCCTTCTGTTGATGAAGAGAGTAAGAAAGTGAGACTAAATGCAAAGAAACCTAGTCGAGCTTGTAGCGCGAGTTTCCCTTTGTTGTTTGACATGTTTACAAAGATGGTTCCAAGGATTAGGCCTGAAAGTATAGCTTGTATGATTCTTGTGAGGAATAATTGTTTGGTTCTGAATATGTTCTTGAAGAATCTTTTACTAAGGATTGTTATTTCTTCGAAATGAGTATTTGGGTATGGAAATTTGATTGATTTTTCGTGTTTTTCTTGGATCTTGAATGTTTCGGTTGATGTAATTTTCGGGGTTTGTATGACCAAGGTATTGGCAACATCAATGGCGAATTCAAGAACATTGACACGAGGTGGGATACAATGGCCAGAGACTTTTAGCCTATGTTCAAGTGATTTTAGTGATCCATTATGGAGAACAAATCCGTTTGAGAGCAAAATGAGTCGATCTAGAAGTTCCAAGATCCGAAATCCTGGTTGGTGGATTGTTAACACAATTGTTTTACCTCGATTCATTGCCATTGATTTAAGGAGGGATATAACACCAAAAGCCGAATTAGAGTCTAACCCTGAAGTTGGTTCATCGATAAGAATCACGGAAGGATCATGAACTAACTCGACGCCAATTGATACTCGTCTCCGTTCACCACCTGAGATCCCATGGTTCGAACCCTCACCAATTCTAGAGCTAGATACGCTGTCCAAGCCAAGCTCGTTTATAAGAATCTTGACACGATCGAAGGCTTCTTTTCGACCACATCTTAGCCTTAAAAAAGCACTATATAAAAGTGTTTCTTCAACGGTTAATGATGGGAATAAAGCATCATCTTGAGTAACATATCCAGCTAGTCTCCGGAACTGTTTTGTATCAATAGGGTGGTTATTGATCAAGACATGACCAGAAACCTGGCTGGATGATATATTTCCAGCCAGAATCTCTAATAGCGTTGTCTTGCCGGCCCCACTTGGGCCGGCAATAGCTGTTAGATCTCTTGGTTGAGCTTCACAACTCACATCATTCAAGATAAACTTTGGAGGTTTCTTGAAATATTTTTGAAGCAAACCACAATTGAATTCATCATAAAGGTTGGAACTTTTGTATGCAAGATTCTTGGTTTCAATCTTGTATGAAACTTTCATGCCACGGCCGGTCACCGGTAATCTGACCGGCAGCTCCATTGTTGTATATGTCTAAAAGAGAATGGAATGATGGAAAAAGTATGTTATTGGGGAGAGATGCATAAGTTAAAATAAGGAAGATGAACTAACACAACCAACTTAATGTTGTGTGTGTTTCCATGCAAAGTTTGGCTGACTATTTTGCCATTGGAATAAATAAAATTTGGTGAGGGTAGGGTGGAATTTTGGTTGATATATAGAATACAAACAGAGAGTGCATATATATGTGTGTGGTTTTACTAGGTGAACTCCTGGTTGACCATTTTGTAATAGTGTTTGGTGTGGTTGCTATCACCCAACATTTCCTGCTTTAGCAATAATGTAGGTAAAGCCATAGATATTTGACATGGTGTTTTGAAAAAGTGCATATATATATGGTCACTATAATACTTTTCAGTTTTTATTTTCTAATTTTTTTTTTTCTTGTGAACATTTTCAGTTTGAATTAAATCAATATCTAAGTTTTACGTAAAAATACAAGTTCAACTAAATGGAGCTTGACTAGAGTTATATTAATTGCTGAGTAAGTTTTCTGGTAAGCAATATGTAAGTTACTATGAAATCACAGAGTTGATCTTTAACTTTAGGGTATTTTTGAGCTTCAATATCTTTTGAGTAGAGTTTGAGCTTGATAAAAATATAGTTAAAGTTAATGCATATCGATTTCACTCTTTACTACCATGGACATCTACCAATAAATTAAAATAAGATTAAAATGTTCTTGAAACGACACGTGACATAGTCCTTAATTGACACGTGTCCTTTTAATTAATTTATTATATTAAATTAGTTTTTTTAATTGTATATAAATTTAATTTTCTTATTTGACTTAGAACTAAATTTTAACTCTTAGCTTATAGATACAAAAACACATTATAATCGTATTTGATTGATCGTTTTCACATTAATAAATTTGTCTGTTTTTCTTTTTCAATTTTTCAACTACTATCACTTATATTACTTATAATAAGTTAATAACATGAAAACTTCAAAAAATTGAGTTTACGATCCGAAATCACAAGGCTATTTTCCGTCATCCACTATGCTTACAAGTACCGATTTTGATGTAATTGTAAAAAAGTAAGGTAAATCCAAAACTTTAATTAAACATATGTTATATTTATCATTACTGTTTGGGATGTTTATTATAACTTAGTTTTGATCATCGGTTTATTTTAACCATAATATTTTATACTCACAAATCATATATGAGACATATTCAAATTTCTTTTTGATACACTCTATATAGCTACAGTATATCATACAAAATTAAGACTAGTTTAAATAATAAAATACCAATTGACCAGGTGAAACGGTAGAACCGGTTCAAACTAGTCAAACTTGTACATCCATTGATATACTACAAGGATTTAAAATACGAGTAGTAAACAAGGCTAGTAGTAGTAAGTTTGTTATCATCTAATGAAAATGCGATTACAACCCCCAAAGAAGAGTTACAATTCAACAATGGTATTAACTTTAAACTTATACTCGTATATACTTGTTAAAAGAATAAACACCCGTTAAAAGTTACAGGGAACAAATGTCAGAAATACCTGCCATTAAAACAGCACACCTTAAGTACAATACACCCTTACCTTAAATGAGATAAATACACGATCAGTCCTTCAACTTTTAAGATAACTGTACAAACCATTATATTAATTACATTTACATAAACATGCGGATACCATGATAATTAGTACATAAAATCATCAAATGAAACAGTAACAATAATAAATAATTAAATACAACAATACAAAGCAATAAAAAGAAGATTAAAAACTTGAAATTATCTTTAGAAAAGGTTTGCCTTTTTATAAAGAAAAACCGGTTTTTACTAACTCAAAAATTAATCCAACTAACCGGCCGGTGTAATGTTTGCCCTTATAAAGTCCACTTATAGTTAAATAGGTCGACCGATCGGGTCCTAATATAACCGATTGAACTCGCTATTTCAAACACCTATGCAGCATTGGTATGACCGTACTTAATAGTTAATATAACACAATTTATTTGTATGGGTGTTTAATGTTTAGGTGTTTAGTCGTTGCCTTTTGCTGGATCAACCTTGGGCCCAAAAGATGTTGGCCCAAATACACTTGGAATCCATCATGCTATCAGCTAGAGGTGCAAGAAAAAACCGATTAACCGAACCGGTTCGATTTGTAACCGGTAACTGAAACCGGTTAATAACCGAAATAGTAAAAACCGATTATAGGTTACCAGAAACCGTCGGTTACTAACCGATTACTCTTTTCAAAACCAAAACCGATTATTAACCGGTTAACCTATAACTGGTTAATTATTCCAAATAATAATCAGTTAACCGGTTAATCACATATTTTATATATATATATATATCATATTATATATACATACACTGGTATATAACCGGAAAGATCACACATTCGTAAGCTTTCAATATATCTTTACTATATATAGATTAGTGCTTCTTTCATTAGATCCAACATCAATTTTTGGTTGTTTTTGAGATTTGGAATGATGAATTTTGTTTTATGTTGAGAAAATGATGTTTATTTGGACTATGAGTTTTATTGGAATATGAGTTTGTCGCTCAGACTTGTCGGAAATGATTGTTTTTCCCATTGTTCACCACTTTCTCAATATTATATTGGGCGGTTAAAAAAACCGAATAGGTTAACTGGTATCGGTTAACCGGTTATTATTAATCGAAATTGGTTAGATAGGTTCCAGTTTTAAAACCTAAAAATCGGTTATTAACCGGTACAAGTTAACCGTAACCGGTTATTACTATTTCAAAAAATAACCGAAACCGATTATTAAAAATAATAACCAAAATCGGTTAACCGCTTATTGCACATCTACTATCAGCTATTCAGAATTCCAGATTGGTTTTAATGCTTTATGGACTTTATGCCCTAGTCTTACTTGATTTGATGGAGTTCACCAGCATAATAAGCAAAAGGTTCACGAAATAAAAGCGGTTGGATAACTAGTTCATTTATGCAACAATCATTTACGAAAATGTTATACTAGATGGCACATACAAATACACATGCACATATTGCTTAATCATCCTACATAATTGACTACGATGTTACATATAAACATACTGGATGTTATACTCATTCGATCCAAAGTTTCCTCAGTAGTCAACCCCCACAAATCGAACTTAAGTTACATGGAGAGCTCTTTCTTTCCCCTATTGGAACTAGGGTCATGTTACTTAATTTTGTTAAAACAGATGGCCTCTGAAATTGCACCAATGTGTAACTTCTTGTTATTAATACTAGTTTTTAGATTCGTATGGACAATATACAATTAGGATTTATATATATTTAAATGATTATAATTCACATAACTTTTGAAGATTTTGGTTACATACTTGCATTATCAAAATTGGGATCTATATCACAACAATTTGGTTGTCGGATGGTCAAAGCTAAACATATTATTGTAAGTTTAACCGTTTAGAGGGGATAAAATTGTATAATGACTTATAAGGGACATCTAAGAAAGTACAATATATTAGACATTTAGACCACAAACACCATTATATTTATGTGAGGTTTTTGACTTAAATGTAGATGATATTATCGTGACGACGTTATGTTAAGTCACCTTAACATGAGGAGTATGTTTTCTTTATAATATAAGTCATCTTAACATGAGGAGTTACTTTTTTTTTTTTAAAACGAAGTTAGTAGTTACCCCCCTAATAATCCACCCCTATAAATGTAGGAAGTGAGATTCGAACCCTGGTGGATTTTCCTAAGGTCAAAGACCTTACCAATGAGCCACCACCCCATTGGTAGAAGTACTTTTTTTAAATATTTTTTTAATGTTTTAATAAAAGAATATTATATAAATTTAATATTATGATGCTATACTCACATCAATTTTCACATTTATTTTACCATCCCTTTTGTAAAAAGAATATCATAGAATTATATGATATGAACATCATATAATTTATTATTATTATTTTTTTTTATAAATTATAAAAGATAAGTTGTTATATAACATCTTCATATATACTAAAAGACAACTGACCTAATAGCTTATTGACCAATTATAAGGCTCGATTTCATCGAATTGAAAATTGATGATGTCATAATTATAATTACAAACAAAATTAAAATCTAAAATTTACGGATATCAGTATCTATCTAAATCAAAATTTTAATCGTTTAAAGCATACGTACTAATATCCAATTCAAATTACATCTAACCCCAACAGGCCTAGGCCCAATTCAATTAAAAAACATACGTATGATTATCATTGTACTTATTAGTTTTGGATTCTAATCTAACTATATTATTATTTTATTACTATAATCATCATTGTTGTTAACCAAATAAAGCTATTAAAAAAAATACCGTTCAGGTTTCATAGAAGACAATTCCAGTTGGTCAAATCTTTTGTAATGACAATCAACAAAAGTCAAGGCCAATCTTTCGACCGTTAGTTTATATCTACAACGTCCGGTTTTCACGCACGGACAATTGTATGTTGCGATATCTCGGATTAAGTAAAAAAAGGGACCGAAGGTATTGATATGCGACAAAGATGAGAAGACAAAAAACATTACAACAAATGTCGTCTACAAAGAAGTGTTGCAAAAGATGAAAGAAGATACATGCTTCTAATATTCAAACTGTTGAATGCCTTTAATTTTATTTACGTTCTTAACATTCTTCAAGGTTTATTCTTTTTTTAAAATATTTTTCATGATAGTTTCTTAGCTTTTTATCTTTTAAATTAATAGAACTTTTTAACTTGCGTATTATTAAACTTTTAAAATAATCTAATCTTTATAACAAAGTAAACCCGTATATTTGACACGGGTCTAAAATCTAGTATACATCACTATCAAAAGTATTATGTATATTCCTTCCAATTACTCTTCGGTACATGTGATTTACATTTAATTAATTGATTACTATGAAATATGAATCCTAATCCTAGTCATATATGCATACCAACAAAAGTACAAACACAACATATATTATGAAGTCCTCGACTTATAATAAAAAGCAAAAACCCCATTTGCCGCGGACGACTGACTTTCTTTCTTTCTTATCATCTCGGAAGACGATCACCGGCGAGTTCACTTCGCCGGTCTCTCATCTCCGGTTCCAGTAAGCTTTCTTAATTCATCATCTTCACTTGTTTACTTCCTGATCAGATTTTAGGCAATTTTTTCTTTTGATGTCATCGATCACGTTGCTTTTATTTTTTAAATATTTATATTTATCTATTCATATATTATATATGAACATATGGATTGTCAGCTGTTGCTTATTGGAATTAGGAATTGGGAATTCAATATATATCAAGTAGACGTTTTTGGAATTTGCGCTTTAAGTTTTAGGTACTTGAAAACATGTTCAGATATATATATGTTACGTATTTAACTTAGAATGCTTTTATGGTGTATATGTAACTTTCAAATATTGTTATTGTATGTGTCTAACGGTATATTTGATGACATAGCAACTTTTTTTTATGCCCGTGTCAATAATGTGGATATCATGTCAACAAAAGTACTGTCACTAGATACATACAATAGATATGTACCTTGGCTACATATAATGGAAATATTCAAAAGTTGGATACACACAATAAAAGTATTCTAGGTTATATACTTGCTATATATATTTTGGACTACTATCTTATATGTTGATCTAGTGGTGTTTGTTTATGTACATAACTTGTAATCTTGTATGTCTTTTGGCTTATGATGCATCACCAGTCTTGATGATAGATCAATGAGAGGGTTGATTAATAACTAACTAACTAAGAGTTGTTCTTTATTTTCGTGGGTAACAGGGGTTTTACCCTGGTATATATGTGTTGTATTTTTTACTGCCTTTCGTGTTCATATGTATCGCCTTTTAAATGGGATGTGATTTTGGTTTAACTCTATTGGGTTTTCTTTGAAAAACAGTTATTTTGATGGAAATTAATAGTTGCCACATATTAACATTCTTGAATCATATAATTTTGCTGTTTCTCATCGGATGACTTCTTTGTACATAGGCAGCCACTGAAAGCTGGTGCAGAGTACATAGGAATACTTGTTGTAGTACTGGGAAGCGGATGCACTTTGAAATTCAATTTCATTTACTCGTAAATATTTACAATGGAGGAACTGCATAAGAATGAAAGTTGGGTTGACAACTTGTGCCACAAGTTTGAGACTTTTTGGAACGGGCTTGAGGAATTCAAGGTAACATTTTTATGATTTTTTTAAAGACATTTATGCTGTTATATGTGGCAGCAGTTGATGGTTTTGATTATCTGTGTAGCTAAAAGCTCTGCAAGATTCTCATGTAATTTCCTTGCCTTTGCAGGAGCCGGCTGCATATTATGAACTTGTCGGTGATAGTGTAAAGAAGTTCTGTTCTGATGCTTTTGAAGACATGATTTGTCCTCTTTCAGTGCATCCTGTACTAGATAGTGCGCAAATAATACCTTCAAAGTTGAATGATTTGGTTGAGGCCTCCACAAGTTCAGCTGTAGCCACGAAAGAAAACTGTGTTGATAATAGCACAACTAAATTAAGAGAGTCTTCGTTAGTCCCAACAGAATCATATGAGGAACCTTTAACTGCTGGTCCTTACCATCCAGAGAAAATCACTTCAGAAGTTAGTGGAGATCCTGTTGGAGAAGGTGATGGTATGATAAATAAGACTTCTGATGATGACATTCAAGTTCAACTAAACTCTTGTACAGAAAGCCAAGAAGATGTTGGTTCTCCTGAACATAAGAATTCTTCTGAATCATTTATGTATCATGCAAGTTCAGAGACTAATGCTTCAGTTTCTGAAGATGAAGCTTGGGGCTTGCCATTTTCAGTTGATCAGAGTTTGGTTGTTGACAAAAAGATCGAAGACGATTCATTGATGAATTTTAAAGAAAAGAAAACGCTTCTGAACAGGTCCATTGATGAATTTGAATGTTATTCCAATACCTTAGCCACCCACCAGTCATCTGAATTAGAAAGTTGGATTTGTTGCTCTGAGAATCAAAAGGAGGCTGCCGGTGGTATCTTTGATGGTGGTTTAGTAATTGAAAAGTGTGATGACGGTCATTTAGTTAAGATCTCACATGGGTCTATAGAGAACCCTCTTGATAACGAATCAGAAGAAGAGGGAATTCTTTCTGATGCAAGCTCAGAGACTTCTGCTTCAGTACTTGAAGATACTGATTGGTGGGGTATAGTTGACGAAATGAATTTGTGCATTGACAAAAAGATGGAAGAAAATCCATTGATAAGTCTGAGAGAAAAAAATATGCTTTTGAACATGTCTAATGATAATTCTGAGTGTGATACAAGTGCTTTTACCACTAACCAATCATCTGAACTGGAAAGTTCAGTTACATGCAATGACGATAAAGAGAAGAATCAGAGTTTTATCTTTTTGGGTGGTTCATTACATGAAAAGTTACATGATTCATTCGGAAGTTTCACTTCAGAACCAGATACAATCAACTATAATGCTACAACATTAGTGGACAATTTATCGACATCCTCACATGGTGTCTCAACTTGTGGATTTTTCACAGTTTCTGCCAGTAATAGCAATAATGAAGCTTTTATCACGTCTAATACCGATTATGGTATGCTGCCCTTTCATTTAACTAAAAATTAGTTTAATTAACTTTCTACTTTCATTATGCAAACTTTTGTCATCAGTTTCAAAATCATTTCGATAATGCTTATTTTTTAATGTATACTTCCATTGGCCTTAATTCATATAATCATATTATTGATTGAGAGGACTGGGGGTATTGTAGAGATAAGACATTCATATAGTATTCTGGTAGTGAATAATAAAGTAGCTAAATTACAATAACATACATTATTTGCAAGAAACTGAATCAGTTTTAATATTCTATAAACTTCCCCTGTCCCAGTACATGGTAAGTTTAAGTAGGAGAATTCAGTTTCTAAGACCGTTTTATAAATTCTATTCCATTTACTATTAAGATTCTATCATCTTGTTGCTGATTCTGGAAACTTTAACAGGAGATGCAGATGGATCCAACATTGAATTTGAAGACCTCAAATTAGATGACGTTTATTCTCCTACAAAAGATCAGCTTGTTAAAAGTTGTATTAGTGTCGAAAGCATAAACCCTCTTGAGTTTCCATCAAAACGAAGCAAGTCTTACAAGGTATGTTCTCTCTCATTCTCCAAAAAATAATACTAAGTATAGTCACTAACCCATATTTTGTTGACATACATTATGATGTATGAAACCATATAAACCCGTAACAAAATTCTGTCATCCAAGTTTTGTTTTCACGATCTTATCAGTGACATTATCCATATCAAGTATACTAGCATGAACCCGCGCATTGCGGCGGATCTAACTGACACCACGTAATGATGGTTACCGTCAACAGTACTATGTGTTGTGATTTTTTGGAGAAAAGCAATACTATGCGTTTTGTGCGTGTTTTCGTTTCTAAGTGGTGGGTTGTGTTTGTTCAAGGAATAAGAATAAGGAGGGTAATTTCGCCCTGTGTAACTCTCAACATTTAGGAGAGAAGACTGCTATTCTTTTTATAGAGTATAGATAATTATATACTCGTTATAGATTTGAACTATGTGATTGGTATTTATTTTTGTCAAAAATTTACGGTCATTATTATCTAACACGTTTTTATTGTCTCTGGCAGAAAATAATAAAAGATGTTTTCATGTCGAGAAAGAAGGTAGTAAAGGATTACTTAGAGCTGCCAGTATTGTATGTAGATATTGACAATGAATTAAGCCAACTAACAGACAAGAACACACAAAAATCAGCAGCTCAAGATTCACCCTATTCTGATTGGGAGCTCTTGTAGACGATTATGCTACCTGTAAAGCATAGTTGTTTCACATTTCTGCAGATAAAGATGAGATAAGTGTTGATAGTTATGTTTTGAATGCTTTGCTCAAAACTCATTGATAATTGAAGTTTTTATCTGTATTTTCAAGCAAAGCTTGGAAATTCCGATTTATCGGTACAAAGGACACATCTCTATATCTATGTGACTATGTTTATATTATTATATAAAACGTTTTGCTATTTAAGTAAATATAAATTACTATATAAAGCATTTTGATTTTGATGCACAAAGATTCAAAGAAAGTAAATATATGTAAATGTAATACACAATACCGTCTTCTACGGATTTTAAGTCTCTTTACCTTATGACGGTATATGAGAGAGATTGATATGTAGACAACTTTATCTCTACTAAGATAGAGAGATTGCTTTCAGATCTATCTAAATGATAGAAAAAGACCACTAGCCTTTGCACCCTACCAAGATAGAGAGATTGCTTTTAGATCTATCTGAATGATAGAAAAAGACAACTAACCTTTGCATGGGGTGGGTGAAAATTGACCAAGGATGTTAATTACTTAATTCAATTTACATAAGTATCCATGCTTATACATTAAGGCTAAAAGAAGTGTCACATTAACTAATAATTATTTTTTATTTTTATAACACTTTAAAATTAAATAGAAAACCATCATATTTCTATAAATAAACTAAAAGACAAGTCATATCAATAAAAACTTTTTCATTGATTAAAGTTTAAAACCATAAATTAATAATGAAAAATAAATACCAATTTGTATAGTTAAAAAAAAAAATGAGGGGTTTAGCTGTTAAAAAAAAAACTTGAGAGTTTAAATTGACAAAGGCTATAAAAATACTATTGCAAAAGACAAAAGTGTATGACTCCTTCTTCAATATTGCAAATATTTGATCGATACTGTATATATATATATATTCTATATCTATCTATACATCACATATCTGGAAAAAAAAATCAAAAACATATAGGATTTTGTTCCTCATGCTAGCCAATCAAAAACAATAGTCAAAGTTGTGGGAGGCGATAGATATCGGCCGCCGTCTTCAGTTTTTTGGGGAGATCGCCGTTCGGGGGTGGTGTACCGGGCGACGGAACCGACGAATTGGGGGTGGGTTCGCCCAACTCCGTTCAGTCTAAGTGGGAAAATATTAGCTACATTACAATGAGGCGATGAGCCTATTAACTACATTATATCAATAATAGATTTATCTACTCTTAAATATTTCAATAATAAATTTTAATGGTTAGTTTGCCATAATCTCCTCTAGGTTACCTCATATCAGGGCCGACCCTAAGTAATTTTCGGCCTAGGATGAGCAAGGAGAAAAAGACCCTAAGCTAGTTGGGACGAATTTGACCCGACGACGTAAAAACAAATATACATACGTACGTAACATCTTAATCACCCGGTCCAAATGCTTATAGTTAATTATTAAAATTAGCGATACTATATATCATATAATGAACAAACTACCATCTCTCTTTTTCAACTCTCTACCTTTAAAATACCCTTAATTTTCAACACATTTCTAACTCACACACTAAATCTATCCAATATATCCCCAAAATATTTTATACTCATATTTATCCAAACTATCTATCTCCTTTATTAATTAATTTAAATACTTCCACCCAGTGGCGGATCCAGGAAAATGAGAGGGTGGGGGCGAAAGAATTATATCTTCAAAACATTGGAATAGCCTCACGGTAAAATAGCCTCATCGTAACCTTAAAATAGTAAGACTTACTTGAGCAAAATAGCATCATGGTAAAATCAAAATAGTCGGTTTTATGCATACAAAATAGCTTGTTAACATGGACCAAAAACAACATTTTCAGATGAACTAACCTCACCTAAATAGCCTCAAATCAGCAGTTTCGGGCCAGCCCTAAATCTACTACAAAAAAACTTTTAATAACAGCAAAATAAGCTGTTAAACAGCCTAAAACAGAGCAAAAACAGCACTAAAAAAAACACTAAAATAGCCTAAAACAACACTAAAAACTGCATTAAAACAGCAGTAAAATCTGCATACAAACAACACTAAATACAACCTAAAATCAGCATCCAAATAACACTAAATATAGCCTAAAACAGTCTAAAATCAGCATACAAACAACACTAAATACAACCTAAAATCGGCATCCAAAAACTAAATACAGCAGAATCAACATCAAAACAATACTAAATATAGCCTAAAACAGCCTAAAATCAACATACAAATAACACTAAATACTATAAGCCATATTTCTAGTTGAAGATTCACTGCTAATAACATCATCTCTTGAAGAAGATAATTTTCTTTTCAAGTATTCCTCCATGTCTCCTAATAAAACAAATATAACTAATAAGATTAATAATGTTTTACATAAACAACTTAAAGAAATATAAACTAGCATCTTTCCAACTAGAGTTGAATCATAAAAAAATTCATAATTTATGATATTCATAATAGAATAATCAAAGATTTATAAAATTATGACCTAATACCAAGAAAAATTGGGGATTTGAAATAAATCATAAATAAAAGTTTACCAATACAAAATTCATAATATTATGACCTAATATCAAATAAAATTGAGGATTTAGAATACACGTTAAATATCAAATGTAAAATAATCAAATAGTTGTTGCTGTTGTTATTAATCTTGTACCTTGAAAACTCTCACCAAATCTCTAAAGGCTAAGACAATGATACACTTATACATCCACGTTTTTATTTTAATTAGTTAACTAGGATCTTGGAATTTTTTTTTCTAAGAAGCATTGGGTTTTTTTAAGTTGGGCTGGGTTCATTTGAGATTTTGGGCTGGGGTCATTCTAAGTAAGTCATCAAAATCAAAGCTATTGGGCTTGAGTTGGCTGGGTTCATCAGCCCCCCCATTTATAGTGTTGGATCCGCCCCTGCTTCCACCTAATATCTCTATGATATTCTTAATAAAGTTATTTACAAAATATGTCCCTTAACCATAAAATAACTACACTACTATTTACGTCAATTACTTTTATATTAATAACCACATCGTTACCACCACCGCCACTAGCACACTCTCGTATGTAAAACACAAAAGGTTTCTTTCATTTTCTGAACATAATTGAATTGTTCTTTTTTAACGCCAAATTATTACTCGCATATATTCTTATTTTTGAATTACCAAAAATAACTTCTTTATTCCACCTCATAAATTTAGGGAAGTGATGTTCGTACCACTAACTTTGATTAATGTATCACAATGTACATATTGTATAACTGACAGTACAAGTCGGTAATGCATAGTTGTAGTACACCAATCAAAATAAATGGTACAAATATCACTTCCCTAAATTTAAGGTGTAAAATTTAGAACCAGATGAAAACCCCAAAATACAAATAGCATTAACTCATAGGTCACAAACCTCATTTGGTTGAACACGTATATTTATTTATATAAACAAACTAACCCCTTAAATTTTAATACTGTACCTTTAAAATCCCTAACTTACCCTTTTAATCTATACTACCATCAAACACTTTATTCCTCAAAATTCCAAAAATACCCTTTAAAAAAACCTTACGCGTGTCCCTTCCCTCCCCGGAAGTTGCTCACATAGTATACCAAAAAAACACACATGCGTTACCGAATGTAATAATCAATCAACATAAACAACGCTCACTCTAAAATAACAACGGCGGTTTGCACTTTCAGCCGGACTAAGAAACACTTGAGTTGAATCATACATTCATGTAATAACACGGTACAACTACTTAACCAGCGTTTTTTCCTATGCCCCGTCGCATCGCACGGATACAATGCTAGTAATTTAAATACATATATACAATTTTAAATACGGTATATATAATTTTAAAAAAAGGGCCCTTAAAAAAGACAGCCCTGTGTAGTCACCACTTCGCACTATGCCTAAGCCCACATGCCCATATTCAAAGAAGATGAAAGATTCTTAGGGCGCGTTTGTTTCGCGGATTTTGAAGGAATTTGACGGAATTGGAATCACATTCCATTCCATTTGCTTGTTTGGTTGCTAATATAGGAAGGAATCTAATTCATATGGAATGGAAACATTCCATCCATTGTATGAATCTCATTCTTTAGGTGTATGTGATGGATTATGATTCCATCAAAACTTGAATCTAAAAAGACTATATTCTCCTTACAAATATCACCCTCTTCATCTCTATTAAGCACCCCAACTTCTTGTTAACCTCCGGGTAACATGTAACCAAACTCCGGCCAACCTTTCTCTGCCACCACCACACATGACCGCTTCTGTCCATAAAAACAGCCATTTGACCTCAACTTAAACACTACAAAAAATTAATAACCATAAAGTAAAGAGGAAAAATTTGTACACACCAACACTGTGATTCCGACCAGCAAAATCTCCGGCCAGCCACTCCGACGTTTTCAGTTACAGTCCTTCAATTCCACTGCCGCACCATCGTCGTTGACAACCACTCTTGAACCGTCGTCCCTCTTATCCATAGCCTCTTACAACCACCACAGTAAAGCCATTAATATATGGGTGACTTAGCATTTGATTTAATTGTTTCTAATCTCCATACATTGATGGGAAAAAAAAGACGGAATGAAAAATGGAAAAGGGGATGAATGATGATGATGATACGATGGAAAGGTCATAAAAGCAAAGCTAGAAGGGTTAGGTAGGCTCATTTTTTATTTTTAAATAAGAGGGTTAATTTGTCATTTCATAATATGTGATTTATGATTCTTTGAAGAATTTTACATACCAAACATACTAAAGCAATTAAATTCAATTTCATCAAATTTCATTTCATTAGATTCCATTCCATCAAATTCCATTCTTTCAGAAAACATTCTACGAACCAAACGCGACCTAATCTCTTTTAGAATCCTATTTGCACCTCAAAAGTATTACCGTACTATGGTATCCTATCATTTCCACTTGACTGTTTTTTTCTAATATTTTTATTTTCAAAATTTTGTGAATTATATTTAGCCCACAACTTACATACAATATTACATTGTAAATGTACTTTTACCACTTCCACAAAATGTACGTACAGACCACACATTAACATAGAAACAATAATGCAATAATATTAATACTAAAGAAAATAATAAATCCTCTTAAAGATTAGCATAAAAATGTTTTTTAAACTATAAGAAGTTGACATTGTAACATCCACTAATTCTCTTTCCTATTTCTGATTTTTCTACATGTCACGATTTCATCTTTAAAGAAAGTTTTAGATTATTTAATTAGGATTATCAATCATTTCGCTACTACTAATGATGCATAAATGACCAATTTTTGCGTTGTCCCTCCCCCTCCGGACCACATGATAAATGGAACTAAAAAATTAAAACAGCAAAATTACATATGGGAGTTTTTGCTGGAAAATTACCAACTAGATAGGTGATTAAATCCCAAAACAAAAATTATGGTTGCTAATTTGGGTGGGAATCTTGGGATGACCCTACTTCATGGCTGAGTTTAATATAAGCTTAGTCAACCTTGATTCTTTTATAATGCGATGTGATATTTGTATCATATAATTTGATTACTTTATCACTGTTGTGCATTGTATACTTGTACAATATGTTGTGAAAAAATGGATCAAAATATGTGGTATGATTATCAGTAGCCTTTTACTATTAACATGGCCAAGAAATTTCTTTGTAACCCAAAAACTTAGCACAAACCTCTTCATTTCGAGGAGAAATTTTACATGAGCCGCTAACCATGTTGCCGTAAAATTATTAATCAATCTATTTCGAATGGATAATCTTGATTTTTGATGTGATTTAATTTTGAGTGAAAATATTTTTTTAATTTGTATCATATATTATTTGACAAAAAATTTATCAATAAAACTTATATTTAAAAAGTATATCCATATATTTATTTATTTTTAATTTTAAATAGTACTTATAATTTTAATGGATCAGGCGATTCCTATCAATCTACCGTTTTTTATATTTATTTATTTTTAATTTTAAATAGTACTTATAATTATTTATATTAGGATAGGATATTACACATATTAATAAAAAATATTAATTTTGTTTATTTTTTTTCTATATATCTCTTATGTTTATTCCTTGTTTTTCCAAACAAAATTATAATTCTATTTTCAAATACTCATTTTCTTTTCCACTATTTTTAATTTTTGTTGTAATTTTATTATATATGATTCTCTTGTACTAAACACTTATTAATAAAGTGTTACGCGTGCTATACGATAACAATGTGATGATGATGTAATCGAATGGTGTCGGGAAATATGTGATGAAGGTAATGAATCTTAATCTTTTATTATACTAAAGCTAAGTTACTCTAACAATTTATTAACTAATCACATCTCTCGATTTCACACAATTTTCAATTTTGATTTTCTTTGACTTTTTAATATAAATATTTAATTTATTATAACTTTTAATATTCTAATTTCGGCGATATACCTTGAGATAAATGTCAACCATATATCTTGAGATAACTATTACATAATAACTTAAGTATAAATTATTATATATATAAATATATAATTTATTTAATATATTTAATTATGAAGTTTTAATCGGCAACTCTCTATTTCAATCCCAAAAGCCCAAACACAATACAACATCTCTATCCTATTCTAATCACAATCACAATAGGATAATATCAAGTCACTTAATTTCATTAAATTGATTATCGTTTATGTCATCATTTAATTTAATTTTAAATATAAAATCCTAATAACCATTATCAAAATATATTGTTATAATAATATTTATATTAATATATGTAAAACTTGTCATTAATTTATAAATTTTTTTGTTTTTCATCAATAATTATACTTTTTAACCCTGACTACTTAATTTAATTTATTTTTAGTCATCAACTTGAGAAGATTGTTTTATAATTTTTTGTCATTTAACTAATTAAAAGAATTTTAACATATGAAATATTTTTTATAAAAAATTATTTCTATACAATATATGTGTTCAATATTCTAGAAATATATTCTTTAAAATTTGATTTTACTTACAGTTTTTACATTTAAATTTATATATTTGATAATTTATCTAATCTTTAAAATGTTATAAATAATATCCCAAACACAATAACAGATGACGATATACAACATCATTAAGAATCACAGCACCTGGGATGATCATAAAACAAAGCACAATTTACAACAAATGGTTACTTGAATAATAAATCCAATTCAATATGAACTCCATTCATAATTCATTTTATCTCTCATTCAAAAAAGTATAAAATTTCCTCCTTTTTTTATATATTAGTTTTGCTTATTAATGTTTAAAGTTGCAACTGTCACTTAAATGAAGAGTCTTAATTGTTATCATATGAAAACAATCCTAACGGTTATACAATTAGCATAAGACAAGTGATTGAAAATAAACTTACTCGTGTTATGAGGCCGCATCATGATCAAAGACATATATTTGAATGTCAGTACAGGATCACAAATATGTTTATATTTTAATTATTAATTATCTTTCGTATAATTGGTTTCAAAAAATTCTATAATAGTGGAATTATTGATGCATGTGCTTTGTGAAATGACTACGACAAACAATTCCATTAAAATATTTCAACTAATAATGACAGTGATGAACCTGTGATTATTGTACCACAACTTATAAAGTATAGCACTTAAAACCGTATATCTTCAAAATTATAAGTTTTTTTGACTTAAATGTATGAGGATCTAATATTGATAATATCGTAAGTCTTGTGTCCAATGTTAGACACGGGTCTAAAATCTAATATATACTAAAAGGTAACTGACCTAACCTCAATTGACCAATTAAAACTCTCAATTTCTCTAAATTATCAAATTAAACACGTGACTAAATTTAATTTCTCAAAATCAAGTCATGTTATATAAATTAAAAAGTTTGTCGATAAAAATATAAAAACCTTTATATAGTAATGCTTCTAAATGATAGATACAACACAACTATTAATTAAGTTATCTTATTAAAACTACCTGTCGATTTTATTTTCTTTAAAAAAAAGGACAACATAGATAAATACAAGTATTAAAAAAGTGGCTATCTAACATACATAAAAAGCACATCTGCATCTTTTTTTAGTTTTTCTGTAAAAATTTCTTTTTCTCTCCTTTTCTTCCATTCTTAAAATTAGTATCTATGTTTTCAAAAAAGAAATAGATTATAGCTGCATTGTGTTTAACAAATTGGGTCTATTGCTATTAGCTTTATCCCATAACTAATTCATGCATAAATTATGACCAAAAAGTTTGTACATGACGAGAAACAATTGTTAACATTAGCATAAAACGAGCTTAATATAACAACATATTAGCCTACTAGAAAAATTATCTGGTAACTTTTTACATTTTAACGTGGTATAAGTCTTTTTGTGTTTGTAAAGTCAAGTCTTCTACTTTAAACTTTGACCGTGAAAATATTTGTCTATATCTTATAAAAATTCATATAAAATATATAGATGAATTGAGTTTTCAATGTACTTTTCATTAATATAACTTTCGTCAACTATTATATAACAAAAAAAAAGATATTTATGGTCAAAGTTGCAAGACTTGACAAGTCAAAATTGGACATTTAATATGGGACGGATGAAATATCTTTTACATGAAAAACGATTGATGATATAAATTAAGATAAGATTATAAAAACATATATTCCATAAATTTTGGTTAAAATTATTATAAAACAGGATAGATTTCACCAAGTAGAGTTAAAAAGTTTGATATCTATAAATTTAGTTATTTACCATTTTCCTTTTTTAAAAAAAAGTTATTTACTATTTTTTCCCTTTATCTAATTATCTAATAATTTGATGATAAACTCAATTGGCGAATGAATGAATATCTTCATCGGAAAATTTAGCATGAGTTACCTCCGGCTATCATCTTCACCGGCGGAGACATCTCTCCTCCGTCCTTCCGCCCTCTCATTCTTTACACACCGCCGCCAGACTATCCGGAGACACCTATTTACTACCACCGTCCAGTGCTCTGCTTCTACACACTCCAAAAAACAGAAAGTCATTGTTATTTCCGGTCCAACCGGCGCCGGAAAAAGTAGACTCGCGTTAGAACTATCTAAAAAACTTAATGGCGAAATCATTAGCGCAGATTCTGTACAGGTATAAAAACATACATATATATATACATATAGAAATTAGTTTTAATTTTGTTTTTAGTAGAAAATTATAATGATAGAATTGGTATTAAACTTTCAATTCATTGTTATTATATGTATTTAAATTCATATAACTTATTAAACTGGTGACGTGGCACCGGGTTTTGATGATGTAGTAATGACGTGACAATTTATATGTTAAGTGGATATATACTGTAGAAATGAGTAGAAAGTTTGACACACAAAGGGTATATTTGGCAAAATTAGCTTACGGCTTTAACTGAACGCTTGTGGCGGAAGCTTTTCAGATATATATATTTAGGTGTTTGCACTTTGCAGAGCTAAAACCAAACCATTAATAAAAAGTGTTAAATGACAAGAAGCTAGAAGGAAAAGAAAGGAACTGCCCACTTCCGTCTTTCACGGGTTTTGGGTCCCAATATCTCGACGGTGTATGGCTGTATGTGGGAGGTTAGGATGTAGACATACTTTACCCAGGTAGAGAGGCTGCTTTCTGGTCCCACCTAAATGGTTGAAAAGGACCTCCAGCCTTTGCATGAGATTAGGATCAAACCTGTGTACCCTGTCTACAGAGGCCAGAGTGTTTATAATATGATCCTACATCGGCCAAGTATGGGATTGGTTGGTGGTTTATAAGCCTATGTGTCCCCTCCTCCTTTGAACTAGCTTTTGGGAGTGAGTTCTACACTTAGCTTATGGCACGATACGAGCCTATTATGGGATGGGTTCGTATCAATTGGTATCAGAGTCATCCCTACCTTTCGAGGTTCCAACGCTCGGAGTGGTGGCTTGGACCCAAGGAAAAGGGTGCCAACCGTGACCAACATAGCCGTGACCCACGAGGACGTTGGCTCTTCAAAGGGTGGGGTATTAATATGATCCCACATCGGCCAAGTATGAGATTGGTTGGTGGTTTAGCTTAGGTGTCCCCTCCTCCTTTAAGCTTTTGGGAGTGATTTCTACACTTAGCTTATGACACGATGCAAGCCTATTATGGGATGGGTTCGTATCAATTGGTATCAGAGCCATCCCTACCTTTCGAGGTTTCAACGCTGGGAGTGGTGGCCTATGGACCAAGGAGAAGGGTGCCAACCGTGACCAACATAGCCGTGACCAACGAGGATGTTGGCTCTTCAAAGGGTGGGGTATTATATGTGATATGAATCAAAGCCAATAACCAAGAAGAAAATGAAGTTATATGATAGATAAGGTGCTGGATTTTGAGCCCCAGTAGCTCCACAAGTCGAATACGACCACAAATAAACTCAATTCCTAATACCCTAGATGGCACGAAGGCCTTATTAATAGATACCCTAAACTTGGCCAACAAGATATTGCCAAAAATAACATAACCTAATAATAAAAGCCGACACATAATTAATTAAATGGTAATTATTACTTAAGCCCTTGACCCACTGGACCCATTCAGCCCAGACTACCCATATCAATATGATCCCACATCGGCGAAGTATGGGATTGGTTGGTGGTTTATAAGCCTAGGTGTCCCCTCCTCCTTTGAATACCCGTGACTCGGCCACTTTAGAGTGAAACGATGAATCCCCACTTACATGAAAACCTTCTGTTTTAGCTGGCCGAAAATACTCATACCTAGAAAACCCTCCCTTCAATCCAGTAGTATCACCAATTTTCGGTTCCCCATTCAACACGTCACCTCCTGAAAGAGCAGGGTGTTCTGTTTCGAAAACCGGAGGTGCAGACGGCTTAATTACAGAAGTGTCAAGTGGTTGAGAAGAAAACTTCAGTGGTGCCAAAGCAGCTAATTGTTGTTGTATACCTGCCAACATTAATTCCGGTTTTGAAAACCTAGCATTCGAACTCGACTCCATCTTAGCAAACCTTGACTCTGTTTTTAGTTGACTTTGCGCCGTAGCCAGTTGAAATTCGTTGGTAGCAACCATGAATTTTTGCAATTCAGTAGGTTCAGTAGTTGCAGAAACTTCAGATTCTTTTCTTGGACTCATTGTTTTTTTTCTGTTTTTTTTCCCCCGATGAACAGTAACCTCGATGAACAGTGACGGATGAACAGTGCGACGATGAACAGCATCCGAGGATCGAACGTCTCTGATACCAATTGATATGTATTAAACTAGAAAATAAAGAAAGAATAAGAAAATTGATAAATTTCTGGATTAATGCCCCAGTAGCCCCTAGTTCCTAAGAACAATGATAATATTCTCCATACCTAAAAGACGATAGCCTAATGCCCTTATTTAAATAACATAGACTCTTAAGCTAACTTGTTCATCAAGTCACTAATAATAATAATAATAACTAAAAATAATTATTATCACTTAGCCACGTGACTTCTTTCTGCTACTCAGGAATTTTTTTCAGATATGACGGAATTGATATCGCCGTGAAATATACGGCCCAGCCCACTTATTCTCTTGATCCGTATCAGTTTACCACTGATCTAAACCACGTTGCTTGACAAGAAGCTAGAAGTTTTAAGCTAAAAGCTTGTTAATGTTGTGTACATACACTAACAAAACGTGATAAGTTGGATATGTTTCGGTGCTCTTATCCTAAGATTTATTGTCATGTATATCATAATCTACACTCGGTTCATTTTCGTTAAGTTAGTATGGTTTTAGTAGATATGGTTAATTGTTTATGTCATGACAGGTTTATCAAGGTCTTGATGTTGGATCTGCAAAACCTTCTATGAGTGAAAGACAGGTAACGTTAGGAGTTAAGATGTGTTCACAACCCGTAGCTTCTTGTTCATTCTTCTGACAATGTAGTTTTACTTGTTCTTTAGTACTTTCATAAACCATTATCATGTATTGCGACTTTTGTTTTTGTAGGAAGTGCCTCATCATTTAATTGATATATTGCACCCTGCCGAAGGTATATCTATATCATTTGAAATAAGTTGTGGGTCGCTGTTTTAGTTTGCAAGCTAACCACCTTATTCGACTAGATTATTCTGCTGGGAACTTTTATGAAGATGGAAGGCAAGCTGCAAAAGATATTCTTAGTAGAGGTCGTGTTCCTATAGTTACTGGAGGGACCGGATTATACTTAAGATGGTATGTATTTGAGTCTTTAGACCTTTAAATCCTATTGATACTGGGTTTCTGGTTCATGACAATTTATGATTAATCATGTGTAAGGTTCATATACGGGAAACCTGATGTTCCAAAGGCTACTCGAGAGATTAGTTTGGAAGTGCACTCTGAGCTTGCTAACTTTGAGAGAAGCTATGACTGGGATGCTGCAGTGCAGTTGGTTACCAAAGCAGGTGATCCAAGTGCTCAATCTTTACCTGCCAATGATTGGTATCGTTTGCGTCGCAAGCTTGAAATCATCAAGGTCAGGTTACATATTAGTCATGTAATTACAAGTTATAACAAGCCTTATCTTATGTTTCATCATGCACAATGATGATAATGTCTATCAGTGCACATGATGTACATAGGTGAAAGGCATTACGTATGATATGTGTATATAGTAGAGTTACCCAAATGGATATTGGATTGGTTGGGTAACAGTGGAAACACTTAATTTTATTGGTAGCGGATGGAGTAAATAGAACCATAACACTTCTTCCTCGGGAAATTTAGGAGGTGTTAGGCATTAGAAATACTCTTTTGGTGACTTCAACATGTTCCACCCATTTGACCGACTTTTTTTAGCTAAGTATGTTGATCTTACCTGTTAGAGATAAAAGATAATTCAAATCGACCCATTCATAAGGAAATGTATTTTTTTTGGCACCTCTTACCACATGATATGTGTATCTGGCATAATCAAGTTGATAAAGGTTATGCCAAATTATTCTTCAATGTTATTTATTTAGCTATTAGGTATTTTAAATATGTGAGCAATCAAAACATTTCCAACACCTACAGCTGTGGGTTCACTTGGATGTAAAATACTGCGTGAAAATTTTAGAACATTATATTGATAGGTCAACATTGATAATGCAGTCTACCGGGTTACCTCCATCAGCGTTTCCAGTGCCATATGATTCTTTTAAAGGAAAAGTTGATTCACCTTCTAAAGAAGACAGCATCGACATCTTGACTAATATAAATCCGGATGTAAAGCAGAAGGATTTGGATTATGAGTTTATGTGCTTTTTTCTTTCAACGTCAAGAACAGATCTCTATAGGTCAATTGACTTGCGTTGTGAAGATATGATTTCAGGTCAGCATTGGGCATAACATTTACTACTTGGAGCAATGTTATCCATGCAAAAAAATCTTTAGCTGTAGGTATATTTGTAGCTCGTGTCTTTCTTTAGGTTTGTGCTTATATGTTTAGTCCATATTGTATATTTATAGGAGATAAAGGCATTTTGTCTGAGGCAAGATGGCTCCTTGATATGGATCTTCGGCCTAATTCAAATTCTGCTACACGAGCAATAGGTTATAGACAGGTATTGTCTCCCATCTTATGTACTGTATATGTTTTTCATGTAATGCAGTTATACTGCTATGTTCTTGAGTTTAATTTAGGATAGAAAGGAAAGGATTTGGAAGGTTTTTAAAGTATGTTGTCTTCTTGAGTTTTATTTAAAGAACGAAGAAAAAGGTAAGTAAATGAAAGGAAAATCTAATAGATTTTAGTGTAAAATCTATCATCCCGGATGATTACAAAGGAAAGAAACTTGCCCCTTTCTTTTCCTCACTTTTTTTAGCTTTCCTTTATAAAACAAGTCGAACACAATATACGTCTTTGTTAGCTCATTCTGTTCTTATTTGTTCCTTATTTCAGCTGCTAAAGCATTACTACTATTCATGTTTATTAGATCATACTTAATCTTATAATTTTTCAGATTTGATTATTTACAAACCAATGATAGAACACATGATTTGCGATAAGGATTTAATGGCAAACTGCAGGCTATGGAATACCTTTTATATTGTGAAGAACAAGGGGGCAAAAGTTCACCTCGTGACTTTTATTCTTTTCTATCTGAATTTCAGAAGGCGTCAAGGTGGCTCTTTCAATATTTCTGTTACCTTCCAATAGTACAACATATCATTGTGTTAAATATATCTCACTTATACTACTAGAATTGTCTGATCACAATATAGTGTTGCAGAAATTTTGCAAAACGACAACTGACATGGTTTCGCAATGAGCCAATCTATCACTGGATTGATGCCTCAAGACCCCTTGTATGCCTTTCGTTTACTAAACTAAAGCTGTATCCCATGTCTCTAATCTCATATTCTCCAAGTTTAACAGCTATACCTACTTGCAGGAAGAGGTACTCAATTTTATATGTAATGCCTACCATGATCAAAGTGGAAAACTGGCAGTCCCTCGACCACTTGCAATGGAAAAAGATATGTCAGATCGACGAGAAATTGCGCAGCTAAAAACCTATCGGACTAAACGAGGGTATGCACTTCACAGTATAATAAAACCCAGTTGTTTTTCTGGTATCTTTTTACGCATTTACTTTTGAATTGGTTGATTTGGGTTGTGCTATATATATCAAACGGGTCAAATAAGTAAATTTTGAAAGAGGAACAGAATAAATGGGCCCAAACAGATTGGAAATCACCCAAATTGTATTTATAATACATTCAACCTCCTAAATTGTTTTACTAAAATATTTTGATTGTTGTTTTAATAATTTGTATTTGGACCCATCTTGCCATCTCTTGTTTTACCATCTTTGTTTTTTGGAATAAACTGACCTTATGAATGTACAGGGTTTTCATCAGCCAAGAGGATTGTTTGGATGTTCTTAACTGGATAAGCAATAGTAAAAGGCAAAAGACCGAATTGATTGCTAAGTAGCTTGTACGATCATTGAGGATAGTCTTTTTTAACTGCTTCAACTCACACTTTGAAGGTGCACCCTGAATTCATTGGCAATTGGCGTTCTGCTTTAGTACATTATCCTCAGCAAGCCTGAATATCTCTTCTGCTTTAAAACGCCTGGTGCATCAGTTTGTGCAGTTAATCCGGAGGTCAAGTTTTTTCATGACAAACAGTGTTATACAACAGGAAATGTAAGTCCTGCACCTTAGAACGGATGCGTTTGATATATGTGCCAAGTTTATAAAGCACATTAACTGATGACTATTGTGTTATTGTTGGATTATAGGTACTTGGTTTGTAGGTTACATGGCTTTGATGTAGCATATAGTTGTTTTTGTTTTGTACAATAAAAGAGCACTTGTACACTGTAATAAGTACAAGTACTTTTTTTCCTTCTTTTCTTCGAAAAGTTCTGTAGAACTGTAGAAGTTAATGCTTAATGTTTTCCAACTACATAAAACTAAAGGACATAATTTGTGGCTATTTTGAGGTTGCGTTGTCAGAAGAATCTTTGCAATTTTAGGAGAACTTCATATATGTTCCTCTTTTGCTTCCCCTGCAAAGAACAACAACCTTCTTGCAATCCTGATTTATAGTATTTTAAACTTCAATCTTGTAATGATTTCCGTTAAAGTCGCCGTGGCTATCAATGTGACGTTGCCATTTTCAATTGTGTCCCCGGAAATAGTAGGATTCACCAGAAAAAAGTTGTTCTAAAAGATTGTGTAGGTGAAGATCACAATGTATCGGCTCTTGTGAGTTGTGACAGCTAACATAATAAGAATGTGATTACATGGCAATTGTTTACATCTTAAAAGAGAAATTTAATGAACCCGTTATTGAGTTCAAATCATCTGTAGCATATAATTTTATTTTATCTTTTAGTTCATTGAGAGTTTTTGTTTTATTTCTCAGAAAAGGTTTTTTTTTTGGGAGATTTCGATTACTCGAGAGTTGGCTCAACAATCACCAAATATTCAAGTGGAAAGGGAGGCTTGTTTTCGAGTTCTCGGGTTCGAGTCCTACACTATACATATACATACTAGTGCTTAGACCCGTCCATTGGACGGGTAGTCTTAAGATATATATAAATTTTATAATAATTGTGAAACAAAAAGTGTATGACCAATATCTAAGCTTAATGAATACGAAAGCTAAACAGAAACATATGAAAATTAACTCCATATAAATATTCATTTCAGTTATCCTTTTTTTTCTCCAACTTTAGTTAAATAAAAAGTGTATGACCAATATCACAACTTAATCAATACGAAAGCTAAAGAAAAAACATATGAAATTTAATTCCACATAAATATTGATTTCAGTTTACCCCTTTTTTCTCCAACTTTAGTTAAATAAAAAGAGAAACAAAAAGTGTAGAGTATATAATTTGAAAAATACATACCAATTTATCAACAAAGATCATCTCGAACATTTTGATTTTCTTCGGGTTGTTCCACTCCGAAACAATCCATACATGCACAACACGGAGTCGTAGATGATGGTTAACATGTATTGGCTTAAGATCTTCAAGATGAACTAATGTGGACTTATTTTTTTTTTTTGTAGAAGAAGAAGTCATAATGAACCTATAATTGACAACAAATTAAATTAAAAGAGATAATAATAACAATAACATAAGAATTCAATGTTAAATAATAATAATAATAATGATTAAATATGGACAAAATATATAAATAAAAAATACTTTTTGTTAGTCGATCGTATTTTCTTTTTTCTTTTTTTTGCCGTAGGTTTTTTCTTAGGGTTGAGAATATGTGAGGGGTTTTACTATATATATTGATAATAATAATAAAGATTTTTTTTATTAAAGGCCGACCATTTTTTATTAAATAAATATTAAAAAAAAATAGAGGATTAATAAGGAGAGAGTATTAGGCTAAAGGAGGAGGATTAGGGGTACCAAGTGTATCCCCAACCCCCTCTTTTAGTTATATTACTAGTGTTCAGATAATAAAAAATTTATAGCTTCTTATATTCTAAAAGTGTAAACTATATAAGAGTATAATTAACTATTTTTAAATTGGGTTAAAGTGTAAATTGGTGATGAAAAATCAAAAAGTGTAAGTTAATTATTTTAAATTGGGTTAAAGTGTAATTTGATGATGGAAACCAAAAAGTGTAAATTAATTGTTTTAGATTGGGGTTAAAGTGTAAATTGGTGATGGAAAACCAAAAAGTGTAAATTAATATTAAAAAATTAAAGGATTAATAAGGAGGAGGGATTAGACTCAAGGAGGTGGATTAGGGTACCAAGTGTACCCCCAACCCTCTTTTAGTTATATTATTATAGATAGATTTGATGACCCGAGTTTTCCCCTGTAAATCAGAGATCTCCGCGGACCCGATTAAAAACTCTTATACCGTTATTCACGAGTAATTTTAAATAGAAAAAAAACTTACTACAATTGGCCCCCTTTTGACTTATTGCTTTGAGTGTATATGTATTGATGGCGTATCCATATTATACTACGAAAGGCCTGCCAAACGGACAAGTGCTAACCCGCAGCGTTACGAAGGAACCTGCGTGGGAAAGGCGCCCAGCTGGAAATAATACCCAAATAAGGAAGAGATCACCTAAATCTCTTCTTTCCTAAAATAAGGACAATCGGTTACAGCTGATAAAGAAAGGTAACCTGATCCATAATTAACGGATAAACTCAATGAGGAGGAAGTTTCCTTAAAGACTCTCCTTCCTACCTAATCACACATCTCCTATATAAGGAGACCCAAAACTTGACAAAGGGAGATACAATCGATCACTCAACAAATATACATACTTCTGACCGTAAACATCAATGGCATAAGATCATGTTCATAAACACGATCGGTCATTCATATATATAGTCCGATCTTAATCGGCTACACCACAAACCCTATTCAATTGGCGTAAAGAGGCTTACACTCTACCGTATGGGAATCGCCAACGAATAGTCCAAAACCCCTCAAACCCCTTTTCTAACCCTAGCACGATTTTGTGCACAAACATTGGCGCCATCCGTGGGACCACTCTCTTGAACTAGAAAAACCCATAAATATACCGTTCTGTGCATCTTACGCCGTAAAAAATGGTAAAGAAAAAAGATAGGATGACGAGAGGAAGGAGGTCTGCTCTGGCCATTCAACAAGCAAGAATCAGCAATTTGACCGTGACCAAAACGACACCAGGAGGTTTTTATTTCCCATTATTGGGAGAAAGCGAACCTTTAAGTGATCAGCTCATCATCCAAGCCACCGTATTCAACGTTGACGTCCGGAGGGTATATCTGGACGGTGGAAGTGAGTGTGACGTTATCTTCGAACACTGCTTCCTCAAAATGCCAGAATCCATACGAGCCCGAAGGACGGATCCCCGGGGACCATTGGTAGGTTTTTCCGGAGAGCATGCATGGCCGTTAGGAGAAGTCGATCTAGACGTGACCATCACAGATGGGATACACGAACGGACGGAGACGCTGGATCTCTCGATAGTACGATCTCCATCCCCCTACAATATAATTTTGGGAAGACCTGCGATGCAAAGGATGAAAATGGTCCCCTCTGTCATCCATAGGGTCATTAAATTCCAATCTGAAACAGGGATAGGATCGATCCACTCCTCTTACGAACCAATAAAACAAATCAATGATGTGAAAAGGGTGGATGACGACGTCCCCCCTACCCCTATGGAAACGCAAGAAGAAAAGGACGCAACAAAGTTGGTAATTAATCCAAACTTTCCCGAACAAACGATCTCCATAGGTGCTCAACTTTTAGAAGGATGCAAGCACAAACTTAAAAAGCTGTTACAGGCCAATGTAGATGTCTTCGCATGGGACTATTCAGATATGACGGGGGTTTCAAGGACCCTAACGTTGGAAGGAAAGCCCTTCGTCACGGAGCATCGTCTGAAGGAACACAAGCATATAGAGCCTGTTCCCCAGAAGAAACGCAGCCTTTTCGCCGATAGAGATGAGGCTGTTAGGAAGGAGGTAGACGAATTACTCAAAGCTGGGATAATAAGGGAGTCCGTCTACCCTATTTGGATCGCTAACCCGGTAATGGTCAAAAAAGGAGACGGGGGGTGGAGGATGTGTGTTGACTTTACAAATATTAATAAGGCATGTCCAAAAGACTGTTACCCCCTCCCGGAAATCGACTGGAAAGTAGAGTCGTTAGCAGAGCATAAGCTAAAATGTTTTTTGGATGCATACAAAGGATACCACCAGATACAGATGGCGGAAGAAGATGAAGACAAGACAGCCTTCTACACTAGTAAGGGAACCTATTACTATTGAAAGATGCCCTTCGGCCTTAAGAACGCAGGAGCTACGTACCAAAGGTTAGTCGACAAGGCCTTCGCTACACAAATAGGAAGGAATCTAGAAGCATACGTCGACGACATGGTTATCAAAAGCAGGGATGAAGAAGGACTCATTGAAGATATCCTGGAAACCTTCGGGAACCTCAGGAAAATCAACATGAAACTCAATCCCAAAAAGTGTTCGTTTGGTGTGGAGGAAGGCAAGTTCTTAGGATACTATGTAAGTAATAAAGGCATCCACGCAAATCCTTCCAAGATAAATAAGTTAAAGCAAATTTCAGCGCCAAGGACAATCAAAGAAGCCCAAAGCCTAAACAGCAAGCTTGCCGCCCTTAGCCGCTTCCTCTCACGCGGAGCTGACAAGCAATTACCCTTTTTCAAAGTATTGAAAGGATGTCTCAAAAATAAGGATTTTACATGGACAGAGGAGGCGGGGAGAGCTTTGGAAAAGACGAGAAAATATATTGCAGACCTGCCAACGCTAATAGCCCCAAAGCCAAAAGAAATACTCTATGTGTATTTGGCTGCCTCACTCGAATGCGTTAGCGCTGTGCTTGTGGCAGAAAGGGAAAAACAACAGATACCCATTTACTTCGTGAGCAGAGTCCTACAAGGCGCAGAAGCCAACTATCCCGAGTTAGAAAAGCTGACCTTGGCCCTTGTCCACGCGACACGTAGGTTGCGAAGGTACTTTCAAGCGCACCCCATCGTTGTATTATCTGATAAGCCAATAAAGCAGATATTGCTTAAGCCAGAAAAGTCGGGACGGGTGGCCAAGTGGGCCATCGAATTTGGGGAGCACGACATTGAGTTCAGGGCCAGGAATGCAATTAAGGGGCAAGTATTAGCCGATTTCATCAGCGAAGTCCACGAAGGCGAAAACTCGATGACACACTCTGTGTCACTCGAGGTGTTGGGAAACGTCGAAAATGATTTATGGAAGTTGTACACCGATGGAGCCGCAAGCTCCGATGGTTGTGGAGCCGGTCTGATGCTAATCAATCCCGAAGGCAAAGAGTTTACCTATGCTCTGAGATTTGAGTTTGAAGTAACAAATAACGAAGCCGAGTACGAAGCATTGCTAGCAGGGCTTCGGATTGCCAGAGATATGAAGATCCGCAACCTACAGGTATATGTCGATTCCCAATTGGTCGCAAATCAAGTAAAAGGGGACTACGAAGCCAAGCAGAATACTACAAAACTATACCTACAAAAGGTGCGGGAGTTGATGGAATGTTTCAGTCACTTCGAAATAGAGCACATCCGAAGGAACCAAAACAAAAAAGCAGACGCCCTGAGCAAGCTAGCTTCACTCACATTCAGACACCTAGGGAAACAAGTACTGGTAGAAGTCCTCAAGGAAAGATCGATTGAAGAAAAACAAGTCTCTGACCTTGTGGAGGAAGAGGGCAAAAATTGGATGACCCCCATTTACGAGTATCTAGTAAGCGGGATACTCCCCGCAGACAAGGATGAAGCCCGAAAGATAAGAGTAAAAGCCCCGCAATATAAAATCCAAGATAAAAAGCTGTACAAGAAAGGCTTCGTCACGCCATGGCTCCGATGCGTAGGCCCAAACCAAGCAAAAATGATCATCCGAGAGATACATGAAGGAATCTGCGGAGCACATGCGGGAGCAAGATCCGTCGCAACGAAGGCTATGAGGCTAGGATATTTTTGGCCGACAATGCATCAGGACTCTACAGCATTACTGAAAAACTGAGAGTCATGCCAGATACGTGCCAATGTCCCGGGACAACCTAAGAATGATATGACCTCCGTAATGTCGGCATGGCCCTTCATACAATGGGGTATCGACATTGTGGGACCACTTCCCGAAGCCCAAAACAAGAAAAAATTCCTGGTTGTCGCCATCGATTACTTCACCTAGTGGGTGGAGGCAAAGCCGCTGGCCACGACAAACGGAGACCAAATGAAGAAGTTTGTATGGGAGCACATCATATGCAGGTTTGGAATACCTCATACAATCGTCTCGGACAATGTCCCACAATTTGCCAAAGGCGTCTTCCCAGAATTCTGCAAGCAATTGCAAATTCAACAATCCTTCACATCCGTTTACCACCCCCAAGGGAACGGGCAGGTGGAGGTAACCATCAGAGAAATAATCAAAGGAATGGAGAAACGCTTAGGGCGAAACCACAGGGGATGGATGGACGAACTACCACTAGTCCTCTGGGCCAACAGGACAACGCCAAAACGAAGCAACGGAGAAACCCCTTTCAGTCTAGCATTCGGAACGAAGGCTGTAGTCCCAGCAGAATTCCAAGTCTCTACCCACAGGATGATAAACACCGAAAGGAACGAAGACGAACTAAGGATAGATCTGGACTTGCTGGAAGAACGACGAGAAATCGCCGCCATCAGAGAAGCTGCGTTTAAGAAAAAGATTGAAGGGTATTACAACAAAAGGGTAAACCCAACAACATTCAAAGTCGGTGACTACGTGCTGCGGTTGAATAGCACGAGCGAAAAAGAATACACTGGCAAAATGGGACCTACTTGGGAGGGCCCATACAGGGTAAGGAGAGCATTTGGAAAAGGAGCATACGAGCTGGAAACGCCCGAAGGAGCTCCGGTTGACAGAACATGGAATGGCTCAAATTTGCGTAAATTATACTGTTAAAATTCCTTTCTTTTTTAAAAATATATGTAGTACTAAATAAAAATGCCTGTAAGCAATTCTGATCATACATGTATTGGGCCAAGTGCCTCATTTAAGCATAAAATCCTACGGGAAAGTGCAAACAAAATATATATAAAATGGCCATATATATATAAAAATGAAAAACCATAGAAAGTCCCGTACGGCTGGGTCGCTACCCTCGTAAAAAGGGAACAAGCTAACAGGGACGCCTGGACAAGCTAACCTTATACACGTGATTACGTAAGAGAAGCAAGTTTTAACTACTTCTAAAAAATGGTTCTCAAGCCAAAAATAATAAAATTTGCTATACAATGATGTTTCTAAAAACACAGAATATAGTCATATAAAAACATCATATGTTATAAGCAAAACAAGAAATTAAAACATCTGTTAAACATACATATAAGTACCATAGTTTGAAATCAAAACAGATTAAAAGGTACATACCAAAATAAGTCTTAAAATATTTATTTCATAACATATATATAGTTAATCAAATCGGGGTTTCACGACTAGGAAACTGTGCGCCCCAGTATTGTGTAGGTGGGTAAGATCATGAACATAGTTACTCTGGTAATTTGCCAGTTTAGAGATAGCTTGGTCAAACACCTGTATAGCCTGGAGATATTCAGGAGACTGATCGAAATGCTGAGCAAAAGCCATCCCCTTCTTCTTTGAAGCATTCACGACGGCATCAACCAAAGCAATAGCCTCCGACCCTGCAGCAAGAGTTTCACAAATATGGGGAATTACTTCTTTCACAAACACTTTTACCTCCCGGGGAAGTTCAACATTGTCCAGATCCTTTTCCAAAAGCTCATCATGACGCCTCTTTAAGCCTGCACGCAACACCTTCATCTCCACATCTTGCTCAGATAAGCGCTTCTCTAAGTAGGCAACCCGATCAAATAAACTAGTGATGACAAGCTGGGACTCCTTCAACATATCCTGAGAATACTCATATTCTCGACACATACCACGGACCAAGAGATTTTTTTGTTCACTCATGTTATCAGATAAGTGTTCCTCCTCCATGAATTTTCGAGAAGAATCACCAGAAAAGGAGATGGGAGGAAAAGCAGCAGGACCCTTCCCCTTATCCAAGACAGAGTCATCATCGACGTCGGTAATCTTTCTCTTTGACATGGCTCTTAAGTCTTGAGAGAAAAACGAAGACAGAGATTTTTGAAGAAACAAAAATAAAACAAGATGGAGGTATATGAAAGAAAAAGTAGAAACAGTGACCTATGGGGAGGGAGCAGCGAAAAGACTGAAGGCAGAAGTTCAATTGAAGCAATAAATATTTCTGCGCAGCCAAATATTTTGGCACAGAAGAGAAAAAGTCCCAACCGTCGATTACACACCTAGGGATACGTGCAGCGACTTTTTGGTTCCCATTAACTGTAACATGTCATTTCATGATGAAGTATATTTCAAGTATAGTCCAAGGGAATGCTTATTTGGCAAAAATCATCCCCTTGGACTAGGGGGCTTGATGGCGTATCCATATTATACTACGAAAGGCCTGCCAAACGGATAAGTGCTAACCCGCAGCGTTACGAAGGAACCTGCGTGGGAAAGGCGCCCAACTGGAAATAATACCCAAATAAGGAAGAGATCACCTAAATCTCTTCTTCCCTAAAATAAGGACAATCGGTTACAGCTAATAAAGAAAGGTAATCCGATCTATAATTAACGGATAAACTCAATGAGGAGGAAGTTTCCTTAAAGACTCTCCTTCCTCCTAATCACACATCTCCTATATAAGGAGACCCAAAACCTTGACAAAGGGAGATACAATCGATCACTCAACAAATATACATACTTCTGACCGTAAACATCAATGGCATAAGATCATGTTCATAAACACGGTCAGTCATTCATATATATAGTTCGATCTTAATTGGCTACACCACAAACCCTATTCAATTGGCGTAAAGAGGCTTACACTCTACCATATGGGAATCGCCAACGAATAGTCCAAAACCCCTCAAACCCCTTTTCTAACCCTAGCGCGATTTGGTGCACAAACATGTATTCATTGAAATCTAGAAATCGGAAGAACTTTAGTCCGTTTCCTCAAGGTCTTCGTGTGGAAGGTAGTACTGGCGGTACCGGTACCTTCTTGAACGGAGCTCTTCATTGGTTGGGTGGTAAATACAAAACTGATGGGCAGTATTTGAGCAGTGTAGTTTCTTTTGATTTATCGACGGAGTCTTATGTCAAAATTTCCGCACCTCCGTATGATGGTAAAAGTGATAGTGATACGCTGCATGATCTGAAACTTGGAGTTTTAGGAGAATGGTTCTGTGTGGTGTGTACTTATATGGAAAAGCATGGGGATGTGTGGGTGATGAAGGAATATGGAGTGACAACCTCTTGGGTTCAATTGTTTTCCATACAATATCCACCCATGAGAAGTTGGGATGTATTTTCTGCGCCTTTGTGTATTTCAGATGATGGGAAAGTTTTGGTACAATTCGGGTCAAATTTGGTTCTGTATGATCCGAAGAGTCTTTCTGTCTCAGAGATTCAAAGCTTTGAGGAATGGAGTAATGCAATTACCTTTGTTGAGAGCTTGGTTTCACCTGATTCCCACTAGTTATACTCTAGAAGCATGATATGCGACTTTGCATACAAATTAATAAAACATATATATTGTCTACAGTTATTTTCTGTGTTCAGTATATGCGACTTTGCACAAAGATTATGCCTGCCTTCTAATATCTAATTTATGGTCATCTTTTCAATAGTTAAGGGCATAATTGTGGCTATTTTGAGATTACCTTGTCAGAAGCAGTTCAGTATTGTAAATTATTCATGATTGATGCCACACAAGGTCCATAACAATAGACAATTGACCGAAAATTGTTCTATTATTTGAGCCGTATCATTCCTAGCATAAGGTATTAAGCAAAGGACATAACTCGTTAACCAAAGTGGGATTTGTAATATGATTGTGACTAAAAGTCTGAAACTACACAACTCATATACATATGTAACCACGTATACAAAAGTAAAACAAACCCAAATTAAAATGCTAAATCATATATAAACTATATCAAACGGTTGTGTAACCTTTTGCCTTCGTTTATAAAACCATCATTTGCTATATCATGTAGGTCTGCTGCTTTTTACACACAAAATCAATGCTAGCTGAAGCCATGAATTAGCAAACATAAAAGTGAAGCACCTGAATTGAAAGCATTCAATAAAGTTCTAAAACATCTTGAAATACAGATACATAAAACAAAATGAAATGTTATGAATCGTCTCCAGGAAAAGATATCTCTGAAGCAACTTAGCATCTCATATACCAGATTGTGATACCCACAACAATCTATTGATAGTAACCAACTTATACCATTATGAAGTTTGATACTAAATAAGCATGACATAGTGGAACATGCTACTCTAAGTCCCAATCTTCAAGTTTCTTCGGTTCAGTCCACTTGATTGTTTCACCGCAGGGAGTTCCTCTGTCAAGCAACTCAAGGCTTTCCACATATGTATTCATCCAAATATTACAATAAGCTTCGAACCTCAAAAGTGTTGAGAGGATGCCGGTTCTAGTATTATAAACTCTAATATCAGAATCAGTTTGAAAATTAGGAAATGTGCGGATAAGCAAATCACCCTTGAAGGTCGGTTGCAAAATTTTGCCAGCATGAAATTTGGGGGATGCAAGTTTGAGAAACACAGACCAAGTTGGAACATGATTAGACTCTGTCCTCACCCAGATCCAAATATCATTACCTTTAGCACACATCAGAGCCAGAGAACCATTATGAGGCTAGATGTCTGAATTTCCAGCTGGCTTTCGGCAATGAAATTCTGCCAAAAACATGACTGCTCAGATTGAATGTCACGATAACACGATGGTGTACGTTTGGTGACTCACTTGCGACCTAATACAATGTTTCATTGACCAAACATGAGTCACAGCTCAGATGATAAAATGTAGTAGCAGGGGGGGCAATCTCAGCTGTGTTAAGGGGGTAAAGATATACTTCAAGTGCATCCCCAATATTATCTCCATAATGTATAGTCAGAATCTTGTAATCCTTGGTGATTGGGTCAAAACCAGATCCGACTGTAACATCCCCAATACAATTACCCCGCAAAGGAACCATAGGAATCATTAGTTGGCGCCGAACTGAAAAGTTCCATAGATACATAGTGAGAGATATATTACAGAGACACAGAATTCCATTACATGAACCAGCGATTTGAAATCCGACTCTAGGGAACTCAACTGCTGTAACACCCAAGTATCCTTCAGAAGACAATGGCAATTGGTCTTCCCGATGCAAGGTATGGATATCTTTTCCACTCATAACATCATTCGTGATGAGGACTTTTTGAGTAGTTTTGTCCAATCCCCAGAGTGTACTTGCGGATAAAATCAGGGCTGGAAATAAGAGCGAACCATAATTTGGAGACAGACCTAAACCGAAGAAGGGACTTGACCGGCAGCTTTATGAAGATTTTAACAACCAACTCTTGCGGTATATAATCAGACATTATGCAACAGCGATATTCCTATAGTTTTGTTTCCACAGAGATAATAAAAATGTTAATCATCATCTCAACAAGTAAACGCATAACTTATTTTAAAGCGCAAGGTGCAACGTATTTTAAACCCAACTTTTAAAAGTCGAAAAAAAAGATGGCATCCCAAAAACACCCTACCGACACACTACTTGAAAAATTCGATGAAGCATTTCATCAAACACCTGATGTCAATTTACCGAAAAACAATGCAACAAACCCAAAACATGTTGGAAGACACTTTTTATCAAACACCTGATGTGCAATTTAATAAAACCCTAATGAGTCATCCCTACATTGTTATTACTAGAGTTTATTATAATGATGGAAACAAAGGGAAAATTAATACATACACAAAAACTAAAAAATCCCACAGATAAAACAAAATATGAACTAAAAGGAAAAGTTATAATAAACAGTTATAGAATATAATCAGTTAATATCGATAAAACAAATTAAACAAAAAATTAAATATAACCATTGATTAAATATATGTATATAATATACGGAGTATATAATAAAAGGAAAAATAACTTACAAAACAAAAAGCAGAGGAACAAGAAGAAGAAGAGGGTTCTGTCAGAGGTTTTTACTCCAAAAGTTTATATTATAGGTTTTACAGTAACTTGGAAGTGGCCCAATGGGCTCTCCTTTGATTGGATAACGTATATACTGAAACAATTATTTACTTGTTGTTTTTTTTTATATTTAATAGACACTTAATGCATTTAATTAAGTTTTATGTTTTTTTTTATTTAATAAACAAAGATAACCGTCAATTATCTATTTTTTACTTAATACATATAGACTTTATTTATACATTCAGTCATTTAATACATTCAGTACTTAATGACTAAAAAAAAAAACGACCCCTTCGTATTTGTTTATTTAATTTAAATTGATGTTAAAGGTAAACCAAATGCATATTTGATATTGTTCATAAATATTTATACTAAACTAACTATTTTACCTGCGCAATGTGCGAATGTAATTGGCAACTTTAATCCGATCGCTAATCTAGAAGTTTAAAACTCATTACTTTTACGGTTAAAACCATCTCCAATGCTATTACATGACGTGAATGCTTTAAAACTGAGAAATAATGACTTAACAAGTGTTTGATGAGATAAAACACCTAAAAATAAAGGAAGGAAGGTTTACCATCTCTAGTGTAATCCACAAATAAATAAATCAAAATCATCAAAACTAATGACTTTTTATATAGAAATTTCATACGTGTAAATGGCAACAGACTCTCATTCTATTATTTTATTTTATTTTATTTTATTTATGAATAAATAAATGATGACATCCACAAACATAAGCTATGACAATGTCAAGAAAAGATAAATGCTTTCTATTCTTGTGAAGGTGGAAAATATACAAATCAAATTCATTCACAATTCCTAAAAAAATATACAATGCACAAAATTATTATACTAACTTCTTAATTAAATATATTCTTGTAAGTAGATAATAACGTCTTCCCATATCTCATCATGTAACATCAGCAGAATAAGTATTGTTAAAAATATCAAGTTCAAGTCTGAGGGTCAGAGTTTACCTGTCGTGTTTTTAGGCGGATTAGTAGGGGTTTTCTCTTATCGGGTATTTGAAATAGAAATTTTTATTTCGAGAGAACTCTTTAGCGCGAAACTAGTTAAGACAAAGTATGCCCACACATGTGTGTTTAAACTACCTTTGTATCAAACAATATAGATATTTTATGGGTTACTACCTAGTCTTTTTTGGCTTTTACAATTATTATCATCTAACTGATTTGTTATCTGGAATCCTTTTACTTTATAATTTTTTTTATTTTTATTATTAATTAATGATGATTAATTTAATGATTAGAAATAATCTAAAAGACATGGGGGCTTAAAATTAAGAATTTAATGGAAAAATGAAACATCATAAAAATCTTACATGACATACTCTTATAATTGTCAACTAAGTGAAAATATATCATCTTTCAGTTATATAGAAAAAAAACCGTTTAATTAAGATAGGTTGAAGAGAGAAATAAAATATTGTATTCATAATTAAACAATAATGCATTAGAATATATACTATACCATTAGATAATTTAAGTTAATAAAATGAGTATTTAGTTTGAAAAATAATATTCACTAAAACACAAAGCTACATGTAATAATAATAATAATAATAATAATAATAATAATAATAATAATAATAATAATAATAATAATAATAATAATAAATAATAATAATAATGCGATAGAACATATATTATACATGTAACACCCCCCGTGACAGAAACGTGAGATGTAATTGAAAAGAGGTTGCAAATGAATATTATATAGAGAAAGTATATGATGTCCATTTAAAACAAGTTGTCATACACGAGTCAAAATACAACATACAAATCCCATGAAAGGGAAAAACAACCGAGCATCGTGCCCGAGTCTAAAGATCTAAAATGCAATCAAACGATCCTTAGGTCCATCTATAGGCATCAGCCCCTAGCTTGCAAGCGATTTCTCTTATACCTGAAAAAAATACTCAAAACGTCATCTAGGTTGGTGAGTCCGTAGGATCACGTAACGTATCGTACATTCAACGATTAACAACAACCAATCATACAATATATATTAGTAATATCGTTCGGTAATACGTGGATTAACAATCCATATAACATGATTTCAACAACCCATAACGTGAGTACAAACATACCCATAACGTAAATTCAACAATCCAAAACGTGACTATGACTAGCCATAACGTGACTATGAAGAGACAAACGTGACCAAAACGGGCCATAATTAACGTGACTATGAAGAGCCAAACATGACCACAACGGCCATACATACTGATCGTGTATAGATATCCACAAGACTAAAACATGTATATTGAAGCATTAAACCACTGGATAATAGCAACTAATAAAGGATGGATGGGACTTCAGACATAGGTACTCGAGTTACAGGCATGAGGTATAACGAGCTTGAAGGAACTTAAGAGGGGTTCGAGATGGACAAAGACAGGGGAGCTCGAGATAAGTAGGAAGGCTCGAGACAAGAATAATAGAAACAAGATTTGATACCAGAGGCATGCCCTAGATATAAGAACATGAGAGACGACCTATTCGACTTATATATAAGTAATGAGAGGCTCGACCTATACAAATAAAGAGGGCTCGACTTGTATAAATAAAGAGGAGCTCGACTTACAGGGAGATGCAAACAAGGACTCGAAATGCAGGGGCTCGAGATAACATCTCCTTACTCGAGCTACTATGCGGCGAGGTATAGAAGGAATGGATCGGCTTTATTTAACCTAATGGGCCGAGTTGCAGCTCTTATTCTATGCTAAAACTCACTTGCTCGAGATAACAATACTCGAGATGGCAATGCTCGAAATATATATATTTATTTTCAGAAGATTAGAAAGCTCGACTTACATAAATTAGAGATAGGAAGGGCTACTCGAGATAGGAAAGGCTCGAGGTATGCTATGGATGTGTGGGGCTCGAGATATAACAAGCAAGGCCAAGAAACCCTTGCTAGGGTATATATACAACTAATTATATCTAATGGGCTGGACTATTTAAAATAAGTATGGGTTTGACCTCCCTTATCCTAATACCAGGATCTCGAGTAACATATGCCAGAGCTCGAGCTATGACCTCCTTTGCTCATCTATCAAGTGCTCGAGTAGCATAGCATGAGGTGCTCGAGCAATGCTAAATGGAGCTAGGCATCAATTTTTGTATCTAATAATACATGGGCCGGCCTGATTCTCTTTAATGGGTCTATATAGGCCGAAATGAGTTATGAACTTATATTACTAGAAAATGTTTTCTCTTGTTCGAATGCGTATCCATATATACTACTTATATATTTTAGTTATGTAGCTTGACAGGCATGAGCTAAATATATATATATATTTATTTACATGCTACAGTCTTTACGACAGAAAGGAAACTGACAACATTAGAATCCTTGAAAAATGTTTGTCACCCTTCCAAATATACTCCTATAAAACCTCAATTGAATGTCTGTCAAACAACACATTCAATTCATATTCAATACTTACAATCAATCAGGATTCAATCATAACAATCAAATTAATATCATATTTATTACTCAATCATTCCACCTTAAACTCGCCAAGAGTTTGTTAGATTTGCACTGATTTTTCAGGAGAGTAATAATTGCATAATAACCCTTATTTGTCACTGAGCCAATTAATTTAGGTTCAAACACATACATACATATATATTACACATGTATAACATATATATCATACATATATTAGTTATTTGTTCTCAATCAATCTCGCAGGTTTAAATCTAGTACATATTATTTAACATAAACTAAACATTAAATATTTAAATTTCCCTAGTACGATTCATGACACAAATTCAACTATAGTAGTAGATCAAACTGTGGCACCCATGACCACATCCACCAAAGTCTTGAAGTTTTGGCTAGAACTCCCGTCTGGTCCAACAGCCTTATGTGCAAGATCTTTTAACGCTTCAACTCTCTCCATTAGCCTACTTTTCGACGATCCATCTAACGATAAAACTTGTTCCAGAGCATGAATCATACCATGTTTTGTTAAGCTCCCACCTTGAACTCGCACTCCAATTCCCCAAACTTTCTCAACCATCCAAGTATTCATTTGTTGATCCCCGAAGAACGGCCTACATATCATTGGAACCCCAGCTCCGATACTCTCAATCACCGACTTCCATCCACAGTGTGTCACAAACGCCGCAATCGCAGAATGCTCTAATACTTGTACCTGTGGTGCCCATGGTATAATTTTTCCCATTCCATTGGTGCTTATTCTCTCCAAGAATCCTTTAGGGAAATACTTCTTGGAATCATTTTTTATAGACCACATAAATGATATTTTTGTATCTTCCAGCGCTTCAGCCAACGCAACTAGCTCTTGCGGTGGAAGATTACACACCGTGCCAAAGGCAATGTAGGCCACTGATCTTGGCGATTTATCCTCTAACCAAGAGATGCAAGAATATCCATCATCATGGATTGACGATGATTTTGGTGCGGATATGAGGTTCAAAGGACCAACGTTGAGGACACGTTTCAATTTTGAAGAGAGGTCTTCAGTGACATCAGGCTCGAGTTCTTTGAATGAGTTTATTCCGACAGCGGCTGCCCGGGCTAGATTTCTCCCCATTTCAAGTAGCAAGGTTGAAAATGGTGATGTAAGGTCTCCAAGGACAACTCCGCGTGGCAAGTCACCTAGTCGAACTACTGGGAGTCCGGGGATCAAGTCTTCCATTTCGTCATCAGGACCTACGGACCCTGTTTTAATTGTACATTTAACAATCAATTTAATTAGTAGCATTCATAATTATTTTTATCTATATATTACTTACTATATATGTTTATAATTTTGATCATAAAAAGTCATTTATGTATATAATCATGTTTAATTAAAACTAAAGTTATTAGGTAGTTTAAAAACATATAAAATATAATAGATTAATTATCTATAACTCGAATTTTCCATCTAATTAATCTGTTAATAACTTTTATATACAAAACTTGAGTTTGTCGATTTAGTATTATATCATTTTTTCATCTTTAATAACCATCATAGAAACCTTTTTCTTTTCTTTTTTTTTTGTATATCCTACTGCATTATGAGGTATCCAGCTAGTGTTATTTCATGTATCTTGTAACTATTGTCATAGTTTATGTTTACCTCGATATTACCTATGGAGTGTAAAATTGGACCCAAAATTCTATTTCCGGACACTACTAAAAGCGGAATACTGATGACAAAAAAAAAACTGAGTTGTCATAGCATGCATGACTAACAATGTTTTTCTTATATTATCATGATGTCAGATTCCCTAACCAAAATTTTATCTTTTTTATTTTTTTAATAATATTTGTGTATGTATATATATCATATGTTATATGTGTTATATATATGTTTTAAAGAAAAAAAACCCAACAGAAAAAAAAAAAAAAAAAAACCTACCGAAATTTTGATGTTTTCCAGCTAAAACTCTATTTCCGTTACAAATTCTATTATTTTGTAACTCGTTGGTGTCATTAATGGGGCAAATAAAAAGAAAAATATCCGGATACAAAAATTAATACATTGGAATTGGGTATTGTAAAACAAGTATTAAAGTAAAATAAATAAGACAAGATTTTGATCCTTTAGATCATGGTTAAATTGATGCACGAAGATTCACGAAGCAATTGATGTACGATGATTTTTATGATGCATGGTGATTATCGCTATAGAAAAATTTATTGTTTTATTTGTTTTACGTTAATAATTTTTTATTTTACTTAAAACTTTTATAGATAATAGTCAAATGTTACTGTAATTATTTATTGATAATACATATACTCAAAGTAATTTTATTCATCATGCCCACGTTTTACGCGGGAATTAAATCTATTTTAATTTTCTTAAAAGTTTGAAGTGAAATCCGTGACTGCAGACTCTGGAACATGACTAGACTTATATTTAGACAAATGTTTAACCAAACCAGACAGCTGTCAACACTGTAGGTAAATGCCATTTAATGACTGTGGTTGCGGTGACACACCGAAACCAATTAACCACACTTTTTTAAAATAATAATAATAATGTGGGTAATGTATACATAAGATTTGACGTTTTAGTAACACATTTTACTTCAAAAGTAACATGACTATCTTTTAATGACACTTTAAAAATGCACGCCGTAAAGGTTGGCTAATGGAGTTAAATAACTTTATCGCTTTACGTGACATTTGAATTGAGCACATTTCTGCCTAATGTAAATTATAGTAATGGTTAATTAATTACGTACCTTTGAGTTGAGCACATTTCTGCCTAATGTGATCAGTATAAAAATGTGCCGAGAGAGACCCAGCTGCAGCTGTCCAAAAGGCCACCCAAGGAACGTTCATTTCGTGGGCTATATCAGCCGAAAACCAAAGAAAAATATCAACCACGAGGCAACTAACTTTCAGCCCGATATCTTCCTCGGCCATTTTAACACCCTTGTTCAACTCCTCTTTTGCCACCTCAAGAAACAAGTTAATCCCCTCTTGAGGCTTACCCACAAATACGTAATCGTCCGGTACGCCATCCGATACGTTATATGGCAGTATGTTATCGCAACTGATCACTAGATTGGAAAACAAAGCCCGGTTTGATTTTTCGGTGCCAAAGAACGAGAAAACGACCCAAGGACAAGCGGAGGCTAGTCTACGTACGAGAGCGAGGAGGAGAGGAGGATGTGAGGAAAAAGGGAATGTGAAAACGGCAACATGTCGTCGTTCATGTTTGCAGCTGGTTACTATTTCCATTATTGATTGTTTAGTTGGTTAGTGAAAAAGATCGATGCTGGGTTGATAATCAAGTATTGGTCATGTTATTATATATTTATAGATAGATGAATTGACAATTTGATCGATCATTTATGTCTAATTGTATTAACTGCAGTCTCGTTACTAATTAGCTAGGGCCAGTTGTTGGTAAAATCAGTGGTTCACAAAGCTAGGCCAACGACACATCATTAATTAATTAGTAAACTGAAGGGATAATTAATTAAATGTAAAATGATTTAGTAACTTTTTTTATGAACCTTTTTTAAGTTGGTATGAGTTCTTTTAACATATTACATTACATTAAGTGATAAAACAAAATGAAATGCGCGCTATGAATCGTCTCCAGGAAAAGATATTAATTATGAAGCAACTTTGCGCATCTCATATTCCACTATCTAGAACTCTTAAAATATGTACGATGACACCTTTAACATCGACTATTTTTATATTCATCACCATCGGCGCCTCATCACCGTCCCCATTGCCGCCTCACCATCACTACCCCTAGCGCCGCCGCATCGCACGGACATAAGTTTAGTTGATGTTAAAGGTAAACCCAAATGCATGCGTAATAATTCATATGTATTTAGGGCGCGTTTGGTTCACAGAATGTTTTTGGAAGGAATGGAATCTTTAGAAGGAATTGGAATCTGAAGAAATGGAATTTGACGGAATGTTTTTGATTTTTTGAGAATTCAAGTAACAGAAGGAATGAATTCCTTCCTTCATCCCCATGGAATGGAGATTCCATCAAATAATAGAATGTTTACATTCCTACGGAATGAGATTCCTCATTCTTTGAACAACCAAACGTACTAAGGAATGGAATTCAATTCTAATTCCATCAGATTCCATCAAATTCTGTGAAACAAACACGACCTTATAGTTTTCATTTTTGTTTCGTTTTATGATACGTAATACAAAATATAGGATATTTTTATATGTTGTAATTTGCTGTTCTTAATTTTCATGGTATGAGTCGTAATAAATAACAAGAGAAATTTATATATCACTTGATCAGACTATAGTGTACGTTTTTATTTATGTTTTTAATTTAGTTTTTTTTCCCTTCCTGATTAAGTTAGCTACATTTTCTCTTTGGGTTACGTTTTCCGTTTTCTTTATTTTGAATGAGAGATTAATTGTATTAAATAAATGACCAACTACTAACATACTAAAGGCCAATTATCAATATACGAGACTACGAGAGTACAACTCTAGACCAGTGGAGAGAAGAAAGGGGGCAAAGGGTGTTTAGCTCCTGCCAATAGGCCTAATAGTTTCTATTTTGTTTTTATACGTATATTTATATTTACTTCTATAATATAAACCTTTTTTTTAAATCTCAAATTACAACTTTGAATTACCTAAAATTACTTCTCTTTTTTTAAATCTCAGCCACTCATTTTTTTTCTCCTTCATAAACCATTTTATTCCTCTAATTTATTCAAAATCTTTTATCACAAAAACCATATACCGATAAATTATAAAAATTTTATGGGTGTTTTTAAAATTTTATTTTTTTTCCATTAGATATGTCATTCGATATACTTTTGATGACGAATTTTTAAATTCGATGGCAGAGCCCACTAACACACTTTATGACATATCACCTCCTATGATTTATCATCCCTACTATCTTACCGCCGCAATGCGTGAACTTTCTCTTGTTATTATAAATACATGATTTGTTGCCTTTTTTTAATATAGGTTTAAAGATTTAATATAAATATATTTGTATTACACAAATAGTAGTATTGTATGTATTTAAAACTTTATCCTTTAGAAAGTTTGTATTCATATCTTCATCGGATAAAATGACTAACCGATGATTTACTTTTTCAAACACTAATCTTCATCTGAAGTAGCCGCTTTCAACCTAAAGTTTCAATTATCAATATGAAGTCTCCACTTTAGTTCATCCGGCCATTGTGTTACCAAAAGAAGTAAAAGTTGTCAAAAAGAAAAAACTTATTAATGGGTTTGATGTAAACTAAATGTCACACAAGTTGTTGTCATAGAGAGAAATACAACGTCAAATAGAATTCAAGGTGTGTGTGGGCCTTTGGTCGTTTCTCTTTGGATGGCTACTAACGTTGTATGTGACGAGGTCTGGTTAAGACAACCGACTATCTTAAGGCCTTCACCTTCAATGGTTATTTACATATATTCTTGCAAATCCTCTTTTAATCATTGTCACCTAGGTGTGTTTCGATCCCTGCATCATCATCACAATAGTCTGAGTCACAAGTTAGAGGACTAAACTAGGATCAAATAATGGACGTACTCATTCAATGTTTAACCCATATCATTTACCTTTACCCATTCCTCATAATTCACTTTTAATTTCCTCATAATCTTGGTTTTAGTTACCAAATACTAAACTGCTTGGACACCCAACTGAATTAGAGTTGTATCAAAGCCTTAAAGATTTGTTAATTTGTTTACTAAAAATTCCATTCTATTAACAAATAAATAGTTATTCGGGCTCTGATTAAAAATGCATAAAATACAAAACAGAACCTCTATTCGAACCCAATCCAAATCCAACTAACCCAACCCAAATATAACCCATATATAACAAAAAAAAAAAAGATAAAATGGGTTGTATAATTGGCCAGGTTAACAAGAAGAGGCCTCTAAAGTCGCATATATAGTTTCTACATCGATCATTTATCAATACAACACAACAAATATGATTTCTTCTTTTTCATCTACAATGTTGATCAGATCCATCCTTAAAAAGCAATCATCATTGTCATCTTATAATAATATACTACGTAGGAATAATTATTCATCATCATCAGAATGTGTCCCGCCGGCACGTAAAGTGGTCGTGCTGGGAGCAGCCGGGGGTATCGGGCAGCCTCTTTCACTTCTCATGAAACTAAATCCACTTGTATCTATGCTTTCTCTTTATGATATCGTTGGCACTCCAGGTGTCACTTCTGATCTTAGCCATGCTAACACCAGATCCCAGGTATATATATATACTGATCATCGATACGTATATAACTCTTGGTTATAACCTACATTTCTTTATTAAACTCTGATTTTTAATAGTTTGTACGTACATGGTTTGAGTTATGGATATATGATGTGTTAGTTTATGCTAGTTTTTGAACGGGAATTTATTAAATAAAAACAGTTCTACAAGTCGAAAAGGATTCAGCCCGCAGAAATTATTATTATTATTATGCTTTTGATATAACAAACTTTTATTTTGTCCAGTTAGTTAATACTATACATATTTAAGTTAAGTTGTATGTTTTGTTATCGGTTACCACGGGATATTGCTAAGTTCTATTTTGCATAAAATGCACTGGTATTTATGCTACTTGTAACAACTCTGTAGTTTGTTACTACTATGTCTAAGCTTACTGCAGAGTTCACTTGTGGCAGCTAGTTTTTTTCTCAATAGACGATGATCTGCTAATTTGAAATTTCAGAATTCTGTTTTTTACATGGTGTATAATTTTATAATTACAATTCAAGGCATTGTTAGTAAAATATGATTGGTAGGTTTGCTTTAATGGCATGAAAAATGTATTGATGTTTTATATGTATAGGTGGTTGGCTATATGGGTGAAGGAAATCTTGGGAAGGCGTTGGAGGGAGCCGATCTAGTCATCATTCCAGCTGGTATTCCAAGGAAGCCGGGAATGACCCGTGATGATCTTTTCAATATCAATGCTGGAATTGTTAAGGGTCTATGCACTGCAATTGCCAAGTACTGCCCTCATGTGAGTATACTTCACCGAAGTTTGGAATCAGTTTTATTTTATGTTTTTTGATGACTGTGTGTTTATGTTGTGACCATATTTACTCTATGAAAAACAGGCACTTGTTAATATAATCAGCAACCCTGTCAATTCCACTGTGCCCATTGCTTCTGAGGTTTTCAAAAAAGCGGGTACTTATGATGAGAGACGGCTGTTTGGTGTGACTACACTTGATGTTGTTAGGGCGAAGACTTTTTATGCTGCAAAAGCTCAGGTTCCGGTTTCTGGTATGATTGCTCATTTTGGATTTTTTTTTTTTTTTCTCTTTTTTGAACTTATCATTCACATGATTTCCCTTTTAAAGTCAAATTGAATTTTCGATGTTTCAGCTGTCAACGTACCTGTTGTCGGTGGCCATGCTGGCATTACCATTCTGCCGTTGTTTTCGCAGGTATTACTTATTTACTGTTCCGTGTAAGTTGAATATAGTTTTGTGAACTGATATATGGCTTTGAATAAAGGCCACACCAAAAGCAGATAGCTTGTCAGAAGAAGAGATTACTGCTTTAACCAAGCGAACACAAGATGGTGGAACAGAGGTTGTGGAGGCAAAGGCTGGAAAGGGTTCTGCCACACTCTCAATGGCGTAAGTTTAAGTTCATCTTTTCTCGTTCATTTTGTTTTATCTACAATGTTCTGAGCACCATACACTTGTCTTTTAACTCTGTCTATGCAATAGAACATTCAAGTAATTAGTGCAGATATTTTGGAACACGAATCTGAAATTTATGTGTACATCATTTATGCTTTTTTGATCTTTATTCCCTTTTAAACACTGAATTTGTGTGAAATTTAATTCATCCATTTTTCACTAAATAAACAAAAGTTCATCTACTCTTACCAGCTGTAACATCTTTGTAGATGATATCTTCTTCGTCAGGTAAAGATAATATCTAACCCGAGCCATTTTTTACAGTTACGCCGGAGCCCTATTTGCTGATGCATGCTTGAAAGGACTTAATGGGGTACCTGATGTTGTTGAATGCTCATTTGTGGAATCAAACGTTACTGAATTGCCATTCTTTGCCTCAAAGGTACTGTGCTTTAAAACTAGTTTATTATTTTGATATTGTTGCTATATGTCACTTGAACTTGCATGAAAGAAAGATTGTGACACAAAAAACTTGATATCCCACATTTTAAATCCAAAGATAATTTGGCTTTTGTAACTGTTTTTTAGAATTTCCATAATTCAGTTAGTGGACAAATAATCTGCATCTAAAAAAACGTAATCATCAATAACTAGAAAATGAAGCAATCATGTGCCAAATTTATGAACATTTTCAAGTAATTCCTCTGTCCTGCAGGTGAGACTTGGGAAAAATGGTGTGGAAGAAGTGCTTGGCCTAGGGCCGCTTTCAGACAATGAGAAACAAGGATTGGAAGCTCTTATCCCCGAATTGAAGTCATCTATCGATAAGGGAATAAAGTTTGCCAACCAAAGTTAAAACTGGCTGGCAATGAGTAGCATGGACAAATTTTGCATATGGTTTGAAGTTTGTTGTACCTCGATCATCATGAGACTCTAGTTTGGTTAATTGCACAATAAAAAAGAAGCAAATTGCTCACCAAATGCATTTGTACTTGATACCCTGCATTGTTATTATCAACTTAAGTGTTAACTTTTTTATTGGATACTTCTAAGTAATACTGATTTAAATTTTAGACCAGTTTTTCTTCTTGATCTATGCTTGACTGCTTGCCATATCCATGCGAGTTCTTTTGTGTTTCTGTCACCATTTCCTGAAAGCTATAGATGGTTGATTGTGCATTTGTGGTAAAAAAAAATACAGAGTCAAACCTCCAACTGCTTTAGGGAAAAGAGTCAAAAACAATATGTGCTTGTAACGCTTGGCTGCAACCAGTGCTACTGCTTGCAGCAACACCAGGAACGACAATGGAGCTGTTTTTGATACAATTTTCGGAAAGCTATACATGGTTGATTGCGCACTTTTAGTCAATATAAAACCAAGAAGATGCAAAAATAGAATGTATCTTATCATATTTTAACTCTAAGAATGAATTGCATTTTTGGTCCCTGTGTTATTATACTTTTTGCAAGTTTTATACAAAAATGTGAAAAGTCGCGAAACGTATCCCTGTCATATCACACATGTTGCAATTTTGGCCCAAAAGTAACGTACCATTAGAATTCAACCGTTAATGCCCCCATGTGCTTGTCACATGGGGGTAGTTTCGTTTATTTATTGCTCATAGGACCATTTTTGGAAGAAAAAAAAAAAGAAAAAATAAACAACAAAATTTTTATAAAATAAACCCAAATTCAAAATAAACCCATATTCATTTACAAATTTTTACAATTTTACGCAAATATCAATCATTAACTACAATTATATACACATCTTCTCTAGATTATGAAATCAAATATTGAAACATTGCTCATTACCTGATCTGTTAAACAAATCAAATACAACAACCACCTCCTCCATTCAATACTTTTTCTAAACTTGATGACAATCATCTATCTATCTTCTCTAAGTTCGTGTCAGAATCAGATCAGAAATCTTACTAGATTAAAGGATGTGATCATAAATTTTCTCTAACTTCTCCATCAAACCACCACAGCCACTCTCTCCCTGACCACCGCCGTCATTCTTCTCCTAGTCGTAGCCACCACCCTGTGCAAATCTGGAATTGTTTTTGAGATATATAGATCTGGAAACAAGAACAGGAAACAGGATTAATTGATTTCCGAAACCTTGTAAGAAGAAATCAAGAATTACATGTCTATATCTCTGAACAATAGGGGAAGGAAGAAACTCCGGCCAGATTTCAACGTTGAACGGGAAGAAACTCCGGCGAGATTCAAGATCTTCGAGATTTTCGGCCACCAATATTTTTTTGTTGATGTAAACGTTTTGAAACAACTTTCAGGGATTATTTTTTTTTTTGTTGATATCATGAAAAGAGGGAGGCGTTCAATGAATGCAAAATTGAACAAACATACTTTGGAAGACAACTAGAGTAACAATTGTGATCTTGGGCGTAAAGTTCTTCATCAATTGGGGAAGGCAATTTGCTAGAGGAGATAGTGGTTCAGCACGCTTATGATAATTTGTGATTTTAGATTACTTGATTTTTGTAGATTATTTTCTTTGATATTTACCAAATGGGCCAGTGATTTGATTAGACAAGATGCTGTCAGTCACAAAACTTATCATATGTTTTTTTATGGATCTGGGTTTACATGTTGTTAGTCACAAAACTTGTTCATATGTTTTTTTAATGAATTTGGGTTTATCTTGATATGAGAGAATCAGGTTTGAAGATTAGAGAAAATCAGATAATTAGAAATGATTTTGTGTTTAGTTGTTAAATTTAATTATATATAGGGGAGAATCAAATAAAAACAATTTTAAAATAAGAACGGTGAGAACACTTAAAAAACGCATAAAACTAACATAGTGCTTAACTAATTATCATTATTTAACTATTTAACAATACATTGATCCGTCAAAATCGAAAAAATCATGTTTTTTGGTGGATGCATTATTTTGAAAAATATGCATCCAAGATGGATGCACAAAACAAAAAACATGATTTTCTTGATTTTGACAGGCCAATTTGTTGTTATACACTAAAATAATGATAATTAGTTAAGCACTATGTTAGTTTTATGAACTTTTAATGCATCAAAATGATGTTTTTTAAGTGTTCTCACCGTTCTTATTTTAAGACTGTTCTCACTGTAGTGTTACCCTATATATATATTATATATATATATATATATGTATAATTAGTTTTTTGTTGTTTATTTATTTGTTTATTTTGCAGAATTGGTCCTATGACCAATAAATGGACGAAACTACCCCCCATGTGACGAGCACATGGGGGCATTAACGGCTGAATTCTAACGGTACGTTACTTTTGGACCAAAATTGCAACAGGTATGATATGACAGGGATACGTTTCGTGACTTTTCACATTTTTGTATCAAACTTGCAAATGGTGTGATAACACAGGGACCAAAAATACAATTCGTTCTAACTCTAATGTTTTATCACTGATGTTTTATCACACCACAACCAAACACATTTATTAAACCAATAATTAAGAACAACCAGAAGCAGAACACAACATATATGCAGAAGTGACAAAAATAAGAGAAAAGAACAGCAGAAGCAAAGCCAATGGGAGATAAAGTAGATAAATCTAAGAGGAAAATAACTGTACAAGCTACCTACATTTTTCATTTGACATAATTTCATAAGCGTTACAAAGAATTTAACGACTTATAATGAAAGCAAAACAGCACTTATCCAACTTATGAAAACAATCTGGCATTTGGTCTACCCTATTCAAATTGAACCAAGAACATAACTCAAAACCTAGCACGGGCACCTCATGACTAAAACTGGTAGCAAATTTTGGTAACCTACATTTGCTACATCAAGGAGTTCCCATATCCCTAAAAGAATCTATTTCATACACCCTAAATACCTAGCAAGTTCCACCGCATCAACATACCAAACATATTCCAATCAAAATGTGCAGCATCAATTCACCTTCCAAAAATCCCGAGCACTTTGCAGTTGAAACTCCTGAAAATAATGCTCTCGTTCAGCCATCATGCACACATATATGGCACATCAAAAGCATTTTTGAAATTTCACACGATAGCATCATTATACTGAAAAACTGCAATAATCTGCAGATTAAGGATTAAAGAGATTCCATCAGACCAGTAATTATTATGAACAGAACCAGAAGAAGAGATCAGAAGAATAATGTTTCCATAATCAAATATAATGCAATGAACTCAGAAGTCCTTAGCAAAGATATCTAATTTGCCCCCTTTCTTGACTGTCAAAATTTCCAGACTTATATCCAGTGCTATAACTATTGAGTTAAAATATATGACTTCTTCCACAATTCCAAGGGAAAAAAATTAATAAACAAGAGAGATACAAGGAACATCACTGCAGATAATACTCTTAGAAAGGTCATAATCAGAAAGATAATTTTTTTGCACTCACTGTCTTAGAGAGATTCATACATGTAACGAGAAAATTAATAATACTTCAATGAAGAATAACCATCCAACATGAACATAAAATTCTTTAAAACATATAGCTAACAGTGATAACCCTTCTGAAATGCAACAACCATCACTAACACAAACCAAAGAAACAAAAGCCATAGCAATTGACTGACCCTCAAAAGCAATCAAGTGAATAAGTAGAGATCTTGGTAACCATCACAATTATTGCTAGAAGCCACAACCAAACTTTAAACACAAACCAAATCACCAAAACAAAATCAAAGAGAAGAGCCACAATGCATGCATACTAGTTCAAGCCATATGAGCATTTATAAAACCAAAGAAGACAAGTGCAAGCAATATCATCCAAAATTAGTAAATTAGTACAAAAAAAAAATGAGTTAACATTCACTTGCATATACATACATTTATGTAGTGTGCTCTGCAATCTAACTCAGTTTGCTGCTCCTTTCAAGTCCTAGGTGAGTGCCCCTCATCTGAAGATGAACTGTCGCTGTCTGAATCTGCATGGAAAGCACCACAATGCAACCTTATTATATACACTATCAATGATAACGCCAGCAATATTAACTGCAATATAACATAAGAAAAAAAACTATACATATATAACCAATTACCGCTTGAAGAGGTTCCAGAGTCGCTACTTGAACTGCTTGAACTACTTGACCTACTGACATTATCCCCACGGTTCTCCCCTTGGTTGGGTGGACCAGTAGCAGGAATCTTCTCATCTGCTGTATAGATACACACATTTGGTATATATTCGCACACTGAAATTCTTCCAAATATAGCGCATATAAAAACATCTTTAAATTTAGTTACCTGCTCTCTTCTGTATTGGTACCTCTGGTATGAGAGCTGTAGGGTTCTGCAATAATATCATATAATCACAACCATGCAACTTAAATATAAATTATGAACAGCAATATAAATTGGATATAAATTGTACCTCAAGCACCGGTGGATTAGTATTTACAGCTAGTTCTCTTGCCTGTTGAGAGAGTTCAGCTCTCCTTTTATGCTTGCTCAAATTCTTTTTGTAATTGGTAACAAACCTATCAAGTTCCCATAGAGTTTCAACATCAATACTGTCGATGTCAACTTCGATCTCTTCATCATTTTGGGAAAGCGAGGTATTACTTTTCTTAATGATCTGCACGATGTTATCAAGCTTTTCCGAAGGCAAGTTCTGGAGATTTGCACTGAGCTTTTGCTTCTCATCATAGGTCATGTCTCTCTTATTGGGATCCTTAGCTTTTGGTTTCTTTGGGACCGGAGTCCTAGTCACCGGGGCAAACGTGGCAGGCTTCGGCCTAGCCATGAAAGGCAAAGCCATAGACTGTGACCTATCAAAAGTCCTATGATTAGTAACCTTTCCTGAAGTTGGAGTAGGCATGCCTGCATCATGAAATGCTCCATTCCTCCAGTCATACTCGATCACTGCCCATCTTTCTTCAAATATATTTAATAGCTGCTCGGCCATAGCATGGACATCATGCCCTCTAGGATTATACGTCATAGCATTACGAAACGTGAGTCTCACATCCTCTGCAAATTCAACAGGCGTCTTGTAAAAGTTCTGAGATAACCGACTCTTGACCGTTCCCAAATCCATTGGATGTTTAATAAAATCATGATAATCATGAAGTCCGAGTAATTTTGCATTAACAGGCTCATTGAACACCCAACCATTTTTGTGCTTCATCAACCTCTGAAGCAAAGTATTACAACTCCTAAACGCCTGTTTCTTGTGTCGTTCAAGAGCAACAGAGTATTCCGACTTACTGGCTCCATTAAGCTTTGGCTTCTTGTTACTCTCAGGAGGTAATCTATCTTTTCCAAGAAGGAAATCAGAATTCTGATAATACTGATTAGCCTTCGGCGTCCTCTTCTCTTTCTCAGCATAATCACCACCAACAGATACACTCAGCTGTCTAAGCCTATTCATATCTTGATTTGGAACCGACACCATCTCAGAATTAACTCTCGTTAACGCTCTCCTATCTGTTCCCGAACCCATCTCAGAATAAACCCTAGTTAAAGCCCTTCTATCCATGTAATCTGTCGCCATTTCCGAATTATCCCTAAGCAACGATCTCCCATCTGTCGTAACATCACCCGCATACTGCAACCCCTGTAACTGACTATAACTCCCATCATTATTATTATTAGTAGTACCTAAAACCGTCGGATACTGCAAACCCTGTAACTGACTATAACTCCCATCATTATTATTATTATTAGAAGTAGTACCTAAAACCGTCGAATGATGAGCAATCTCGGTTTCTTTATCCTCAAGCCTTTTAACTAAGCCCCTAACTTGTTCCAACTCCCCTTTCAACTTCTCCTCAAGCCCCTTAATCTCATTTTTAGGAGTAGTAGCTACTAAACAAATCTTTACCCTATTATCGACTCGGCTAACAAACGGTCTAACAACTCTATTCACCGTCTCTCTCTCCACCTCTCCGTTCCGTAAACCTACCCCGGGTAAATCTTTCGATATCTCCGGGCGGGTTTCATCGTTATTCGCCTCGACAACCGGGACGGCTACGGCGGCATCGGTTTCGGTGGCGGTAATTAATACTTTTTTGGGTCTTCTTGTATAAACTTTATTGCCAGGTTCCCACTTTCTTTTTTCTTTATTAATCTTATCCGCATCTAACGTTATTCCTGAAGCCATACACATACGATTATACGTACCCCTACCCTATATCTAATAAAACTTCAAAAGATTTGAAACCCAGATGTATTCATCGAAACCCAGAAGGAAAAAAACAAACTTTATGAAAGATCTCCGATTTCTTCGATGATATCGAAGCTAGGGTTTCAAAGAAAACCCAAGAATTGAAAAAAAAATCGAACCCTAAAAATCAAAATCAAACCCTAACAATCAAAATTGACCGAAGAAATCGAACAATAATGACCAGATCTGATGAAAAACAGATTGATTTGAAGGAAAACACAGATTGAAATCGAAAGGGAATTAGGGTTTTTTTGTTGTTGTTGCAGGCGGTGGTGTGACGGCGATCTTGAAAAAAAAATTAAAATTAAAATTAAAATAAAGAAAAATAAAAAGGAAAATAAAAATTATTTTTTAATTAAAAAAAATAAAAGGAAATTGGGGGGGAAAATAGAAAAGAAAAATTAGGGTTTGGGAAAATTTGGGGGTGGATGTGTATGAGATCCGAAGTGTATGGATATAGTTTTACTGATGAGAGGTGCGAGTAGTGGGTGGGTGGGTGGATATACGATTTTATATCACACGCGTGACGCGCCTTGTTGTTAATATATACATATGTTTCTGACTGTATGGGCCCATCGTATAATAAGGCGGTTAATCACTTTTATTGACGCGTTATTTTTACTTTCCTTATATGGTTTTATATTTTTTTAACAAATACTATATTCGATCCGTCCGATATATAGATGAATTCAAAATATATATCTTTTAAATTTTGTTTTAATATGTTTTGAAACATTATGATTAATTATAAAATCTCACTTAACTAAATATGATAACATATAATATAATTGCATAATGACTTGTTCAAAAATATTCGACAACAATAACAATACTCATTTTCGGTAAGTGAGATATGTGGAAATGAAACGTAGACAGTTTTATTTCTAATTAGGGGTAGAGAGACTATTTTTAAAAAGGCCTCTTTCCAAAAGTGTAAAGACTAAAGAGTATGAAGTGTAAAGAGTGTAGTAATCATACAGGTCTGTTAAGTATCGTCTGACTATATCACGAGTAGGTAAGAATAGGATGCAACCTATCATACCTTAGTACAAGCATGTTCACAAAATATTCAATATTATGGGAAAAAAGTTACCTAAATTTAAAACTCATAAAAAAAACAAAAAAAAAACAAAATCAAACAAAATGTAGTTAATGAATAACATAAGGAAGATTTTTGGTAAAAAATAAAATAAAATTATACGTATGTGATAATTAATATTTAATCAAATATTATATGTGTATCAAAAAAAATTTCAACTATACAGCACAATTTTGGACCCTTTAGCTAAAAAATAAATGTTAAATCAAAATCATATAAATAACTAAAATATCAGTTTTGTTTATAATATATAAACCAATCAGATTGATAAAGAAAGTATCATCTTTTGTAAAACCTTATATAATTATACATGGAAACAAATATCACTTTTAGACAAATATGATACAATAAATATAGAAAATTAAAATACAACCAAAATATACGGAATAAAACTTACTCGAATCAAAACCATTAACTCCTAATTATCGTAAGTTATTAACACGAATACTTCAAAATTTTGAGTTTACCATCTGAACATGGCTATTTGTCATCATTCACTATGCTTACAAGTTCCGATTTTGATGTGATTCTAAAAATTTAAGGTAAATAAACATATATTATAGTTATCATTACTGTTTATTATATTTTAGTTTCACACATCGATTTAGTTTAACTACAACTTATTTAATACTCACGAATTTTATATGAGGCATATTTAATTTTTTTTTATGATACAATTTATATAGGTACACGATGTACGAGTATTAAGACTAGTATATTAGATAAATAGATAAAAATTTATATAAAAAAATTGGTTATTCCCAAGTTCGGCCAATCTTGTTTCGAAAAGTTCGGCCTATCTCATATACTCTCAAAGTGAACCAATTTGATTTGGATATTAGTTTTAAACTTTAGCTTTTTTTTTTTTTTTTTTTTTGTTTCTAATGGGCGACATCAAAAGCCACTGTATACAATCTTATGTTTTTCTAATGACAAAACATGACTCTCAATGTTTCTATTTAGACCTAACCCAAAAGGAATAATACATGTCGCAACATTTGCCCCCATCTCCCCAAGACTCCAACCCCACTCACGATCGCTCCATCTGGACCAAATATCGCATCATTGATTTTTATTAATATTTATTTATTAGGGATATTTTCCGGGAATGTAAAAAACTTTGAACGAATGTCTATAATAAGAAATAACTAAAGTTGTGTGTATTGTATGTAAACAACTCGAAATAATGTTTATTGTATGTAAAAATTTCGTTTCAAGCAATTAAAATCTGACAATTGGCACATGTATATGGTTGCCACGTATGTTTTCTTACATACAATAAACATTTTTTCGAGTTACTTACATACAATGCACACAACTTTAGTTTTTTCATACTATAAACATTCAGTCAAAGATAGTTACATTTTAGGAAACTAATCCATATTTATTATTTGCAACTTATAAATTAGTTTTATCACTTATTATTACAAAGGTAAATTTTTCCACCAAAAGAAACTTACCATATACGAATCATATACCCGCACAATGCGAATACAATGATGGTAATAACGCGGGTTGATGGCAACGACGGCGGTGGCGACAGGTGGTGGGACGACAATAATGATGAATGTAAAGTAATTAATATTAAAGGAAGTAGTGTAGCTATTTTAAGAATTGAGAGATTTATGTTGTAAATTAATTTATTAAAAGTATTATACGTATATTATATGAGATTTTTAAATTAATAAATAAATGAAAGGGGTATTTAAGGTAATTCAATTCTTAAATTGAGATTTTAAAAAATGGGTTATTATTTTATAAGTATTATAGATAAGCTTTTGTATATTGATCTACTAGACATTTAATTATGTCTACTTTTCAATATAAATTTGGTCATACTCAAAAACCGAAAGTATTAGTTGGGCCAAATGACTGAATGAGACGACACAGCGGGCAATTGAGACAGCTTTTGCCGTTCTTTTTAACTTTAAAGTGGAGTTGATTTTTTTATGAGGTAGAAGATTGAATGAGTAGAACGATTGCTAGCAAGTCACTAGACTGAGAATACATATATAAGTACAAAATATAAGATGAATCAAAACAAATATGACAGAAATACATTAAACCTCATTAAGTATCATTCATAACTGCGAGAAAAGGTAAAGTGGATGAAAATAACCCTGAGTGGCGAAAGAAATTTTTTCTCATAGTTAGAAGTCATGGCACCGTTACCTTAACATGTTGCATCTTTTGCGGGTCATATGTTGAGACTATTGAGCATCTTTCTGTCTCGTGTAGTATGGCATAGGAGACATGCGTTTTATTGCAAACTAGTCCAAAATTTCAGAACCTACCCTATTTGATATTAAATACTTGTATTTGATACAATCTCTATTTTTTTGCAGCGTCAACAAAGTGAAGAAAGCTATTACATGCGATAATCATCTCCATTGCATGAGTTATTTGTCGAACAAGGAACGAAATCATAACTAACCATAATGACTTTATGGGTAAGAGATTGGAGACAATTTTATCGGTTTAATGAAAAGTCTTTGACATATCAAGTACTGGGCTATAACTTGGCATTTTTTACACTGGGTTGCTTCAATATCATGGTGCTTGTATGATCAATGGTCTATCATGGTGCTTGTATGATCAATGGTCTACTATATATGTATCGTTGTATACTAAATAGTTATCACATCTACAAGTTCTTATAACACATAAAAATTTTATCAGTTTTTATTTTAATCCTTTAAAGTTTTTATCTTTATCTTCTGCCCCACATCAAAATTTTCGTTTTCATTTTCTTGACACAAAACTTTTGAGTTCTTATGTTTTAATCAAACAACTTTCACATAGTTATGGTTTTACTTTTGAATATATGGTTTTGGTTATTTTCATTCGTCTTTATACATATATAATATGGTTTTAGGTAAAATAAAACAGCTATTAAAATAAAACAAATAAAACAATAGATTTTTATTCAATGATAATCAACGTGAATCATGAAAACTATCGTACATCAATTGCCACGTGAATCTTCGTGCATCAATTTCACCATGATCTAATAGTCAAGATCTTGTCTTATTTGTTTTACTTTAATACTTGTTTTCCAATACCCAACCCCTACTATAATATATATATATATATATATATATATATACGAGGTTAGGGTTTATGTGGCTGTTAGACACCCAAGCTTAGGTGTAGAACCCCTCACATCTTGTTTTTTTAATCCATAAAAAGCATGGGGGCCAAACATTTACAGATATATTAAAAAATTAGTATGTGAGGGGTTTTACACCCAGATATAATAATTCTTACCAATTTTCATTTTAACCCCTTAAAGTTTTTATCTTTTAACTTTTACCCACACCAAAGTTTCATTTTATTTTGTTGACACTAAATTTTTGGATTCTCATGTTTTGTTTTCAACAAACAACTTTCACACAGTTATAATTTTACTTTTAAACATTTTGTTTTGATTATTTTCATCCGTCTTTTATATATAGAGCGTTTTTAACATATAATAACTTTCATAATCATTACGTTTTACATTCATGTAACATTTAAAACATTAATATAGTTATTGTTTATGTTTTATATATCTTATTATTCTATTACATTTATTTTATTGTTATTGCTACACGTTTAGCTATTTTCCTGAAGGGGGATTTGGGGGATGAGAATGATATAAAGTTTTGGATCGATAATTGGGTAGTCGATGAACCGCTTAAAGAGAGGTACCCATTGCTATTCAAATTAGAAAGGGACAAGAAGGCCCGTGCTGTGGATCGGTTCAGCTTGGGTGATAGGACGTTTAATGGGTCATGGAGCTGGATCAGACAACCGCTGAAGATGGAGGAGTTGGACGAGCTTTATAGTTTGATAAATCTGCTTGCTGGGCTGGATCTCTCTAACAAACGCGACAGGTGGATATGGATGGGAGCCAAAGATAAGGTTATGACGGTTAGCTGCGTTAAAGAGTTACTCAATGGTAATAGAGATTTTACAAACAGGTATGTCTTTGAATGGTGTAAGTGGATTCCAAAGAAGTGCAACATTTTTATGTGGAGAGCCGCTATGGATCGGATTCCAACCATGACTGCCCTTCAAGCCCGTAATTGCTACTTCGATGACACGGATTGTGTCTTCTGTGGGGAAGGTGTGGAGACTGTGGATCACTTGTTTTGCGAGTGTATCACAGCGGCGAGAGTTTGGCAATTTGTTAGCGACTGGTGCAAATCTCCTCCATTTTTTGTTTTTGGCATAAAAGACCTCCTGGAGTACCATGAAGTGCAAGGAAAAAGCAAAATGGAAAAGTTGGCTATCAAAGGAGTTGTTATGACGAGTTGCTGGTGTATATGGAAAGTTAGAAATGAAATCAAATTTGAAAGGAAAAACCGAAACGTCGTGGGAATAATTCAAGATATAAAAGCTCTTGGGTATTTGTGGTATAGGAATAGAACTAGATATAAAAGCATTACTTTGGTTGATTGGTGTAATTTTAAGATTATGTAAATTGTTGTAAATATACCGCTAACGTCTTGTCAGGGTGATTGTGAATAAAAGTTTACTTTTTAAAAAAAAAAAAGCTATTTTTAAAAATTTAGGTTCGAATAATTTGACATAAAGTTGAGTGTAAACATGTAAAAGGCGTATTCCGGTGTAACGTACCGATACAATAATTAGTTATCTGCTATTCGTATCTTAACTTTTGTCAATAATAAATATTTTTGTTGGTGGTTAATAAAAAACAAAAAAAAAGGAATATGTCGCAAAAAAAAAGATAAGATTTTAGTTGATTTTTTTTATTCTGTTATAAAAAATTAAAAAATCGTATGACCAAAAGAGATTTAATGGTTTTATAGAAGTACTATCTAGTTGTGGCTCTACACGCCGACAGAGGGATCACGAGAACCTTTAATGATCTCTTTATTCTGAATTCACTGCCACCTTTTGTCATCTCATCTCATCAACCCTTCTCTCCTTTCCAAACCCAATCTTTTCCACCACAACACCACCACCTTCCACCACCCATCATCACAATCACCACAAATTTCTTTTTAAAGTTTAGGTGTGTCTACTTCTTTAAATACAAAACTTAATATTTATTTTTCTACTACTACTAACACTGTCTAGTGTCAGAATTGGACATCTCAAAACTCAATTATTAATCACACAATATAGACCCTCAAAATTAAGGCCTGCTCTTTTTTAAAGCTATCTTTAGTGAAACAGATGGGTTAGTCTACTTATAAGTTTTTTTAGGCTGGTCTACATTTTTAGGCCTTATTAATTACTTGTATCTTGTTATTTTATGGCATTTGATTTATTGCCAACAAAATGAAAGTCCATTTTGGGGTAGACACTCTTTTCTATATTATGCCAAAAGTTAATCTTCTACATTTTTATTTTTACTACCAGTGTCACATTTCATATTAAAATCTTCAATTATCAAATTTTTGTTGTTGTTGTTGTTGTTGAGCTTTTATCTTTTGTTACAAAAAGTGTCACACTCTGGATTCTCCAAAAAACCATCTTTATTTTCAAGAAAACGAGAATGATAAGTTATCCGGCCACCGTTTGTTTCACGGCGGAGTAAGTGCGCCGCCGCAAATGAAGCGGTCAAAGGTTACTGGCGGTGAAATAGTGGAAGTTAACGGTGGTCATATTGTACGGTCAATTAACCGGAAAGATAGACACAGTAAGGTTTGTACCTCAAAAGGACCAAGAGACCGCCGTGTACGGCTGTCAGCACACACTGCTATTCAGTTCTATGATGTGCAAGATCGTTTGGGGTATGACCGCCCAAGCAAAGCTGTTGATTGGTTGATAAAAAAAGCAAAATCCGCCATTGATGAGCTTGCTGAGCTTCCGGCATGGAAACCAACCGCCACCGTAAACTCATCAAGATTGAATTTTGAGCACACCCCAGATCAGGAAAATGAAGATAATGAAATGGGTGTTGATCAGAATTCGAGTTTTTTGCCCGGTTCTTTGGATTCCGATGCAATTTCTGATACTATTAAGTCTTTTTTCCCGATGGGTACTGGGTCAACGCCGGTCAACGTTGAGTCTCCGGCAATGGGGTTTCACCGGAGTTACCCACCCCCGGAATATTTAAGACTTAGGTTGGCCGGAGAGAATGGTGGGTTAAGTTGGCCGGAAAGAATGGTGGGTTGGGGTGGTGGGAATGGAAGTGGAAATGGAAATGGAAATGGAGATACAAATGACGCCGTTTCGGGTGGGTTTTTGTTTAGTTCACCGGTGGCACAAACGACACCGTTTCAGCAAATGTTGTTTGGTCAAACAATGAGTAATCATATGTTTAGTAACAATTCACAAAGGGAACCCCTTCAGTCCAGTAACACACCTTCCATTCGTGCTTGGATGGACCCACCAACGTATCCCGGAGCTACCATTGATCACCCCGGGTTTAGCTCCGGGTTTGGTGGGTTTCCAGGGTTTATGTTTCCGACACGAATAGAAGGTGAGCAAGAAGAACCCGACGGTTTATCCATGTCGGATAAACTGTCATCCGGTTCCTCTGATTCTCGCCATTGATTGGTCTTGGATTCGCATAATCTTCTCTTAGATAAGGTTAACACTTCTGAACTCATTTTTTTTAATCAAGGGGTTAATTGTGATTGCTTATTTGCCTATCTTATAAAAGTATTTACTAATATCTAGTTATTATTCTATAACCAATGACTATATCAGTAGATAAACACTTTAAAAATAGGTGAATCCCAAACACGCCCTAATTCCCTTTCTCTTAAAGCTAATTTGATTTTAATGAATGCTGGAATACCTACAGGATCGATTGCTGTTTCAGCGAAAGCAAAAGAATGAGAAGATTAAATTTCGCATAACTGAGTCCACTGCCGTTGCTACATAGCTTCAAGATTTAGCTTTTATGTTAGTATTAACTATTATGTTTTCGAACTCAATTATCTGTCCTGTTTTTAGTTAATGTATGTTGGTTGGGTTGGGTTGAAATTCATACCTAGGTAAAACCGGGGAATTAGTGTGATTGAAAATGTGTTTAACTATTTTTGTTTATGCCCAACACAAATTTAGTGTTTCTTTGGTTGATTAAAGTTGATGTGATTAAGTGGGGTTATCCACTTACCCTTAATTCAATGATTGGTGATTTGGATCCCTAAAGTACAGTTATTGAAGAACTGAAAAAGAAAGTTGTGTTTATTTGGAATCTTTGTTAAAATGTTCTTTTTGCAAGTGTTGCTTAACATGTGATTGAAGGAATTTTGTGAAGATGATCATGACCTACAAAAAGAATGAGACGAAGAAAGATCGAAGATGGTTTATTCCATTTTGCAAGGCGTCGTTTTCGTGATTTTGTAGCTACGATTTGCATTTTTCCTCCATCTTTGAATGTTTCGTTTGGCATATTTTCACTTGTTTTTAGCTTAGTTAGCCCAAGTTTAAACCTTGAAAGGGCTAGTATACTACATCTTGTGCTTTTTGCCAAAAGACCCATTTTACTATTTGTTAGATTTAGTTACCTTGTCAATTCTGAATACCCTTTAAAGTGCATTAGTGAACATGTCTTCAAGACTTCATAATGTCATATACCTTAGATTTCGTTTCATGAGAGATAATCGAACCGGTCCCATATCGTGGTGACAGCAAACTCGGCACGCGGTGTTTTGTGGTCCATCGATATAAACGGTGTCAAACAAACACCCACAACTACATTACAGGGATCTCAACTCTCAAGACCTTTGATCCATCATCCATGATTAAAGTAGATGTTGATTGTTGAGGACTCTTGGTGAGAAAGGGGAGACGAATGTGCAATAGGAAGTTGTACCGACTACCAGGAAATTGTTTGTCATTATGGCGATGAGGAGGACTTTTGTTTTCTTTTACTTAGGATTTCACTTCTTTTTCTTTGAGTTGGAACAACTTGCTTGATGGGTATTGGCATGTTGATACTTTCTACATGATATGATCGACTAAGAGCACTAATTAGTGATTTTGATAGAGCAAAGACGATAATAAAAGTCGATATCCCATCTCAAAGAGAGAGCATGATTGATTAAGAGCACTAATTAGTGATTTTGATGGAGCAAAGACGATAATAATAAAAGTCGATATCCAATCTCAAAGAGAGAGCATCGGAATGTGATATGTTAATAGTTATATCCTTGTCTTTATATCCGAAAATAGAAAGACAAACAATTTGTACATCACCATTTTTTGGCAATACATCACTAATTATGCTTTACAGTGTTGTATTGTACAACATCATAAAATGTATTTGGTGGTATATCACCAAAAACTGGTGGTGTATAGATTACATCCCAAATAGAAAGGTTGTTTCCAAAAAAATTTTTAGTAAACTGGTGGTGTACAGATTGCATCCCAAATAGAAAGGTTGTTTCCAATAAAAATTTTAGCTATTTGATCAAAGGGAAAAATATCTCAGCAGTTAACTGCATGAATATTAGCAGCAGTTGTGTTATTTTACGGCGACCAATTCTATTATATTTAAAACTTGAAGGGTTAGTATGAAAATTAGTTTTTTTAAAATCTTCTGTAAATGCATGGATGTTTTATGCAGTTGACTGCATAGATGTTATCCTCTTGATAAAATATGACCATATAAAGTACACTGCCACCCGATAATAAAAACTTATTTAGAATTTACCAATCTATATATAACAAGGTCTTAAATTCTTTTATGAAGAAATAAATACCGTTGGATGAGTTCAAACTTTAAGTTACAACCATTAGATCAAAATAATAATGTTATTTCCAAATTTATTATTAAGTAAATACAACATTAGTCCTTCTACTTTATAAACATTTAATCTTAAAAAATTACATCGAATAATATATATGATATATTTTTTAATGAATAGTATTTATATGCCTATTGGTTAAGAAATATATTATTATTACCATCACTATAATTTGTTCGGAAGTTTTTGTAATTTGATAAATGATATGGTAACTCATATTGTTTGGAATATATTTGTTTCTTTATTTTGATAGTTATTAAGTTTTTAACTTATATCTATTTTCTAAATATACTCTTTAACGAGATTTATTTATTCTTTAATTTTTTAAGGCTAAATTCTTTTATATAGAAACAATAACCGTTAGATGACTTTAAACTTTTATTGACAACCCTTAGATCAAAATAATTGTATCATTACTAAATTTATTTTTAATTAAATACAACATTAGCCCTTCTACGTAATTATTTAGACAAAATTTAACTTTATGTATTGGAAATATATATATACGTTTATTTTTAGTGGAAAGCATATATGTATTGGTATCTTATTCAAGTTTTACAAAATTAGTTAATAAACAAATCAATATATTAACATTGTATTACTAAAATATTATAATGGGGATGGAGAGTCTTCTCTCTTTTTGTAAACCAATGGAGAAACCAATGTTAAATAGATAAATAGCAATTTTGTTATGTCTTATTTAGAAATATTAAAAATAACTAATACTCGTAAGTTAATCATTTTTATCACTATAGAACATGTAAAATAAAACTAGAATGAGATTGAGAGGTCTTAGACTCAAATCCTGGTGTGAGCAAAACCTTAGTCATTGTTTCTCATATATATTTGTGCGTTATTTAACCACTGTTTTGAAAAATGGATACACCACCTCTAAGTAAAATAGTAGCTAATATATATATATATACCCCTTTAAATTTAATTTACACTTTTTGGTTTTCAATCACAAATTTACACTTTTTACCCAATAATTTTAATCAAGAAATAAAAAAATATATAATAGAATAATAGTTAATATTGTATATTCAATATATTACGAGTAATAGCTAATATATATCCTAACTAGATTAATACCCGCGTAATACGCATGAAACATATATAATTAATGACATGTTAAATTTTTATAATATCATAAGTTGTCAAATATTTAACCAGGTAAGAATTAAACCAATAGAAAACATGATGTTACATTAGTCGGCGATTAGGTTCCGGTTAACAGTGACCACACAGTTCGCTTTAGGCATGAAGTTCGCTTTTGTAACAAACGTTAGTCATTGTTTCTCATTTATATATTTGTGCGTTATTTAACCACATTTTTGAAATTTTTTTTGAAAAATGGATACTATTAGAGGTCTCGCTAAGTAAGGTTTCGTTTATTTAGATGTCTTTCATTTATCCAGATATGTCTGCATTGTCATTGCACTTGTGTTTTAACGTTTTGCTTGAATAATTTAGATATACACTAAGCAATTTAACTATCAATCTATATATCGCATATTGTGTTAATCTAACTTAAAAGTATGCATAATATCATTGCAATTTTCATACATTTATTTTTCTGATATATAACTGTGATAGTTTACTATAGACTCCATATTTGTTTTTTTTATTAAGAAGACCGGTTTGACTCCGGTCCAATTTTCAAAACATTGATTTAATAAAAACGTTATATGATAAAAATCATATATAAAATTCTTATAACCAAATTTTATTTTATATGATATAAATCATATACAAAAATATAACTTAATAGAAACGTATTACATTAATAAGGAAAATTTTATGTAATAACACTACAAATTAATCTTAAAGATAAAAGATGATATAAAATATAAAAATATTAATTTTCATAATTATATCACTAAAAAAGTTAATTATTAATGTCTACAAACTCAAATAAGGAAGTAATAATAACTTAAATTCAATAAAATGAAATTAAATCTAAAAAGGTTAAATAAGGTATATGACATCATCATTTGATCTAATGCCTTTAAGTAAAAGTTAAAATTCATCTAAGGGTTAATACTTTTTCAATTATGAATTAATGTTTCTTTTTTTTTAATATATATTTAGAGATAAGAAAATAATACTATTTATCTTATATCTTATAGAATAATAATTAATATCATATAAAAAAAATAAAGCATATTTTAATTGAAATATTTAAGATATGTTACATTTAAAATATATAAATCAGTTTTCTACAGATAAAAATACTAAGCTATATTTTAGACCATAATAAAGTAAAATTGAATATTTATATGTCGTAACACCATGTATCTACAATATTATATATATATATATACATATTATATGAGAAAAGTGAATATAATTTCCGGTTTAGTCAAATTCTCAACGACAATGTTGAGAAGACTGATTTTAGCTTATGTGAGTGACAACTTTGGGAATATCAACCTTTAACATTGATCTCCAAATTTGAAGCATGTGGTGACAGAGAAGTTGCGCTTTATTAGACAAAATAAAATAAATTATCAAAATTAATGATATATAACTTAGCTTGTAAATATGTGTGATTATTGTGATTACTATTATAAAAGAATTTGAAAAAAAATAACATATTAACAAACAACTATATTATCAATGTACTATATATTTATCCAAACAAAAAAAAAAACATTTTTCCATCTTTTTTTTTCCTTCCTATTCTATTAAAAATCAAAACAACTCAAAATTTTTACTCTACCAATAGAAAGGTTTATCTCAAGACTAATGTTAGCTTATGATAACAAAGTCAACGTTTGTATGTATTCTTTATTTATTAGTATTTTGTAGGAACGAAATTACAAAATATACCCTTAAAAAAGTTTACATTGTACCAAAATTGGAGTCGGACTCCATCCATGGTTATATTTCATAAATTTTGCAAAGTTATTATACAATAATATCTAAACTCAATACTAATGTGTTGCCTATGATCGATTCTAACTCGACAATTCAAAATATTTAGGATATATTATTTTTATTTATTCGATTAATAAAGATCACAATTTCATATTTTTTGTTTGTGGAAGGGTAAGGGAGAAGGGGGGAGGGGGGTCGAACTCAGAAAATGAAATGCAATGGATCGACTGGAAGGCAGGTAAAAAAGTGGGTGTTTTAGGTTTTGGTGGTCTGGATGCTCTTAATTCAGCATTGATATGTACAAATGGATGAGACATGTGGTACAAAACTTGGATGCCGTGAGGTTTAAAATCATCCATGTGATTCATGGTTCTGAGTTTGTGTTCTTATGTAAAACAAATGGTAATAATATTTGAGCAAATATATGTTCCTCATTATCTGAGACACACTCGATTGCTAGCCCCCTTAAAATGTTTTATAACAAAAAGATTTTATCAAACTCTTTTTGATAAAACTCTTAGTTTTAGTGATTATATTTAAGAAAACTTTACTTTTAATTGAAGATCCTGAAACACCAAACCGCACTTACAAATCTTCGGTACTAATTGTCTAAAATCCTTTCTAAAATTATCTTAGGTAATTTTTGACCGAAACATCACGTACAAATAGAGTTGAGAGTGAGCATTCGTTGGGGGACAATCAAATAAGAACAATTTTAAAATAAGAATGGTGAGAACACTTAAAAAACGCATAAAACTAACATAGTGCTTAACTAATTATCATTATTTAACTGTTTAACAACACATTGATCCGTCAAAATCGAAAAAATCATGTTTTTTGGTGGATGCATTATTTTGAAGAATATGCATCTAAGATGGATGCACAAAACAAAAAACATAATTTTCTTGATTTTAACAGGTCAATATGTTGTTATACACTTAAATAATGATAATTCAGCCAATTAGGAGTCTCCACACTCTCCCCCACATATCTCACTTCATAGCATACATACATTTCATCCAACCTCTCACAATCATCTTTCTTTCATAATATTCAACAAAGTAACCCAATTGAAGACAAAAAAAAAAAGGAAAAACAAATCAATTCTTTCCCTCTTTTTTTCTTTCTTTATATCTTTCACCGACTCGTTATAGGTAACAAGATTCGGTTTCAACCCTGACAACTTCATCACATAACCCACTTTTCGCATAACCTTAATAGCTGGTTTCCCCTGTTCGGTTCCACGTCTTTTACGAGAAACCGCGAACTCGAAACAATGTATGGCCATAGACTCACCGTCGCCTGAAGATCCAACCGCCGGAAAAAGCCTCACCATCGAAAAAACCTTTCATTCACCACTTCCACCACCAATAACCCCACCACAATAGCATCCCCGCTACCATGGTCATTGTCGCCGACCGATTGAAAGGTTTTTTAAACCATTGTGTAATATTGAATGTATATTGTAAGTGTATAGTTAATTAGTGAAATCTTGTTATTGAAAATTTATATGGTATTGTTTTGTTAGTTTGGATAGTTTATGTGTATAATTTTTGTTTCTAAGTCCAATTGACCCATTTCTAATATATATTAACAATTTTGAAGAAAAAAAAAAAAGTATAATAAATATTAATAATAACATATACACATACTTGAATATTGTTGCTAAAGGCACATCTGAACGCTCATCGGAAAAGTGTCGCCGGAAAAGCCACTTACTCAATGAAAAGATATATGAAGGCTTATTTTTGTTTAATAAAAACAAACTTGTGGTGCGGTTTTAGGAAGGCTTATATTTGTTTAATAAAAAGAAACTTGTGGTGGGGTTTAAGGTTTGATAAAAGGGTAGTAAAGAATCGGTTGGTGGCATATTAATTAGAAGTTGTTTTAACCGAGGAATTCTTTAGATATCGCTCCTAAAGGTATGGGTCAAAGTCAAAAGTTCAACAAAATTACATGTCAGATCTGTTGTTTCGTACAATAATTTTAGCAGCGATAAAGGCAGGGTGGTCGGGATAGCAAAAATAAATAGTAGGAATAAAATCTCCGATGTCACTAATCTTGACAAAATTATGAAATAAATTTCCAAGACCTATCAAATTTGATTACATAAAGCCTAATAAATTATTAAAAAAGGCATAAATAAATCACAGCCCACTATGTACAACTGAAAGGGACATATCTTCTAGTCGCCAGCATGTGTACTTTGTACAGAACATTTTATGAGGAATTAAACTTTTGTTTATAAGAAAGAAAATTCGATTAATTAGTAGTATATTAAGTTAAAAGAACACGAGTATAAACGACTAATTTAAGTAAATTTGAATGTCATCAAATGGAAAAGTAGAAAACCCAATAAAAAAGAAACTTTTGTTAAGAAGTAGAGCTGGCATATCGTGTCCGACACGACAAGATAAGACATGAACACGATAAGACACGAACACGATAGGGTTAAACACGAACACGACATGATTTTTAACATGTTACACGATAAGGGACCTGTTAAGAGACCTGTTAAGGGACTTGTTAAAAGTTACACGATAAGGGACCTGTTAAGAGACCTGATAACGTATCTTATTGTGTTTTAACGTGTCTTATCGTGTCTTATCGTGTCCTTAACGGGTCCTTAACGTGTCTTAACATGTCCGTATATTATACTACTTATCTTATCGTGTCTTATCGTGTTTTAATAGGTCCGAGCCTGTTAAGACACGAAACACGAAAAAACCAGGTCGTGTCGTGCTAACAGGTCCGTGTCGAAAATTGCCGGCTCTATTAGGAAGCATGAAAAGATTCAAACAAAAAAAGTAATCTTAGTAAAAAATAGAAAAATGTGAAACCAATAAAATAGAATAGAGATATTGTTGTTAAAAATTTACATAATGAAACACATTATCTATCTTATGTTTTAAGACTATCTTCAATGTTTGCATACATACTTGTTCAGTCTTCATATCATTGAAACATTTTAAAATTGTGGTTGTTAATTCTTTTACATAACGAAACACATTTCCTATCTTATATTCAATGTACATATTTTCAGAGGCGGTACTAGAAAAAAATTTCAAAGGGGACAAACTTAGAAAACTTATGAAAAATAAATCTAAAAGGGGGCAAAATGTTAAAAACCTATAGAAAATTTATAAAAATTTATGAAAAATTTAAACATACATGACAAAATTTAAATTTAGAGGAGGGCATTGGACCCCCTTGCCCCCCTTTAGTACCGCCCCCGCATATTTTCTCTAAAATTTATTTATTAAAAAAAAAAACATTTTTACAATTTCCATGTATAGACTAAAATATCAAGAGCTTTTATATACGAGTAATTTCTAATAGTGTTTGTTTTTTTACAAATGATATTAAAGTACATTATTCCATTTTAGGCCATGTTTACCTTTAAGATAACCCATTTCAATAGAAGTTAAATCAACAACATTGGATAAGTGTTAAATATTTCACTCTCTAAAGACCAAGATCAAAAGTTTGATCCATACTCCTTGCAAGACCGGAGATTTTTTTCTACCTTAAGTAGAACCTAGAAAAAATTAGATTATCTACATTTCAACCTCCACCATACAACGTTGTAAATGTAAAAGACGCACCGGATATCACTTGCTTACTTTTTCTATACAACATATTTGCTTACAAGTTAAAGGTATTATCTATTTGTCAATTCAACAACTTTGTTTTCTAACAATAAGTTACATTTGAGCCTCACATTAGTTAGTAATTGGCTCGTCCTTGGTATGTCATCTAATGAACGATAACTCAACACCATTAGTTATGACTCGTCGTTGGCTCATAATATATTGAAGGATTCACGAGTGGGACGACAAACGAAAAGGTGTATGTCATTTAATCTGTTTGTTTTTTCTCCCCTCACATAAACAATATATATAATGGATCATAAGTGAGTCAAAGTCTAGTAGTTGGTTACTGATGGATTACGGATGCTTCAAGGGATTAGTGTTTGGTTAATGGTTAAAGGAGGTATTTTGATGTGACGCTAATATGTGCTACTTATCTATTCTATATTATAATAATTATTACTTTCTCTCTTATAAAAATGTTAAATGAAAAATTACTATTTTACCATTTATAAATTAATTTACATCACCAATCCCTTGTCTTCAAAAATATATATTACATGAATTACATTAAAAAGTTAATTACTTACATCGACCACCAACAACAGTTCGTTACCATCACCACCACCAGTCGTCGTCGTTACCACCAAACCGTCGCCGCATCGCGCGGGTACAATGCTAGTTGATAAAAAGATGAATAGAATACGGTCAGTGCTCGTATTGAAAATTTGTAATGAATTAAAAAAAGTACATCATTAAATTAAATTAAAATATTGAACATGGTCCAAAATATCTTGACAAGAACAATAATTTGCCAATTTGGTGTGTAGCTGAAACGGAAGTACAACTCTTTGTTATTGTTTTACATTAGGCAGGCTAGCTCGTGGCGAGACCACAGGTCGGACAACAACATGATCCTCCTGTCGATAAACTGCAATCCATTGCTCGATCCAGTTCCAGCCCCAACTTTCCTTGCTTAAATCATAATAAGCTTGACCAAAATACCGGTTCGAATTTGCCCTCCACTTGACATACAACCAAAATTAAAACTTTAAATTAACTAAACCCGAAACAAGAAATATCTAAAAATGTTGTGAGATGTACTTGATGAGAGAATGCATATGCCAATGCTCGTTCACGTTTGTTAGTTGCTTTCACCAATTGTTGCCTCTTCAACTTATTTTCCTCTATTGTCTCGGTTTCACTTTCACTCCACCGTTTTATCTGATGAGAACCGTTCATTAGGGCTCACAAGTTTTGTTGTCTCATTTTTCATGTAACATTAAGGAGACTGAAACACTGAATGGTGACTAAACTAAGCTGTGTGTGTAGTGGCGTAGCTAATAATTGAGGTCGGGCCATATGAATTTATGAATTGTTGGTGGGCTAGTTAACTTTAGACTAAACTAAGACATAAAAATAATACCAAAAACATGGAGACAAGAGCGGTCAATGCCTCTGGAAAATCCAATTTTGCCACGGTTTTTAAAATTTTTCCCATGGATTTTTAAAATTTTCCTGATCTTAAAAAAAAATTCCAATGATTTTTTAATTTTGTCTGTCTTGGATTATTATTATTATTATTATTTTTGTGCTACCACAAGAAATATTTTATCTTAATATATAATATAAGGCAGTTAAACTAATAGTTTATTAACCAATTAAATCGCCCGATTTCATCAAATTGCCTCTCGCTTTTGTCATCATTTAGATTAACTATAAATAAAAAATCCTAATAATCATTATCCAAATATATTATTATATTACTATTTATATTAATAATTTGTAGAAAAAAGTCTCATTAATTTATACTTTTTTGTTTTCCATCAATAATTTACATTTTTTACCTCTAAATACTTGATTTATATTTATTTTTAGCCATCAATTTGAGAGAATTTTACAAAATTTATAATCATTAAATTAATTATTTCAAAAGTTAATAACTTATTAACCAATCAAATCGCTCAATTGACTCCCGCTTATGTCATCATTTAATTTAATTATAAATTAAAAAATTCTAATAATCATTATCCAATATTTAACTCCATTTAAGAAGCATTTTATCTCTCAATCAAAAAGCTACATAATTTTCTTTTTTTTATATATTAGTTTTGCGTCTTAATGTTTGAAGTTAAAATTGTCATTCAAATCAAGAGTCATAATTGTTATTAAATAATATGAAAACAATCCTAATTGTTATCTAATTATCATAGAACAGTTGATTGAAAATCAACCAATTCGTCTTATGACCCCCGCATCATGATTAAATACATATACTTGATGTCAGGTAAAGGATCACAAATATGTTTATATTTTAATTCTTAATTATCTTTCATAATAATATCACATTATGAGTAAAATGGTTTCAAAAATTCTATAATAGATAAACTATTATAGCATGTTCCTTGTGGAATGACTACGACAAAGAATTCCATCAATATGTATCAACTAATAATGACAGTGACGAACATATGATTATTGTACTACAAATTGTAAAGTATAACACTTGGAATCGTATATCTTCAAATTTATAAGCTTTAATGACTTAAATGTATGAAAATCTACTATTGATAATATCATAAATCCCGTGTCCAGTGTTGGACACGGGTCTAAAATCTAGTAAAGTTTTAAAAAGAAAAGAGCACATAAAGTTATAGCTGTTGGCAAATCAATTCGATTCGCTTAATTCACCACCTAACTAAAGATTTTATTAATTTTAATGCAAGTTTATAATTATATTCAGATTTCAGAGTAATGACTTTCTTAATTAAAAGCTAATTACAATTGACTTGCTACCGAAGAAGATTTAATTTATTTGCTAACAAATACGAGTATCATTTTTGTAATAATACAAAAATGATGTAGCTCAATGAACCACCATATGATCATGGAAGTTATACGGAGTAATATATGACGAATACCTGAAGTTCATTAAGCTTGGATTCGACTTTCAACCGATCTTCAAGCTTCATTTGCTTCATCCTGAGGCGCCGGGCACCTATTTGTGCCTGGATTTTGCTCCAAAAATGTAACTTATCAAGAGCTGATGAAGCTTGCATTGCAAGAGCATTCCTACTATTCAGTGCCTGAAATCTTGAAATTACTCTGAGATAATGTAGTCTCTTTTTTGCCTATCATATGGTCATTAACAAAAACATGAGCTATCAAGAATGACACACAATTCAATCTTACTCATTCACACCTTGTGGATTCTATTTTCATTACAAGTAAATGGGACTACAAAAATGGAAATGTAGCATAGATAAATACCTTATATGCTCGAAATGCAGTTTGGATTTGAATTGCAGCCACTATCTCGGTTTCCAAACTAGGAACAAAAACTTCTCTACTAGAGGAGAGAAATTCACTATTGTTGTTGGTGTGATACGTATCCTCCTGAATATGATATATCATATATGGAGCATCAGTTGTACATATCTCCAAAAGAGGAATTGTGCTTTGACTTTTGGGGTCAACGACGACATAAATGTAATAGAAATTCCTTTCTTCATAATAATCCTTTTTGGTGATGTTTATAGTTACATGAAACTGTAAGACAAAGGCTATATTATAGAAAAAAGATGTTAAATCTGTGACATAAAATTTGAATTTGAAAACTAGATGTTTGACCTTGAAAGTCAAAAGGTATTTCCATTTTAAAGGAAGTATAAAAAAGTTGGGATCGGAGGACCAAATGTACTAATGTAGGGAGGATGAGAGTTGCTAACGACTGTAAGACAAGTATAGCGTAAACTGCGTTCATTTTTAGCCTGAAACTCTGTTAAAACTGAAAATAAGTCGTTACCTCGAATTTAAAGGGCGTGTTAACCTTCTTTTTCTTAGTGCAGTTTATCCTCTTAAAGCAATCACAAACACCCATTTGTGTCAAAGAAATGTTGCAAAAACCTACCACAAATTATCATAGCTGTTTAATAACTTCATGGAAAACTTGTGGTGCATCAAATGTAGCAATTATATGAAAGCAGAGTTATGAAACATCTAAGTATGTGACACTCTAAGAACCAGTTAGCATTAACAAAAGTAACTTTGTAAAACAACAATGTTATAAAGAAAATCTGAAAATTATGACACATCCCATATATAACAAAAGATATTATTAACTTAAATAAGATCATACAATGTTTAGATAAGATTAACAAAAGTAAACCCCTATAAGCAACCACATATAGTAGTGATAGAATGAGCTTAAAGCAACATCATATAATGAGAGCTGAAGGTACCTGAATCTCAGTTATAAAACAAAGAACAAGAAACTGAAACTGAATCCAAAACATATAGTAGTAATAGCAAAAGATAAGCTCCAAGTGAGAACAAGGAGAAGTGTCACGATCCATGGCTATTTTTGGCTCAGTTTTTACAATCATGAATGAGGTTCTTTTTTGAAGGTGTGAAGGATTCTCGGAAGCTGACTGTTGGACTAGATTTGTAGGTAGGAGGGTTCCAGAACCTTAAAAGTTCTTAACCTGCAGAAAATGAAACCTCAACTATAAAGCTTTCAAACACTCAATAGTGTTAACAGAGTCTTAAAAAAAGACCTTATAAACTACTTTTTCAGGACTTCGAATAACATTTTTTGTTTTTAGAGAACTTTGACACTTTGGAGTTACTTCGGTCTTCCACAATATAATGAAATAAAGATGTAGTATGTATTGCCACTTTTCTAGCATTTGTAGCGAGAGGAATCAGAAAAAAAAAAAAGGGCATATCAAAAGATGGTATCCCTCGACTCTCAGATCGAGCTTGAGCCAATATCGAAACACTCATCAAACGATTAAGCCGAATTAATGCTTAACCTAACAGGCTAACACCAATGAGCTTGCATTTAGTTTGTTGCCTTAAGATTCATTTTTGATTGCTAATTAGAAATTTCACATAATGCACACAGTGATAATATGACACACAAATAGTCGATGAAATAATGTAAATTGAAAAACTTTCTATAAATCAAAACTATAATGAATAAGTCAATTTTTCACCAAGATACCAATTTGTGAGGTCTTAAGTTATATATGGACGGGGAGTGATATTGCTACAACATTAATTAGTCATCTACAACAAATGTATAAGTTTTATTGTACAATGTACAACTGTATAATGCAGGTATTGTTATAGATGGCTAAATATTGTTGTAGCAATATCATTCTCTATAGGACTGCCAAATGAGATAACATGAATTCTAACAAAAGATTCTCCAACATAATGTGATACAAATATACAAAAGATCCTTAATATGATACAAAAATAGTCAATGGAAGTCGTAGACAGACAGTTTCCAATGAACCAACCAATACAAGCACAATTGGCTCTTTTGCTCAATCTAGACGTTGTTTGGAATTCATACACCGCATAGTATGCTAAGAAAACATGCTTCTTACAATCAAACCAGCTTTTGTAATTGAAGTTGAAAATCTATTACAACATTAGGAATTGATTCCTTTGCTAAGTGTAACCATCGGATGGACAAGGATATTATTATGCATATTCTAGATATAGTTCACGTTTCAAGCGGAGTGGAAAGTATCATCAACAAAGTAAAACACTACCAAAGATAATGGATAGAGAGGGAAAGCGATGAGCAATGTCCAATTTGGAAACTTGGATCTGAAACTTGCAAGAAGTCCCATAATGATGCAAATGATGACCACAACTAAAATCTCAGCTGAGAAATGCCATGTTAATCCGCGAAAGTAGATAACCGAGACAAGAACAGAAAAACTCAGGATGTTGTTCATGAACACTTTGTGGTATATCTGCATATATAAGCAAACTGAATTTGTCATTTACTATTAGAGTACAATTTTTGGATAGTATAAACAAGAGATTGCAATCACAACCCATTTATTGAATGTGTTGTTCAGGTTGTATTTTAGTCAAATGGGTTAAAACGTAAAACCCGGTGAAAGTGGAACGTGTTGAAATGGTTGAAAGTGACCCCCAACGATTTGTTAAACTTACAACCTCTTAAATTTCCTTATGAAAGTATACTCTATCTATTCCAATTTAAATGTCCTAATATGACAGTATGACTTTTTAGTCTCTTTTCTTCAACTTTGACCATAGATAATTTTGTTTGGTCTATATAATACTTGATGAAAGTTATATCAATGAATATACATCTAAAACCAAATCCGTTCATATAATTTACATCAAGTATTATATAATACAAACAAATATATCTACGGTCAAAGTTAAAAAAGAAACACCAAAAAAGTCAAACCAGAATATTTTAATTTGACGGAGATAGTATTACATTATAGTTAGTGTATCAATAGTAAAATAATTCTAATCATAATTTATAAATTAATTTTTCTTTAAATAAATTTCATGAAAAATGGAAAATTAATTACCCGGTCAACCCAACCTGACCTGTTTTGACCAATAATAAAGTTACTTGGGGCTGATTCCAATCTATCTTGAACTTTTAGTTAATCTTCTTGACCTTATCATTTTTCCATTCGTAGTAACAAATGCATAATAAAGGGTGGGACAAACCTCGGAGAAAGTTAAAGATGTTGTTAGATGCCTCTTCTGACTTGCAGCATTAATGGCCGCAATGGCTGTTCTTGCATTTGTAGCCAATGGCACTAAGATGAATGACACATAAAAAGGCTCAATCCTTGCAGATTCAGAAAATTGTTGAACACTTTCCACCAGAGGCTCGGCCAAGACTGTTAGCATAAAGATGCCGACTATCAATAATACTATTGCCTTGAACTTTTCTTCCGCTTTTGCCTTTGCTTCAGCCCGTTGGTATCTATCTGCATCCTGTACAAAATATATAGATTGTTGACCTTTGTTACAATAGAACAAAGCAACAGTCTTGAAATTGTGATCATGATATGACTTACTCGGTTGTTGTTCTGTGACTGCCTTTGCTGGTTATGTGAAACTACATAATCCATCTCTTTGAGCCATTTTGCAACCCCAGATTTGAATTCTTGTTTATCAATGTCTCCATTTCCATCAATGTCTAAATGTCTCATTATGATCTCTGCTATCTCATCGTCCATTAGTATCTCATCATAGTTGACTTCCATAATAAAGTTTTTCAGTTCAGTTCGTGTGATAAATCCATCGTCGTCGGAATCAATCCTTTCAAAGAATCTAAAAAAAAAATGAAGTTAGAGCCCAATAATCATTGTATACCCTGATAAATGCATTTCAAAGTAGCTTTGTCTCACCTATCTATGGCAGATTCATCTCGGGCTCCATCTTCTTTAAGCAATTTTTGTCCTGAAGCCCGTTCCATCATAAGGGATATTAGTTCTATCAGTTTATTTTTATCTTCAAGCAGCAGTTCCGCAACCTGAAACATTCAACATTCAGCTCTAAACCACAAATACTATACGTGTAATTTTTCTGGTCTTCTGGATATGCGTAAAAAATACTAATATTTTCAGAGTTCCTCTGCGATCATGAATGCAAAGTTAAGTGGTTTTTACATGTTAAAGTCAAAGGGTGAACAACAACCTAACAAATTTAAACGAGATATTAATGAAACGGAGCTCAAATAGAACAAATTCAGACTAGTTTTAATTTTGCTACACTAACCTGATTGTACTCCGTCCCTGATTTATCCAACGAATAAGGATCATCCATTAATTGTCTTGTGACATCAAGCCACTCTGTGAATGTATTATAAAAATCGTCCCTGGTCATTGTTTTGTCATTGTTTGCCTCTGGATATTTCATCTTTTTCTCCATCTCTTTCTGTCTCAACATGAGATGTTTTTCCCTGTCCAGCATAAGTGCTTGAACTTCATAAAACGGTACATGCAGTTCAACTTTTCTTTCGACTTCTGCATACTCCAGTCTTCTTTTCTGAATTCTTGAATCAAAAAGCTAAAAAAAAAGGGAAAGTCAAGATCAAATGTTGACATATGATATACTTTTTGAAACTTTATGAAAAGGAAATTAATGTATACCTGATAAAAGAAGTAACAGATTAAGCAGACAACTGAAACACAAAGTGACACAAGAACAACATTCTTGTATGCTTGACTAGAGTATGATAAACCAAATACGCTCGGTAGTAGGATGACTAAAAATGGTATTAGAGAAAAGAACATAACTTTGGCATGATAACTGGTTTCTGCATCTGTAACAATACCAGAACCTGGAAAGATATAATGATATAAAACTCGTAAATTAGTGATCACATATCTAACTATCTTACAAAACCACTGCTTTTAATCATAATAGTTAGGAGAAATTAATAATGCCAACCAGTAAAAATTTGCAGCACTTTATTTTTCTCTTTAGAGCCGGGTTTCACATAGAATGTTGTTCTGCCACAGATGAAGCATACCCCCCATAGAACGGTGAGAAGTAATATTGAAGATCCAGCTAGCAACCCAACACCCGTAACAACATAGTCTTGAGCCTTTTCTTTACTACTTGAGAGTCCAGATGCTGCAGTCAGTTGATTAAGAGTATAATTGTAAACAAGCCAGCTTATCTAAAAGTAAAACAGGAAAACAGAAAAACATTTCTACACCATAGCATAACAGAAAAACATTTCGAGAACTTAGAAAGTACTCGCTTTGTCCGGGAATATAAATTACTTAATAGCCTTTATTTAAACCTTTTGCAAAGTTCCAATCCTAATCTTAAATCTTTCTACTGGTAACAGTTTAAATTTTAAAATTTATTTGATTTACAGATTGAAAATATTTGTTTATAAAACAACTTCCAAGTTCCAACAATGAATTCGTCACTTCCTTCATCAATGTTGCCATGTCACCGCCATGTCAGAAATCTGACACACCTGTCAACAACACCTCTTCATTTCATCACTTTTTACTAAAACACATATTCTTCTAACTTTACCATCTTTTTATTTTGTCTAGCCAAGTTACATATCTATTTTTCTAAAACTTGTCCTATATCGAATTTGGATATATCATCACTGTTTAAAAAACAAGATATCTATCACATTTCAAACTTGGATCCACCATCATTGCCTCTTTAATACTAGGCCCATGCCTCTTTAATACTAGACCTATGTCAACAGCAGAAGAAAGAAGAAAAAATAAACAAGATGGTCTTGGATAAATAAATTTTGTTTTTCAACCGATGCCACCGGCATATCAAAGCGAATATATATATATATAGGATAAAGATCAAATGAGAAGGTACTCAAGGAGAGGAGAGAATGTTCGTTTTTTATTTTTTTTAGCTTATTTTTTGAACTTTTTTTTTTTTCACTTTTTTCGTTCTCTCTTTAATTAACTAATTCCATATAACTTTTAAAAATATATTTTTTTTCAAAGGGCGTAGCCCGTAAGCTATAGACGAAGCCTCTCAGTCTATGGCGGAGCCATGATAGCTAAGGGCGAAACCCGTTTGGTAGATCATCCCATCACCGATCACCCGACTTATCACCCTTTATGACCTATCACTCCCACTTAGCTACCCTTTATTAATATCCTTAAGGGCGAAGCCCGTACCGTACCCTTACATGTTTAACTCCCTAACTCATGTTAGAATTTTTTTTTTTTAATTTTTTAAAAAACATTTTTATGGCTCGAGTTAATTAAAAAAGAATGAAAAAGTGAAAAAAAAAAACGGACCTTTTTTCTCTTAGAAGAACCTTCTATTTGGATCTCTACCGCGTATATATATATATACATATACATATAAGTATATACCTAGAAGAATCAAAGATTCTGGAAGTGAATCAAGAAGCTGGAAAACACTTGCGCCGAAAAAATTATTGCCAAGAACACCAAAAATCCGTCCGTCACCACCAGCATACGATTCTCCATGATACAACAGGTATTCATATACCACAATGAGAAACAGATGACCTGGAAGATTTTTTGAACATGGCAAAAATCCATACATCTGCTCACATTGCTCTTCAGACCCATCTGATCCTTTCAGACGTATCAAGCTGGATTTTTTAGTCTTGTCAGAACCATCTGAAACCTGCTTAATACCAGCATTGTAGTATAAATAGCGCCCTGTTACATTCCAAGCTAACAGGCAAAGAAAGAAAGCAGAGAAACATGCTATATTTGCAACCAGTTTTCTCATTTTGAAATTATAGTGAGTATGATTAAGTTGAGAGAAATTGTTTATATAATAATGTATTGGTAATGTGAATATATCTGTGTGTCATGTGAGATCCATATATCCTAGTAATAACAATAAAAGAATAGGCAAAGTCAACCTATGCTAAGCTTGTGGTCTACCCAAATCAACATAAACAAAACAAACAGATAAGTTAAATAAATGGACGTGTATGTTCAGCCATAACTTTTTTAATAATTGAATTACTTGATAGATGTAATTGTCCTTTGCATTAGCTCAATGATTGAAAGACCATCCCCATATATAAGGTCTTGTGTTTAAGCTTTAGGGAAGACATAAGGATGTCTCTTTATGAGGGTTTAGCTTGGGTTAACCCAGGTTCAAATCTAAAGGGGCAGGGTTTACTCCTATTAATCGTCGTGCTTTCGGGCGGATTAGTAGGGGCTTTTCCCCCCATCGGGTATTTGAAATAGACATTTCTACTTCGAAGGAGCTCTCTACCGCGGATCTGGTTAAGACAACGTATGCTAGACCTCTCGCTGTCGAATCACGACACGAAGTTTTCAGCGAAATTCACCTTTCAAAAAAAAACTTAATAGATGTAATTTATTAAAATTATGAGGTCTTAAGACCCGTGCGTTGTACATCCGGGATGAATTATATTTGTTTTTGTGTAATAATTGTATTTAAAAAGTATTATTTTGATTGTTAGTGTGTGGTTTAAAAATAATTTATAGAAGAACAATGTTGAGTTGTGTGTAAAAAAGTTATGGAGCATTGACTTGATGTTGTATATGATGAGTTTAATTACTTATTTTTTCACATGACATCATTTAATAGTTTTAAGATGAGTTTTAGGTTAATTTATAGGGTGATAATCATTTTTATTTATAATTTTTGTTACTTCCATAATATGTATAATATGTTGTTACTAATAATTAATTAAGTTAATTAGCGTTTATTGTTGATTTTCAAAAAGTATGTAATACGCAAGGAATGGCAATGGGTCGGGTTCGGGACGGATAGTATCATACCCGAACCCGATAAGGAAAGTGTTCCCCGAACCCGACCCGAAACCCGGCGGGTATCTTATCGGGGACCCCATCGGGAATAAAATTTTGCCCAAAACCCGAAATCCGACCCGAAAAGTGAATGTGTTCCAATACTAACGAAGACTGATTCTAAACTATTCAAAGGTTAATTTTAAATGGTTGCTTAATTTATATCTTTTTCAATATGTTTTACTATACAAGAACTTGCAGACATGTCTTACTTGATTCATCTAACTGAGTATGTTCTCTAAAAATGATAAAGGACACCATCAGTATTGATAATAACTATTTATTATCATAATATCACGTAGATCGTATACTACTTTTAACTTTGACATTGATATAAATATAAATAACATATAAATTTATCATATCGGGTCAGTTCCACTCCGTGACCCGAAGTATCGGGTTTCCTCATCGGGTATCGGGTTTCCCCATCAGGTCGGGGTTTTTTTTTGCCATCCCTTTATACGCTAGTTGGTGTACATTTGTTATTGATTGTTTTTTAGTGTAATCTTTAAATGTACTTATATATGAATAAAATAATATCTAAAAATATGGTATCAATTGAGAATTAATTAGTCTCTGTAACATTTCATTCTTTCAACTTCCTAATCATCCTCAATAGGATGATCAATGTAATTTTAAAACTTCACATTAATTCTTACATGGATAATCAATTATTAACTTTTCCAATAATGCACATACCCACTAATAAATCACGTAACAAATCAATAATTTACTACACATGTCACACACATTTATAAACCATGCAATTAGAGCTATAACAACAAATATGAAGAATGATTAATTTAGTTTTGGAGTTGATTCATGACTCAACTTTTTTATATCAGTTGCCTTTCTCACTATGGTTGAACCATGAAGCCCGATTATGAACTCAACATGTTTCATGATCCTGCATTTTTGATGATTCGGCAGCACACTAAAGTCCTTCAGCATTTACAGAGAGCCTTCTTCCAGAAGTGGCTTAAATCGGTAAGCAATCGCAGCCTTGACAAAACAATGAAGGACATTCCCCTACCAACGCAAAAATATAATTACATTAAAACCTGGGAAAATATATCATTTACAAACATCTATATAGAAAAGAATACTGCCTACAAACTATTTCATCAGACATGATGAAGTCGGTAATCATGTACTTGTTTTTCACGCTGATCACATCCCAACGCCTACAAATCATGACAACAATTGGGCCTGAAGACTCTTTGTGAAGTTGATCTAATAAAATAACATCCCTTTCCTTAGGTTGTTTTGCAACAATATCATTACTCTTCCCAAATTAAACATGTATTTTTTTTTTTTGCTTTAGAGAGACTTACGAAAACTAAATGCTTTTAGGAGAGAAGATTCATAGTGGGAAGTGAAGGATGACTTCCTCATATATATATATATATATATATATAGACCCTAATCAGGAACCAAACAAATTCTATAACCCTTAAATCAATAAACTTTCATTAAACATATATATCTATTTATCACAAACCTCACGTTTTTTTACATACACATATACATCATTTAATTTCTTTCACATTCCAACCTTTCAACTTCCTAAACATCATCAGTATAATACTACTCTTCCAACATTTCTTTCACATTCCACCCTTTCAACTTCCTAATCATCATCAATATAATCAATTACTACTTTTCCATTAATGCACATATCACTAATAAACCACATAACAAATGAATAATTTAATACTCATGCTATATACATTTGTAAACTTTATAATTAGAGCTATAACAATAATTATGAAGAAAGTTTATTTAAGTTCTAGAATTATTTCATAACTCAACTTTTATATTATATAAGGATAAAGATTTTGTTGAATTCTATTTTTAATTTATCTTACATATAAAAAGATAAATGTATTTTTTATTTAGAAAGATGGGCTTTAAGTTGCATTTGAGCACCATATAATGATAAGTGTCAATAATGATAGAATATATGTCTATACGTTTTAGGTAGAATAAAATAAGTATTAAAGTAAAATAAATAAAATAATAGGTTTTTTTCATTGAAAGTTACAATGTATCATAAAAATTATCGTGCATCAATATATATACTTGTGTTTCGTGAATATTCATGCATCAATTTTATCAAGATATAAGAATCAAAATCTTATCTTATTTATTTTACTTTAACACGTGTTTTATAATATATTATCATAGTTGGGTCTGAATTAACAAAACCTCACAAATATGTTACCGCAATAATCGAGCTACGACTTGTAGAAAAAAATAAATCCGAAATTTGTTTTTTAGTTGTAAACTTGTAATGACTTAATTTGCTACAAAGGTAGTAGGTCAGTGACAACTGACAAGTCCTTTTTAATCATATAATTATTATTAAAGTCATCTTTCCACGTTCATGACTTAAAAGTTCTATAGTTTTTAAAGGCATGATCGAAGTCCACGTTCTTATCATCTAAAGTGCTACATATTATAAAAATGAAGATTTCCACAATTCAAATAGAGTCATAAATATTGCAAGATTTCATCTCCAGCCATTGGATCAAACTCTCCAACTATACCGGTCATCTTAAAAACATGTTATTAAACTAACATATTTAACCAGTATATTGAACTAGCCTATTTAACCAATATATTGACCTTATGTTACTGTTACCCCAGCCTATCGTAATCAAACATCAACATTATCATTTCATATCATCATACATATTATATTAAAAACAACTAGTTTTTTAACCCGCGCGTTGTTGCGGGATACGCTTTTACACGACAATATTTTAGACCCGGATTTATGTCAAATATTTAAACCGAAATTTAAAAAAAACAACTAAACATATAACAATAACAATAAAAAAATGTCAAAAATTAATAATAAGATATATAAAAGTATAAACAATAATTATATTAATGTTTTAAATGTTACATGAATGTATTATATATAAAAAGACGGATGAAAATATAAAAAATCAAATGTTTAAAGGTAGAACGTGTAAAAGTTGTTTGATAAAAATATGAGAACCCAAAGTTAAGTATCAAGAAAATGAAACGAAAACTTTGATGTGGGACAAAAATTAAAAGATAGAAACCTTAGGGAGAAATGAAAATTGGTAAATATTATTATGCGTTATATGAACGCTTTAAATATTACATGAACGTAAAACGTAAAGATGATAAAACTTATTATATAATAAAAACGTTAGATATAAAAAAACGGATAAAAGTTAAAAGTAAAACCATAATTGTGTGAAAGTTTTCTTGGTAAAAATATAAGAACCAAAAAGTTAAGTATCAATAAAATAAAAATGAAATTTTGATTTGGGACAAAGTGAAAATATAGAAACTTTAGGGGGTTAAATTCAAAACTGGTAAAAATTATTATGTACTATAGAAACTTGTATATTTCATGTATAAAGAACTTGTACATTTACATAGGCTTCTAGGAATATATTAAAAACATTAGATATATAAAAAGGCAGATGAAAATTAAAGTAAAACCATACTGTGTGAAAGTTGTTTGATAAAAATATGAGAATCCAAAATTTAGTATCAAGAAAATACAAACGAAAACTTTAATGTGGGACAAAAGTTAAAAAATAGAAAGTTTAAGGGGTTAAAATGAAAGAATAGTAAAAAATATTATGTATTTATGTGTTATAAGAACTTATACATTTCACGCATAAAATACTTGTACATTCACATAAGTTTTTAGTATATTATAAAGGAAAATGATAATGACAGTCCTAAGGGTTGTCATTAACAGCTTATTACATACATAAAAAGTAGTACTTTATATATCAATAACCGTCCCCCTGAATTTTCGCAAGACAAAGTACAAATTTTAATGCATCAAATTAACTAATACTGACAGCCCTAAGGACTGTCATTAACAAAACTCATAAACTATTATAAATATATTACGAATACATAAAAAAAAAAAAACTTTGAAAAAAAGCATGACTCACTTATACAAATTGTTTTCAATACCTCCGCTAAAATTTCGAACAAGGATATTGACAAACATATTGAAAGTCCAATAATAACATTTTTTAGCCTCAATATATCTTGTCAACATTTAGGCGAAGATTTTGCCATCAGAAAGGACTAAAGAGTGGAAAGAGTAGTGAAAATGAAACCAAAATGTTATGTCACCACTCCCCAATAGGATTGCTTCATGTTAAGTCAAACCAAATTTGACTATATTAAACCATGTGGAAGATAGTGGTATTTTTAGTTTATTTTTAAAAAATAAATATCTATACTCCCTGTTAAAAATTATATGGGGTGTTGAAAATTTTATATGTTTGGGACATGCAATTTTACCCTTTCCCTTAAAACAAAACTAAATATTTTTTCTTTCTATATACCAAAACAATACACAACCCCCCCCCCTTATTTTCGTGAATAACCACCGCCATCGTCCATCAGCAGCCACAGTCGTCCATAATATCCGTCGCAACGCACGGATACTATGCTCGTAAATAAATAAGAGAACAATATAGAGAGAGAAATGGTATTAGATAACCATAGAGTAGATGATCACTAAAAATAGAGAGTGGAGAGACTGCAAAACTAATTTCCTTACCAACTCTAAATCTCTTAATCGAATTAGTGACGGCGGTGTAGCCGATGAACACAACCCAAGCCGATCCCCTACCGACCCCCACTCCCTCCACTCTAAACACTTTTGCACATTGATCCTAAGTCACACATCATACATCATTATTCATAATGTTAAGTTATTGTGAAATAATGAATTTTACCAATATGATGTGTTATTGTCATGTTGTATGTAATAACGCTTCGAAAGGTGTTTTTTTTCTCAGTGTAACAAAGTAGAAATAATGCCCTTAATTATATATAAAAAGTAACATTTTGATAAAAACATTTTAACATTTAATATTGAAATTTTGCTTCTCAAATTCATCGAATGATGCATTGATATCTTAAATAAACACTAATTTTCATTGTCAAAACAATGAAAATTCATGGATCGTGTGATTACCTTGATTTTAAGAAACTAATGTGTTTTTAAATTCTGAAATCACAACAACTAGCTAATTAATCCGGGTTCAACACGTGAATATTAATGAAAGTTTTTTTTTTTTTTATAAAAATGCATTTTCGCAACTGAAGTTGCAACATTCCAATATTACTCATATCCTCAAAATAGTATAACTTATAATTAGCTTATTATCTCGCATAATATGCGGATGATTTAAAAATTTGTTATCATAAAGTTATTTTGATGATGAAACTTATAAGACAATGTATAATTTATTAGAGTTTTTTTTATAAAAATAATATATATATATATATTTAAAAAAGTAACATTACAAAATAACAAAAACAAAAATGCAATAAATCTTAAAAAGGAAAGTGTTTATGACATTATAAGTAAATTAAATAAAAAAAACTAAATTTTGAAAAAGAATTGGATATGACAAATAAGCAATATTTATGAAATGATAATGTCACAACAATCTTCTTTTATTTAACACGAGACAAAGCACCCGCGTGTTGCGGCGGTGAAATAGTGGGGTGATAGGTCATATAGTATGATAGGTCATAAGAGGTGATAAGTCATAGAGTGTGATAGTAGCCGTCTGGGCTCCGTCCTCGGATTTAAAAATTCGTCGAAATTATATCGAATGACATCTCTAATAAAAGAGCATGAAAATTTAAGAACACCCATATAATTTTTATAATTTATCGATGTACGGTTTTTGAGATAAAAAATTTTGAATGAATTAGAGGAATAAATGATTTATGGAGGAAAGAGAAAAAAATTATTGGTTAAGATTTGAGGAGAGAGAAATGGTAATATAGCTATTTTAGGTAAATTTAGAATTGAAATTTTAAGTTCAATGTTGAAAATCTAGAGGCTTTTTGCTTTATAATATACGAGAGCAAGTACCCGCGCGTTGCAGCGGTGAGATGGTGGGATGATACCTAGGTCATAGAGTATGATATGTTATAGGAGTTGACATGTCATAGAGTATGATAGTCAAATGCCTTAGCCGTACAGGCTCCGCCCTCGGATTTAAAAATTTGTCGAAAGTATATCGAATAACATCTATAATGAAATAGCATGAAATTTTAAAAACACCCATACAATTTTTATAATTTATCGATATACGGTTTTTGAGATAAAAGATTTTGAATGAATTAGAAGAATAAATGATTTATGGAGGAGAGAAAAAAAAGATGATTGGTTGAGATTTGAGGAGAGAGAAAATGTATTATAGTTATTTTAGATAAATATAGAATAGATAGGAGAGACATTTTGGAAAAATACTTACAATCAATATTGAAAATTTCAAGTTCAATGTTGAAAATATAAGAAAAATCTGCTTTATAATATAGTATAGATTATAGATAAATATCTACCAATATATATATAACAAGGTCTTAAATTCTTTTATGAATTAACAAGAACCGTTAGATTAGTCCAAACTTTTAATCACAACCCTTTGATCAAAATAATGGTATCATTACCAAATTTATTATTAGGTAAATACGACATTAGTCCTTTTACTTTATATATAATTCACTTGATTTTTGAAAAATAATAACAAATGCTGTAACTTACACAAATCGGAATATAATTAACTTGCTAAAATAACATCTTAATTCTCCAAATTTTACATCGACTACATGTTGGTCGCGTGAATTGCATTTAATTAAAAGACTAATATGTATTTCATTATTATTAATAAATCAATGTTATTCATGGTAAGTACATATATATGGTTTTAACAAAAAAACAATGTTATTTATATGCCAAATTTAGGCAATTTGTGAAGTGTATGAAGAATTTACGAGTAAAGTAATATTAAGATAAACGTAACGTTTGTCTTATTTTGTATGATTTTACATATATTTTAAAACTATACATACGGTATCATATATTATTAAACTCGATATACAATCTTAAGTTAATAGGTGTACATTAGCATTGTACTCATTTTCGAGTATATGGTGGAAAACCCATGACACTCCTTAATAATTTTCGTTTCATGTATTTTAATTTTTTATATGGAAGAATAAGAACTGTCAGATGAGTTTAAACTTTTAATTATAACTCTTTGATCAAAATGATGATATCAATACTAAATTTATTATTAAGTAAACACAAAATTAGTCTTTTTACTTTAAATTTATTATTGTTTAAACAACACTAATCCTTTATATTATATGATTAGTCAAATATCACCCCACTTTGTTGTAATTTTGTTATAACATGGTCACTACGTCTAATATGTTTGTTTTTTGTTTTTAAGTAAATGTTATTCATATTAGGCAATTTATGTATGTTGATTCATGTGATTGTTTTATATGTTGATTGAGTATGTCTTTAATATATAACTAGCTAATCAATCCGGATTCAATCCGAGCCATTGCAAATAGATTTCATTATACATACGAAAAAAATTTGTTATAGGAGGCTAACCTAGATCTTAATATTACCAAACATTGAATTCAATAATATTAATAAGACTGGAGCATCAAAGTAAAATAATATTAATAACATCATCGGTAGATAAAAATAATATATTCTACAACATATAAAAACAAAAATCAATTCACATATCTATAACCATAAATTTGAAACACCAAAGGAGCTAAACATATGTATTTTAACTCCAAAATAATTACTTACTTTTATATATATATATATATATATATATATATATATATAGGAAAGTTAGTTTGAGAACCCTTAAAAAAAAGAACGCGAGAACCAATCCTGACAATTGATTTTGATCTTGATAATATTTAATTTTCTCTCTTCTCATTTTCACCCAATTCATTCAAATGGTTTTATCTCACAAACCGTACATCGTTAAACGAAAAAAAAAGCATGGGTAGTCTTAAAATTTCGTGCTCTTTCATTAGAAATGCGACTTGATATACTTTTGACAAACAAACTTTTAAATTTCGATTTTTTTTTTAATTTTTTTTTTTTAGCGATAATCCTACACATGTCCAGGACATGTGTAGGGTATACATCATACACATCCTACACATATGCAGGTAAAAAAAAAAATTCGAAAAAAAAAAATTTTGAAATTTAAAAGTTTGTCAAAAGTATATTAAGTCGCATCTCTAATGAAAGAGGACGAAATTTTAAGACTACCCATGGTTTTTTTTTTCGTCTAACGATGCACGGTTTGTGAGATAAAACGTTTTGAAAAATTTGGATGAAAGTGATGAGAGAGAAAAAAGGAGATGAGATGTGTGACCCAGATTGGTTCTCACGTTCTTTTTTTTTATGGTTCTCAAAATAACCCACCCCTATATATATATATATATAAATATCATTAACATAAATTTATAGTAATATAATATATCATTAAACTGTATATACGTCATTAAATTAATAGGTGTGCATTAGCATTGTACTTATTTTCGAGTACTAGCGAATTTACCTGGGTTTATCCCGGACGTTTTAATTAAAATTATAAAACTATAAATTATACATGTAAATTTTGTTATTAATTATAAATCGATATAAAGATGATGAATTGAATAATATAATAATTATAAAAAAGGTTTCTTTGTTTGTAATAAAAGATTAGTAACTTTAAATAATTATTTAATGAGCTATTTTTAATTAAAAATATTATAAATTATTTATGACATTATAATTAAAATAAAGAGCTTTTAAGAAAAAATATAGACTTGACATATCACATTTTTTCTAAAAATATTTTTAAAAAATAATTATCTTTTATTTAGTATAGAGATATGGTGGAAAACCCATGACACTCTTTAATAATTTTTCCTTTCGTGTATTTTAATATATGAAAACCAAATTGATAAACTAAACGGTACTAAATTAATAGGTGTACATTAGCATTGCACTCATCTTCCAATATATGGTAAAAAACCAATGACACTCCTTAATAATTTTCATTTCGTGTATTTTAATATATGAAAAGCAAATTGATAAACTAAATATAAAAAATATTATTAAATCAAAGTAAAAGAATGTTATTATATAACATTGAAAACATATCCTCTATTTCATCTTGTATAATAAAATGAATGATTTCTAATTTTTATTGATAGCCACCGGATTACATTCATTTATTTCTTAATTGGTTAAAGTTAATATTAATACTCACACTTTAGATGATTAGTCAAAATATACCTCTTTTAAATTAAGTTTTAGTAATAAAAAGTGTAAATATGTGATGAAAAACAAAAAGGTGTACATTAGTGATAGAAAAACAAAAGTTTAAATTAATTTTATTTATGACCACTAGATCAAATTATTTAAAGTCTTAATTGGTTAAAGACAATATCAATACCCACACTTTAGATGATTGGTCAAAGTATACCCATTCGAAATTATATATTAATGATGAAAAGTGTAAATATGCTATGCAAAATAAAAAAAATGTAAATTAAAGAGACTTTATATATAATCATAATATAATTTATAATTAAACTTCTTTGTTTGTATTTATTTTATTTATCTATTAGTTAAAAATAAAATTAATTGAGATTAAGTCAGCTATATTTTTGTATATAATAGATTTATGACTGTGTCTAATATATGGGTAGTTTATGACATTTTTAAAATAAGATAAATTGTTAAATTTGTAGGTTTAAATGTAAAACATTGAACGCATATATTGTAATTTATCTTTTGTAATAATCTTTTTGTAAAACAATATTTTTTGTATTTTTTTGATATGACATTTGTTGATTATCATTATCATACGATACTTTTCGATTTAATTCAGGATATTGTAACATGCAATTGTCCGTATTTAAACTGGACGTTGTAACTACAAACCAACTTTTATTAAAAAAGAAGAAAAAAAAAAAGGTTCATAACATTTACATGAGCTCTATACCTTATATTTCTTATTCAAAACAATGTATCACATTTGTTGAAAAAAAATGAATTCTATATACAATTATGTTGTTTATACTATATTTTATTATATATAAAGATAAAGATAAAAATGTATTTACTCGCGTATTACGCGGGACAATAATCTAGTTAGTAATATATTATGTTAATCTTATAAATAAAAAATAAATATTTTGAGCATTCTCACTTTGTTTTTACGTCATTTTGTATTTATAAGCTTCATTTCAAATTATTTGCCAGATGCTTTTTTAAAAGCAAGAGTTGTAACTACACTTTTTAAATAGAAGCTAGCTTCATATTTCAACTCTAATTTTCAACTCTAACTACATGATAATTGAGATTTAACCCACTTGCTCAAGCTAATATTGGTGATAGTATTCATTATATATATTTATGGTTTCCATAACAAAAAGAAAATAATAATATTGCCTTTTAATCTCAACCTTTTAAAATAAACTAAAATATAATCTTCACCCTAGAAAATAAAATGCTAATCTTGGCAAGTTAGAATTAATTGCTACAACCAAATTATGTCGTTTTCATCTATCACGAATATGATTATTATTTAACATATACATAATTGACTTAAGTTTTAAAATTTGTTTAAACTTATTTATAATTGAAGAATTTTTATATGAAGTGACCAATATATATAATTTTCAATCAAATAATTAGTTATTAGCTACCATTTTTGTTAAAACTATTTTGAAGTCACTTTTTATTTATATACTAGTTAATCAGCCCGCATATTATGTGGGCGGCTGAATAGATTTGATGTTAAGATTATAACTTTTTTAAAAGTCATAATATATAAATTATATTAGTTATGTTAAAATTTTAATGATAATTCAAATGTCATACCTCTAAGTTCAAAATAATATTACAATAATCAAATTTAATCTATAAACTGTATACGGGTTTTGTTTTTCAAATTTTTTTCCCTCAAAAGATGAAGTAAAATAGGAAGCTTCCATGATTATCTACTTAAATTATTTTAAAATCATAATATTTTAAAATAAGTTTTCATTTATCTTTATTTTGCCCATTTTTTTATCATGTCATAAAAAAATCAAGATTTTATATGAATATGTCATTGAAGTCTATTTAAAGAAAAATGACATCATCACAATTTTCTTATATTAATATAAGAGATTCTTAAATGATATATATTTTACATTTGTTTGGAAAAATTTTAAGCTACAAACATAACATATATTTATACCTTTTTTTGTATTATTACACATAGAAAAAAAATTTTACTATTTTTATATATGACTGTCAATGGACTTGGGTTAATGGTTTCAATTTGGCAAGTAAAAATTTTTTTAAACCCAACCCAACTATACTTATTTTTATCATAACGTCAAGAAATCATTTTAATAAATAAGTGATGTATATTAAAATGGACAGAGCATATAAGTAATCTAATTATTACTCTTGATTACAAAGTTGACTTGGAAATCTCAATCAAGGTCTATCAACCCATCAACCCGAACTCAACCACCAACCCAAAAAAATCGGGTTGGCGAGTTAGATAGGTTGGTGGATTGGTAGGTTCACATATTAAATAGGTTTGTTGGTTGATCTCAGATTATATGGGTTGGTTGGTTGACGAGTTGGTTTTACGTCAAATGGGTTTGTGTGTTGTCGGATCAAATGAGTTGATGAGTCGACATATTGAAAATTATATAAATATAAATATATTTGGGTTAGGGGGTTGATCTTCTAACCAAATATGTCAACCCGACCCAAACTCAAAAAGGTCAAATTGGCAGATTATCAGGTCGAGATTTCACAACTCTAACCCAATTTTTCGGGTCAGTTTCAAGTCAAATTCAGTGTAAGGTCGAGTATTGACAATTTTAATACATATCAAACCGACTCTATATATATTACATCTAAAAGTGTACATGATTTAAAACTTATTATGAACATTAGGTTCGATTTTATATTAATTTTTATTTTTGGTTTAAGGCTTTTAAGTTTACTTTATAACCCGGTTAACGACCGGGTATTAATCTAGTTATATCGGGTTGAGGTCGCCAATGATTGATCCTCGGCTTGGAATTCGTCTTTTTTTTTTTTTTTTTTAATTGGAGCTACATGGTGGACTTGGGCTACACAACATTGTCTGCGTTAGTGTCAATTGATTACCTCCGGATTGGCACATCAACAATTATCGTGCCGAGGTTGAAGGAAAAAGTTTTGGTCCATAATATAAGATGCTTTTGAACAACTTTCACATATTTAAAAGGAAGTCTTTAAACAAAGTGCCGGTTCAATACATGTAATCAAAATGAAAAGCACAAAGCATCATCTAACTAAAAGTAATATATCAGATGTGGATCACGTAAGGATGTGAAACTATTGGAACAAGATATTTTATCTACGTAAAATACTTTATCTACTAGCAAGTTTCGATAAGTGGTTAACACCTTTGTTTCTAGAGACAAAACTCAAGAGTCTATATCCTCATGCCTTGCAACACAAAAAGTCCTTTTTCAATTTCAGATAGAACCTAGAAGCAATCTTTATTTTAGTACGGACACTACAATAGATATGTCATTTTCTCACACTTAATTTAATCATATTTAAAAGCGTGTATAAATACTTTACATTTTAAATTTAAAAAATCACAATATTTATACATTTATACATGTGAAAAAGAAAAATAAGTGTAAAAATATGTAAATTGATCACACTTAAGAGTGTGAAAGTTTAATTTGTAACGCTTATTTTTTTCATATATAAAAAATGTAAAGAAATCATGTGTTACAAATTGACTTTCACGTTTTTAATTGTAAAAGTCGATTTGTAATAAATTGGTAATTTTTTTTATTTAATAAAACAATTTACTAAGTATTGTTAAAAAAATATATATATTTAATAAGTACACAATATAAGTCAACTATAGTTTTTGATTTCACGCTACAATTAATTAAAAACAATTTGAAACTAGTACAATACCTGTGCGTAGCTCGGGTAACGATTATTAAAGTGGGTAACGATTATTAAAGTAACTTTATATGTCACACTAAAAAACAAAAAAGAAAAGACTAAACAGAAAAAAAAAACACGAATTCATAATAGTCAAGAAATAAAAGTAACAAAGTAATAAAAAATAGATTCAAACATAAGTCGAAACCTCAAAAATGAGATTTGTTCAAACTAATAATACTAACACTTATGAAAATCCATATTTATGCGGCGAATTGTAAAATATCTTCATTCTTTTTCAGCAACATCTTTCACGCCTTCCATATCAAATCCGTCCTTCATATTATAATCTTCACTTCCTCACTCTTCACATTTTCACAAGTAATTGTTGATGCAGTTGCACAAGTAGTTGATACACACCCTCCTCCCCATTGAATTTCGTCCATCATGATTTCCTCATCTTCGGTTACACTTTTTGGCAACTCATTCTCGTTGGAATCGCAATAGTTAGCATGAGAGGGAAGATTACCAAACGTTGACACCATCGTTTGGCCTACATATTTAGTCACACCATTGTAGTTCTTTAGGGAATCTGGATGATAACCGTAGTATTTAGTAAAATACCCGTGCGTAACTCGGGTTCAACAAAACACATTAATAAGTTACACAAAAAATCTCATATGATTAACAAAAGGAAATTATTATATATTACATTAACATAAAGTTAAAACATAATTAAGTAACTCAAATAAATCAAATTTAATGAACCTATATACGAATCACACATTTCTAGCTTGCGGTTTTTCTCAAACTAAAATGTTAACTTGAATATATAAACCGGCCTTTCAAAAGCAGTGCCCATACTTGAATGAGACAATTTAGAAATTCAGTAGAGATGCCCCTATAAACAACAAAACCAGACCCTCATTGTTGTCACGATTCATGAATGGAAATTATAAAAATAAAATCACTAATGTAGCAATGCAAATTCTTTGTTAGTTTTTTTTAAAACTTATACAAGTATTTATTAAAATGCTTCGACAAGAAGCCTAAGCAATTAAAGGAAAGTTACAATTACAAAAGGAAAGAAGGACTCAAAAGCCAAGTCGGCCATAAGAGACAACACTTTTTATCACGATTCGAAATCCAACAATATGACAGAAACAATAAAATGAAAAACGTCGGTGCACGTGTCGTTGATAGCCTTGTGAACAACATGATTTTTATGTTTTTAAAGTGACCACCGCCATACGAAAAAAGTAGCCTCCAAAACTCTTTTAAATCTAACCTGGAAATGAGATGCTTCAATCCACTCCAACAGTAACTTTGGACTATTAATTGGCATATTCAAGCAAAACCAATTGTTGCACATGTGTGATAGCTGAATGAAAAAGTTGCATTGTGAATAAAGATGCTCAACAGATTCAGAATTGTGATGGCATAATGGGCAAGAAAGATCATCTATCTCCAACCCTTTGCGACTGGGTTCCGTCGCAATGGTAAACGATCTCGTAAGAGACGCCATATGAAAAAGTTAATTTTCTTAGGCACCAATGAATTCCACCTCGTCTTAATCGACTCGTAAGGTAAAAGAGCACGTTCAAGAACTAAGCGGAGTTGACGAACAGAGAAATAAACTTGACCTGGTACGTTCCACACCCATGCGTCGTTTTTATCATCAAGATGAACCTTCTGTGGAAGTGAAGTTAACTCCATCAATTGTGACGTTTCCACCCCACCTCGGATATGTCTGCGCCACGACCATAACCCCACGCCATTTAGACATCTCTCGTTAACATGAGCAGCCTTATTTGTTTCCAAAGCAAAAAGACGGGGAAATCTATTTGCAAGAGTTTCATCCCCCACCCAAACATCTTTGTTAGTTTCTTACCATGAAAACTGTTGAAGCTGCCATCATATCAAGTTTTAATTTCCATGCATATAAATCTTTCACCATAAGTAACCTAGTAAACGTAACTACAAACCAACCCACTTAACCCAAGCACAAAAATGACAACCAGCTCCACTTGATCATAATTGGTGCATGTATAGTACCTAGGGTGGTCACCAAAACATTCTTTTGGTTACCTAAGTATATACAAACAGTTAAAATTCTAAACTGCAAAATATGAGATTTTAGTACCTGGGAAACCAAAACAAAAAATAGTAGAAGACATTGGCTTGCAAGTAAAATATGCGGGCTGGTTCAGGGTGGGTGACGACTTAAAACGGGCCGGTATGTGAGGTATATGACTCTTTGAAGTAGTCCACATTTTAAGTCAGAAGACACCTGTTCTGCTTTGGCATATACCAATCGACTCCCTTTTGCATATAGCAAACATCAATACATTTTTGATCCAGTCGCCTTAAAATTATCAATATGGTGTGCAAGAATAGAGAATGTTATAAGCAATTGATAGTTCTACAAGCTGATAACAAAATACACATAAACGGATAAACCACCTATGACCTATATGACATAATACCTCTCTAAGATAACATTCTGGTAATATATGTCCGTATATATTCAAGGAAAAACCCAAGAGTAGCATATCCCATGTTACCGGCGTTATGTGGCATATTTGACTTCATCACATAGATTTAGACTCTAGCTTTATAAACAATTACACAATTATAGATTAAATTATATATTAATTAAACTTGATATACATATCTAACATATTAAAATGAATTATGTGAAAGGAAAAAAAATCAATACAAATAAACCATGACACCCAAATGTCAATAGAGAAACATGATAAGTGAAAAAAGTAATACAAAACAAACCTCTTTCAATTGAAAGCTAAAATCTTGAGATATCGCAGACCATATTTCTTGAACTCAATAAGTGGAAAAGTTTGAAGCCATTAATATTACACCTCTATCTTCTTTCTAGTATGGGTCTATGAGAAGCATAATCCTGCAATTAAAAGTAAAGTGTAATAGAATTAGTTAGATACAAAATAAAAATATCTTAGAAAAAAATAACGTCAATCAGAGAACTAATTTAATTTTAAATATGTAGCCCTTGATTTATGAAGAGATAGTATAGGAAGTTGTTAAGCAGAAAAACCATGTTTTCATTATCCATCTAACTAACTGTCAGTTTTAAAAGGATGAGTTTATACGGATAAGATTGAAAGAATATTTGATTAAACGGCCAGGATTAACTAATATACAAACTAACCGGTGACAATAATTATATATAAAAACACCATCGTAATTCAATTCGGAAATTTGGTCATCATGATCATCATCACCATCGTAATGCAAATCGTCAATTTCTTCATCATCTGAATCGCTAAGCACGATCACCTCTTCCCACTTCCAATATCTCAAGTTGTACTCGCGTTTTTGTTTTTTGAAATCAAAGGTATCATCGCGTTTTTGTTTTTTTGAATGGTTGGATGACAAGGTTTCATTTGTTTTGGTTTTTGGAGCCATTGTTGTGGAAAGTGTATGTTTTAGTGATTTGAAAAGCTTGTGATTGATTAGTAAAGCTGTGAAAAAAAAGCAGCTTAACATGGCTCTGTTTATATAGACGCGGTTTTACGAAATGTTGGAGGGGAATTGTGTGAAGTTGAATTTTAAAAAGTCATAAATATCTCATTAGTTGTTGTAATCGTGAAAGTGCCGATTTGTTTTTAACATGTGGAGGCAAGTTGATAAGGGATAAGGTAACAAATGATCCTTTTTTATTGGAAGATTTAATACGGCCATCTAATGAATAAGGGTGTAATTTAGTACACGTTTTTTTTAAGAAGCTAACTAACTTTTAGATATAATCCTTATTAAAAGGAAGAGTTTTTACGGCTAAGATGAGGCAATTGGTGGATCAAACGAACCATATTTAATTTCAAGCCCAATAATTATATATAATACATTCTTTATTTATTTATAAAAACAATCTATGGCAACCTAGAACCTATTAACACCAATTCCTCATCTTTATAGAATCGATGGATTTTCCGATAGAGTTTTCCCAGGTGAATTTTCAACGAATTTACACAATTGATGGGTTTTGGGTTTACTCGGGTCTGGGCTGATTAGGTTTTGATCCGTGCTGATCCCTAATAGCCAGTGTATTGTTGGAAGATAGTGTTTTTGGAGCTTTTACAAAGTCAATGGCTGAGTATGGAGTTAGACATAAGTCGCGGATTAAAAAACTGAAAGCGAAACCGGTTCATGGTTAGAAATAAAATGCTTAGAGAGTACAACTGGAAGTTTACCAAATGTTTTAATACTCAAATTTTACATAGAAATGAAATACAAGATACAACACATCAGCTAACTCAAAATACACAAATGGAATTAGGTAAATTCGAAAGTAATTGTACAAAAATATGGTGAGATCGTCTACTGTTATGCATATCCATCTCTCTAGACATTCCGACGCAGTTTCAAGTAAACTGAAAAGCATCGTTGACAATGTAAACCACTACTAAAGATAGCGGGTACAGTGGGAAGGCAATGAGCAATATCCAGTTTGGAAACTTGGTTCTGAAACTTGCAAGAAGCCCCATTATGATGCAAACCATGATCACAACTAGGATCTCAGCTGAGAAATGCCATGTCAGGCCACGGAAGTATATGACCGAGACAAGAACAGAAAATCCGAGTATATTGTTCATGAAAACTTTGTGGTATATCTGCATTTTAAGAATATTGAGTTTGTGAAATGCAAGTATGGATAGTACATATGGAAATGGTAGCTTTGACCCATTAACTATGAATAGGATACTAGGTTAGATTTTGCCTCAAACAAGTCAAATTGATGATAACAAAAATAAAAAGATACAGGGGAAATGGGTCGGGCAGTTTAAATGGGTCAAAAGTCACCCACACTGTAGTATTCCCACATCGAATTTTGAAATCATCATATTACCGAACTTCTAGCAGTTTTAATAATCACATTTAGCACTATTTCTACAAACCGTTTCAACCCATTACCCAATCAGAGTGACCCACCAGTGCTTTTTCCATTTCTAGTAAAATGAAATGATGATAGAGGAACGGACATACCTCAGAGAAAGTTACAGATATTGTTTGATGTCTGCTCTGCTTTGCAGCTCTAATGGCTGCAACAGCTGTTCTTGCGTTTGTTGCCAGGGGAACTAAAATGAATGATACATAAAAAGGCTCTATCTTAACAGATTCTGATAATTGTCTAACACTTTCCACCAAAGGTTCAGCCAACACCATTAGCATAAAGATCCCGACTAATAGTAAGATAATTGCCTTATATTCCCCCCCAAAAAATAATACTATTGTCTGAAACCGTTCCATTGCATTTGCTCCAGCTCGAGTCACCATCACTTACCTGCAAAAAAAAAAAAATAATCAGTTAACCTTTCAAAATGTACAAGGAACCGGTTCTTTCCATCATGATGTACTTACTTGGTTGATGTCTAGTGACTGATTTTGTAAGTTACGCTTTTGTGAAATGAGCAACTTTGAAACTCCGCTTGTGAATTCACCTCTATCAATGTTTCCATCTCCATCAATGTCTAAATTTCTCATCATGATCTCAACTATTCCATCGTCCACAAGTAACTCCTTGTCATTGACTTCCTTGATAAAGTTTCTTAATTCTTTTTTTGTAATAGATTTATCCTCGTCGGTGTCAATTAAATCGAAGAATCTGGAATAACATGAAGTTAGACCCTACAGATTAGAAGTGGCGACATAGGTGGGTTGGGTGACCAGTCAGACCAGCTTTGTGTCACTTTCTGTACCGATTCAAACGAACTAACTGGGCTTGGATGACCATTTTTTTTCTTCATTTTTTTTAGTAATTTATGCATAACCAGTGTCACTTTCTTAACAAATATTACAAAATATTATATGAAGCTTTTGGACAAATTGATTTAGGAGTCGGTAGACATTGGTTTGACTAGTTAGAAATCAAAATAACCGAAATTAACTCATTCCTAAATAGATAGATCAAATTTGCCACTTTGTGAAAGGTTCAAATGGAAACCAAAAGTATGCCTATGAAACCAAAAGTAATATGTGATTGACTTCATTCACATGTGTAAAGCAAAGGAGTTTAAATCAAAATAAATAAATAAACAGTGCTAAATACAACCCTGATGGTTGTAGCTAACGTGTATTAAAAAATGTACCTTTCATATTAAAAGTTATCCTTGAATTTTATGGGAAGCATACAACTATTTTATGCATGTTAACATAAAAAAGCTGATAGTCACACAAATACTTTTTATTTGCATATGATGAAATATTTTTCACATGTGAATACTCGAATAACCTGTGTTTTAACCCATTTTCATCTCTCTTTTTTTCATCTCATTTATTTTTCACATATGAATGAACTTAATCATATGAGATTGAAAAAGTACTTGTGTAGTTCTTCATTAACTTTTGTGGTTTTCGTTGAACCTTAACACTATTAGTAATGGTAGATTTTCCGCACCTATTTATGACAGCTTCTTCTGTGTCTCCATCTGGTGCTCCTTTATGTTTGACATATTCTATCACAGGGGATATGAGATCTATCAACTTTTTCTTATTCTCAAGCAATAGTTCCAAAACCTAATATATATGCAAATAAGAATGTATAGTATCAGTCAAATATCTGTAACAAATTTATTTAACAAACTAATACTAGTTTATGGTATGACCCTTACCTGATTGTATTCCTTCCCTGATCTATCACAAGAATGTGGATCATCCATAATTTTTCTTGTGCCATCTAGCCATTTTTTAAACATATTGTAGAATTTCTCCATGGTCAATTGTCTCTTGGGATTTCCTATTAACGTTTTCTTCATTTCTCTTTCCTTAATCATGAAATGTTTTTCACTGTCCAACATAAGTGCTTCTACTTCATAAAACGGCACATGCAGTTCAACTTTTTGTTCAACTTCTGCATACTCCAGTCTCCTATTCTGTATCAGTCGATTTGAATACTGCAAAAGAAGGACGCCCAATTGGACGAAATTAATAGTTAAGTAATATATCACGTTATCAGCATATGATATTAAATACTTTCTGGTAAATGACAGAACGTATACCTGATAGAAGAAGTAAGAGAATAAGCATATAACCGAAACCAAAAGCGACATAAGTAGAACAATCTCGTATTCTTGACTAGAATATGATAAACCAAATACACTAGGCAATAGGATGACTACAAAGGGTATAAGTGAGTAGAACATAACTTTGGCATGATATTTGGTTTCCGCATCGGTAAGAACACCAGAACCTGTAAAATATATAAAGTTCATATTAACTGAAGTATACAAGGAGAATGACTTGAGTTAGTAAATTTTCTAGTACGTGTAAGTGCTTTTTAGTTATATACAAGTGAATATAAACTGATAACTATCCTAGTTGTTGAGAGATAATGCAAACCGGTGAATAGGTGTATCGCTTGTCTTTTTACTTTAAACAGTATCCCTTGATTTTCTACTCTTGGATTAGATTTTACAAAGAAATCTGTTCTGCTACAGATGAAGCATACTCCCCACAAAAGAGTGAGAAGTAATATTGACGATCCAGCTAGCAACCCTGCTCCCGTTACAACATACTCTTGAGCTTTTTCTTTACTAGTTGACAGTCCCGTTGCTGAATTAGAAACCAAGGGTAAAAATGCCAGATCAGTTCATCAGTAATTTAAACAAAGAATTATCACTTGCACCACCCTATACATTGAATGTAAAAATGCCTTAAAATGACATTTAAGATATTACTTTGACCTCACACCCTATATACTCATTTGCAATCGCCAACCCTGTGGTGTACGATCATATAAAAGATAATGTTTAGCCCTCCCAATTCGTCCCCCACTCATCCTTGACTCATATTTCAACCAAGGATCGACGAGTCCACACCATTAGGTGTGACTAGTCCTTGGTCCGTCCTTGGGTTACTACTGACTAGTCCTTCCGTGGCGAGTGTGTGTATTTTTTTTATCTGTGTGTTTATATTTAAAAGTGTAAAATTAAATAAAAGGCAAGTCCTATATTAGTCATCACATAAGACATGGATGTTTTTAGGGATTAGTTATTGATCAGACGTTTTCTGATGTGACGCTAATGTTACATTGACAGAGATTAGTCTTTCTTGATGAGTATCGTGCTGTGACCACTCTTACTAATATACATCCAATGATCTCAGCATTCTGAGAACAGATAATTATGGCATCACTGCTCTAATTGTGAAAACTACACCTGTTTTTCTAGGCCGGTGAAATGCAATATAAGTTTTGTAAGTTAAAAAACTATAACATTGTTGAAAGTGAAAGTACAAGAAAATTGGAGTAAGTTTATGCATCAACACAAGTATGTCTAGCTAGCTTGACACGTGATCTCGATACTATATATAATATATGCATTCTGTATTGACCATCAAACGAAAGACTATGTATGGTATAAATTTAGAAATTAGAGGATGGTTGAAAATAAATACTCACCAAGAAGAATCAAAGAGTCAGGAAGGGCATCGAGAAGCTGATAAAAAACTGAAACACAAAAGTTCTTTCCAAACAAACGGAAAAGTCTTCCGTCACCCCCAGCATAGGATTCAGCATGATATAATAGGTACTCATATATTACCATGAGAAAGATATGACCTGGTAGACTTGTTGAACATGGCAAAAAGCCGTACATTTCCTCACAATTATGCTCTTCAGGTATCATTCCTCTGAGATGTAGAAATGATTCTTTTTCTCGAGCAGCATGACCATCACTAACACCATCAGACACTAACTCATCAGAACTATCATAATGCAAATGACGACTTGTAACGTTCCAAGCTAACACGAAAAGGATAAAAATAACATAAGCTGCGATTCTTACAGATACCTTTCCCATCTTTAAATTAAATTAGTAATTCGGTTGATTGAATTTCGTCTGAAGATATTCTGCAATATATAGATCCTTATGTTCTAGTAAGTCTTTTTTATTTATAACTATGCTATATTGAAATCATCCTTACACACCACTGAATGAATTTTCCTTTTAAGTCCTATAATAATCATTATCGTTTCACATCTCCCATGTTCTAGACTGTTGTAAAAAAAACAAAAATTCAAATGGTTCAAATGAAGTCGGAAATATTGTAAAATTTAGGCATGTTCTATAGAGATTTTCTGTTAAAGTTTGAGCATGATACTCATATATACATCAAATCTAACAAATTTTATATATGTTTTTAGTTTGGCCAATTAAGGGTCCTTTATTGTTCTATTGTGTGTTTGTTATTTTGTTATATATTACTCTTTCGTGTGGATTTAAACAGAAATTTGAGCATGCCAAACAACTTAGGGCATCGATATTTGGTGTTCAGATTGTTATTCCAGATTCATAGGATAGTAATATAATCAATTGATCATAGTCAATGGCTTTTTTTGCAGCTCACGGTGGCTGAAGAATAAGTCAATCTTTTTTTTTTTAACCAACAAACCATTTTGCCACTAATATCAATAAAATAATTGTGAGGTCTTAAATTAATATAGACATCCAAATGAGATAACCTGAATGCATCAATCAACTTGTTCACACAATAAATTGTAACAAGAGATCTTCCAACATAATGTGACACAAAAATGGTCGCTAAAAGTTGTTGACAAATGGTTTCCACTGAACCGAGCCAATATATACAACATTGTTTGGAATTCATACTCTACATAATATGTTAAGAAAGCATAGTTTTAACGTTCAAACTTGCTAGCTTTTGTTATTAAAGTTGTAAAAGGATTACAACGTTAAGAATCATTGTCTTGCTAAGTGTAAGCATCTGTCTGAGTGGATCGATCAGATGGAGGGACAACTTTTTTATGCATATATATTAATGCTAGATGTATATAGTTCATCTTTTCAAGCGGAGTGGAAAGTATCATCAAATAAATAAACCACTACCAAAGATAATGGATAGAGAGGGAAAGCAATGAGCAATGTCCAATTTGGAAACTTGGATTTGAAACTTGCAAGAAGTCCCATAATGATGCAAATGATGACCACAACTAAAATCTCAGCTGAGAAATGCCATGTCAAGCCGCGAAAGTATATAACCGAGACAAGAACAGCAAGACTCAAGATGTTGTTCATGAATACTTTGTGGTATAACTGCAAATTTAAGCAAATTATTAGAGTGCAATATTTGTATGGTATAACTATAAACTAGAGGCGCAATTACAACCCATTTACTAAATGTGTTGATTCAGGTTGCATTTTAGTCAAATGGATCAAAAGTCAAAACTTAAAACCTGGTAAAAGTGGAACGGGTCAAAATTGTTGAAGTGACCCCTAATGATTAGATAAACTTATAATCTCTTAAATTTCCTTATGAAAACATATTACATTAGTGTGTCTGTCGTATAATAACTCTTAGCATAATTTATAAATTTGTAAAAGAAATAAGTTTAAGCAAAAAGTACAAATAGAATACCAATTTCCCTGGTCAACCCAACCTGACCTCTTTTGACCTATAATAAACTGACTCTATTTGATTCCAATATAACATGAACTTTTAGCTAAACTTCTTGAGCTGACCATGTATCCATATGTAGTAACAAATGCATGATAAAGGGTGGGACAAACCTCGGAGAAAGTTAAAGACGTGGTTAGATGCCTCTTCTGACTTGCAGCATTAATGGCCGCAATGGCTGTTCTAGCATTTGTAGCCAATGGGACTAAGATGAAAGACACATAAAAAGGCTCAATCCTTACTGATTCTGAAAATTGTCGAACACTTTCAACCAGAGGCTCGGCCAAGGCTGTTAGCATAAAGATGCCGACTATCAATAATGCTATTGCCTTGAACTTTTCTTTGGCTTTTGCCTTTGCCTCAGCCCGTTGGTATCTATCTGTTTCCTGGACAATATAGATAAATACTTGACCTATAAATTAACAGAACAAAGCAAAATTTTTGAAATTGTGATCATGATATATCTTACTCGGTTGTTGTTCTGTAACTGCCTTTGCTGGTTACGTGAAACTACATAGTCCATCTCTTTAAGCCATTTTGAAACCCCAGATTTGAATTCTTGTTTATCAATGTCTCCATTTCCATCTATGTCTAAATGTCTCATTATGATCTCTGCTATCTCATCATCCATTAGAATCTCATCATAGTTGACTTCCATAATGAAGTTTTTCAGTTCAGTTCGTGTAATAGCTCCATCATGGTTGGAATCAATACGTTCAAAGAATCTAAATATATAAAATGGAAGTTAAAGTTATAGCATGAGTATCATTATATACCCTGATATGCATTTCAAAGTAGCTTTGTCACACCTATCTATGGCAGATTCATCTCGTGCTCCATCTTCTTTAAGCAATTTTTGTCCTGAAGCCCGTTCCATCATAAGGGATATTAGATCTATCAGTTTATTTTTATCTTCAAGCAGTAGTTCCGCAACCTGAAACACTCAACCAGAATAATCGATTCTAAACCATATATCTTTCTGGGAGATTTTAATTAGACAATGCTTAAATTGAACAGATTGGTACTACTTGTTTTTTTGGTTACACTAACCTGATTGTACTCCGTCCCTGATTTATCCAACGAATATGGATCATCCATCAATTGTCTTGTGACATCAAGCCACTTTGTGAAAATGTGATAAAAATTGTCCCTGGTCATTGTTTTGTCATCGTTTGCCTCTGGATATTTCATCATTTTCTCCATCTCTTTCTGTCTCAACATGAGATGTTTTTCCCTGTCCAGCATAAGGGATTGAACTTCAAAAAACGGTACTTTCAGTTCAACTTTTCTTTCGACTTCTGCATACTCCAGTCTTCTTTTCTGAATTCTTGGATCAAAAAGCTATAAAAAAAATGCACACAAAAGGAAAATCATGATCAGATGTTTTACTTATGAAATACTTCTTGAAACTTTTACAAAAAAGAAAAGTATACCTGATAAATGAAGTAACAGATTAAACAAAGAACTGATACACAAAGTGACACAAGAACAACATTTTTGTATGCTTGACTAGAGTATGATAAACCAAATACACTCGGTAGTAGGATGACTAAAAATGGTATTAGCGAAAAAAACATAACTTTGGCATGATAACTGGTTTCTGCATCTGTAACAATACCAGAACCTGGAAAGATATATAAGGATATTAAGCTCATAAATTAATGCTCACATATCTAAAAATCTTACAAAACCACTGCCTTTTAATCATGACAGTCAGAAGAAATATGCAAACCAGTAAAAAATTGCAGCACTTTGTTTTTCTCTTTAGAGCCGGGTTTCACATAGAACTTTGTTCTGCCACAAATGAAGCATATCCCCCATAGAACGGTGAGAAGTAATATGGAAGATCCGGCTAGCAATCCAACACCCGTAACAACATAGTCTTGAGCTTTTTCTTTACTACTCGATAGTCCAGATGCTGCAGTCAGGCAATTCAGAGTATAATTGTTAAAGGGCCAGCTTAATTACAAGTCAAATATCCATTAAATTCTATTAATTCAATTTGTATATAAACTAATCTGGGATAGAGTTCATAGTGAACCACGCATAGATTGCACAGTAACCTTTCTACACCACAGCATAACAGATTAACATAAGAGTGTGTGTATATATACCCAGAAGAATCAGAGAATCTGGAAGCGAATCAAGAAGCTGGAAAACACTTGCGCCGAAAAAATTATTGCCAAGAACACCAAAAATTCGTCCGTCACCACCAGCATACGATTCTCCATGATACAACAGGTATTCATATACCACAATGAGAAACAGATGACCTGGAAGATTTCTTGAACATGGCAAAAATCCATACATCTGCTCACATTGTTCTTCAGAATCGTCTGATTCTTTTAGACGTATCAACGATTTTTTCGTTTTAATGCTACCGTTTTTAAAACCATCTGAAACCTGTTTAATACCAGCATTGTACTGCAAATAACGCCCGGTTACATTCCAAGCTAAAATGCAAAGAAAGAAAGCAGAAAAACATGCAATATTTGCAACAAGTTTTCTCATTTTGAAATTAGTAGTGATTGAGTTGAGAGAAATTGTTTATCACTAATAATGTATTGGTAGTGTGAATGTAAATATCTGGGTGTCTTGTGAGAAGACAGAGGAGGATAAGGAGAGCTTGCTTTGTGGTGATTGCCTCTATATTTAAAATTTATTTTGGAAGTTTTCTTGTCCTTCCTATATATGAAACAAAACAAAAGAAAAACCAATTTAGTTCCTTGTTACTTCAAATTGTTTCTTATTTTATTTATTTTTATGTTTTTGTGAAAAACAAACTCCTGCTATTCTATTTCACCCAACTTGTATAGTACTAGGTAATTAGTTCAGAGCTATTGTTGCAAGGAACTAATGCTAGTGGACCCCATACACTACTTTTGAATTGAAGGTATACTCATTCCCAGGACCATCTTGATAGCCCAAGACTTTAGTCATACACAACATACACATTTATTTGTAAAATACTATAAATTAATAACATACGTGTATATTTTATGAGGATATCACTTTCCGTTGATAAATGTTAATGTCCAACAGATAACGGATACTATACAAGAAAAATGTGGTGACAATACATTTGTAATGCTTTCTAAAATACAGTTTTTTCATAAATATCAAAACGTAATGTATTGCTTTAGAATGTTTGTCTTTAACCATATGTTTTTCACTGAAATTAATTTATTATTAATATTGAGAACTTAGGTCATTCCCATCTTTAGAGAATTTTAGTCTGGTTGTCGTCCCAAGTGATATTTTTGAGTGGGGCCAATACTATAGCCAGCCGACTTGTTTGTTTCACATTAAATTTGATATGTTTACCAATACTATGCATTGAAGTATTGAAGAGTTGTATGGTATGCATAAATTGTGTTATTTTGTTATAAATTTATCAAAAAAAACGATACGAATATCGTTATTCAAAACATATAGGAGACAATATCATACATCTTAGTAGATCTATTACATTAAAATATCACTCATTTGTCTTATTATAAAAGTTATATAGTGTAATAAATTAATCAAAACCTATAGTGTATTTATCATATTCCAAAATATATAAAGTCTTACATGTCGGTGACACATTTGCACCCATAGAGTGATAGAGTCACTAAATCGAGGTTTTAGTAGGTACAATCTATTTTGAGATATTTTGAATATAATTGATTTATTGATATGTAACGTTATATCGACATGTGTTTCTTATGTTACATATCACAAACTATATTAGATTCTATGTGTCTGTGTTGGATCACGGGACGGGATTCTTAAAAGAAGACATTAAAACAAGAGATACATAAATGGGACGTAACTTATCGAAGTGTCATTGTCAAATTCAAGTCAGTGGCTTGAAGTTCACTAGAAAGGACCTACATATCCATTGCTTGGCATATTCGATTTTTATCTATAGCCATTCGCCCATTTAAATTATTTCATATTGATATCAATCCTAGATTTATACTCGTGTTAAATACAAGGATTGTTTATGATATTTTCATCATACGATATTCAAAAGTTTTTTGAATTTAAATGTAAAAAATAGTCTTTGTAAAAGAATATAATTTTAAAACATTACACACGCATATTGTATTTTATTTTTTTGTAATATTTTTTTATAGACAATATTTGTTTATAATTTTTGATCTAACATTTGTTGCTTATCACACTTTAAGGTACTTTTCGATTTAATAAAGATATCAAAACGTACATTTGTTTGTACTTTAAAATTAGACGTTGTAACTACAAACCAACTTTTGATATAAAATAGTTAAATAGCTATTTACATAAGCATTGTACCTATTACTTTTTTATTCATAATAATGCTTCAATTAATAAATAGAGTTTGAAATATAAATAATTAAAAATTGATATTAGTTAATGAAATATCAGTTAATAAAATCAAAACAAAATTATTACCGTATTAACTTAAAAATTTTAGAAATATGTAAAAGTTGTCATTTTTGCAAATTATATTAAAAATTAGGTCTAAGATAAAATTACTTAATAATATCAAGGATTTTGATTAATTAATAGATCGTTAAAGTAGATATTATCTTAATATATACATAAATAGACACAAAACATTATAAAAATAATATTTATAAATTAAGTATTTGATGAGGTTAAAAAGTATTAATTACTCATGGAAAACATAAAATGTTAAATTAGTGATACTTTTTAATAAATACTAATATAAATATTAATATATTTAAATAATGATTATTAGATTTTAATTTAAAATTAAGTTAATAATGACATCATTGAATTTCAATTTTTATGATTGGATAGTTGTGATTGGTTAATAAATTTTTATGTCAACTGTCTTTTGGTATATATAAAAGATATAAATTTTATTTCTTTAAAGATAGATATTAATAGTTGTTTATAAGTTAGTAAATCATTAAGATTGCATATCATGGGGGTTGAATCCCATATCTTCATGTAAAGAACCTAAAGGAAATTTTCATGATCAACCCACTAAAATAGAATTTACAACTACGAGTATTATATTAATGACAATGATTTATATGAAAGAAGAAATTTATAAAATTATAAGATAAAATAATTAAATAAAAAATTTATCGGCTAGATATGATAAAATGTAAAAGATTAATATAAAATGCAATTTTCAATAAAATATTCTATCATAATAAATGCCTTTTACATGTGACCCTCGGATATATATTAGAAAATCTATTTTCTATTTGAAATTTTTAAATATTATTGTTGATTTTTGTAAAGTGAGTTCCGATTAAGATGTGTTAGAGACAATTTTAACCAGATATTTTCTATACCTCCAACCCCCACATGGAAAATTTATTTGAGATGAGAACCCCAAGACTCGAACATGAAACCTTGGGTAAACTCACCCTAGGGCCCACATAGTAGATTTAGAAAATACCTCTGACCACTGTGGTTTAAGCCAGTGGTTTGTTGATTTTGTTTTTGATAGGTGAGTTTTGAATTAAAGTTTTTTTGATAGGAGAGGTTTAAATAAATTATCTTTTATATATTATTTTTTTGATAAAAACAGATTTTTTTATTAAGTCCTAATTTGACGACAGATACTTGATTGTGTAAATCGAATCCCACTGTCACAAATCAATGATTTTGAAAAATCCCTATTAAACTGTCCAACGCTTTAATTTTTATATTCTTGAATGACTTATTCGACGGTTCAATAAAGTTTGTTTTTTTACCCAAGATATTATAAACACAATATCATTTGATCTATTTTTTTTCCTTTCCATAACTATGCTTTACAATAACTATTTATTCATCATTATTTCTTATTCAAAGTTAGGCCCTCCTTAACCCAACTTGAAACGACTCATCTGATAGGATAATGGATTGGATCATGGTTTTGGTCAGACCGAGTTTTGACACGTGATGAAAAAATGTACCTTAAATTTGAGAACCGACTCGACCCGTCTTATAGGGAAATGAGTTGGGTCACATGTTCAATTTTGTTGTATTGTAGGGGTTTGAGTCGTTTGACTTGTGTTCATGCCTAATTAAAACTATTAAAAATAACTAGCACGGTACTCGCGCTATGCGGCGGTGGTCGTGACGGCGACGGTGTGATGGTTGGATGACTGTTGGTGGTGGAGCAACGGTGAGTTGTGTATATAATTGATGTAAAAAGTTAATGGACATATTTTAAATGATAAATGACTGGCGGTGTAAATTAATCATTAATGTTAACAGGATAGTGTATATGAAACTATTTTAAGGGGTGTGAAGTGAAAAATATTACATATTTTCAACATTACCAAAAATAAAAAGGCTATTATTTTTTATAATACTATCATGGTACCCGCGCGTTGCGGCGGATATCATGGTTCAGGCTTCTCATGTCGCGATCACCAAAAAACGTAGGCGTGGACAATTAATTACGCAACATCATACAATAATGTATATTTTGTTTATGGTAATTAATGCCAGACTATCAAAACAATGAAAAGATATTTAAAAAAAATCTGGTCGTTCATATATTGTTGCAAAAAAAGGTTATATTTACATGATTATGTGAAAGAAGAAAGATTTTGGAGAATTAAGGAATTGATAATCAATTAAAAAAAATAATTACCATATATGGATAATAATTCGATAAGAATTTAAGAGAAATAGGCATGTAAGGGTGTTAGTTCACATGGTACTTTATTTTTTTTTTTTTAATTTGTGTGAGGGCATTTCTGATATTTCCCCATGTATAACTTTCGAAAGGCTACTATCATTTTTAATACGTAGTATAGATAGTATAGACAGTGACTTCTAAATTCGAAGAAGGGTTGAAGTAAAAATTAAAAATGGTAAGAAGGTAACAAAATTGTTGGTGAAATTAGGGCTCGAAACAAAATTAGGGCTCGAGAGGAACGGCACTATGGTTGCTGCTGCTGCTGCTTCTTCTTGCTCTGGCGAACCTCACAGTTGTTGTGATAAGCTATTTTGCCCAAATTCAATGGTATTTTTTTTATCTTTTTACTTTAATTTTAATTAACAACCATGTCTGGTATTTACTTCAAGATGAAAAATCTTAAAATTGCTCATAAAATCTCAGACATGATGAACTCAAAGTTTTTAACTTTAGGGGATTTTTATGGCTGTTTTTAAAGAGGGTAATTTTTATTTTTTGTCACTTAAATGTGAACTTTTTTTGGGTACATTTGATTTTGCAGGATTAGCTTCTTTTTGTGTTGGCTGAGTAGTTTGTTTCTCGTCAGGCAGGTTCTTTTTCTCGACGTTCTTCCTGCAAGTAAGTAATAATCGTCATCGTATTTTACTTATAATATCTAGCAAGAAATGAGTTTAATTGTTAGTTAATTAATCCTATATCATTAGTTTCATTATTGGAATAGTTAGAAATATTTAAGATTTAAAGATGCAAATTTTTTAGCTTGAGACTTAGCGTTTCTTGAACTCGGACCGGCTTTAACACTTTTACTACCTCTTCCCGATTTAACACCCCTATAACTTGTGACCTGCCAGTCTGCCACATCCTAAAATTACATGTTTTAGCCTGCAGAGTAATATGATAAGACTCTTTGAAACTCCTGACTTTAAACTGGTCTAACCCGCCGATACAAAATAAATTTAGTTAATATAAGATAAACTTGCTCCAAATTTCATTTTTCTTGATAGATTACCTCTGCGCTCTTTAAACAAGGTTAATTGCTTCCTAACTGAGGGCGATTATCACATATTGAAGCTCCATTGCATTTTTCTTCATCAAGAACAACCTTTGCATAATAAAATGTCTTAACTTCTATCATTTTGAATTATCACTATTTCTCTAGATACTACAATGAATGAATTCCAACTCTCACATATTCCATTTTCAACAACACTACACTGTGTAGTCGATATCGGTCGGATATTGTTATCGGCGTTCCTTCAGAATATCGGTGATATGTACCGATATTCCAACGATATGTTTTTTACCAAATATCAGTCTTATTGCCGTTATACCAGGTATTCTTGTCATTATTCTTATCATTTGTGTGTGTGGGGGTTTGATGTTTTTGAGAGAGTAAAAAGGGGGGGGGGACTTCACCACAACATAATAATCACAAGTTTTTTGTACTAGCCCATGAAACTAAGATCCCAAACCCAAAAAATGTTACCTAATCTATCAATATACCTCTAATGCTAAAGTTCCTGCTTCGTAAGCATTTCTGTCACGTGGAAGATGATACTAGAGTTGAAGTGGATGGTCATGAACAATTAGATGGCTTGATTGATTTGGACTCGGAGGAAGATTTCCAAGACGTAGGAGCAAAAGGTCTTTATTGGAAGCATCTTCAACGAACTAAAATTTTAAATAAAACTTCGAGAGAAATTGTAACGACTAGTTTTGTATACCTAAACCCCGTGTAAATCTTTTACCACCACAAATATTTATCTTAAACATCAACGTCAAAACAAAAATACTTTATAACAGAAACATAAAAATTTTAAAACAATAACATTGTAAAATGTAAAAAGATTTTGTTAGCTTGCTAATACATGCATATTAAAGCATATTAAGATTGTAATAAAGCAATTTAAAATTATTTGTTAACATTGTAATAAAGTTGGTAAAGTTATATAATTAGAGGCTTGAATTATTTGTTAAGATCGTCTTCTTTGTTCAAAACTAACTCACCGTCTAACCCATTAATGCCTTAAAAATACACCTTTTTTTCATATTACTATAGGTTGTCTTTAGCGTATGTCTGAATGCAAAATTACAGTAGGACATAACATGAAACAAAACTTTGAAAGCCAACACAGTCTTTATTCGAAGTCTTGAACTACCTAGTTTAACATAGCCTGAATTTATTTTTGATGCCCCCTTTTTGTTGCCGGTCACCTACTTGGCCCAGCCCCAGTACACCTATGATGAAATTTGGAAGGACATTGTTTATCTAACAATTGTCATAAATGAAGTAATACATACGATGGTTTGTCATACAATACAGAGACGATGTGATTTTTCAAAAGAAAGATTGGTACTAGGAATTGAAGTAGAAAATATAACCTGATACAATTGCTAACTCATATATCAGGAATGAAATTTGGCTAGCCGTAAGTATATATTACGTAACACGGTTTAAAATGCTATGCATAACCACAACTCTGAAACCATCTATAACAGATTTACGTAGACTGAAAAGCATCGTTGACAAGGTAAACCACCAATAGAGATAGAGGATAGAGAGGGACGACAATGAGCAATGTCCAGTTTGGAAACTTAGTTTTGAAACTTCCAAGAATCCCCATTATGATGCAAACGATGACCACAACTAGAAGCTCGGCAGAGAAATGCCATGTCAGGCTACGGAAGTATATGACCGCAACAATAACAAAAAATCCCACGATGTTGTTCATGAAAACTTTGTGGTATATCTGCATTTTAAGCAAAATGAGTATGTGAATTGTCCAAGACCGTTTGTAAAATTAGAGATTGTTGGAAAAATTCACCGAGCTATATATAGATTAGTTCAGGTTAATATTATAGCTCTAAAATGACAAATGGATAAAAGGACATAAAAAGACAGAAATTGTTTAAAATGAGTTAAAAGACACTCAAAGTGTACCTTTAATGCTAAAAACGTGTCATTTTTATAGTGTAATCTTAATTAACACGATCAGTATATATAAAAGAATGGTAACCTGACATGCTAGTAAAATCTTTTACCATGCCAGTTTAAACCTGTAAGCCAACAGGACTGACCCGCCCATAATTCAGTCTCTAGTAAAAATGAAACCATAATCGAGGGAGGGACAAACCTCGGAGAAAATTACAGATATAGTTTGATGTCTCTTCTGCCTTGCAGCTCTATAGGCTGCAATACCTGTTCTAATGTTTATAGCGAAAGGAACTAAGATGAACCATAAATAGAAAGGCCCTATACTTAGAGATTCTGATAATTCCCTAACACTCTCCACCAAAGGCTCAGCCAAGCCACCTAGCAGAATGATTCCGAGAACTAACCATATAATTGCCCAAATCATTTCATTTTTCTCCGCCTTTACCTTTTCTTTAACAACCAAACTGTCTTTTTGAGTTTCCTGCACGAAATAAACAATTCTTAACCTATCTGTTACGGTATAATAAATCACTTTTTCTATCATGATGTATCTTACTTTAGTGCCATGTGACTGATTTGTTAATTCACGTAACTCAAGCAATTTTGAAACTCCGGTTTCGAATTCACTTATATCGATGCATTTATTACTATCAGTGTCTAAATGTCTCATCATGATCTCTGCTATCCCATCATCCACCATTAACTCCTTATCATTTACTTTCATGATGTAATTTTTCAGTTCATCTGACGTAATAGATTCATCTTCGTCAGTATCCATCTTCTTGAAGAAACTAAAAGAGTAACATGAGAGTTTAGAGTGACTATATGATTAAAGGTCTAAATTGATTTAAATTGAAATAAGTCACTTTTCTAATATGATCAGGATGGTTATTGTAATGAGACCGTGATGCATGGCAATGTTATATAAAACTTTAGGTGGTTGTGCAAAGTTGTTTCTGACAAAATTGATGCACACCGATTCACATCTTTCCTAAAAACTACCCCGTGTCATCATCTCCTTTCCTTATCTATTTTAGGATAGACTATTTTATTTCAATTACCGATTTACAATATTTATGCATAATTAAGTCACTAATGAATAATTTTTAGTAAAAATAGAATATAATAAACTCATGAGCTAGCAAAATATTGGTAGTAGATAATAATTTAAATCTTTGGAAAAAAAACCATTTTGGAGTTTGTATGCATTAACAGAAGATTTTAGGCGATTTTCACCTCCGTTGACCCTTTCCTGCTTTAACTCATTTGACCCTTGTATGCATTAAAATAAGACTTTGGGCGGCTTTCACACTTAAACTAATACTCGTATTTTGATTTCACCCCTTTGAAATCAAAATAAACCAAATTGACCCGGTGAAAATTTAATGGGTTTAAATTGCTATATCTGATATTAACATACGAGCATAATACGCGCACGTTGTGGCGGAATTTTATAACTACTTTTTTGGATGATACATTGGATAGAGAGTGTTTTATGAGATTCCGTCGATTGTTTTAAAACCATATAAAAAGATCAATGTTAATTAAATTAGAATCAATTACAAATTGATAACAAAAATAGTGAACTAATATAATAAAGAAAAAACAACCCAATATAATATTTATACATATATTAAATAGTGTTGTAGTGTGTGGAGGGACATTTTGGGAACTATAAATATGCTGAAAGGGGCATTTTGGGAACAAAAAATATGCTGAAAGTCTTATTCAATACTCTTTATAAGGGATTAAAGATAAAGATGTAGCCTTGCCTGACCTATATATGTCCGATTTAACTTGTGCTACATCTTGTGTTCCGTCTTTTTCTCTATCTGGTTTACCCAGTTTGAACATGCGAAATATCTGCTCTATAAAATAATCCTTATTTTCACGTAGCAGTTCCAAAACCTGAAAAATAAACCCCACAAATTGTATGAATCAAAAGTTGATCAGTTCCAAAAACTACATCTAACAGGAGTTCATCAACAAAGCAAATACATACTAGTTTATGGTATGACCCTAACCTGTGATTTATCGAAAGAAGACGCATCGTACATATATTTTCTCGTGTGTTCTATCCAGTCTTTAAATATATTATCATAGAATTCCTTCTTGGTAAGTTTTTCATCAGGTTTCTCGGGATTTCCTATCAACATGTTGACCATTTTTCTTTCCATAATCATGAAATGCTTCTCCCTCTCCAGCATAAGTGCTTCTACATCATAAAATGGTATATTCATTTCCACTTTTTGTTCCACTTCTGCATACTCCAGTCTCCTTTTCTGTATTTTTTGGGGATCATGATACTACAAAAGGATGATGTCCAAAAAGGTGAATCAAGATTAAGTAATGAATCCATAAAGGAATTTTACACTTTAGCAACTTGTTAGTAAGTTACCTGATAGATGAAGTAACTAATTACGCATAAAACTGAAACAAGAAGAGACGCACGAAGCACAATTTTGTATTGTTGACTAGAATACGATAAACCAAATACACTAGGCAATAGGATGACTATAAATGGTATGAGTGAACAGAACAAAACTTTGGCATGATATTTGGTTTCCGCATCTGTAACAACACCAGAACCTGTAAAAGTATATGGGATATGTATATCAACTAATGTGTATAAGTTGTTGCACAATTTTCAGACATTCTGTACATGCATTTTAAGCATTTATTTATTCAAGTAGATAAGTATCATGGAAAATGATACTTGAGTAGGATAATTAGGCTAATTTTTTAGGAGGCTCTATCATTATTCATCATGGAAATTAGGCTTGATCTTGTGTTTAGGAGGATAATTAGGCTAATATTTTAGGAGGCTCTATGATTCTCAAGTATTATATATAGTTGAGAGAGAATGCAAACCTGTAAATAGTTGTATCACTTCACTATTCACACTAGCTGTGGGTTCTGCATAGAATTCCTTCTGGCTATAAATGAAGCATACTCCCCACAAAATAGTGAGAAGTAATATTGAGGATCCAGCTAGCATCCCAGCACCCGTTACAACATAATCGTGAGCTTTTTCTTCACTAGTTGTTAGTCCCATTGCTGAGAAAGAGCTGAATGTCATGACTCTTTTATATAAAAGGGGTAATGTCGTAAATACCGATAAACTTATAGAATGTCCATTAGAAATTTCATTTTTTTTGGGATTATTACCTATAGATGTAACTATGACAAAATGTCTATGTTATGTAAAGATTTCGTAAAATGTATATGTAATGTAATAAACTTATCATGGTTATTGGATGTACCCGGGTATATGTGGCAACCTAGGTTGCACCGAGACGGGTTCGGGGACGATACGGGTACGGGTACGGGAAACGGCAAAAAAAAAAAATATATATACGGGGACGGCAAGGATACGACAATAAAAAATATATTAAAGAAAACTCAAAATAGATATTGATGTAAAGTGTAAACTCAAAACATACTACATGTTCCAAAAATAATAATTATCAACAATCAAATCGATCATAAGTCCACCAGGTCGGTTAGAGTTGTTTATTGCTATTAATTTATGGCATCCAAGAATATTATACCGAATTGAAAATTTCTTGACCCGTTTGAATAATGTAGAAACTAGAGTATGGTTGATATGGACAACATGAAAATAACTTACCAAGAAGAATTATAGAATCTGGAAGGGCATCAAGAAGTTGAGAAAAATATGAAACCCAAGGGTTCTTGCCAAAAACACGGAAAATTCGCCCATCACCACCAGCCCAGGATTCAGCATGATATAATAGGAACTCATAAACCATAACAAGGCATATATGACCTAAAAGATTGCTTGAACATGGTAAAAAACCGTACATATGATCACAGTGCTCCTCGAATGAATCCATGCCTTTGAGACGTAGAAATGATTCTTCCACTCGAGTTGCAGCATCATTACCACCAACACCAGCAGACACCAACTTAGCATCATCGTAATGCAAATGACGACTGGCTACGCTACCAGATAGTATCAACAAAAAGAAAGCGAAGTAGGATGGAAATCTTGCAACAAATTTACTCATTTTGAAAATGGTAACTGGGTTGAGTGAATTATACCTATGGAGATTTTGTAATTTATAGATCCATATGGGTATCCATGTAAATACTTGATGAGCAAAGTCAACGTCTACTAATTGTTATGGCTATTCACACCAAACAGAAACAATTTTTAAAAAAGAATCAATTTAAGCAGAAGTATAGTCACAAGTCTTTTTATTAAATTCTAAATATCGTGGTAAAGTCATCCTTGCACGTTAATTACTTCAAATTTCATTAGTATTAAATGGGAAGATTAAAGCCCATTATCTCGTCATTCATCTAGAGTGTATGACTGAATGTAACTTAAAATACAATAACTTCACATCGAGTCATAATTATTAAAACCATACAGATACAATACATAATTACATATGTATGATTACGTCACATGTCATGCATCATACCGCATCACATCTTGTAGAGCAAATTCAATGTCTAATTAATAGTAAACGGTACAAAAATTTACTACATTTCTAACAATACCTTTATCACTTTTTTTCATCAATCAACACTGTCAGTGGCCACGTGCTGACTTAGAAGCTGGGCCTAGATGGAAAGTCTCTTGGAAATATGAGACGTGGGTTCGAACTTAGTCTCAGGCAGTTTTCCAGAACCATTGTGTGGAGACATTTCACATGCATCATATCTTTGTAGGGTAATGATGATGGGTACCAAAATGGTACACATGGTTAAGGTATCCTTTGCCAATCTACACTTTCTGAAATATTTATAACATAAAAACATCATATCATTCGAAAATTTAAATGACTGATATATAAATAAGAGTTACATTAAGAGAATGGATGCATGAATGTGTATATAGTTGTTATTGTAGTTAAATGTGACTAAAATGGATGGATGAATGTGTATATTGTTGTGTTGGTTCGAAAGCTGTTTCCAACAATATATTGGCCTTGGTAGAGAGGATGAGCTTAAAGAAGTGTTCCGCCATGAGAGCCATGGACTCCGATTAACGGTGGGCGGGTCTTTTTTTGGAGGCATTAAAAGCAACAAATGTTATGGGTCAATTTGAGATGGCAATATCCAGAAGTATTCGAGATAATAAGACATTCTAATTGAAGAATTTTTTATTCTTATTTTTTGTTATTAACATTAACCAGGGGTAAGGAATTAGATGTCGTAATGCTGAAAGGTTACACTGCCCCCTCCCAAAATGATTGGTATAGGTTCGTCGGGCGTTGATCAATCCTGAATCACACGCCGTTTTATCATATATTGTCTGATATTTACTCCAAGATGAAAGATCTTCAAGTTAATCATGAAATTGTAGATATGAAATCAAAGTTTGAAGTTGAGATTAAAATAATGAAATTAATATTTGAAGATGAAACTGAGGATTTGAAGAAAGATAAAGATTTATGTTTTGGGGTCTATGTTTTGATGTAACCTTAGTTTAGTGTTGACACGGAATCTATTAAGACACAAACTTATTAAGGTGACATGATTACTAATTGTGTCATTTTGATGCCCCTTGTTTGTGGGTTCTCTTTAGTAATACATTCAATGGTTTATCAGACAATTTAGAGACTAAATGATGATCTTTTAAATGAATGATTGGTAAAATATAACCTGATCATATTGCTAACTAGAACATCACAAATGAAATTTGGCAAGCTAGTCGTAAGTAAATGTTACATAAATGTGTCAAACATGGCCTACATAACCACCATTCTGAGACGATTCATTATAGTTTCATGGAAACTGAAAAGCATCGTTGACAAGGTAAACCAGCAACAGAGATAGAGGATAGAGAGGGACAACAATGAGCAATGTCCAGTTTGGGAATTTGGTTTTGAAACTTGCAAGAAACCCCATTATGATGCAAACCATGATCACAATTAGAAGCTCGGCCGAGAAATGCCATGTCAGGCCACGGAAGTATATGACCGCGACGATAACAAAAAATCCCACGACGTTGTTCATGAAAACTTTGTGGTATATCTGCATTTTAACCAAATCAAGTATATTAATAGTCCAAGACCGATTGTAAAAGTAGAGAGATTAGTTGAGGTTAATAATATATCTCTAACAAGAAAATTGATAAAATAAAATAAAATGTCAGAAATAGTTTAAAATGGGTAAATAGACAAACATTTTAAATTGACTTGTTAAAAAAGTTGGATTTATAAAAGAATGTTTACTTTGACATGTAGTCTAATCACTTTATTTTACCAAACCAGTTTCACATTTTAACCAGTATACCCAAGAAGACTAACCCACCCATATTGCAATCTTTAGTGAAAATGAAACACCATAATCGAGGGAGGGACAAACCTCGGAAAAAGTTACAGATATTGTTTTATGTCTCTTCTGCCCTGCAGCTCTAATGGCTGCAATTACCGTTATAATGTTTGTAGCCCAAGGAACTAAGATGAACCATAAATAGAAAGGCCTTATCTTCAGAGTTTCTGATAATTCTCTAACACTCTCCACCAAAGGCTCAGCCAAACCACATAGCATGCCGATTCCAACAAGTAACCATATAACTGCCCCGATCCTTTCATTTTTCTTCGCATTTGCTTCAACCGAACTGTCCATCTGAGTTTCCTGCACGGAATATACATACATTTACTTAGCTCGTCTATATTATGGTATAATTAATGAATCACTATATATGACACTGTTATCTAGCATGATATATGGATCTTACTTGGATACAGCCCTGTGACTGATTTGTTAAGTTATGTGACTCAAGTAGATTTAAAACTCCGCTTACGAATTCAAGTTTATCGATGTGTCCATCTCTATCAGTGTCTAAATGTCTCATCATGATCTCTGCTATACCATCATCAATGAGTAACTCCTGATGGTTGACTTTCATGAAGAAAATTTTCAATTCATCTGGTGTAATAAATCCATCGTTGTCGGTATCCATCTTTCGGAAGAGACTAAAAGAGTAACACAAAAGTTAGACCCGGCCTATGGATCGATGATAAAATATATATATTTGCATACCCATTTAGAGACCGGCTAGATGATTTTTATTTTCTTATTTTTTGTATTTTTTTGAACTGCAGAGTGCAGACTGGCTAGATGTTAAAGGATCTAAAAAGATTTGGATTGAACTAAGTCACTGATTGTTACTATAAAAAGTGATGCACGTTATAACTATTTTTTTGATTTCTGCTCACCCGTTTGACATCAAAATAACCCAAAAATTGACCCAGTAAGAATTAAGAGGAATTAAATTGTTAATAGTTACATATATGTAGCCTTGCCTGACCTGTATATGTCCGCTTTTATATCTTTTACTCCGTCTTGTGCTCCAATTAGTACTCCATCTAGTGCTACGTCGCGTCTACCCAGTATCAACATGGGAGATATTTGATCCAAAAAATATTTCTTATTTTCATGCAACAATTCTAAAACCTGGAAAAAAGAGAGTATGAATCACATAACTCAGTACCAAAGACTACTTGTACCAATACATACTAGTTTACTATATGTGACACTAATTACCTGATTGTATTCCATCCCTGATTTATCAAATATATCATTGAATTTCTTGGGAGTTCCTTTTTTCTTGGAAGGTCTCTTCGGAGTTCCTATCAACGATGTCTCCTTTTCTCTTTCTTTAATCATCAAATGTTTCTCCCTGTCCCTGTCGAGCATAAGTGCTTCTACTTCATAAAACGGTATATTCATTTCAACTTTTTGTTCAGCTTCTGCGTACTCCCGTCTCCTATTTTGTATCCGTTTCTCTTTATCAAAAATCTGCGAATTTAAAGAAGGATGTCCAAAAACTAAGGTGAATCAATGCATCTACGTGCGAAGGAATGATACACTTGTAGCAACTTGTTTGTAAATGAAAATTATAAGCAATGCGTTACCTGATAAATGAAGTAGGTAATTACGCATAAAACTGAAACAAGAAGAGACACAAGGAGGACAATTCTGTATTCTTGACTAGAATACGATAAACCAAATACACTCGGCAATAGGATGACTATAAATGGTACGAGTGAATAGAACAAAACTCTGGCATGATATTTAGTTTCTGCATCTGTAACAACACCCGAACCTACAAAAAACCATAAGGATATACATGTATATATATCAACTAGTGTCCGTACATGCATTTTAAGCATATATACTCAAGTAGATAGAAATGATAAGTATCATCAATGTATCATATATTCATATATGGAGGATGTAAATATAAGGCTGTTAGGTACCTAAGCTTAGGTGTGGAACACTCACATATTGTTTTTTAAATCCATAAAATTCATGGGGCCCAAATATTTATTCATTAATCAAGAAATATTAAAAAAATTGTATGTGAGAGGTTCCACACTTAAGCTTAGGTGTCGGATATGCTTATATTCACGAATCCCTTCATATATATAGTAAACAGAGATTTCAAACCTTTTATTTGTCGTATTGCTTGACTTGTTACTTTACAAACAGTCGCTATTACATTAGAGTGTCTCACTTCACTATTATCCTGGGGTTCTACATAGAATTCCTTCCGGCTAAAGAAGAAGCATGCCCCCCACAGGATAGACAGAAGTAGTATTGACGATCCAGCTAGCATCCCGGCACCCGTTACAGCATATTCTTGAGCTTTTTCTTCACTAGTTGTCAGTCCCGTTACTGAAGTCATAAACCAATTAAGCATAAAAAAAATACCAGAATGACTTAAATATCCATATAAGCTAGATAGGGAGCTGATATTGGTACCATTGTTTTTTATATTATTTCTACCACAATATACAACTACGTACTATTACATATGGCATATTTAATATTTTAATGCCTAGTTGTGATAGTAATTTATATCTTCAATCGGCCACGACGAACAAGTCAACAGTAAGTCAGCTGCGACATGATTAGTTGACTGGCTTGAAAGTCAATGTTTATACAACAGTGACAAAAATAAACCTGCTTTAATTTGGTTAGGTCTTTGGAGAATTGATTAGTTATACATTGTCATCACATGACATATATACAAAAACTTAAGTTGTAATTATGTGACAGTAACTCTTGCTTAAATGGATATAAAATAGTTATAACTACGAGTGGACAATCCGGAAAAGTTTATTGCTTTTAGTTTAAGAATAAATGGCTAATTAATGTGTATATATATATTGAATTGTTGACATGAAGAACATGAAAAAGATTGAGAACTTAATGTAGGACACCATTCAAGAAAACAACAATTTTATAGAAGATACATTCGAATTACAGTAAGTAAATTACAAGTAAATCAAGTAGTACTAAACAATACAAGAATACAAATAAAGAACATAACAGAATAAAAAGAAAGGCAAATCGGGCTGAGGATATGGTTAAACCAAGGTCCCTTAAAACTGATTTCGGGCCACCCAAGTGAACCCGACAGTTTCCCAGGGTACAACAGCCAAAACAGATTGTACTGCCGGAGTTAACCACAACCCAGAATTATACCTTCAAGAACAAAACGAAAAGAAGAAAAAGAAAGAAAATCTGGTTGATGATCCAGTTTGAGAGAGTGTTTTTTATTGTAGCTGAACTACCAAAATACCACTAAGTATAGTTTATATACATATAAATTGGTTAGTGGATGTTTTAGTGGGACACATGTTGGTTTGCATGATTAAACAACATGTGTTACACTTAAGGCTATGTCAAGTGTCCTGCCAGGTGCAAGGCCTGTGCAAAGTGCGCCACTAAAACGCCACATTACGCCTCATCGCCCACGCCCCCGGTCCCGGTCTCGGGCTCGGGCACGGGCGCGGGCGCGTCGGGTGCTTCGCACCCTCCTAGCTCACTTGGGGTGTAGCCCCTTATAAGGAATTATAATTCCTCCAACACTCCTCCTTATAAACATACTTAATGTTTATTCTTCTACCAATGTGGGACACACTTACATTAGTTAATTATTCTTTCAACTCCTTTTAACATATCTATTAACTTGGATATTCTATGTTATTACATAAAATTTCCAACAATCCCCCACATTAATAGATATGGTTATTAAAGATAAATTCCGACAGTCAAGTATTGCAGGATAAGTAGGTGTTACCCTTTGAACTTTCCTTTGTGAGTGCACTTAGTCTCCTAGCAGTTAGTAGAACTTGATGTCTTTGAACTAACTCCTTTTTACGTAGACGTTATTGCACATCACACAATACTTTCCCTAGTCTGGTTAACCCTCACTTTCGTGTCCGTTATGGTCATGGAACACTATCCTGGTTCTGCGAGAGCTCTAGGAATTGCGCCCCCACAATTCCATTCGAAGCGACCACACTTCTCTCTAACATAGGTGATTGCTCACAATCATTAAAAGCTATAAGCTTAACCTCTATGATATCATTGATTTGATATAGGAATGGACTAGGAAAAATTTGCAACTCACTTTATTGTGGTGGGTTCTCCCCCCACAGTGACTGTAAACTCCCTTTGATGTTTGGGGTACTCCCCACAATGACTTCCTCTATTCGTACAATTAGGTTGTCCTATTGAACCTAGATCATGGGATCTCCATTTACATCTAGGTTAGGTTTTCCTTCGTACAAATTTACTCAATGGGCTTTAGTCCCATTCCTCTTGATGACTTATAAACTGCCTCACTACTTAAACCTTTAGTTAGCGGATCCGCAATGTTATCCTTTGACCTAACATAGTCAACAGTGATAACCCCTGTTGTGAGCAGTTGTCGTATACTATTATGCCTACGACGAATATGTCTTGACTTGCCATTATACATTGTATTTTGAGCTCTACCAATAGCCGATTGACAATCACAATGTATACAAATAGCCGTTAATGGCTTTGGCCATCTTGGAACATACTCCAAGAAATGTCGTAGCCATTCTGCTTCTTCTCCAGCTTTATCCAATGCTATAAATTCAGATTCCATCGTGGATCTAGCAATTAGCGTTTGCTTGGACGATTTCCAAGTTATAGCTGCTCCTCCAAGAGTAAATACATATCCACTTGTGGATTTGGAATCCTTTATATCCGATATCCAATTAGCATCACTATATCCTTCCAATACAGCTGGATCTCGACCAAAATGCAGCCCATAATTCTTTGTATATCTCAAATATCTTAGTAACCTAGTCATAGCTTTCCAATGTTCCAAACTAGGATTACTAGTATATCTACTTAGCCTACTAACAGCATAGGCTAAGTCAGGCCTAGTACTTGTCATGAGATACATTAAGCTGCCAATTACCCTTGAGTATTCCAATTGAGCAACACCTTCACCTCTATTTTTCGATAGATGTTGCGTGGTATCTATTGGAGATCGAGCGACTCTTGAGTCCTCGGGACTGAATTTCTCAAGGATCTTGTCCACATAGTGAGATTGACTTAACACTAGACCATCTTGGGTTCGAGTAATTTTCATTCCAAGAATGATATCTGCTAAACCCATATCCTTCATGTCAAATCTCGCCTTCAACATGTCTTTGGTAGATTTGATCATACTATCATCACTACCCACAATGAGTATGTCATCGACATATAGACAAAGTATAACATATCCCTTAGATATGTCTTTGACATAAACACATTTATCACACTCATTAATCCTGAAACCATTATCGAGCATGACTTGATCAAACTTTTGGTGCCATTGCTTTGGAGCTTGTTTCAAAGCGTACAATGACTTGACAAGTTTACAAACTTTGTCCTCCTGGCCAGGAGCGGAAAAACCCTCAGGTTGTTCCATATATATTTCTTCATCAAGCTCTCCATTGAGAAATGCGGTTTTTACATCCATTTGATGTATTTCCAAATTTCTCAATGCTGCAATCGCAAGCACCAATCTGATCGAAGTTACTCGAGTTACAGGCGCATATGTGTCAAAGTAATCAAGATCTTTCTTTTGTCTATATCCTTTGACCACAAGTCTTGCCTTGTACTTATCAATGCGTGAGTCCTCGCTGACCTGAGCGATTTCGATCACCTAGCGGGCCTTTTATTTGGTAGCCATCAGATTTCATCTTTTTCTTGAATATCCAACGATGTTCAAGTGGTTTACAACCAGGTGGAAGATGAACTAATTCCCAAGTATGATTCCGCAAAATAGAATCAATTTCACTCTTAATGGCTTCTTTCCATTGAGGCGCTTCTTGTGAAGTAACCGCTTCATGATATGTTTGAGGTTCACTCATAACCATATAAGAAACAAAATCAGGCCCGAAAGATTTTTCAATCTTTTGCCTTTTGCTTCTTCGCGGTTCTACTTCTTCTTCCTCTGATTGTTCTTGATGATCATCTGGAACAATCTTATCAACCGTAGTTGATGTAGAAGATTTTCCTCGATCCAAACGAGGAAACACATTTTCAAAAAACGAAGCATTTCTTGACTCAAGTATACTGTTTTTGTGTATTTCCGGGTTCTTAGACTCATGTACTAGAAACCGATATGCACTACTATGTTCAGCAAGATTTGAAGATTCACAATCGCTACCATGCTTAGCATATCCTATGAATACACAATCAACAGTTTTTGGTCCTATCTTTTGAACTTTAGGTGGTGGAACCACCACCTTTGCTAAACACCCCCACACTTTCAAGAACTTATAGGATGGTTTTCTATTAAACCATAACTCATAAGGTGTAACATCCTTTTTCTTGAAAGGTATCTTGTTCAAAAGATAGTTTGCCGATAAAACTGCATCTCCCCACATATCTTGTCCTAAGCCCGAGCTTATTAACATGGCATTCATCATCTCTTTAAGAGTTCGATTTTTCCTTTCAGCAATGCCATTTTGTTGTGGGGTATAAGGAGCTGTTTGCTCATGGATAATACCATTTTGAGCACAAATTTCAGCAAATGGAGAAACATATTCACCTTCTCTATCACTCCTTAATCTTTTAATCTTTTTGTTGAGTTGATTCTCAACTTCATTTTTGTACAAGATAAACTTATCTATTGCTTCATTCTTGCTCTTTAGTAAGTATACATAGCAATATCTTGTACAATCATCAATAAATGTAATGAAATATTTGTTACCACCTCGAGTGGGAATCGATCTAAAATCACATACATCGGTATGGATTAAATCAAGTGGCTCGGTGTTTCGTTCAATAGATTTGAAAGATTTCGTGGTTTGTTTAGCTTCAACACAAGTTGGACATTTAGAATTAGAATCAATGTTAAAAGATGGTATACAATTTAACTTAATTAAACGACGCATTGAATTAAAATTCACATGTCCAAGACGATTATGCCAAATATTAGAAGACTCAATCAAATAAGCGGAAGTAGAAGCATTTTCATTCACTTGCTTAATAGGTACAACATTGAGCTTAAACATCCCATTAAGGGCATAACCTTGACCAACATACAAACCACGTTTAGTTAACACAAACTTATCACTTTCAAACACTAAACGAAACCCATTCTTGTTAAGCAACCAACCCGACACAAGACTCTTGCGCAATTCGGGAACATACAACACATTGGTTAACTTGAGCTCTCTCCCCGAAGTCCACTTGAGGATCACATCTCCTTCACCCTTGATATCGGCGGTGGCGGCATTTCCCATATACAGCTTTTCTTCACCGGATATTTCTTTCAAGTTATGGAACATAGTCTTATCCGGACACACATGACGGGTTGCACCCGTATCAACCCACCATCCTTTGATTCCATCGGTGGTAAGATTGACCTCTTCCAACTTAGCCGTGAGGTCAGAAATCATAGCAACAAGAGCCATGTTATCTTCGATCATATTTGCCCTTTCCTTCCTTGGATTCTTGCATTGATTAGCTCGGTGACCAGATTCACCACAATTGTAACACTTCCCTTTGAACAAACTAACCTTCTTCTTCACACCACCATTCTTTGGACTCAAATCCATCCTTTTTCCTTTGTTCTTCTTAATAGGACCTTTCCCTTTACCCTTGAAATTACCTTTTCCTTTGGAACTTTGTCCATGTTCAACAAAGTTGGCCTTAGCAAGACCTTCAATATGACCACCATTTTGAGCACCTCTATTGTCTTCCTCAATTCGAAGACGAACAACAAGCTCTTCAACGGTCATTTGCTTTCGCTTATGCTTAAGGTAATTTTTAAAATCCAACCAACTTGGGGGCAACTTTTCAATCATGGAAGCAACTTGAAATGTTTCACCAAGAACCATTCCTTCTGATAAGATTTCACTGATTATGATTTGCAATTCTTCAACCTGTGCCATAACAGTTTTAGAGTCAACCATTTTAAACTCTAAAAACCTTGCAATAATGAACTTTTTAGTTCCGGCATCTTCGGTTTTGTATTTCTTTTGCAAAGATTCCCATAAATCTTTTGCAGTTGTTATTTTGCAAAATACATTATACAGTGAATCAACTAGACCATTTAACACATAGTTTCGGCATAGATATTCAGAATGCTTCCAAGCATCAACAACACTTACTGATTGAGCATCAGTAGAACCTTCAGGAATTTGAGGTGCTGTTTCAGTTAGGAATCTCGCAAGATTCAAAGTGGTCAAATAGAACAACATCTTTTGTTGCCACATCTTGAAGTTGTTTCCAGAAAACTTTTCTGGTTTTTCATAATGGTTGGCCATAGTTTGGGCAGCTTGGGTACCTACTAAAGGTCCCATGCTTGTAGAGACAGTAAGTCCTACAGATTGTGAAACATTTGCACCAACAGTGTTGGTGGTGGTAGAAGAAGTAGTTCCATTAGTAGAGGAGTTCATTTCAGTAGCCATTTCTGAAATAGAACAATCAAAGTTTTACTAAAAACTTGCAGAAAGTAAAGACTAATTTAAATGAATAACTTTACAGAAAAGTACATAATAAAGTTTTGGAAAACATATTTCTGTAATTCGAATTAACAGAATGGTGAAGAAAGGAAATCAGTTTTAAGATTGTAGGACACCATTCAAGAAAATAACAACTTTATAGAAGATACATTCGAATTACAGTAAGTAAATTACAAGTAAATCAAGTAGTACTAAACAATACAAGAATACAAATAAAGAACATAACAGAATAAAAAGAAAGGCAAATCGGGCTGAGGATATGGTTAAACCAAGGTCCCTTAAAACTGATTTCGGGCCACCCAAGTGAACCCAACAGTTTCTCAGGGTACAACAGCCAAAGCAGATTGTACTGCCGGAGTTAACCACAACCCGGAATTATACCTTCAAGAACAAAACGAAAAGAAGAAAAAGAAAAAAAATCTGGTTGATGATCCAGTTTGAGAGAGTGTTTTTTATTGTAGCTGAACTACCAAAATACCACTAAGTATAGTTTATATACATATAAACTGGTTAGTGGATGTTTTAGTGGGACACATGTTGGTTTGCATGATTAAACAACATGTGTTACACTTAAGGCTATGTCAAGTGTCCTGCCAGGTGCAAGGCCTGGAATTAGACCACCCACTGAGCCATATACAACTACCCACTGAGCCATAATCAAGCCATGTAAGCCATAACCGAGCCATACTGAACTAGCCAAAAATAAAGACGGCTAAGTGCAAAGTGCGCCACTAAAACGCCACATTACGCCTCATCGCCCCCGGTCCCGGGCACGGGCGCGGGCGCGGGCGCGTCGGGTGCTTCGCACCCTCCTAGCTCACTTGGGGTGTAACCCCTTATAAGGAATTATAATTCCTCCAATACTCCTCCTTATAAACATACTTAATGTTTATTCTTCTACCAATGTGGGACACACTTACATTAGTTAATTATTCTTTGAACTCCTTTTAACATATCTATTAACTTGGATATTCTATGTTATTACATAAAATTTCCAACACTTAATTACCAAGAAGAATTATAGAATCTAGAAGGGCATCAAGAAGTTGAGAAAAATATGAAACCCAAGGGTTCTTGCCAAAAACACGGAAAATTCGCCCATCACCACCAGCCCAGGATTCAGCATGATATAATAGGAACTCATATATCATAAGAAGGCAGATATGACCAAGAAGATTGCTTGAACATGGCAAGAAACCGTACATATGATCACACTGCTCCTCGTATGAATCCATGCCTTTGAGACGTAGAAATGATTCTTCCACTCGAGTTGAAGCACCGCCATCACTAACACCATCAGACACCGCCAACTTAGCATCTTCATGGTAATATTGCAAATGACGACTGGCTACATTACCAGATAATAGCAAAAGAATGAAAACAAAGTAGGATGCAAATTTACTCATTTTGAAAATTGTAATTAACTGGGTTATTGAGTGAATTCTCTATGGAGAGTTTTGCAATATATATAGATCCATATGGGAATTCATGTAACTAGGCGATGACCAAAGTCAACGTGTGGTAATTATTGTTGTGGCCTATTCACACCAATTAAACATATTTATAAATTAAAAGCCATCCTTATGCGTCTTAAGTCTTTCTAAAAACTCTAAATATTAGTCACTAGTCTTTCTAAATTCTAAAGATTATGGTAAAGCCATCTTAGCGCGTTATAAAAGTACTTCAACAATAATAATGCTAGTCTCCCAATACGTTGTATCGTCATCATTTCAGGAATATATATATATTGCATTTGGAAACGTGCATAACAACTATACCCATTCCCATCAAAACGGGATACGGAGAAAGAAGATATAAACATCATGTCTTTATCTGAAGTCGGATGACAATGGGTGGGTATCATCGAGGATCTCAATCCTCATCCCCATCTCCGTCTCCATGCATCCACGTCGGAAAATTAGATTACATCTCCATATATACCTATCTCATCGGGTAGATTTAACATAAAAATAAAAAATAGTATATATAACATAAACTTTTAAACAATTCATAATAAATTAAATCTAAAAAGATTTAATTAGCTAGCTTGATAATAAACGGATATTAAGTTAAAATTGCAATAAAGCATTAAGCAATTCAAATTTATTAATTAAGATTGGAATATATGTAGTTGGTAAAGTTATGGGATTAAGCTTAAATTGTAAGTAATACCGTACGTATAAGTATCGGGGTTTACATATAAACAAAGGGATGCATGGAAACTAAAAGATAACGTACGGATCGTCCTCGTAATTAAGTTACTACCATTAATTTCACTTGCAAGGCTGCAACTCTGCTAAGTATTTTTTTTTTTTTTTCCAAATAATAACATAACATGCATGAAACAAAAAACATTGAAAGGAATACAAACTTTAATTCCATGTCTTGAAATTCCTAGCTTAACTTAGCATGAATTGATGAATTTGATGCCCCCTTAATTTTGTGGGTCGACGACTTGACCCACGTACGTACCCCAGATTGGCCCTGTGATAAAATTTGAAAGGACATATTGTTTATCAAACAAATGTCAGCAGCATACATAACATGAGGTAATACATTCAAATGGTTTATCAAACAATACAGAGATGAAATGATCTTTTTCAGAAGAGTAATTGGTACTAGCTAGGAATTTAGATGGAAAATATAACTTGTACTAACAACTCAAATATCATGAATGAAATTTGGCCAGCCATAAGTAAAGTGGAGTAGTACACATAATTAATACAATGCATTATAGCTAGTTTCATGTAGACTGATCGAAAGGCATCGTTGACAAGGTACATCACCCATAGATCGAGATAGCGGATAGAGAGGGACAACAATGAGCAATGTCCAGTTTGGGAACTTGGTTCTGAAACTTCCAAGAAGCCCCATTATGATGCAAACCAGGATCACAGCTAAAAGCTCGGCTGAGAAATGCCATGTCAGGCCACGAAAGAATATGACCGCGACAATAACAAGAAATCCCACGATGTTGTTCAGGAAAACTTTGTGGTATATCTGCATTAAATTTTAACCAAATTGAGTATGTGAATTGACAAATGTATAAAATATAGTAAAACTCAAGAAATAGTTTAAAATGGGTAAATAGACCCTCAAAGTGTACCTTTAATAATTGATACACATTCTAAATTGATTTGTTGAATTTTATTTAAAATCCTTCTAGATGGATATCCGCACGTTCCATCGGCGCGCGAGAGAAAAAAGAGTCGGGAGGGTGTTTTTTTTGTTTTTTTGGGGAGGGGGCTAGTTGGGGTAGGAATGAATAAAAGGGCAGTTCAAGTATTTCTAGGTGTATTTGGTGTATCCATTCTAAAAATTGTAAGGTATTTATGATTTTTCAAAGGCTTAAAAGTTTTTTAAACAAAATGTCATATGCTTTATATGGGTTTAAAGATCAAAGATAGTTTGTGTAATCCTATTTATTAAAAATAGTATCATGTTAATTTGGCTTGTATTAAAATCACTTTTTTTTAAAAAATTTGAACGGCTAAAATCACCTATTTTTACCAGACCAGTTTCAACCTAACAAGAATGACCCGCCCATATTGCAATCTCTAGTAAAAATGAAACCATAATTAATTGATGGAGGGACAAACCTCCGAGAAAGTTACAGATATTATTGTATGATTCTTCCTTGCAGCAACTCTGGTGGCTGCTACTAAAACTGTTCTAAAGTTTGTAGCCAAAGGAACTAAGATGAAATTCAAAATGAAAGGCTCCATCCCTATAGATTCTGATAATTCTCTAACACTCTCCACCAAAGGCTCAGCCAAGGCAAATATCATGCCAGTACCGACAAGTAAAAATATTATTAACGAAATCCTCATCCTTCCCTTTTTCCTGGCCTTGGTGCATCTGATCAGTTTCATGCATGAAATCAATATACTATTTCTTAAATGATGAAAGTATCTAATCTCATTCTTGAATAATTGTTGTTCTATTACTTTAGGGGGTGTTTGGGATTACGTTATAAAAATAGATTATGCGTTTTGAATATTAGAATCAGATAATCAGTTGTAACAAAATGCATGTGAAGCTGAAAAATAGTGTTTGAATTTGATTATGTTGTTTGATATCACAATAATTAGATAATCAATTCTTTGAGTGTTTGACAAATTTATATACTTTAAAAGGTAAACACAAAAGAGGACATTAATGAGTCTCAAACTCCCACTATTCTATAAGCTCCTCTGGTGAAGCTGTAAGAACAAGAAGCATGCATGATGCCGATCGATAAAACATGTTGTTAAAGTGAAACACCGACATAAAAAAAAAAAAAAACTACTAAAAACTAATGTTGATCGGTAGTTTACTAGAATACTTGGGTGATATAATAAATACAATATATTGTTTCATAAAGAAATCATAACAAAAAACAAATCACATATGTGGTGTTGAATAAAGAAATCAGATGAAAAGCATAGAGAGACTTTGCAGTATTGGTGTAAAAATAAAGATGCGAAAGTGGTTTTAGATATCTCCGTTTTCTTGCAGTAAGGTGGACTTGCTTATGAAACTCTGTGTTTAATTTTCTGACCTTTTAAACGCAATTCCCAAATACTAAAAACTGATTATCTACGATTATCAAATGCAATAATCTGAAAATCCATTTCAAAACTCAACCCCAAACACCCTCTTAGTTCATGATTGGTAAAGAAAAAGGCTCGAGTAGTAGACAAGGTTAAATAGTGTGCTGGTTCAAAGGTTCACGGACTAGAGTGATACAACATACAATTCAAGAGACTCGAAGTGCAATTTAAATATGATAATACATAAAGTTATAGGCTGGATTTTTTAAAGGGTTAAGTCAATGGATGACCATCGTACTTTCTTTCTTGTGCATGGTTGCCCATCAAACCAGAAAACTAAGCTGTATGACCAACATACTTTTCAAATTTGTACACGGTTGACCAAAAGTTTACCTTTTTACAGTGTATGAAAATGTATTCCTAATTTGTATAATAATAATAATAATAATAATAATAATAATAATAATAATAATAATAATAATAATAATAATATATTGAATTAAAATGCCTCAAAATGGCGGACTCGCTCGGTGTACTCAAAATGCCTCCTCAAAGTATGCTCATGAGCATATGCCATGGCTAGCTCATATCTTCTCCGCTGCTTACTCTCTCTAACAGTCAAATCCCACATGCACTTCTCATACGAAGTCCACTGATTATACCCACTAGGCCGCTCATACTCAACACTCGGCCTAAAAATTCCACTTCCAACATCTAATGGACCATCGTCTCTTCTTTCTTCCAAACCCTCTCTAGCATTACTGGACTCACCTATCTCATTAGCACCCATTGGTTCCATCAGTGCTATCGCCTCCTCCCGAGTAACCCCATTCTTAGGTGCTATTAAGTAACCATGAGTTTTCAAATCCCTAAGGAGTTTGAATTGAGAATGATCCTTAAACTCCCACTCAGTTCCCTTCAACAACTGTTTCATAGAATGTGAGGTGTGAGGCAAGTCATCCAAATGAATATCTTCTGGAATTACTTTGTGGATGTGAAGAAGGCGAGAGATAAGTCTAGGATGGGGAATGATTAGCTTATTCTTCTTGTTTCGTGCATCCCAAATGTTAGACATGATAAGCTGCCTAAATGATAAGGCTAGGTTTCCTGTCATCAAAGCATACAACACCACAACATCTTGAAATCGAACCATACCCTTATCACTAATCCGAGGACACACATTCCAACTAAGAATGGACATGATCAAACGGGGCAATGGCTTCAACAAATTACGCTCTAACTTGAAATTTTTACTTAAAGCGTCTCGAGGAACAACAAAAATTTCAGCCACCATCTCAAGCCAATTATCAAACTTTTCCACCCCCATTAATTTTTTATCAGTCAAGTAGTCAAAATCCCTCCCCGATTTGGCACCCATGTCAAACTTAGCGATTCTATCTAAAGTAGCAAAAGACATTGTTACCTTCTTTTTATTCACGGTGCCAACTAGCTTAGTGGTCTTTGGAGGGTGATTACCTGGAGTCATCACTAAAGTACCCATCCACTCAATAATACCATCTAAATACACTTCCGAATCATCATGATTATTCCAAAGTAATGCTTGTTTCCAACCCATCTCTTCAAAAGCTTCAACCATCCCAAACCCTTTAAAATCCTCTAAGACAATTTTTCTTTCCCCCAATAATTGGCTCACAACATTATTGGCCGCAACCATCTTTTCCTTAAACAATATCAAATGCCATTTAACGGGTAAAGTATGTAATGAAATACCTTGTCTTCAATCGGGTTTGTCAACTTCCACATCCACCTCCATCTCCTCACTTCTCGGAGGTGAGTTGTCTTCTTCATCATCTTGAATAACCATTTTTCTCTTTTTCTTTTGTTGACTTGAAGAAGGTTCAGTTGATTTAGCCAAGCTTTTCGTCAAATTTCCTACTTTCTTCTTCATCCTATCAACAAAAATCAATCTCGAAAAATAGGCCAAAATTAGAAAAACAATTATGGGGGGTTTTGTAGCCCTTGAAAAGTTATTCAATTTAGCCACAAGAATTGTTGAAATTGATGGAGAATTAAAGAAGATGTGGATGATTGAATTGTTAGGGGTTTATGGAGAATTCAAATGGGAAGGAGAAAAGAACATCAGAGAGAGAGAAATAGAAGAATTGATATAAAAAATAATAATAATCGATCGGTTATTGGCTGCAGTTAAAAGGGTTTTTGAATTTTATTAAAATAAAATAAAAGAAAAACAAAGTTTTTCGTTGATCCCGGCCCCACCGTAACCGACGTTGACATTGGCGTAACTTACGGTGCACTAGAAAAACCACTTTTGGCATCTTGTTCTTGCAATTTGCCGTGACCCAGGAATATGGGCCGTAAAGCCCAATTGAGGTTTCTGTTGGACCGTAATTTACGCCAGACAAAGCGTGGCCTACGCCACTTGCAAAATAAAACCACCGTAATTTACTCTAAATGGAGCATAGCTTATGCTGGCCTAGAAAGTGAATATTTGGCGTTTTGTGAAATTAACGTGGCGTGGGTCAGGTAGAATTGGCGTAAGGCCTTTTTAGCATTTCCAGTCAAGCGTAAGCTACTCCGGGTCCACCGTAAGCTATGCCACTTCAGTAGTTTTTTTTTTTTTTTAATTACAACCACAAAATATGTTTTCAAAGTAAATTGCAATCTTCTATATAATTGAACTCCCTTCCCCAACTTAGTGGTACATTGACCCAAATGTACACTAAAAGTTAGAAATGAGTTACTCGACTTGACAAATTGCAAAAACGTTCACTCTCACCCAAACCATCCTTCCCCAACTTATTTCTCAAGCATATGTGCTGAGAAATAAATGTAAACCTGTGTGACTATGCAACAAAACACTACAACAACTAAAACAAAAATATACGAAAGCGAAAACATACCGCAAAAGAAGATAGAAAACAAACAACGGGTTGCCTCCCGTTTAGCGCTAAGTTTATTGTCCTCGGCCCGACATTACCTCAATTTGATTCATGCAAGATCATAAGATGGTGGACTTGAGATGAAGTTCACCATTTCCTTTGTAGAGCCATTTATGTCACTTGCGTCCAAATAAGGTTTCAAACGGTGTCCGTTGACCATTTGCTTTACTCCATCTTTCGGGTCCTCAATTTCAATTTCACCAAACTTTCCAACTCTTGTAATAACATATGGACCCATCCATTTGCTCTTGAGCTTTCCTAGAAAGAATTTGAGTCTTGAATTGTAAAGCCACACCTTTTTGCCAACTTCGAACACCTTCTTCTTCAACTTAGCATCATGAACCGCTTTCATCTTGTCTTTGTAAGTGGATGCGCATTCATATGCTTCATTCCTTAATTCTTCCAATTCACATAGTTGCAACTTTCTTTCCTTACCTGCACTTTCAAAATCCATGTTAACGGCCTTAACGGCCCACAAAGCTCTATGTGCCAATTCTATTGGAAGATGACAACCCTTCCCAGAAACCAACCGGTAAGGAGTAGTGCCAATAGGTGTTTTAAAAGCGGTACGGTAAGCCCATAAAGCATCATTCAATTTTGTTGACCAATCTTTTCTATCGGGTCTTACCGTCTTTTGCAAAATCTCTTTAATCTGCCTATTAGACACTTCAACTTGCCCACTTGTTTGTGGGTGATATGGGGTGGCAATCCGGTGGTTTACTCCATACCGTTTGAGAAGTTTGCCAAACTGAAAATTTTTAAAATGAGATCCCCTATCACTTATGATGACACGAGGGATTCCAAATCTTGAAAAGATATTGCTTTGCACATACTTACAAACAACGGTATGATCATTGGTTTTAGTGGCTATGGCTTCTACCCATTTGGAAACATAGTCTACGGCCACTAAAATGTAGTAATTACCAAAGGAATTAGGGAAGGGACCCATGAAATCAATGCCCCATACATCAAAAATATTAACAACTAAAATGGGTTGCATGGGCATTTCATTCCTCCTAGTAATACTACCTAGTTGTTGACACCTAACACACTTTTTGACAAATTCAGCGGCATCTTTAAAAATACTAGGCCAAAACAAACCACACATTAAAACCTTATAACCTGTCTTTTGGCCGCTGAAATGACCTCCACATGCAAATGAATGTGCATGCGTCAACACCTCCTGAATTTCTTCTTCCGGAACACATCTTCTCACCAATTGATCCGGGTCAACTTTGAACAAGTTGGGCTCATCCCAAATGTATTGCTTGGCTTGTGCCAAGAATTGTTGCTTCTTTCTTTTAGGCCAATATTCCGGTATCTTACCTGCAGACAAGAAATTCACAAAATTTGCATACCAAGGAACAATAGAAACAATTAGCAGATGTTCATCTGGAAAGGTTTCATTGATTTCCTTGGTTGGTTCACAATCCATGACTTGAATTCTTGACAAGTGGTCCGCCACCACGTTCTCACTTCCTTTCTTATCTCGGATCTCCAAATCAAACTCTTGTAGCAATAACACCCATCGAATTAGCCTTGGCTTTGCATCCTTTTTCTCTATCAAATGCTTCACCGCACTATGATTTGTGTATACTATAACCTTGCTACCACAATGTAAGAATGAAACTTGTCAAGTGCATAAACAACCGCAAGGAATTTTTTTTCGGTGGTTGTATAATTCAATTGGGCATCCGATAAAGTTTTGCTTGCATAATAGATCACAACGGGTTTCTTGTCTACCCGTTGTCCCAAAACAACCCCAATTGCAAAGTCACTTGCATCACACATAATTTCAAAAGGCATGGACCAATTAGGTGATTGCAAAATGGGGGCTTCAACCAATTTCTCTTTCAAAGTTTCAAAAGCTTTTAAACACTCATTATCAAAAACAAAAGGTACATCTTTTAGTAACAAACTACACAAAGGTTTTGTAATGACACTAAATCCCTTGATGAACCTTCTATAAAACCCGGCATGTCCAAGAAAAGAGCGGACACCTTTAACATTGATTGGAGGGGGTAAAGTAGAAATCACTTTAATTTTGGCTCGGTCAACTTCCATGCCTTTATTTGAAATTACATGACCCAAAACCGTCCCCTCTTGAACCATGAAGTGGCTATTTTCCCAACTTAAAACCAAATTTGTCTTAACACATCTTTTTAAAACCTTGGCTAGTTCATTGAGACAATTATCAAAGGTTTGACCAAAAATTGAAAAATCATCCATGAATATTTCTAGGGAATCACTGACCATATCGGAAAAGATACTCATCATGCACCTTTGGAAGGTAGCGGGAGCATTACATAACCCGAATGGCATTCGCCTAAAGGCAAAAGTCCCATATGGGCATGTAAATGTGGTCTTGTGTTGGTCATCGGGATGAATAGCAATCTGATTATAACCTGAATAACCATATAGAAAACAATAAAACTTCTGACCTGCAAGTTTTTCGATGATTTGATCAATGAACGACAATGGAAAATGATCTTTTGAAGTAGCGGTGTTCAATTTCTGATAATCAATGCACACCCTCCACCCGGTAATGAGTCGGGTTGCAATTTGCTCATCACTATTTCTTTTTACTACTTAAATTCCAGCTTTCTTAAGTACCGTTTGAACACCATATGTAAAGGGTGGTGTATTTTGTAATGCTTCTTAAAATATACTCCACTAATACCATATGTAAAGGGTGGTGTATTTTAACGGAAGTTTTTAATTCTTTTAAAAAAATATCAAGTAAAAGATAAACATGTCCTCAGATTTTCTTTGACTGAAAAGTGAAAACCTATATTACCAATCCATTTATTTTTAACACATCCCCAACCCAATTCCTCGTTTCCTCTCTCCCAACGCAATATCTTCTCAATCTTTGTGACGCGGATAAGGGAAACATTCAGAAGAGATTGTTGATGCGGCGTGAGGAACGGCCTAACAAGGTAACTTGACAAAAGTGTAGGTGAAATTTGGGCCCGAAAGCAACAGCACTATGGTTGTTGCCCCAAATTCAATGATATGTTTTATTATTACTCTAATCTTAATTTAATAACCATGTCTGATATTTACTCCAAGATGAATGATCTTCAAATTGCTCAAAAATTCGCAGACATTATGACATCCTTATATATATATATATATATATTTAGGGGATTGTATGGCTGTTTTTGAAGAGGGTAGTTTCTACTCTTTGTGAAATGTGAACTTTAAAGCTCTTTTTATGGTATCCCTCGGAAGCCTGTCTTCTTTTGGGTACAGGAGTTTTTGCAGGATTAGCTTCTTGTGTTGGTTGTGTCACTTGTATTGGCTGATCTCTTCAGTGATTTCTTCTTCACGACGTTCTTTCCGAAAGTAAGTAATAGATATCATCAATATTTTACTTTTCGATATCTGGTTAAATTTTTAGTTAATTAGCTACATGTTATTAGTTTCACTTCTAGAATCTTCATCAATTTACTATGCAAATAATCTTTCAGATTGAGTCTTACCACCCCTTGAACTTCGACAGGCTTTAACACTTTTACCATCTCTTCCCGAGTTACCATCCCTAGAATTCGTGACTTGCCGCACCCTACAATCACAACATTTTAGCCTGTAGCTTAAAATGACAAGACTCTCTGAAAGTCCCGACCTCTACCCTTTTTAAACAAGGCTGATTGCTTTCAAACTGAGGGGAACATCACATCTTCAAGTTCCATTGCATTTTTCTTCATCAAGAATAACTTTTGCATCTCAATATCTTTATTTATTCTAGCATTGTAATCATCACCTCTTCTCTTGAAACTACAGTTCACGAATTCTAACTATTACATATTCCATCATCAACCGCAACACATGACCCGTCCTCATTTTGAAAAGCTCTAGACCAGCTCTTTGGCTTCCTTTCCATCCAGCTGTTTTATAGCTTCCGTTCTGAAAACTAGCCTCTAAATTGCTGAATGCAGCTTGGCAAAACAACCTTCTATATTGGACTCCCTGTGAACCTTTTCTAAAGAAAGCATAAATGCACTTAGCACATGATCTGTGCTCTGCATACGGTGCAATTTCTTTACATGCATCAACCAGTCCTTATGGAATGTATAAAGCTCCCTGATAACTAGTAGTGAAAGTTGAATTCAAAGCAATAATTGGTTAAAAACAACACCTTGTTGTCTGCACATACAATAACCCATGATATCGGATATATCTAATCATTACCACCCCTCCCAATAGCTGATATAAGTTCTCCTGTAACTGGATCTCTAAGAAAGCATCCATTCAAACCCACGATTTCCTACAACCTGACCTGCTTTCCAACCCTCCCTGACTGCTTTATAGCCGTGACCAACGAGGACGTTGGCTTTTCAAAGAGTGGGGTAATGTTACAGTGTCACATCGGCCAAGTACGAGATTGGTTGGTGGTGTATAAGCCTAGGTGTCCCCTCCTCCTTTAAGCTAGCTTTTTGGGTATGAGTTCTACACCTAAGCCTATTATGAGATGGGTTCATATCAAAATTAGACTTCAATAATTTATATTCTGAATAACTGCTATGGTTAATAAAATCTTATATACTGGTAAAATATATGGTAGCATATACATCTTTGTAAACTTCATAATTTGAATAGATGTTCTAAATTTTCCTCCTCAAACACAACATATTAAAAAGATCATAATCGAAAGTATCTTCAATGAACTAACATTTTAAGTGAAACTTCAAGCAAACTTGTAATGACTAACTTTATATCCCTGATGTAAATGTTTTACCACTATTTATTGTAATCTTAAAATTAACATAAAAACAAAAATGGTATATAATAGAAATTGGAAACACAAAACCTAAAACAATTCCATGATACAATGTAAAATGATATTATAAGCTTACTTACAAATGGATATTAAACTACATATAGATATTGTAATAAAGCTATTCAAATTTATATATTTATTAAGACTGTAATAAAGTTGGTCAAGTTATATAAAGTATTAAAGGCTTTCTGATATGGTATAACTAACTATAGGTGGGTATAGAGACAAAGGGATGGTTACTAAAAGATAGTACTATAATAGGTCGTCTTCTTTCAAAACTAACTCACCCCATTAGTTTAACTTGCAAGGTTATGTCTTTATTCTAATATAAATATGAAACAAAACTTTGAAAACCAACAATTTTAAGTCTTGAGTATATGTAGTATAACATATTAACATAGCATGAATCACACTATGCTGCCCTGTTATTTGTGGATGGTAGCCCACTTGGGCACTTAGCCCACTTCCAGCTGAAATAATATAATGATATTTGGAAGGACATTTTCTATATAAAAAATGTCTTAAATGGAGTAATACATTCAATGGTTTATTAGACAATACATAGTTGAAACGATTTTTAAGAAGAATTATTGTTACTAGGAATTAAAGTAGAAATAAGTCATATATCAAGAATGAATTTTGGCTAGCCGTAATTAACATATTGCAAAACTGGTTTAACATGGTCTACATAGTCACCACTCTGAGACGATCCACTATAGTTTCACGGAAACTGAAAAGCATCGTTGACAAGGTAAACCACCAATAGAGATAGTGGATAGAGAGGGAAAACAACGAGCAATGTCCAGTTTGGGAACTTGGTTTTGAAACTCCCAAGAAGCCCCATTATGATGCAAACGATGATCACAACTAGAAGCTCAGCCGAGAAATGCCATGTTAGGCCACGGAAGTATATGACCGTGACAATAACAATAAATCCCACGATGTTATTCATGAAAACTTTGTGGTATATCTGCATATTAAGCAAGTTGAGTATGTGAACTGTGCAAAAATGGAAAATTTCACCCAGATATTGATTAAAATTCAGGTTAATATGTACTATATTTCTAACAAGACACATGGATAAAATAAAAGAAAAGGTCGGAAATAGTTTAAACTGGGTTAAAAGACACTAAAAGTGTACCTTCATTGCATACGCCTTCTAAATTGATTTGTTAAAAAAGCTGGATCATTATTAAAATCATATAGTTTGTGTAATCCTATTTATAATACAATGTTAACCTGAAATGTAAGAGAATTTAGACTATACTAGTTTCAAGTTTCGACCTGTTACCTAACGAGACTGACCCGCCCATATTTTAATCTCTAGTAAAAATGAGACCATAATTGAGGGAGGGAATAACCTCAGAGAAAATCACAGATATTGTTTGATGTCTCTTCTGTCTTGCAGCTCTAATGGCTGCAAACACTGTTCTAATGTTTGTAGCCCAAGGAACTAAGATGAACCATAAATAAAAAGGCCCTATCCTTAGAGATTCTGATAATTCTCTAACACTCTCCACCAACGGCTCAGCCAAGCCACATAGCATACCGATTCCGACAAGCAACCATATGACTGCCTGAATCCTTTCGTTTTTCTTCGCAGTTTCTTCATTTTTCTTTGCTTTTTCTTCATTTTTCTTCGCCTTTGCTTCAGCCGAACGGTGAGTTTCCTGCATGAAATATACAATTTCTTGAACCATTTATTATGGTATATTGAATCACTGTTTTCTATCATGATGTATCTTACTTGGTTACTGCTCTTTGATGGATTTTTCGAGTTATGTAACTTGAGCAATTTTGAAATTCCGGTTCTGAATTCAAGTTTATCAATATTTCCATTTCTATCTGTGTCTAAATGTCTCATCATGATCTCTGCTATCCCATCATCCACCAGTAACTTCTTATCGTTGACTTTCATGATGAAGTTTTTCAGTTCATCTGTCGTAATAGATCCATTCTTGTCGGTATCCATATTTTGGAAGAAACTAAAAAAGGTAACACGAAAGTTAGACCTGATGGATAAAAAGGAAAATGATAAACATAACCCCTAGCTAGGCTATGAAGTTTTTTAGTTTACTTGACTTAATATATATTCATTCTAATATGAGGATGATTATTGTAAAACAATATATTACAGAATGTGACTGTGATATGTGGCAGTTTTATATAAAACTTTAGGTGGGTGTGTAAAAAATTTTCTACAAAAAGTGATGCACACAAATGCACATCCGCCTACAAAATCCATGTGTTGTCATCTTCCTTTTCTATCTATTTTTGGATAAAACTATATTATCTCAGTTAACTCATTTAGATATATATGTATAATAAAGACATTAATAATTATTAGTAAAAAGTAAACAAAGTGAAAACATGGACTAGCTAAATAGTATTACTCGGATTATAATTATAATACTAAATAATAACTTAATTTTGGAGAAAACCATTTGGGACTTTGTATGCAACTATGCATTAACAAAACAAAAGACTTTAGACTGCCTTTAAAACTTTCCTGCTCCAACTAACTTTTTCATTTGACCCTCGTATGCATTAAAAAAAGACTTTGGCGGCTTTCCCACTTTCACTACCTTGATTTCACCCATGTGAAATCAAATATAACCAAAATTTAACCGGTAAAAGCAAACAGGTTTAAAGTGCTACATCTAATATTTACATATGCAGCCTTGCCTGACCTATATATATCTTGTGCTATGTCTTGTTCTCCGTTTTGTGCTCCCTCTAGTACTCCATCTTGTGTTACATCTCGTTTAACTCGTTTTAACATGCGAGATATTTGTTCTTTAAAATAGTTCTTATTTTCATGCAACAGTTTCAAAACCTGAAAAACAAAACAAAACAAAACAGAAGTGTATAAATCACATATAGCTCAATAGCAAAAACTACTTCTAACTGAAGTCATCAAGAGATCAACAAAGAAATACGTAATAGTTTATGATGTGACCCTAACCTGATTGTATTCCATCTGTGATTTATCAGAAGACGGCGGATTATCCATCAATTGTCTCGTGTCTTCTATCCAGACTTTAAAGTCATCATAGAATTTCTTCTTAGTAAATTTTTCATTAGATTCCTCAGGATTGCCTATCAGCTTTTTCTCCATTTCTCTTTCCATAATCATGAAATTTTTATCCCTGTCCAGTATAAGTGCTTCTACTTCATAAAACGGTATATTCATTTCAATTTTTTGTTCAACTTCTGCATACTCCCGTCTTCTATTCTGTATTATTCGTGGATGATAATACTACAAAAGAATGATGTCCAAAAATTTAGGTGAATCAAGATTACGTAATGCATCTATTTACTAAGGAATGAGACACTTTTGGCAACTTTTTTGTAAATGAAATAAATGTGCTACCTGATAGCGGAAGTAAAAAAATACGCATAAAACTGCAACAACAAGAGACACAAGGAGGACAATTTTGTATTCTGGACTGGAATACGATAAACCAAATACACTCGGCAATAGGACGACTATAAAGGGTATGAGTGAATAGAACAAAACTTTGGCATGATATTTGGTTTCCATATCTGTAAGAACGCCAGAACCTGTAGAAGCATATGGATATATATCAACTAATGTGTATAAAGATAAGGAGTTGCAGGATTTTCAGACACTCGTACATGCATTTTACACATATTCAGTATCATAGTTAACACACACTTTTGTCATAGGTCTTTTGGAAGCAGTCTCTCTACCTTCAAGTAGAGGTATAACTGTCTACATCTCACCTCCACCACACCCTGCCAATGACAAGATTGGATATTGTTGTTTTAGTCAAGAGAGAATGCAAACCTGTTAATAGTTGTATCACTTTACTTCTTACATAAGACACTGTCGCATTTACTTTAGACTCTATCACTTCATTGTTTTCATTAGCCTTGGGTTCCACATATAATTCCTTCCGGCTACAGGTGAAGCATGCTCCCCACAAAAAAGAGAGAAGCAATATTGACGATCCAGCTAGCATTCCAGCACCCGTTACAACATAATCTTGAGCTTTTTCTTCGCTAGTCGATAGGCCCGTTACTGAAATCAAATACCATAAAGAGTTGAATGGCATCACTCTGTAATAATATAAAAAGGGGTAATATCATATATAGCGATATACTTTTAAATAATGTTCATTAGTGATTTTAACTTTTTGTTATTATCTGATTAATTGTATTAGGTAGCTATAGCTATAAAGCATAATTAACTTCTATCCAGCTACAACAAACCACGTGTCAAAGGTTGCTTTTGCCATCTACAATTAGTGGTTAAAGATAATCATTATTTTGATAGAGTTCCACTTATGTGTCACGAGAGCAAGTACCCGTGCGTTGCGGCGGTAAGATGATGAGGGTGATAGGTCATAGAGTGTGATAGCCAAATGCCTTAGCCGTACGGGCTCCGCACTCGGATTTAAAAATTCGTCGAAAATATATCGAATGACATCTCTAATGAAAGAGCATGAAATTTTAAGAACACCCATATAATTTTTATAATTTATCAATGTACGGTTTTTGAAATAAAAGATTTTGAATGAATTGGGGGAATAAATGATTTATGGAGGAGAGAGAAAACAAATGATTGATTGAGATTTGAGGAGAGAGAAAAGGTGTGTTACGTAAATATGGAATTGAAATATAAACATTTTGGGAAAATAAATGTTGAAACTTAAAATATAAACAGGGGAGATCTGCTTTATAATATAGTATAGAAGATATAGATATAGATGTAATGTGCTTTGTAACATCAATGAGAATGCTCAGCCAACTGTTAAGTCACCTAAAGTGTTACGAACATATTTTTGGCTCTTGTGAAGTAGCAGCACAGGTTTGGGAGTACATTTCACTATGGCGAGGGTTATCCTCTTTCTTTCTATTAGCTAGAGACCTGTCAATTTTAGCACAACAGTTGAGACTTGAGAGAGGACCGGGATGGAAACAAGTGGTCCATCTGTTCATAATCACTTCGATTTGGTGTTTATGTAGGAACATAAATGACGGTGTTTCCAAGTCAAAATGAGCCCAGTGGGTTCAATTATAGATAAAATCCCGATCCTTTGCTTTTACATGGATCAAGAGTCGGTAGAGGTATAATGCTTTGTCGTAGGTAAATTGGTGCGAGTTTAAATTTGATTCATTTTAGCTAGTGTTGATGAATTATCATGCTGTTTATTTTGGATAATTGGTATTTGTAGTCCCAATGTTTTTTTGGTACATGTTAATGGCAATTGTTATTTGCTGTTAAAAAAAAAAAAGTCAAATCAGCTGCTCATGACATGAGCACTAGTAGTTGACTGGCTTGAAAGTCAACAAATATGCATCAAAGACAAAAATAAACCTGCTTTAGTTGGGTTTTTAGAGAACAAAGTTATTACATCGTGACATAAAGAAACGTAAATTGTTATTTTGTCTCCGAGTGGATAATCCATGAAAGTTTATGACATAAAAATGACTGTACTGTACAGAAACTCTTTTGATCCATTTGAATAATGTAGAAACTAGAAGATTATTGATAAACATGAAAAAGAGAAAACTTACCAAGAAGAATTAAAGAATCTGGAAGGGCATCAAGAAGCTGAGAAAAATATGAAACCCAAGGGTTTTTGCCAAAAACACGAAAAATTCGCCCATCCCCGCCGGCGAAGGATTCAGCATGATATAATAGGAACTCATATATCATAAGGAGGCAGATATGACCTAGAAGATTGCTTGAACATGGTAAAAAACCATACATATGACTACACTGCTCCTCGTATGAATCCACGCCTTTGAGACGTAGAAATGATTCTTCAGCAACGCCATCAATAACACCACCTGACACCAGCATGGAATCATCGTAATACAAATGACGACTGGCTACGTTACCAGATAATAGCAAGAGAATGAAAGCAAAGTTGGATGCAAAACTTGCAACAAGTTTAGTCATTTTGAGAATGGAAACTGGGATGAGTGAATTGTCTCTGGGGAGGATATTGCAATATATAGATCCATATATGGAAATTCATGTAGACAGGTGACCGAGCAAAGTAAACGTCTACTAATTATTGTTAGGGCCTATTCACACCCAACAATAAGATTAGTCATAAGAGTTTTTAAATTCTAATATATTATGTTAAAGTCATCCTTCACGTTAATTACTTCAAATTTCATTAGTATTAAATTGCAAGATAAAGGCCCACTATCTCGTCATGCATCTAGATTATTGAACCAAAGAGAGACAACACATATATATGATTGGGACATCATACGTCAAACGTCATACGTCATACCTCATGACCTCTTGTAGAGCAAATTCATTGTCTAACTAATAATAGTATACGGTACAAAAATTTACAACATTTCTAACAACACCTTCATCACTTTTTTCATCAGTCAACTAGATCACCCTAAGAAGCGGTTTGCTGCTGAAATAGGTGGGAGTTCGAATCTTCGTTCTCCAATCAAGGTTTCTGAGGTCTAACCGCTAGTCAGTGTTGCAAGATTGCTAGACTGGAAGGAAAAATCCCTTCACGGGACTAAGGGGGGTCGGGACATTTACCTTCTTTTTTTTTTACCTCATTTCCTTCTAGGGCTTTATCGTATTATCATTATTTATTAACTGAATACAATAATTTAGAAAGTACATATTATAACATGAAAACGTCATATCATCAAAAATTTAAACGATTGATATATTGTTGTTATTGTAGTTAAATGTGAATAAAATGGATGGCTTTGAATGTGTATATTGTTGTTGTTTTGGTTCGAGTGCTATTTTTAACAAAGTCAAGCTTCTTTATATTGGCATTGCCGCGTTGGTAAAGAGGATGAGCTTAAAGAAGTGTTCTTCCAAGCGAGCCATGGACTCCAATCAATGGTGGACGGGTCTTTATTTGGAGGCATGTTTTGATTGAATGAAAGCAGAAATGTTGTTGGATATTTTAGCGATATCAATGTTCCGTACTGGTATTGGACTAACTTATCGAATGGTTGATCTTAACATTCGTTTAATCGGGTTAGGTGATGCGGGAGTGCGGACCTGATGAGTGTATTAAGATGAATGTGTATTGACGGTTTGGTATTAAAGTTATATGTCAAAATTGGTTTCTAAATTTGAAACCATATATAAGTGTAGCCGTCGTTCATGAAGGGAGATACACTTACAAACTTTTAGTTTAGAGAAACCGTCCATTTTGACATAAAAAGAAAAGCACACGAACATTTTTTTGGTGTGTGAGAGAACCGTCAATTTTAGTGTGGTGTATCTTTACATACACAAATTTTGAAAGAAACTGAACATAATGCAAAATAGATTGAAACCATTGAACATTTCATGGTACAAGATTCTCAATGAATCAAAAGACTAGTTCTTATTTTGGGAAACCAGTCTTATCCGTTCAAACATTTGGATGTACTGCCAAATAGTTTGTTCTGAAAGTGATTACACGGTTCTGGTTCCAATCCAAGTTTTTTATTTATTTTGTTGATCGGGTTGCGAGATTCACAAGAACAGGTTCGCTACTATGACTACGGGATCAAATCGGTACATATTTCTAACATATTTCCTACAAAGAACAAACTAATTTGTTTAAGATCTGATTACCGTAAATTAATTAGTATTGTTAGATGACTTTATGTGTTTGCGTTGCGCATGGAAACATAATGAAGATCACTAACTGTTGTTTCTATTGAAACAAAATGAAAACGGACAGTTTTCATGCAATCAAATTTTGGGTGTGTGTCACTTTTGTGTCAATGAAATGGACGGCTATTGCAAATATTTTCAAAGTTGAAAAACCAACTTCCACAAATGCATTTTAATATGGAACATATAAGTTCATTGATATATGTTTTTGTTAAACAAATAAGATGTCGGTGTTCAAAATTAAGGATGTTGATTTGGACGGTACGGTACGGTTTCATATTTATGGTTTTCATACAAAAGTCTTTATTCATCTTATTCTCATTATGATGATGATGATTGATGATATGGTTTTCATGCAAATATCTGTATTAATATATCATGATGATGATGATGAAATGAAATCTATATTGCATGTGGAAATGAATGTTTTCATTTGCATACGGTTTGTGTGCGGAATTTTGAACGTGATTTATTAAGTTGCAAAGTACAATATTGGGCTCATCTTGAAATCTTTCGAAATCCTACATTAACCAAGTGTTCGAAACAATTTGTGGTTCAATTCGAAAATTTGGTTATATGAACTTATGCGATTTGGTTTTAAGTTTATAAGGCCATATTGTTGATGCACGTTGATGTGACAACAGCAACTTAGATTTGATATGTCGTTTAGATTGAGATATTATGTTAATTTATGTCGTATCTATATATGTAATTGATAGATTATGAACTTTATGTTTTGGAGTTATATATATATATATGTGTGTGTGTTATGTATGATGTTTGTTGTGTGATATACAAGTACAAACATAATATGTGTTAGGATTCCTTAAGATGAAACACTTAGGAATATAACTAAGCATTACATCTAACGAAGATAAGATATATCTTCGTTAGAAGCAAACGAAGATAAACTTCGTTTGGTACAAACGAAGATTAACTTCGTTACATGGGCTGGCAGCTAAATTCGTAAGAACAAAGCCCAGCAAGCCCAGTTCGACCTGAAACATATATATACGAACGAATACCCTGATATATAGGGAGATAGACGTTCGACATACAAGTACTCCAGTGAACTAAGTTCGTTCTATAGCTTATAGAAACGAAGATAGTACTATACGGCTGATTATTTATTTGATAATTAGCGATATACCTATTTACTAATCAAACTAGTTATCTCGTGAGGATTCCGCACTCACGACATAATCATAGACGATCTCGAGAGCGATCTATAGCTATCGAGGGACTCACAAGTGGTATCAGAGCCAATCGATTTCTTATCGAAGGTTGGAGATCGTTTTGTTTGATTTTTTTTCTCTCTGAAAATTCACCTCCCGACACCCTTACTGTCGCTAACTTCGTTTTCTCAAACGAATTTAGCAAACGAATTTAACCTCATCTTCGTTTCGAGTTCTTCCAACATTTTTAGCTTTATTTTCGTTAAGTTCCTTCAAACGAATTTCAAGTTATCTTCGTTACTCTCACCTTACGGATTTTTGATTTATCTTCGTTCTTTCCTTCAAACGAAGATAATTCTATCTTCGTTTCCTCCTGCAAACGAAGTTAATCCTATCTTCGTTTCTCTCATTCAAACGAATTTAAGATCTATCTTCGTTCAGTGCAAGAATTTTTGAAATGGCTTCCTCATCAACTAACACTGCTGTTGCTCAATACCTGAATTCTCTTGTCTATCATGATCATCTCGTTGGACGTACTAATTCTCCACCGAAGTTAGTTTCATTGGCTGACTTCTGGGCGTGGAGAGGTCGATTTGAAGATTATATTCAACGAGACGATTTGAATATGTGGATTATGATCACTGAAGGATATGAATGGCCAACTCTTACTGTAAACGGTGTTACAACTAATTACAAAGTAGGAGAATTAAAAGGTGAAGAAAAATCCTTGTATGCTGTTGAAGTTAAGGCTCTTTCTACTCTTAGAATGTGCATTCCTCAAGAATTAGTGCACTTGTTTCCTAAACAGGAGTACAAGACTTCAAAGCAACTGTTCGATGCTATTGAAGCTCACTGTGAAGGTGATCCATTATTGAAGCAAAATCGAGTTAAGATGCTTAAGAAACAATTTGATTGCTTTAATGCTACCAAGAACGAACTAGTTGAGGATCTTATCTTGAGATTTCAACATCTTCTTGCTGAGTTAGCCTATTTTGATCTTAAGTATACTCCTACTGAGATAGTGGATAAATTCTTGGATGGTTTGCCAAAAGCTTATAAAGAATTTCGTCATGGATTGCAAGAACGAGCTGATTATGCATCTCTTCGTATAGATGGTGTTATATCCACATTAAGAAACAGAGAAATGAAGGATAAGGCAAAGGATCTCCAAGACAACTTCACACAAGATCCATCTCTTTATCATGCCACTATGAAGAATCCTACAGCTGATATTAATGCATTCTTTTCTGGAGTTGGTTCTTCTGGCACGAAAGAAGGTCCTAATTGTGTTATGGATGGAGATGATTCTGCAGGTTTCATGGCTTCTGATGCTGGTTTCAAGGCTCGAAAGACAAATGAGAATGCCAAGCCTGGAAATATGTCGTTTAGTAACAATTCATCTACTTCTGCTGGTTACAAGTCTATGCCTATGGATATGAAATCTGCTGAGGGAAGGATGAATGTCTTTGCTGCAATGTGTGCTGCACATGAAGCTTTTGTTGCTGGGAGGATCACGGATCCAGCACTCATTGATGAAGATTATGACCAAATAGATCCAGATGATGTTGAAGAAATGGATCTGAAATGGAATTTGGCGATGATCACTAGGAGAGTGCAAAGGTTTATGCAGCGAACAGGTCGACAGCTTATTGGGGGTACTCAGGGCTTTGACAAGTCAAAGGTTAAGTGCTATAATTGCAATGGCTTTGGACATTTTGCCAAAGAATGTCAACGACCAAAGAGAGATGTCAACATTACCCTACCCGTCAAGATAGAGGTGGTAATCGTCCTTTTAATCAGAATGCAAGTAGAGCTCTCTTGTTGACTGAAGATACTACTGGAAATAGCAATGACAAGGCTATCGTAGCTGCTCAACCTGATGGTTCTTATGTCTGGAATCTTCCACAGGATGAGACTAATAATGCTTATTTGGCCGAAATAGTTGATGATATGGCTCAAATAGCAGATTCTGTTGAGGATTTCTTGGACACCTCAGTTTACCACAGTGATGAGCATCTGTATGAAAATGCTCAAAGCTCGAACTTGGAATCTTCTACTCAGGTATATGACACTGATTCTGAGTCGGATGAAGAGGTTGAGGTTGCTGATACGAAAATTCTGGAGAGGTGAACACTGCTGAGAACAAAGACGATTCTGCTACTGAAGAGGTTGAAAAGACGATTGAAGAGCAGATGACGGAGTATGAAATTCCAGCAGGCATGAGTGTGGATGACTTTGTCGCGTACATGGCAGACTGCAAAGAAGCAGATCAACAGGTATCTTATTCTCTTCGTACTATTGTTCATGTTTGCCAAATTGTTAATCGAATGTTTGATGAAATTGAACAAAAGAATGAACGAATTAAGCATTTAGAATCTGTTGTTAATGCTGCTCATGAAGAAAGAGACAAATTGATTAAAAAAGATTTAACTGTCACTGAAAGAGAAAGATTTTTAAAGGATAGAATTAAATCTTTAGAGTCTGACATTAATGCTATGAAAGACAAAGTTAAACATGCTGTGGCTGTAGAAAGAGTAGGTGGTGAAGCTTATGCATTATTAGCTAAGAAGTGTTCTACTATCGAGAAAGAACTAGCTGATGCTAGAATAGAAATAGTGGACTTACAAGCTAAGGTTGATTCAACTAGACATGATGAGCTTTTGATGCATATGCAAAAATTTGGGGACTCTCCATCTAAGAGTTCTGACTCTGCTAAGGTTTCTTACAATAGCATGCCTCCTCCTTTCAACAATAATTATACTCCTGTAGAACCTAATATTCCGGAAGTCCTACTTCAACCTAGTGTTGATGTTGGTAAATCTCAAGACTCGTCTCCTAAGTCTACTTGACTGAGGAGACAACAGTGTCTAAAGGAGTTTCTTCTCAACCTACCAAGGAAGAGAAATTGAAAGGTGTCGTCCTAGATTCATCCACTTCTTATGGTCAAAAAGACAGTATTACTCACTTTACACTTCGTAAGAGTAGTAGGGTCTACACTGAGTTAGAATTCCCGTTATCATTAATTGACCCTAAGAGGATTGATAAAGTCTGGAATGTTGATATTAAGGATATGAAGCGCTTAAGTCAGTTGCGTCAAACTCCTTTACCTAAGCAGTCTAGGATTAGTCAATCTGAAGATGAATTAGTTGTTAATATCGAAGCAACTAAGGCTTTGAAGCATATCTTAATGCCTGCTCAAAAGAAGTCCCAAAGTAAGTCTAGGATATCACCGACCAAACACGACCATAAGGATCCTAGTAAAACAAGTAAATCAGTGGACAATAGTGTATCTGTAAGTACCAATAATAAGGTAGATACAATGAAAAAATCTAAGGTCCTCTCTTGCTTTGCTTGTCATGAAAAAGGTCATGTTTACAGTGTATGTCCTAATCGACCTCGGAGATCAGGTTCTCCTTCAAAGGTTGTCACCTCGGAAGGTAAAAGGGGGTTGGGTAATGATAAACAGGTTTATGAAACTAAAGTTCAATCTTCTTCAAAACTGTTTACTATACCTCAAAAACGTGAATCTCCACCAAAAGGTTCTTCTCCTATGGGACAAAGATTCACTACCCCCAGTGGGAGTTCAAGTTGGTCACGCATACCTTCAAGTCGTAATTCATTTTATGACCGAAATCATTCAAGTGTCCGACCCTCTTTTGGCCTTCATTCCTCAAGACCTTCTCCAACGAACGGTCAGAGGTCTTCTCCAGTAAGAAGACAAGTTGAGAATCAAGTCTCACCCACGGCTTCTAGCAATGGATATTGGACTGAACTGATTCTCAAGGATGAGAAGGGACGACCCAAACCTATGAAGGTTTGGGTCCCCAATGATAACTAATATTTCTCATTTGATGTGCAGGGAGTTCCTAGGAAACCTATTCATTTGTGGTACCTTGACAGTGGATGCTCCAGGCACATGACAGGGGACAAGAAGCTCTTGTCCAATTATACTGGTATAAATGGGTCATATGTTAGTTTTGCTGGTTCCAAGGGCGGCAACATCACCGGTCAAGGAGATGTCGTCAATGGACAACTAACTCTAGAAAGAGTTAACTATGTGGAACAACTTACTCACAATCTAATGAGTGTCTCACAGATCTGTGATAAGGGCAACAATGTTCATTTCACAGAAAAGGAGGCATACATCTTGAAGCCGGGTTTTGTTATTCCAGAAGAATGGATTATGCTCAAAGCTCCTAGGAAGAGAGACATCTATGGTTTAATTTTAGGTGTTGATAATCCAAAGGAGCCCCTTTGTTTGTTGAGCAAAGCAAATGAGTCTGAATCTCTCCTATGGCATCGTAGAATGGGACATATCAACTTTCGGAAAATGAATGAACTTATCAGTCTTGGGTTAGTTGAAGGTGTGCCTGTTAAGAAGTTTGGGATGGAAGATAAGTGTGTACCGTGTTTGAAAGGAAAGCAACATAAGAATCCGCATAAATCCAAGGTACTCAACTCCATTTCCAAACCATTCGAATTACTTCATATGGATCTCTTTGGTCCTGTGAACAAAAGAAGCATTGGAGGGATGTCTTACTGTTTGGTGATCACTGATGATTACTCGCGGTACTCATGGGTATTTTTTCTGAAGACCAAGGATGAGACTGCCGAACGATTTATGGATTTTGTCAAGCAAGTTGAAAATGTCCATGGAGTCAAAGTTAAGAGAATCAGGAGTGACAATGGCACTGAGTTCAAGAATAATACTATTACTGTATTTTGCTTGACCAAAGGAATTCAACATCAGTACAGTGCACCATATGAGCCACAACAGAATGGAGTGGCTGAACGGAAGAACAGGACGCTAATTGAGACAGCCAGGACGATGCTTGCTGATTCAGGGCTTCCTATTACTTTCTGGGGAGAGGCAGTGAATACAGCTTGTCACATTCTGAATCGGGTTTTAACAGTGAAACGGTTTAAGAAGACTAGTTATGAACTATTGCACAACAAAAAGCCCAATTTACAGAATGTTGAGCCTTTCGGTGTTCCGTGCACTTTTCTTAAAACTCTTCCTCAAGGGAAATTTGAACCTAAATCTGAGGAGGGTTTCTTTTTGGGTTATGTTCCAAGTACACCGATTAGGCGAGTGTACAATCAGAAGACTGGCAAAGTAGATCTTGGTACAAATGTCGTAATTGTCAGTCACAAACCTGCTGTACACCTTGGTCCTGCTAATCATTTTGATTATGATGGTGTCTTCACTTCTTTTCGTGGTCCTGTTTCTTTTGCAGGTGTTCCAACAGTGGAGGATGTCGTTACTCTTCATGATCCTCTGGATGGTGGACCGGTTTCTGGTTCTTCTTCCGGTCCCTCACCAATGGTTGAGCCTACCTCTGAATCTGGAGAATCTAGTGGGACAAAAGTAGCAGATTCAACCTTAGAGCCTGCTCCTATAGTTCCTACTGATCCTTTGCATGTACCTCTACCTGATTCTCCTTTCTATGATACTGATGACACGGAAGGTGACACTCAGGAAGAGCCTAAAACTCCAGATTATAAAACTCCAGAGCAACATGTGCAAACGAATTTGGGTGATGATCTTTCTATCGATAAGGTTCCTCAAACCAGAGTCCACAAGGATCATCCAGTCAAGCAAATCATTGGTGATGCTTCTGCCTCTGTTCGCACGAGGAATCAATCTAAGAAACCGTCGTGTATGTTTGCTGAAGTTAAGGATACTGGGGCAATTACTTGGTACTTGTATTACTGCTTTATCTCTCAGGTTGAGCCTAAGAATGTTGGAATGGCTCTTAAGGAACCGTCATGGGTTGAGGCGATGCAAGAAGAATTGGCTCAGTTTCGAAAGCTTGAGGTATGGAAGTTAGTTGACTTACCTCCTGGTGAATCTCCTTTAACAACGCGTTGGGTTTTTCGTTGTAAACGCGATGAAAGAGGTGTAGTCACTCGAAATAAGGCTCGCTTGGTGGTTAGAGGATTTGAGCAACAAGAAGGTTTTGACTACGATGAGACATTTGCACCTGTAGCTAGACTTGAAGCTATTCGATTATTTCTAGCATATGCTAGTTATAAAGGTATTAAGGTGTATCAGCTTGATGTAAAGAGTGCCTTCTTGTATGGTGATATTAAAGAAGAAGTGTATGTCGAACAACCTGCCGGGTTTGAGGATCCAGACTTTCCTAATAAAGTATATCGTCTCGATAAGGCTTTATATGGTTTACATCAGGCTCCTCGATCGTGGTATGAAAAATTGTCAACACATTTGAAGGACAGTGGTTTTACTAGAGGTTCTATAGACAGCACGTTGTTTATTAAATGGAAAGGGAAGGACTACTTGCTTGTACAGGTTTATGTCGATGACATCATTTTTGGTTCATCTGATGACAAATGTGCAAGGAATTTGAACACAGCATGAAGGCTAAATTTGAGATGAGTGCTATGGGGGAATTAACCTTCTTCCTTGGTCTACAGGTGGATCAACTGAAAGATGGTTTCTTTATACATCAGACCAAGTATGTTAAAGATTTGCTTACTCGGTTTCGCATGTCTGATGCTAAGGATGCTGTTACTCCAATTAAGACTAATCATGGGTTGTGTCCTGATAAGCCTAATGATCCATCTGTCGATGCCACTCAATATCGAGCTATCATTGGATCCTTGATGTATCTGACAGCCTCACGTCCAGATATTACCTTTGCTGTTTCTATGTGTGCTAGATATCAGGCTAATCCGAAAGAGTCTCACTTGAAAGCTGCAAAAAGAATCCTTCGTTATGTGAAAGCCAAGCCTCGTCTAGGTCTTTGGTATCCCATGTATGGTTCTTTTGACTTTGTAGCTTATACTGATTCGGATTATGGTGGTGACAACTCGGATAGGAAATCAACGTCCGGTGGATGTCAGCTTTTAGGGGGGAGAATTGTATCGTGGCAGTGCAAAAAGCAGACATCTGTTGCACAGTCATCCTGTGAAGCAGAGTACATTGCTGCTGGATATTGCTGTTCTCAGGTGCTTTGGATACAGCAACAACTGCGCGATTATGGTATGAATATCTCTAATACTCCTATTTGTATTGATAATAAGTCTGCCATAGATATTACCAAGAATCCGAAAAACTTTAAAGTCACCAAGCACATAGATATAAAGTATCACTTCATACGTGACTGTTTTGAGAAAAAGCTTATTCATTTAGAAAAGGTTATTACTGATGATAATCTTGCTGATTTATACACTAAAGCTTTTGATGGACCTCGTCTTGAGTTGTTATTTCAACTCAATGGTATGAAGAATGCCGAGTAGTTTCTCTCAAAGAACTTAAATGTATTTTTCGTGTCTTTGTAGTATAAGTTTGTATATATCTAGTGTCAAAAAAAAAAAAAAAAAAAATTAAGTAAGGTTACTGCGCTAAATGTAAGAAGTGACGATACTTTAGCTTTTAAGCCTGCTTAATCGTAATATAACTGATTAGTTCAGTGTTCACAATTTGGGATATATCGGTAGACACAAAGTATCAAGGTTTCCTTCAATCTGAACTTAAAATATACAATGTTCTTGTGGGAAACATATTCAGATATATGGCTGAGATTGCTTGCTTTTCAGTAATGAATTGATCTAGTCCTTAAATTTTGTGAAAGATCTAGCATTACTATAAGATTTGTTCATGAGTAGGCAAGAACATCTACCGATCATGAGCATAAAAGTAAATGTGATATTGTTATGCAAATCAACTGAATGCAAATTAAGGGGCTAATGTGGTCTTTGAGATTCGGACAAGTATGTCCTCGGGGTATCTTTGTATACCTAGCCTACCTAAAGCTTCCAACTTGGGATAGGTTGTCAGAAAGTTCGCTACATGAATCTCATAGAAAATCACGGGTTCCTTATAAATCATGAAATGCAGAAGCATATATGTGAAATCACAAAGTAATTCAATTCAGTTATCCACAAAGTGTCTCATGATTGGTTAAGGATGTTCTTGAATATATTGAATATCTTTTATCTTAGTGCTTGTATCGATTACGAAAGTATATCTGAATGTGGGTTACATAAGTTCGCAAACTATTCATATGGCATATCAGGCTACTCGGGTTACATGGTGACTGTCCTTGGCCAGGGTATGTCGAAAGTGTCATAACTCAATGGAAACTGGATGTACCGAGTGTTTAAGAGGAAAACATACCGGTAATCGCTGTTGGGTCACGGTTCAGAACTCATAATAAGAGAATTATTTCTCACCCGCAGGCTTATGTAACATGCTAAACTGATCTAATCAGCAGTAATCATGCTTAATGTGAATAATGTATACGGTCTAGTTAATTAGAATTTAGATTAGTTTATTATTCTGCAATTTTTATTCTGTGTTATTTTCTTTTTAATTGAGTCAAAATAGTATTTTTTTATAAGTTCTTATTGCACGAGAGATCCTATTCAAATTCTGAGTATATGTTTTGCTGAATTCCTTCATGTGAATTTTTAATGAGGTTGTGTAGATTGTTTACAAAGAAGATTTTCTAATAGGGACATTAATTTGTTTAAAGTTTAGAAAATAATCTTCTCAAGTGTAATGTGAAATGTCAAAGTCATTTGAAATCTCATGATTTTCATTGTCACCAAATTATTAATTGGATTTGGTTCATTTTGTGTGGTGACATTTTAGGGTTTGACAAGAAATGACCTCTCTTGATCTGTTGATATTTTTTTTAGTTATTTCATATTTGTTAACCCTGATTTAATGTGATTATAACTTGAATTTTCTGCATTATCCTGTTTGTTCTCAATGCATTGATGAGTTTTGTGGTAAGTGTGCAGTGTTCAGGTTAAGAAGATAACGTTGGCATGCTGACTTCTGTTACTGCATTGTTATTTACATGGATGATATCATTACGATAAGATCCTTGGTGTGTAGTGATAATATTTGTGATGCAGATTAGAGCATGTGAAGGGTGAATACATGAACTGGTTTTTGGAACAGTTATTTATTTATGATTCATGTATTTAATGAAAATAATCAAATTTCATATTAGTTTCCTTTGAATTTCATGCTGTGATTTATGACATACTTTTGGAAACTTTACTAAGTTCTTCAGTGAATTTTTGTTGGATAGTTCATTGTTTGTTAAGTTTTGTAGACGGCATTTAGTATGGGACTTAAGTGTTTCACGATGGTTTGCTGTCATGCATATTATGATCCAAGGAAGTTCTCGGTGTCATCATCAAATTGGTAATGAGGTTCATGTTTCAATTGATTATTTTCAGGTTTGTTTATGGATAGCGTTTAAACCATATGTTTTTATTCAAGATTATAATGTTCGGTTATCTACTTACATTATGATTATGAATCTGGGTGCTAAGAACGTTTTAGTACACGGCATGAACAGGTTGCTATCTAACGAGTTTTTGCTATGTACAGATTGTGATAAAGGGTTGTGTTTTGGAAGATTGCTTGGATGAAACTCTGAAATTTTTGCTGAACTACGGATTATTTTCAGATTTGTTCTTACGAAGATAACTGCTATCTTCGTTCGACACACCTTTGTTCAAACGAAGTTTATTTTCGTTTGTCTAACTTCGTTTGTGAAGTTATGCCCGATCCATAGTTGGCCCATTGTTAGTTCCATATATAAAGGGGTTTTTCTTCGTTATTTTGTTATCAAACGAAAAATACTCTTATTTTCGAGCAAAATAAACCCTAAAACACAAACTTCTTTTCTCTTTTCTCACTTTAATTCGTTTTCTTGATTCATTGTCCAAACTGAGATCTAAGTAAGTTTTTAATGTTCTTTTCATTCACGAATATGATTTAGGTTTCCATGTATCTTCGATTTGATTTGTGTTGATTATGTTTATAAAATTCTTGTAATCATTCATCTGGTTTGATCAAACGAATTTAGACTTGTGTGAACGAATTTAGACTTTGGTTCAAAACGAATTTAGATGTGTGCACATGGACTTAGATTTTGAATTGAACGAATTTACCTTGGGTAGACATGGAGTTACTTTTATGCCTTACGAACTTAGACCCAAGTTGATGAGGAACGAATTTAGCTTAACACCCTTAGGTTTATTCAAACGAACTTAGACTTCGTTTATAGGTTACGAACTTGGAAGATAAGTTTTATAACTTACGAACTTGCATGTACAGTTTAGTCTTAACGAACTTAAACTTCGTTAGGTGTTAATTTAGGTTTAATTCTTACGAACTTAAGACCTATTTTCGTTTAGTTATTGCTTACGAATTTAGCTTCTATCTTCGTTCTATCTACTTAACGAATTTAGTGGTTATCTTCGTTCAGACTTGTTTTGCGAAATTCTGGACTAGGGTTTTTCATATTAGGGTTTTTCAACTTGGCAATTCATTTATCGTGATTATTTATAGTTGTTTCGATATTTTGGTTGGTTTTGCAGAATGGCTCTCGCTCCACGTCAATTTGTGAAAAAGCACAATCTTGCACTGAACCTAGATCCAGATCAGCATAATTGTGAACATTTTCATGAAATGTTCAACTACATTGCTCGCTCACGATTATCCTTTGCTTTTTGTGATTCGCCGAGACTGATTAAGCTGTATATTGATTCTTTCTGGTCTACTGCTCATGAAGTTATGGTTGATGGCCAAAGTTTTGTACGAGCAACTGTTGAAGGCACAACATTTGATTTTAATGCTGAGTCGCTCCGCACTATTTTGCATCTAGGAGCAGAACCAGACGTAGAAGAAGAGGACGATGTTGAAATGACTTACGAGTTCGAACTCCTTCTTCGCTGCTTTCAGAGAATGGGGTTTGTTGGCCAGGTCAAACTTCCTTTTGACAAGAGTGGTTTTCAGGGAAGATGGAGGTATCTGGCGTATGCATTGCTTGTCTGTTTGAGCAATCGCAAGGCTGGCTTTGATCAACTATCTGCACAGATTGCGTCGCAGATGGTTGCGTTGGTATATAATCGCCCTTATCCTTTCTCCCGATATTTTTATCAAGAGTTTGTTGATCAGATTAATGCTAGGGGGAGAAAGCGATTTCTTCTGTATCCTCGATTTGTGATGGCTATAGTTAGACATTTTTGTCCCGCTTAGAATATGACCAAGGTCCTCGCTACGTTCTTCATGCTTGGCCTTCGCGTCTTTTTGCTGATCTAGAGGCAAATACGGGTAATGTGGCTGGTCTCCATGATCCACCACTTTTTGGTCACCTGATTAATCCAAACTATCGATCTCGTCTTGAGAATGATATGTTTGTGGATGATGTTGATGACGATTCTGAGTCTGGTGATTCTGAAAGTTCGGATGGTTCTGATGATGACTCCGGGGATGAGTCTGCTGGTTTGGATGTTGGAAATGATGGAGATGATGTTGCTAGTTCCGACGGTTCTGCTGCTACAACTGCGACAGACACAGATGATTCTACTGCTGCTGAACGTCGAACTAAGATGATACATGATATTGCGGCTGCTTCTGAAAGCGATCATTCGCATCAGTCGTTTGATCAAGCGGGTGTTTTGTTTCATAGAGAACGCAGAAGCAAAGCTTGTCACGCAACTCCAGCAATTTCAGATTCTGCTAACTCAATTTCTGCTGCTGAGATTGATCCCGATGTTGCAGCTCAGCATGATTCTGAATTGCGAGAGATCTTTGAAGATATGGACGACCCTGTGAACAGAGCAAGTTCGGTTAGTCCAGCAAAGAGGCAAGGGAGTATTGATCTTCAGTATACCAGAATTAAGCGTCGACGTGTTGATTCTTCTTCTGTAGCAATGCCTGATTCTCCAAGACCGACTGCTGCTGTTGTTCCTGTTCTTGGTCATCGAGTTGATCTTTTGGAGACCAGAGTTCGCACTTTGGAGTCAGATCTCACTGCTACTCGTGCTGCCTTAACATTTTTGATCAACTGGGTCAAGAATCAAGGGGGAGAAGTTCCTGAAGAAGTTTGCAGATTGTCAGAGGTTCAACCACGACGTCAGAATGACGATGATGATGCTGATAATGCTGCTGAAAGGAATGTTTCTCGCCCAGTTGAAGATAGAGGAAAGGGTGCAGCGATCGAGGGGGAGACAGGAGGAGATACTTCTCAGCAAGGTGCTTCTGGTTCTGGTGCTGGTCCTTCTGGTGCTCCTCGTGATTCAGGTTTCTAATTTTGTTTATGATAAAGATTATTAGATAGAATGTATAATTGTTTGTGTGTAATAAGTTATGACATTTTATGTAATGAAAATGTAATTTATCTTATTTTAATACAAGTACATTTCATCTTTATTATAATTATCATGATTATTCTTTTATTCTGGTGTTCATTTTGTGTAAATTTAAATAGATGATCCAGATTATACAGATTTATTCTTTGATGGCGATGAGCTCGAGGAAGGCGAATTTGTCCCTGAACCAAATCTAGATATATTCAAGAAGCCTTATGGGTTTGATGAAGTGTGGGACTCAATTCCTGAAGATCCGTTGATTGAAGAAAATAGAGTGTTGGATCAGCAGAGATCAGATGTTAGAGAAAGAATGCTTCAAGTCCCATTCAGCAGCCTAACTCAAATTCTACATTTTGTTGTGTATGCTAAGAATGGTGATGTGTCGATTCCATCTGAATATGAGATTAATGTGACGAGACCATTCAATTCAAATGATTTTCCAGTTCCTCTCAGAGATGATGATTCATTACATATTGTTGATCGACGTGTTCCTGAGAAAAGAGTAAATGATTGGATAGTACTTAGGGAAACGTGGAAACCGAATTTGTATTGGACTCATATCTCAGATAAAGATGCTGCAAAGTACAAGACAATCATCTGGAGTTGGTTTTATGATGATGAATTGAAGTTGTTTGTGCTTAAAAGACCAGAGGGTTGTCAGTACTTAGCATGGTGTGAGAGACATTTCAGAAGTTTGTGTGAAGAAGATTTACATGAGCTTGGAAATAACTGGATTATCAATCCAAGCGATGATGGCTTAGCTGATGTGGTTGGTAAGAATCTTAGAAAAGATTTTTGGTTAAGGAAGAACATGAAAGATTCTGATAAACCACAGTTTAAGATCGAGCCAAGATCGAAGAAAAGAGTGGTTAAACCAGATAAAACAGTTGAGTTTGTTCAACATGATATTAAATGCATGATCAAGGTTCCTGCAAAGAAATGGGCACAAGATGTCTTGGACAAAATGGATAATTGGGAAATTGATCGAAATTCTGGTGAAGCCAAAATGTATGCAGATTCAAAGAAGCAGATTTTGTTGAGAAGAGTTTATGATCCGATGCAGCTGGTGAACTTCTCAAGAAATGATCTGAGGAAGTTATACGATACGGAGTGCTCGTTTTTGCCATTTTGGAAGCATGAAGAAAGTAGATATCGTAAGATACTTCAGCTCTGCTTACATGAAGATATTCATGCAAATAGCAAAAGATTGTTGTTTGATGAATGATCAGATTTTGAAGACTAAGAAATCGAAGGTGCTGCTGTCAAGGGGGAGTTTGTTGATGCACGTTGATGTGACAACAGCAACTTAGATTTGATATGTCGTTTAGATTGAGATATTATGTTAATTTATGTCGTATCTATATATGTAATTGATAGATTATGAACTTTATGTTTTGGAGTTATATATATATATATGTGTGTGTTATGTATGATGTTTGTTGTGTGATATACAAGTACAAACATAATATGTGTTAGGATTCCTTAAGATGAAACACTTAGGAATATAACTAAGTATTACATCTAACGAAGATAAGATATATCTTCGTTAGAGGCAAACGAAGATAAACTTCGTTTGGTACAAACGAAGATTAACTTCGTTACATGGGCTGGCAGCTAAATTCGTAAGAACAAAGCCCAGCAAGCCCAGTTCGACCTGAAACATATATATACGAACGAATACCCTGATATAATATAGACGTTCGACATACAAGTACTCCAGAGAACTAAGTTCGTTCTATAGCTTATAGAAACGAAGATAGTACAATACGGCTGATTATTTATTTGATAATTAGCGATATACCTATTTACTAATCAAACTAGTTATCTCGTGAGGATTCCGCACTCACGACATAATCATAGACGATCTCGAGAGCGATCTATAGCTATCGAGGGACTCACACAATGCATATTTATTTTATTATAGTTGATTAATGTTTTAAACTGTTCAAATGCTATGAGCGAATACTTCAAATCGTTTGGGAATAAGTATGACGGATTGAAAATTTCGGAGACAAGATTTCTGACCTTGAAAAAGGAGATGTTTTCTCTAATCACTTGAAAGTTGATAAAGTGGTATGTTTCTCATGTACATGTCATAAGATGTTTCAATTAAGAATCTTCTTAGTCTTTATTATAAAATGAAGAGTTAATACAGAAATCGTCCCTGTTGTGGTATCCAGCTTGCAGGTTTCATCTTAATTTCAAAATACAGTTTTAGTTCAAAAACTTTACTCTGTCAATAGTTTAGTCTGGCCATAAACGTCGTTTAAAACCAAGTCACGTGATTCACACGTGATGGGTAATCATAAATTGGCTTAATAATACCCAGAGTAATTACAGAAATCGTCCCTGTTGTAGACGGTCATTTGCAACTTTCACCCTAACTTTCAAAAAATTACAGTTTTGGTCCAAATATTTATTCTCAATCTATATGAAAAGAAATATTTACACACACAAAATCCTAATTATACAACTTCTTATATTTCTATCAGATAAAATTCACAAACAATCTTAACTTACACCCTACTCTCTTTTGAAAACTAGAAATTCAGACTCTCTAGATTAAGTGTTATGGCTTTAGGTATTGATTTTTTTTTTTACTTAGTTTTATTTTTGTTGAGAACTTATAAAAATAGAGGAAAACTAAGAATAATAAAGATGGTGAGATTTTCTAAGATTTTTTGTTTATGAGTTATTGTATATAATGAATAAATCAATATATATAATTATAATATTATGTTTGTATACAGATCATGTATTGATACGAAAGTAATGAGATTGGGTTTCATTAAAATTGGATTAAACTTGTGTTTGATATGTATGTTATGCATTAGAAATTCAAATGATTTTGTGTTTAATTTATTTTGGATTTGGACCAAAACTGTAATTTTTGAAAGTTAGGGAAAGTGCAAGTAACCGTCCACAACAAGGACGATTTTGTAAAACTCGGGTATTGTTAAGCCAATTTACGAGATTTCTGTAATTAACTCGTGCGAATCACGTGACCTGATTTTAAACAGACGTTTATGGTCAGGACTAAAATGTTGACGGAGCAAAGTTTTTGGACTAAACTGTAATTTTGAAAGTTAGGGATGAAACCTGCAAGTTGAGTATCACGACAGGGACGATTTCTGTAATTAACTCTAAAATGAATTATTGCACAACGTGTTCTTAAAATGGATATGTCAATTGCAGTTTCTAGCATAATGACAACTTCCATTTATAATGGAAGGACTTTAAGCATACCCAAAAATAAAAAGAGGATTGTCTTTAGTCAATGGATGTCATATCTAAAAAGGAGTCACTTCGGACACTAGAAGTAGACAAAATAAAGACCCTTATCATTGTCCTCTTTGAATGTTGAACATGATGAAAAACCTGGGGGTTTATGGAGTTAAAAGATACAAGTTTATCTTGTTAGACACGTGACAATTTACAAGGCTTGGATATTTGTCTAACGACATGTTTATATTGTTAGTCTGTGTTCCATTTGCAAATGAACTGTGTGCATGGCATGTTTGTCTAGCGGTAACATCACAAATTTTATGAATCTTATATTTGAACTAGATTTATCATGATAAATATCATACTTGTAAGCGGACTGAAATTACAAGAAAAACATTCTAAGAATGTGAAAATGATATCTAGGTACGTAATTAGAATCATTGATTCTAATATGGGTGATTTAACAATTGAAATTTCCCTGGTAGTGAAAGTATATTGTTACATTCATGAGGATTCTTGTAGTTTTTTACGCTTATCTAGTCCACATTTGAATAAGGCTCTTGAAAAATTATAATTGAATAAGGAAGGTCTTTATCAAAGTGTTACTTAAGTACTTCTGTTGATAAAGGTATGGAGTCTACGATCTAGTATACTTTTTGTAACCAGAGTAGTACACAATACCTTGATAAAATGGTTATTCCATGTGAGGTTTATTAAACCTAATGTGAAAACTTTAGGTGAAAGAAGCATAAATTCATATTCATTGGATATGAACACTGTTTATTGGTTCTTGTTATAGAACTAAATACCTATGTATCCATTGACATAGTGATTGAGTGGAAGGC